>NC_137977.1:0-694072 GCF_963924665.1 Micromys minutus | reverse complement strand
TGTACAGATTTTTTAAAGCATTTTCGAATATAACTATATGATTATATTTTTGTCAGTACTTAATTTTTTTAAAGCATTGATAGTATGCATTGGAATCTTACTAGTTACCATAAGCATAAAGTACATATAAAACAAAATATAACATGAAAATAGTCAAAGTTTTCTTGGTGTGTATAGATTAAACATAATAATTTTTAAAAACCAAGGCTATCTTCTTAGTTCTTAAGTTATTAATGATTTAAGGTCTAGGTGTACCCCACTCTGAATGGGTGCTATACACTTTTTGGTGGTGTTTTTTTGTTGTTGTTGTTTGTTTGTTTGTTTGTTTTCTATAAAGGAAAGAGGCTTCTACTTTTTGGCCTTTCTTTTTTGAGCTTCATATGATCTGTGAGTTGTTTCTTAGGTATTCAGAACTTTCTGGGTCTAGTATTTAATTATTAGTAACTATAGATATAATGTCTTTTCTTTTGTGATTGGGTTACCTCACTCAGGATGATATTCTCTAGATACATCCATTTTCCTAGGACTTTCATAAAGTCATTGTTTCTAATAGCTGAGTAGTACTCCATTGTGTAAATATACCATAATTTTTGTATCCATTCATCTACTGAAGGACATCGGGTTCTTTCCTGCTTCTGGCTATTATAAATAAGGCTGCTATGAACATGGTGGAGCATGTGTTTTTATTTTATGGGAGCATCTTTGGGGTATATGCCAAGAAGTGGAATAACTGGGTTTTCAGGTAGTACTATGTCCAGTTTTCTGAGGAACTGCCAGACTGATTTCCAGAGTGGTTGTATCAGTTTGCAACCCCACCAACAATGGAGAAGTGTTCCTCTTTCTCCACATCCTTGCCAGAATCTGCTTTCATCTGGGTTTTTAATCTTAGCCATTCTGACTGCTGTAAGGTGGAATCTTAGGGTTGTTTTGATTTGCATTTCCCTGATGACTAGAGATGACAAGCACTTCCTTAGATGCTTCTCAGAAATTAGATATTCCTCACTTGAGAATTCTTTGTTTAGCTCTGTACCCCATTTTTAATAGGATTGTTTCATTCTCTGGAGTCTAACTTCTTGAGTTCTTTGTATATATTGGATATTAGACCTCTATCAGGTGGTCAGATGTGGGATTGGTAAAGATCTTTTCCCAATCTGTTGGCTGCCATTTTGTTTTCTTGACAGTGTTTTTAGCCTTACAGAAACTTTGCAATCTCATTAAGTCCAATTACTCAATCCTTGGTCTTAGAGCACAAACCACTGGTGTTCTGTTCAGGAAAATTTCCCCTGTGCCTATGTGTTTTAAGGTTTTCCCCACTTTATTTTCTAATAGTTTCAGTGTACCTGGTTTAATGTGGAGATTGTTGATCCACTTGCACTTGAGCTTTATACAAGGAGATAAGAAAGGGTCTGTTTACATTCTTCTGCAAGCTGACTGCCAGTTGAGCCAACACCATTTGTTGAAGAAGCTGTCCTTTTTCCATTGAATGTCTTCAGCTCCTTTGTCAAAAATCAAGTGTTGAAAGTTCATTTCTGGATCTTCTATTCTGTTCCATAGATCTATGTGCCTATCTCTGTACCAGTACCATGTGGTTTTTAACACAATTGCTTTGTGATATAGCTTGAGGTCAGAGATGGTTTCTTGTTAAGAAATGTTTTCTTGTTGTTAAGAATAGATTTCAATATTCTAGGTTTTTTGTTATTCCAGATGAATTTGTAAATTGCTCTTTCCAACTCTATGAAGAATTGAGTTGGAATTTTGATGGGGATTGTATTGAATCTGCAAAGTGCTTTTGGTAAGATGGCCATTTTTTAATGTTGATCCTTCCACTCCATGACCATGGAAGCTCTTTTCAGCTTCTGAGATCTTCTTCAACTTCCTTCTTTAGAGATTTGAAGTTCTTGTCATGTAGGTCCTTCACTTGCTTAGTTAGGGTCACACCAAGCTATTTCATATTGTTTGTGACTAGTGTGAAGGGTATCTTTTCTCTGAGTAGAGGAAGGCTACTGATTTGTTTGTGTTAATTTTATATCCGGCCATTTTGCTGAAGTTGTTTATCAGCTGTAAAAGTTCTCTGGTGGAATTTTTGAGGTCGCTTAAGTATACTATCATGTCAACTGCAAATAGTGATATTTTTACTTCTTCCTTTCTGATTTGTATCCCTTTGATTTCCTTTTCTGTCTAATTGCTCCATCCAGGACTTCCAGTACCATGTTAAATAGGTAGGGGGAGAGTGGGCATCTTTGTCTAATCCCTGATTTAATGGGATGGCTTCAAGTTTCTCACTGTTGAGTTTGATATTAGCTATTGGTTTGCTGCATATTGTTTTTATTATGTTTAGATATGGGTCTTGGATTCCTGCTCTTTCCAAGACTTTTAACATGAAGGGGTGTTGAATTTTTCCAAATGCTTTCTTGGCAACTAGTGAGATGACCATGTGGTTTTTTTCTTTGAGTTTGTTTATATGGTGGATTACATTGATGGATTTCCGTATATTAAACCATCCCTGCATCCCAGGGATGAAGCCTACTTGATCATGGTGAATGATTGTTTTGATGTGTTCTTAGATTCAGTTTGCAAAAATTTTGTTGAGTATTTTTGCATCAATGTTCATAAGTGAGATTGGTCTGAAGTTCTCTTATCTTGTAGGGTCTTTTTGTGGTTTAAGAATGAGGGTTATTGTGGTTTCCAAGAATGAGTTAGGTAGTGCTCCATCTGACTCTATTTTGTGGAATAGTTTGGAGAATATTGGTATTAGGTCGTCAATAAATGTCTGATAGAATTCTGCACTGAATCCATCTGGTCCTGGGCTTTTCTTGTTTGGAAGGCTTTTGATGACTGCTTTTATTTCTTTAGGTGTTATGGGATTCTTTAGATGGTTTATCTGGTCCTGGTTTAACTTTGGTATCTGGTATCTGTCTAGGAATTTATCCATTTTCTCCAGATTTTCCAGTTTTGTTGAGTATAGGCTTTTGCAGTAGGATCTAATGATTTCTTCAATTTCCTTGGTTTCTGTTGTTATGTCTCCACTTTCATTTCTAATTTTGTTAATTTGGACAGTTTCTCTTTGCCCTCTAGTTAGTCTGGCTAAGGGTTTATCAATCTTGTTAATTTTCTCAAATAACAAGCTCTTGGTTTTATTGATTCTTTGAATAGTTCTTTTTGTTTCTATTTGGTTAATTTCTGCTCTGAGTTTGATTATTTCTTGCCATCTACACCTCTTGGGTGTATCTGCTTCTTTTTGTTCTAGATCTTTCAACTGTGCTGTCAAGTTGCTAGTGTATGCACTCTCCAGCTTATTTATTTATTTATTTATTTATTTATTTATTTATTTATTTTTAGAGGCACTCAGAGCTATGAGTTTTCCTCTTAGTACTGCTTTCATTGCATCCCATAGGTTTGGGTATGTTGTACTTTCATTTTCATTAAATTCTAGAAAATCCTTAATTTCTTTCGTTATTTCTTCTTTGACCATGCTATTGTTGAGTAGAGCATTGTTCAGCTTCCATGTATATATGGGCTTTTTGTTGTCTTTGTTGCTATTAAAGACAAGCCTTAGTCCATGGTGATCTGAAAGGATGCATGGGATTATTTCAATCTTCTTATATTTATTAAGGATTGTCTTGTGGACAACTATATGGTCAGTGTTGGAAAAGGTGCCGTGAGGTTCTGAGAAGAAGGTGTATTCTTTTGTTTTAAGATGATATGCTCTCTAGATGTCTATTAATTCCAATTAGTTCATAACCTCTGCTCATTTCATTGTGTCCTTGTTCAGTTTCTGTTTCCATGATCTGTCCATTGATGAGAGTGGGGTGTTAAAGTCTCCCACTATTATTATGTGTGGTACATTGTATGTTTTGAGCTTTAGTAGGGTTTCTTTTATGAATATGGGTGCTCTTGTATTTCAAGCATATATGTTGAGGATTGAGAATTCATCCTGATTAATTTTCCCTGTAATGAGTAAAAAGTGTCCTTCCTTGTCTTTTTTGATAGCGTTTGGTTGAAAATCTACTTATTCAATATTAGAATGCATACTCCAGCTTGTTTCTTTGGGCCATTTGCTTGGAATGTTTTTTTTCCCAGTCTTTTACTCTGAGATATTGTCTGTCTTTGTCTCTGAGATGAGTTTCCTGTATGCAGCAAAATGTTGGATTCTGTTTATGTATCCAGTCTGATAGTCTATGTCTTTTTATTGAGGAATTGAGTCCATTTATGTTAACAGATATTAAGGAATAGTGATTGCTGTTTCCTGCTAATTTTGCTTTTAGAGGTAGAATTATTTCTGTGTGTCTTTCTTCTTTTGTTTTTCTTGCTTAGTTATTTTCTTGCTTTTTCTAGGATGTAGTTTCCATTTTTGTATTTGAGTTTTCCATGAATTATTCTTTGTAGGGCTTGATTTGTGTTCAGATATTGTGTAAATTTAGTTTTGTCATGGAATATCTTGGTCTCTCCATCTATGGTGATTGAGAGTTTTGCTGAATATAGTAACTTGGGTTGACATTTGTGTTCTCTTAGTGTCTGTGTGATGTCTGTCCAGGATCTTCTAGCTTTCATAGTCTTTGTTGTTAATTCAGGTGTAATTCTGATTGTTCTGCCTTTATATGTTACATGTCCTTTTTCCCTTACTGCTTTTAGTATTCTTTTTTTGTTTTGAACGCTTGTTGTTTTGACTATTATGTGTCAGGAAGAGTTTCTTTTGTTGTCCAATCTATTTGGGATTCTGTAGGCTTCTTTTGTGCTCATGGTCATCTCATTCTTAAGGATTGGGAAGTTTTCTTCTACGATTTTGTTGGAGATATTTACTGTACCTTTTAGTTGATATTTCTCACCCTCTTCTATTCCTATTATCCTTAGGTTTGGTCTTCTCATTGTCTCCTGGATCTCTTGGACATTTTGGGTTAGAAGCGTTGTGGTTTTTGCATCTTCTCTGACTATTTTGTCTATGTTTTCTATGTTGTCTTTGGCCCCTGAGATTCTCTCGTCCATCTCTTGTAGTCTGTTGGAGATGCTTGTATCTGTGACTTCTGATTTCTTTTTTAGGTTTTCCATCTCCAGGGTTGTTTCTTTTTGTATTTTCTTTATTGTTTCTATTTCTGTTTTCCACTTTTTCATGTGTTTGGTTGTGTTTTTCTGTACTTCGTTGAGTGTTTTCTGTATTTCCTCTTTAAAGGCTTCTATTTGTTTATGTGTGTCCTCCTATGATTGTTTAAAGGGATTATTCACACTTCTCGAAGATCTCCATCACCATTGTAAGGTATGATTTCAAGTCTGAGTCTTCTTTTGATGGAGTGTTTGGCAATCCACTTCTTGCTGTGGTGGGAGAGCTGGGTTCTGATGTTTCCAGGTTGTCTTGGTTTCTATTGCTTAGGTTCTTTTGTTTTCCTCTTGTCATCTTGTTATCTGTGATTATACCTGCTCTTGTTGTCAGTGACTGGCACCTGTCTCTCCTGTGGATCTGAGGGCCGATGAGCTCAGAAAGAAAATTGTTTCTGAGTGTCCGGGTTTTAGTTGGCACGGAGTTAGATCTTGTAGCAGTGACTCAGCTCTGTCTTTGTGGGCTCAGATGTGGGAGCTCTTATGAGGTTGTTCTGGGAGCTCATCCCTCTGCCCCCAGATCCTGTGTACCACTGGCAGTGACCTGGCTTTTTCTCTAGGCCAAAAGGAACCTTTTTCCAGATAGCACAATATTTTCTGCTCTGTGAGAACTCCTGGTGTGCTCTCCCTGGGCCTATGTGCCAGGCTTCCCTCTGGTCCAGGTGTAAGAGGGCCTGTAAAGCTGAACTTCAAGCACCACCTTTCCCGGGCAAACCCCGGTTCCCACTGACAAAGGCCTGTGCCTTACTGTGGGCCTGTACGTTTAGTCCAAGAGCATGGGCTTTCCGGGCGGATCTTGATTTACTCCGTCAGAGGCCTGGCCCTTACTGTGGGCCAGAGGGGCACCTTTCCCGAGAGCTCTATCTAGCTCTCTCTGTGTTTTGTTTACTCACAGCAAATCTCACCAGGCCTGTGTCCCCAGATCTCTGCTGTTCCAGGTGGCCAATAATTGGTTTTAAAATGTGTTTATTATGAGAACTCTTTCCAGGGTTATAGAACTGTGATTAGAATATTCAATTTAACATACTCGTGATTCTGAAAAGGATAAGAAATGATTCTGCTCTTTCCTCATTATTCCAAGATGCACCATAATATTATCCTTGCAAGGATAATGCATATAATCCTAGGTCATAAAACTTACTGTATGAGCAGATCAGAACAGCTAATTTCTTATGGCTTTTGGTAGCATTTGATACCAGCTGCTTGATTCTGTGCCACAGATCAAGAATTTGAATCATTTGAGAGAAACAAAGTAAATTTTAGGTTTGGTATATTTTTAAAATGTGTGGCGAACATAGAATGTGTATTTCCTTTGTGGAACAGTCCATTTCTGTTAGGAGAATCTTGTCCCTTAGGAGAATCTTGTCCCTTATTGCAATGTGTATGTCACAGATACGATTCCATTTTTATTACTTACTAGATTTTGATTGAATATAAATTAGGTGCCCATTTTTCTCCTGAAGGGTTGGCAGTACAACTGATTTACCTTCAAAATCCTAGTGACAACCTTTCCCAAGCTGACAGCGATCTCAACTTTAAAGTCAATAGTTGTATTAAATAGTATAGTGAGTGATTGGTGGTATTTTGAAAATGTCTATGTAGAACCTGTGAGTACATTCTTGTGAATGTCCTTGAGAATCTTGAGATGAGATCATTCTGGAAGATGTAGGTGAGTCCCAGGAGACATGATAGCAGAAACAACTGAGAGCCCCTTTCCCGAGCAGGGGCAGAGAATGCACTGGGAATGTAGGTTGTTTTGTACCTAGAACCTTTCTCATAGATATTTTTTCTATCTTTGTAGCTTACCCTTTTCTCAGAATATCATGACAAGTGGGGTCTCTCAGAAGACAGACTTCCAGGCTAGCTTCTTACACTTGGAAGAATGTGTTTAGGGACCTGCCACTGTTCTGTAAGCCAAAGCTCATTGTTTTCGCTGTGGAGTATTTCAGTTACATAAGAACAAACCACCATCTGCTTATTCTTCATCCACTGAAAGGCTTTTGTCTTGTTTTCCATCTTTGGTGATTACAAATGCCTCAGGTTTTTAAATTCTTGCACAAAGGCAGTCTTATGTGTCTGAAAACATTTTCATTTCTTGAATTGAATGATATAAATGTGGAAGTGTTGGTTCATCCTGTGTCTTTTAATGAATTGTTTCATTTTGTTAAAATTACTTAAAGTTATTCATGATGTTTCCTTATATGCATTTCAGTTTCTGTTGGAACAGTAGTAATGTCTCTTTTTGTTTTAGAAATGTCTGTCTTGCCTCACTCATTTTTATCTTGGTCAGCTTAGCTGAAGGTTTTTATTTTGCACTTGAGGATGAAAAGAGAGGAAGAAGGGAACAGAAGGAGAAAGGAGAGGTGAGAAGGCGAGAAAAGAAGAGAGGAGAGTAGAGAACAGGGGATAAAATAGGAAGAAAAGGCAAGAAAGGAGAGAAGAAGGAGAGAAGAAGATGGAGGAGAGGAGAGGGAGGGAAGGAGAGGGAGGGGAAGAAAGGGGGAGAAGAGGAAGGGGAGGAGAGGGAGGGGAGGAGAGGAAGGGAGGGATGGAAAGGGAGGGGAGGAGAGGGAAGGGAGAAGAGGGAGGGAGGGAAGGAAAGGGAGGAGAGGGAGGGAAGAAGAGCAAGGGGAGGAGAGGAAGGGGAAGAGAGGGAGGGGAGGAGGAAGGAGACAATGTTCTGACTGTTTCTCCTCTAATCTCCTCTAATTTTCCTTTTGTATAAGTTTCTTAAAGTGAAAACTCTTCTATTTTCCCATGGTACTTGCTTTCCTGCCCTAGTTTCAACCTCTTTAGGTCTTTGAGCCTAAGATGAGTCTCCTATAGTTACATAGAGTCACTCTTTGTCTATTTTTTTTTTAACCACTGATTCAACTTTTCTTCTGCCATCCTAACCCCAGTATTGAGCTTCTCTTGATTTCTGTTGTTGAAATTCTGAATAACCACTTGGTACACTCTCATAACTTCTGGCTCACTGTGGCTCTCTACCCAATACTCTAGTTAGACTTTAATTTTCCAGGTTTTTGAGCATACACACAGCATCTCTCTTAAAGGCTCTGCTTTTTAAATTCAATGTTTGACACTAAAGGATAGTCTCTAACCACTGTGCCTCTTAAAAAGATATATTTTTTCATTTCTCTCAAGAAACCAGACTGTTATGGTCATGGTAGCTGTTGCCGAAGATGGTGATGTCCAAACTGACAAGAACTAGAAATTTTCGGTTGCATAATAACTGCAGAGTTTGGTTGTCTTGCTCTGAAGTAAAGTGCTATTGTTGTTACAACTGCTGTCGTTTGTCCGTTATTTTTGTAATTTACCTGAATTAACCTGTGAACATGGTTCCTCTGGAGTTCTTAACTACTAGTGTCTCTGTATTCTTGGTGGTGGTGATTTTAAGTCTGGCTCCTCTGGTCACCACTGTGTCTGTGTCGTGTACTGATAGAGCTGGTGATGGGAGAGAGTTTGCTCAACCCCTATGAGTCACAAAGTCTTCCATCCTGCCAAGGAACCTTCACGTAGAAAAGAGAAACCTGAAACTCGGAGCCATTTTCAGACGTGGCCAGCCATTGCTCAGCATAGAGCCATTGTGTGTCTAGGCTTGAGCTCCATCAACGTTCTGTCTGATTGAATGGTATCTTGTCTTGTTTTGAACTCATGTAGAGAGTCGAGAATGTATTTGTCTTCCCCACCGTTATGCCCTCAGACTGGAACCAAGGACAGATTGCTCGCCTGCCTTCAAAATAGTCTCTTCCCTCACTGCTAGATACACAGGTCGGAACTCCAGGGTCCAGGTTCTCTTCTCTGTTTCTTGACCAATGTTAGTCGTTTTTCAAATGTAAATGCATCCCCAGTGGTCATTATGCATGCCTTTAGTCAATCTCTAATGTGTGGAATGGCTTTTGGGGTTGTTTTCATTTTTCCATCCCTTTTAAGGAGGGAACTTGCCATGTGCACACTTATCCACAGTCAGAAATGTGGTACTAGCTTACTTTTGAGAGACAAAGAAAGAACCCAAAGCCTTAAGTTCTTAACAACATCACTGTAAATTTTTCTATTATAATATTTCAGTATTATACATCAATTGTATATATATTACATATAATTGTATATATAATGGAAAACATCATGGACAGCATTACTTTAAACTCTGCTTTTCTTTAAAAAGTTATTTTATGCATCCATTTTGACACCTTGGCGTAACTTGTGGAACGCCATCATGTTCACATTCCACGGATGACAGCAAGCTTTTAAAAGTCCACAAACACATGATCCTTCCAGGTCTGTGTGTCAGTTTGGAAACCAACTTCGTTCTTCTCAGGGTGCATGTGGTGCTCCTCCCAAACTTTATGAAATAAATATTCCTGACACCATCTTGTGGCTTCTTACAGATTCAACAAAAAATAATGTCTTGCAGATTGTGAATAAATTCTAATATTCAGAATGTATTCTTGACAGACCTTAAAACCTTCTCCTTGCAGAGCTACTGAGTGGTCACAATAGTTACAAAGCCACTTTACAGTATGTAACTGTGATTCATGCTGCTCTGGCTCTAGACCTCTATTCTGCATATAAACTTTCGTAATATAATCCACCTTTCCCATACATTCTGTCATCTATCAATCTAGATATTTCTAAATCTATCTCTGTATATGCAGGGTGAATTGAAACCATTTACAGTGATAATCAGTACTTTATGACAACCTTAGAGATAACTAGATACAGACTAGATCATTCCAACCTGTTATGATCATCGAAGTACAACCATTAACACTTCGGCTTTTTAAGACATACTAAGCCTGTCAGGGTTAAAAACAAATGCTTTGGACCAAAAAGTACCCTAGCACCAGAATTCCATATTTCCTAAAAATTCAGGAAAAGGTGTATTTCCATTCACGCTTATTATTGAACATACTAAAGCCATTGTGCCTTGCTTTCTACTTTCAACCCTGTTACAACATAAATCAAGTTGATTTGGTGTGGCCTAATGGTAGCACACAATAAGGCACTAGGAAAAAAAAGTGTTTTAGGAAAACCAAAAAAGAAACATAAAGAGGTGACAGTTTTTCTCTAAATCCACATGTGGTGATAAATACATCAATACTACCTGTGGGTTTTACAGAAAATGTTTAAATGTTTTTTATAAAAGCCATGGTTTTGTCTCTAACATATTTCATTAGTGAACAGCTGTTTAAGATTAACCAGAATAAATCCTCACTGTGTTTTAAAGCATTGGTTTCCCCAAATCAGCACATTGCAGGCTTCACTGAGGGTTTTTAAAAATCAATTACACAGATACATGGACAGAAGGTATGACTCGCGGGCAGTCCCCTGGGGAGCTGGAGTATGGACCACGTGTCTGAGAGTCTGTCCACATGATTGCCACAGGGGCCAAGAGCATGGGTGGGAAATAAGGGCACGATCATAAGGAATAGTCCCAATAATATACATCCCAGCACCAGGCTGAGTGTCAGGCACACATCATGGCCAAACACAGGAGCCCAAACATTGTGGCCAGTGGAGAACTGGGTAAAGAAACTGGGTTACTTCAGCATCAGGGGGATTCAAAGTCAGTACTAAGTGTCAGCCATTCAAGCTATGACCCCAAGGCTTGCCTCTGTTCAGACTCCCCACCCACAGAGACCCTTTAACTCAGGAAGGCCTCACCCAAGTCCCAGGCAGAGAATCTCAGTGGACTTACTCGTGTTCCACAAGGTAAGTGCTAACCCTAGCTCTGGAGAAGTTGCAGTAATTAGAACTTCAGGAAATGTGGATTCCTTACAAGAAGGGAAGCATCCATGGGTGTATTTTTGTTTCTTTCTCCTTTTTGTTCCCTGAGCACACAGCAGTCAACCCACGTCAAAGGGGTGACAACCACTGGAGACCGTGAAATGGCAATGTGGAAAGACAGAAAACATTGGCATGCTTAAGGTCAGTGTATTCCTGAGAGCCAGTTTGCCTTGTTTTTTAAAAATAAATAAAATAATAATAATAATAATAATAAGCAAGTTCTCATGTTTGTAACTACAATCTATACTATGGGGTCTCCTGCTCGATGTAGGAAACACACTCCCAGCACACACATTCATCATGGAGAAGACAGCACATCTGTGGTTTTCAAACACTCTAAAAGGTGAAAGTAAAAGCTGGAGTAGAGTTAGAGTTGGAGATTTAAATTCAGTTTCAGAAGTCATGTCCAAAATGTGGAACTGCTAGAAAGGAGGTTAGCTTAGGAATTAAGACACCCCGAATCTAGGTACGTTCAAGTCGGAGGTGGCCAATGTCCTGTGAAGAGTGCCAAAGATTCTATGCACCAATCAAGAAATCCCAAAGACTTTAATTATACTTCCAAGCTTTTATTCCAGAGAAAGGCACCACTGATGTCTGTTGGTCACGTAATCCAAAAGAGTGGCAGATTTGTCTGGACTTCAAGAGCAAAACCTCTCGAATGCTGATTGAGGGTGTAGTCCAAGGTATCTAATAGATAGATAGATAGATAGATAGATAGATAGATAGATAGATAGATAGATAGATAGATAGATAGGTATATAGGTAGGTAGGTAGATGGATAGATAGGTAGGTAGGTATATAGGTAGGTAGGTATATAGGTAGGTAGGTAGGTAGATAGATAGATAGATAGATAGATAGATAGATAGATAGATAGATAGATAGATAGATAGGTAAGTAGGTAGGTAGGTAGGTAGGTAGATGGATAGATAGGTAGGTAGGTAGGTAGGTATATAGGTAGGTAGGTAGGTAGGTAGGTAGATAGATAGATAGATAGATAGATAGGTAGGTAGGTAGGTAGGTAGGTAGGTAGGTAGGTAGATGGATAGATAGGTAGGTAGGTAGGTAGGTAGGTATATAGGTAGGTAGGTAGATAGATAGATAGATAGGTAGGTAGGTAGGTAGGTAGGTAGGTAGGTAGATGGATAGATAGGTAGGTAGGTAGGTAGGTAGGTATATAGGTAGGTAGGTAGATAGATAGATAGGTAGGTAGGTAGGTAGGTAGATAGATAGGTAGGTAGGTAGGTAGGTAGGTAGGTAGGTAGGTAGGTAGATGGATAGATAGGTAGGTAGGTAGGTAGATAGATAGGTAGGTAGGTAGGTAGATAGATAGATAGATAGGTAGGTAGGTAGGTAGGTAGGTCGGTAGGTAGGTAGGTAGGTAGGTAGGTCGGTAGGTAGGTAGGTAGGTAGGTAGATAGATAGATAGATAGGTAGGTAGGTAGGTAGGTCGGTAGGTAGGTCGGTAGGTAGGTAGGTACATGAAAGATAATATTTGGAAATAAACAGATTTTGTTCCTAGTTATTTTCACCTTGTGCTGATGCTGCTGGTTTGTTGCCAAGGGTTGTGTCCGCAGTGAGGTGAGGCTAGATCAAGATGGTGCTTTGCTCTGAATGACTCAAGTTGTTTCCCACTGTGGACTTCCCATGCGGCGTCTCTTCTGATATGCCGTGCATTGCTGGGCTCTGCTGTGAAAAGCCTGTCAGCCTTGCTTGAGGATGCTCCACGAGCAAGTGTCCCACATACTGTGACCCAGGCTCCACACATGACAATATGGTAGCAGCAATGTTTTCTTGGTCACATTCTATCTTCCTTCAGGAATTTCACTGTAGCTGAGTTAACATTCATTTTTGACTTCTGAGGTGTGACCCAGAAAACTGGTCATGAATTCATCATGCTGACCGCCTGTACTCACAGCTCTCAGCATGCCGACCGCCTGTACTCACAGCTCTCAGCATGCCGACCGCCTGTACTCACAGCTCTCAGCATGCCGACCGCCTGTACTCACAGCTCTCAGCATGCCGACCGCCTGTACTCACAGGTCTCAGCATGCCGACCGCCTGTACTCACAGCTCTCAGCATGCCGACCGCCTGTACTCACAGCTCTCAGCATGCCGACCGCCTGTACTCACAGCTCACATCGTTTATTAAGATCAGCAATGAAAGGGAGGTCCTTGTAGAAGCTCACACACAACTGAAAGTAAACTGGGATCCATAAAACAAGCCACAGCTAGGGTGACTTTTGTTTGCAGCGCTCCTCAGCTCATGTGTCGGTACAGACATGACTGTCCCTGTTTCAGAGACGGAGAGCTGCCGCAGCTGGGGTACACATGTTCTGACTGGCACAATGATACTGTAGCTCTGCGAAGCTAGAGTGGTTCCTCTCCTCTGCAGAAGCCACTGGAAGCTTGTTCAGCTCCATATGGTGATGCACATCCAAGTAATAATCACAGCAGTGTCATCAGCACACAAATATCTTCCTGTAGCACAAATGCGTGACATGAATTAGACGTAAAGGAGCCTGGGGAGGGGGTGGGAAATAGCTTGGTATAAAGTGCTTGCTATACGCTTCAAGACCCAGACCCCATGTAAAAATCCAGGTTTGTTACTGAGGCTCTAGTGCTAGAGCGTCCCTGGGACTTGCTGGCCAGCTGGTCTACCCTAATTGGTGAGCCCCAGGTTCTGCGAGAAACCCTGTCCTCCCACCACCACCCTCATGGCCCCCTATACACACATTCAGGCACACGTGCACACATGCACACTCAACGCAAGGAAGAGACTAAGAATGTACCTCAGTAATAGAGTGGTGGGGTGAATACTCGTGTAGCATGGTCAAGGTCCTAAGTTCAATCTCCAGCTGGAAGGAAGGAAAGGAGGGAGGGGTGGAAGGAGGCGGGAAGAGGAAAAGAAAAAGAGAGACGGGGAGAATGAGTGACAGGGGATAAAGGGCTTTACTTTCTGAAAGGTCAGGTGTGACAATCAAATAAATGGCATGTGCTCTTTCCAACCTCCAGAGCCCCTGGGATGCTGGGGGTACAGAGAAAGGACCACAGGCAGTCCTTGCCACCAAGAGCCTAGCTGCTGCACTGGAGGATGAAGTCCAGGGAGATTTCATTGAAATGACGAAATGACCTCTCGGCCAAACTTTGAAAGTCTGGTTGAGTGCCCCAGGTTAGTACACCACAGACATACTATTGTCACTGATGAGGAGGATTTGAGAGGACACGGCACAATGGCCACATTTCAGGTCAGCACCTGCTCCGTGTGCTGTGGACAGAGTGCTTTCCATCCCCAGGTAAACTGGGACAGTGGGTCACCTGGGGACCTCCCGACCCACTTCCTTTGTGGGGAAATCTGTACCAGCAGAGCTAGGGGCTGTGCTCTAGCTTTGTGTTGCCCAGGATTTATCGGGTGTCTTAGCTGAACCAAGGTAAGGGCTGGAGTGTCCATCTCTGCAGAGGGTCCACACCTAGGGGCAGCATCTGTCTTGCCTATTCGTCTCTGGAGTTAGACTCAGAGCCAAGAGGTGGACGCAGAGACAGAATGCAGAAAAGAGCAGTTTAAGTCTCTTTCTCTCTACAAACAACTTATTCAAAATTTAAGAAGACGTTTGAACGGCACCTGTGCGAATCACTTGAAAAGGTGTTTCAAACAATGGCTGTTATTTGAGTAATAATGTGTCTAGGATATCCAGCAACCCCACATCCACAAATGCCGCTCCGAGTCAGAGCTGGACACTTGTGAACACTGAGGTGTGGTGTCCTGCAGACTTGGCCTTGATGCTGTGATCATTTGGAATTAGACTGGAGGTATGAGGCAATGTGCTCAGAGCATGTCACACACAAAAATGTAAAGCTGGATTTAATATAGAAAATGATAAAAAGCCAAATCCAGATAACGTTTCCTCCAGAAGAAGCAAGCAGGCCCGGACAACTTGGCTGACACCTCTTTTTAGCCATAAGGATTAAATTAATTGCCACCAAGTGGTCTTGTCCTCTGCTAATAGGACACTGCCTGATGTGTTTCCTGTCTCTGGTTTCCCAGAGGACACAATAAGGACTGTTCCTACACTCCGTCCAAGCTCACTGGAAATCCAGATTTGGGCAGGCACACAGGCTCGGGCCAACTCAAGTATGGACGTGACAAAGCCTAGCCAAACACCTCCCTAATCCTGATGGCATCAGGGACGTGTTGATAGGGGCTGTTTGAATTCCAATGGTTACCAAGCCGTACATACTCTTTAGGTGACACAACCCACAACTGACAAATGTGGGTGTGTCGGCCTTGAAAGATTTTCGCAGCTTTCAGAAATAATTATAACCACAAGCTCCAGTGACATAAATAAGACTTGGAAGGCGACACGGATGTAGCAGCAGCTCAGCCTGCACAGAATCTCACGTGTCTGGCGTCTCTTCACGCACCGCCTCGCGAGCTGCTGTTTTCTACCCGCCTGTTAAGTACTTTTTTTAAATCTTACTTACTCAATGTACGAGCGCTTTCACAGGTCACAGGCCCTTCCAGTGCCGTTTTTGCGACCAGGCATCCTCTAGGTCTGTCCACCTCGCCCTGCACATGAAGCCTGGGTCGACTCGGCTAGCCCATGCGCGACTGTGGTGGGTTCCACGCGCCAGGGACTGTGGTGGGTTCCACGCGCCAGGGATAGCCCCTTTGCAAACTATTTATTGGACCCTGAGGGCAGAGCCAGACAAGAGTGGAAACCGGAAAATGACTCCAGTGATGGCCCCCCACCGTGACTGAGGCCCCAGGGAAGAAGACAGGAGCCTGTGAAGAATGTTTTCAAAATGGTGCAGTAATTGACTTATTTCCCTCGGGTTCCCACTAGAGGATCGAGGCTAGATGCCTTGTGAGAAATGCTTTTGAGTTTACCGTCCCCAACGTTGTTTTTATAATATTGTATATGTGACTGTGGCACACTGTATTACTATAAGGAAGACGATGGCATTGCTGCCGCCTTTGTTTTTATAAGACTTTCTTTTTTAATTAAAGTTTTGGATCCGTGGAAGGAAAAAAACGTATGAGCTGCACAGGGTATCAGATCCTCCTAGGTGGTCGTGAGCCACCATGTGGTTGCTGGGATTTGAACTCAGGACCTCTGGAAGAGCAATCAGTGCTCTTAACCACTGAGCTATCTCTCCAGCCCTAGTAAAGAACTTCTAAAGCATCTTTTTGTGTCATGTATTTTGCTTGAGTTTTAGGAAGCGGTTGCTGATTTACTCAGTCTCCCATGCTTTCTGTTCCCATGATGAAGTCACTGGGAAGTCACGGCAGGAGCTCAAGCAGGACCTTGAAGGCAAGCCTGCCTCTGTATGCCTCTGACCAGGGGAAGTACAGCTGGGGAAGGACGCCTGGTGGCATGCTTGCAGGTTCACCTGCTCACAGCGGGCTGGCCCTTCTACCTATTAATGACCAAGACAGACATCGCCACAGAACGACCTGAAAAAGACAGTTACTCAATATAGACTCCTTTTTTTCTTTTTCTTTTTTAATTTAATGTATGGGTGCTCTGCTGTGTGTGTGTGTGTGTGTATATATATATATATATATATATATATATATATATATATATGTGTGTGTGTGTGTGTGTGTGTGTGTGTGTGTGTGTGTGTGTATGTGTGTATATATATACTCTGCTGTGTGTGTATATATATGTGTGTGTATATATATGTATGTGTGTATATATATATATATGTGTGTGTATATGTGTGTGTGTATATATGTGTGTGTGTATATGTGTGTGTGTATATGTGTGTGTGTATATATGTGTGTATATATATATATATATATATATATATATATATATATATATATATATATAGTCTCTGCTGTATATACATGTGTGTGTGTGTGTATATATATATATATACCAGAAGAGGGCATCGGATTTCCCTAGAGATGGTTGTGAGCCACCATGTGGCTGCTGGGAATTGAACTCAGGACCTCTGGAAGAGCAGTCAGTGTTTGTAACCTCTGAGCCATCTCTCCAGCTCCAAAGACCCCTCTTTTAATGTAATGAGAAACAACAACAAAAAGTCTTCCACCACTTAAAATCATGGACAGTAAATGGGTTGAACATTTGCATTTAGAATCTCTGATGGGGGAAGACACACTGCATGTGTCTGTCTGTCTGTCTGCCCGCCCACCTGCCTGTCTGCTCTTGCTAGTCATTTTATTGTTATTTGGTGATGTTCTACTACCTTACAGTGCTCTTTTGAGAAACTCTGCTTTCATTCCAATTCCCAAACCCATCTGAGGTCATCTGTCTCTGTCCTCTGAATGTCTTTACACTGTTTTCCTTCTGAGACACCGGCCTCTCTATGTAGTTCTGTCTGGTTTTGAACTCATGGCAATCCTTCTGCTCCGGCCTCAGAAATGCCATGATAGGGGAACAGACTACCACACTCAGCGGAAAGTCCTTTGTATAAGGTGACTTTGGGGCAGATACCTAAATAAAATGGGGACTGCTGTCCTATAAATACCTGATAGAAAAGTGTTGAGGTGACAAATGGATCATAAGCAGGGCCCTGAGAGCAGCACATG
The DNA here is from genome assembly GCF_963924665.1 of Micromys minutus. NCBI lineage: Eukaryota > Metazoa > Chordata > Mammalia > Rodentia > Muridae > Micromys > Micromys minutus. Next base: position 676,638 of record NC_137977.1, on the reverse strand, counting down.
CCTGGTTGAGTCACAACAGCGTTAGCCAGTGTGGCCGCAGGGGGACGACGGCAGGACAGGACAGCGGTTTGGAGGTCAGGTGGCCACAGCTGTGCAGCCACAGGAGGGTCTAATGACGATCTCTGCAGACGCTGTGAGAAACGGGCACCGGAACAGTCGGACCAGTCATAGCGCCTCAGCTGAGATGGGATCCAGGATGAGTCACTGCACTGCTTAGCTTCTGAGTCACACTTAATGTCACAGTCGTGTCTTCTGACTACTTAAAATGTTTGTTATCAGAATCTGTGGGAAATAAATACTTTTTAATAAACACCATCATTTAGATCCCCAATTTTTATTTTTTACTGAAAATAATTTTTTCATACAGTATATTCTGATCACCATTCCCTCCCTCATTAACTCCCAGATCCTCACCTCCTCACCTCCTCACCTCCTCACCTCCTCACCTCCTCACCTCCTCACCTCCTCACCTCCTCACCTCCTCCCTCCTCACCTCCTCACCTCTCCTCACCTCCTCACCTCCCCTCACCTCTCCTCACCTCCTCACCTCCTCACCTCTCCTCACCTCCTCACCTCCTCACCTCCCCTCACCTCTCCTCACCTCCTCACCTCCTCACCTCCTCACCTCTCCTCACCTCCCCTCACCTCTCCTCACCTCCTCACCTCCTCACCTCCTCCCTCCTCACCTCCTCACCTCTCCTCACCTCCTCACCTCCCCTCACCTCTCCTCACCTCCTCACCTCCTCACCTCCTCACCTCCTCACCTCCTCACCTCTCCTCACCTCCCCTCACCTCTCCTCACCTCCTCACCTCCTCACCTCCTCACCTCTCCTCACCTCCCCTCACCTCTCCTCACCTCCTCACCTCCTCACCTCCTCCCTCCTCACCTCCTCACCTCTCCTCACCTCCTCACCTCCCCTCACCTCTCCTCACCTCCTCACCTCCTCACCTCCTCACCTCCTCACCTCCTCACCTCTCCTCACCTCCCCTCACCTCTCCTCACCTCCTCACCTCCTCACCTCCTCACCTCCTCACCTCCTCACCTCCTCACCTCCTCACCTCCTCACCTCCTCACCTCCTCACCTCCCCTCACCTCCTCACCTCCTCACCTCCTCACCTCTCCTCACCTCCTCACCTCCCCTCACCTCCTCACCTCTCCTCACCTCTCCTCATCTTCTCACCTCTCCTGACCTCTCCTCACCTCCTCACCTCCTTACCTCCTCACCTCTCCTCACCTCCTTACCGCCTCACCTCTCCTCACCTTTCCTCACCTCTCCTCACCTCTTCACTGCCTCACCTCTCCTCACCTCCTCACCTCTCCTCACCTCCTCACCTCTCCTCACCTCCTCACTGCCTCACCTCTCCTCACCTCTCCTCACCTCCTCACCTCCTCACCTCTCCTCACCTTCCCTCACCTCCTAACCTCCTCACCTCTCCTCACCTCCTCACCTCCTCACTGCCTCACCTCTCCTCACCTCCTCACCTCTCCTCACCTCCTCACCTCCTCACCTCCCCTCACCTCTCCTCACCTCCTCACCTCTCCTCACCTCCTCACCTCCTCACCTCCCCTCACCTCTCCTCACCTCCTCACCTCCTCACCTCCTCACCTCTCCTCACCTCCCCTCACCTCTCCTCACCTCCTCACCTCCTCCCTCCTCACCTCCTCACCTCTCCTCACCTCCTCACCTCCCCTCACCTCTCCTCACCTCCTCACCTCCTCACCTCCTCACCTCCTCACCTCCTCACCTCTCCTCACCTCCCCTCACCTCTCCTCACCTCCTCACCTCCCCTCACCTCTCCTCACCTCCTCACCTCCTCACCTCCTCACCTCTCCTCACCTCCCCTCACCTCTCCTCACCTCCTCACCTCCTCACCTCCTCCCTCCTCACCTCCTCACCTCTCCTCACCTCCTCACCTCCCCTCACCTCTCCTCACCTCCTCACCTCCTCACCTCCTCACCTCCTCACCTCCTCACCTCTCCTCACCTCCCCTCACCTCTCCTCACCTCCTCACCTCCTCACCTCCTCACCTCCTCACCTCCTCACCTCCTCACCTCCTCATCTCCTCACCTCCCCTCACCTCCTCACCTCCTCACCTCCTCACCTCTCCTCACCTCCTCACCTCCCCTCACCTCCTCACCTCTCCTCACCTCTCCTCATCTTCTCACCTCTCCTGACCTCTCCTCACCTCCTCACCTCCTTACCTCCTCACCTCTCCTCACCTCCTTACCGCCTCACCTCTTCTCACCTCTCCTCACCTCTCCTCACCTCTCCTCACCTCCTCACTGCCTCACCTCTCCTCACCTCTCCTCACCTCCTCACCTCTCCTCACCTCCTCACCTCTCCTCACCTCCTCACCTCTCCTCACCTCCTCACTGCCTCACCTCTCCTCACCTCTCCTCACCTCCTCACCTCTCCTCACCTCCTCACCTCCTCACCGCCTCACCTCTCCTTACCTCCTCACCTCTTCTCACCTCCTCACCTCTCCTCACCTCCTCACCTCTCCTCACCTCTCCTCACCTCCTCACTGCCTCACCTCTCCTCACCTCTCCTCACCTCCTCACCTCTCCTCACCGCCTCACCTCTCCTCACCTCTCCTCACCTCCTCACCGCCTCACCTCTCCTCACCTCCTCACCGCCTCACCTCTCCTCACCTCCCCTCACCTCCTCTCCTCTCCCCATCCAACTCTGTTGTTTAGAAAACGAACGGGTCCGTTAACAAACAAACAAACCAGAACACCCAGTTTCTTAACAAACACACACCCTGACTAGGGCATAAGCTACTAACCCTTCCATTTGGGCTGGTGTGTTTTCAGAGTTCGGGTTTTGTTTCTGTTTCATTTTGTCTTGTCTGTCTTCCAGAAATGAAATGGTATCATACATTACGCACAATTGCTTGCAGATTGTCTCTGTTAACAACCATATGGAAACCCCTCCACTCACCTGGCAGAACTCCATCACACTCTGATTGGTGGATGATGTTGTGTATGGAACAGGCACCTCTTACCAAGCTTTCATTGTTGAACTATGCGGTTTGTTTTACATTGGTGTTGCTCCTATAAATATAATTCTTTAATATGTTTCCAGTTCTCCCAGTTCTAGAAATATGTCTCATGAAGAAGAAGAGGAGGATGCGGAGGAGGAGGAAGAGAAGAAAGAAGAACTGGTTAAAAAACAATGGAATCTTTAAATGTTAATATATCTACTAGAAAAGCTCTAAAATGTCTCATATTTCTGTCTGAAAACTTCTGAAAAGGATCTGAAGAGACTTAACAGATGAGCAGCTTTGCCCATTGTAAGTGTGTGACTACGGTTGGGAGTGTAACGTCTAAGAGGAAGAGGATAAGCCTGCTTGTTATGGTTATTCGAGCCAACAAAACATACATGTTATTAAATCTGTAAAAAAAAAAATTAATGAAGCCTACAGAGATGCCTGGAGAAAGGGAGACTTGGAAAATCACGAAAATGACTATGGGTCTACCTGCCGTATTTATAATGCACTGCAGTACTGTAGCGTGCTATTCAGAATTTTAAAAGTAGGTCAAGGGTATAGCTTAATATGTTCAAGGTCCTGAACTCACACCTGTGCACTGATTGATAGATTAGATGATAAATAGATAGATAGATAGATAGATAGATAGATAGATAGATAGATAGATATGTATGTAGGTAGGTAGATAGATAAATGCTACAATGTATACAGTCTCATGACCACACATACATAAAGCCTATGCTTCGATACAAACATGCATAAAAAGTGTTTTCTTGAGGAAAGAGATAGGATGGGATTGTGGGGATTGGTTGGCTTTTTTGTTTTGTGGGTTTTTTTGTTTGTTGTTGTTGTTTTGAGATAGGGTTTCTCTACACACCAATGACTGTCCTGTAGCTCATTCTGTAGACCACTGACAATGCCACCAATGCCTGGCATAAGTTAGATATATATTTAATGAAACCATTTTAATAGTTTCTTAAAGCCCTTCTTAGAACTACTCAAAGGCCAGATAGGTTTGCACACGCCTTTAGTCCCAGCACTCAGGAGAGAAAAGTGTGTGGAATTAATTCAATGATGAATACATCACGGTGGCGGGTGGCTTTGCTACCCACCCCAATTGTTTACATTCCCGAATGAAAGACGCACACACAGAGACCTTATATTTTGATATGCCTTAAACAGCGTCATAGCTGGCCCACTTTCTAACCTTCATGTGATTAATTCACCCTTTACCAATATTCCCAAGTTATTGCTTATTAAATTCTATATTCTACCTTGACTTCCCTGGACCCAGGTGGCACCCTCGGGGCCACACTCTTCTGGTTCCTCTCTGTCCTGAACTCTTCTCCACACTGTCCTTCTACCACCTCCTCAGGTCCCAAACCAAAGTCCTGCCTCTGTCTTACATGCTGACATGTAGACTTTCTTGTGCAAACAATTTTGGAGACCCAAATTAACATTAGAATACAAGCAGCATTAGGCTAAACCCACTATAGAAGCAGGTGGATCTTTGAGATCAGCCTATTACACATAGTGAGTTATAGTTCAACCAGGGCTACACTGTAAGACTCTATCTCCAAAAATAAGACAAAGCTCAACTATTTGCTATAAGAAAAATGAAAATATACTTAAATGCGGACTGTGGCTAGGGTGGGTCTGTGGGTTTTGCATATATCTTGCCTGAAATGCTTTGCATTAGAACTATTTTAAGTAAGATGGTTACTTAATGGTCACACAATGAGATATCTAGTGCTAGAGTTTAAGCCCAAATCAGTTTTATTTTTCACATACAGCTCTCACTGCATGGAGATGTTATACAATATATAACAATATAAAGTACCTGTGCTCCTACTGTGTGCTATCTGGGAGGGCCTGTGCTCCTACTGTGTGCTATCTGGGAGGGCTTGTGTGGCACTTTGCACTGTGAGTCACTGTAGTACTCAAAGGCTTCTGAGTTTGTGCTGCTTAGACACCAGAGTGTAGGGTTAGGAATTTCAACCTGTACTTCCCGTCTGAGATTTTAAAGGAGTCTTCAAGTAAAGGGGAAGAGGGCGAGGGGAAGGGAGAGGAAGGAGGGGTAGGAGAGAAGGAAAGAAATACTCAAATGAAGGAAAATAAAAGCAGCATGGTGTGACAACACATTCAGTCTAAGGGCACGGTAAAAGTCGATTTTACATGTTGGTTCTCTACAGCGATTCTGATTCCATGTTAGTGCTGTTTGCATAGGGAAGGTTCCTCTGCAGCCTTTAGCAACCCATGAATTGACATTCTCATCCTCACTTACCGACAGCCATGGGGACAGATCAGCCCTGAGCTCCCCTCGCAGTCCGTTCTCAAGTCCCTCACATACGCCACGCTCACATCACAACCTTTGTCCTCTCAGGAGCTCCAGGGAGCCAGCAGAAAATCATTTCCAGGTGCAAGCGGCCAGCCCACTGTTACCTCTTCACCCCGTATTCAGATGTTAGCGGAATCCCCACCATTCTCTGAAGCCAATGGGAAAGCGCGTGTTACACGAGTGTGGTGAGCTGGGCCCGTCCTGACAGCAAGCTCGCCTTCAGAATTAACCAGTCTGAATGTGGAGCACAGCCTCTTCCCTCTGAAGATGTTTCTCTGGACAGCAGATGTCATGGGAAGTTTGTGGGGCTGCAATGAAGGACAAGTGAGTTCAGGGGCTTAAAGTGACACACAGGTGTTGTATTTATTTCTAGACTTACAAGTTTCCTGGCACCAAGGAGGCAGCCTGAATCATATGGGTTTTGAAGACACTAGGGATAGTCCCATGCTCCCTGTCAATAAGTCTGCCCGTGCTCCATCCGTCTCTGTGATGGGAGTTAATATAAACCTAGACTATGACTTTAAAGGTTATGTGAGGCCCTGTGCCCATTGACTGGCCCTTGCTAATCAGTACACTGGGTTGGAATGGTTGATCATTACAATATGACCACTCCCTTAGAAGTCTGAGACAAAAGGGTTGTGAGTTGGAGGCCAGCCTGGGCTACATAGTGAGACCCTTCTCAAAGACAGACAACAACCCAGTAATGTTAATATGGCTTCTGCTAAATGTTTCCTGTTCTCAGTGTGGGGAGGAAACACCCTACACTTTTGGGGAACATTTTCAGAATCAGAATGGCACGTCCCTTTCCCTAGGTCACTGAGTTGCTGGTCCAAGGTCTAATCCTCTATTATGTTCTTTGCCTCTGTTTCAAAACAGCCACCTCAAATGCTGAGATTATCCGGCAGGTTAATGTCAGCGGAAAGCCTGGTTTGAAAGTACGCTTGCAGGGCTTGCAGTGTAGAAAATGCTGCTGTGCTGTGAAGTGCCTGTTCACAGTTACACTTTAGTGCGGGATGTCTTCACTTGCACTCGAGGGAGTCCAGCACTTCATCTGTGGCCACTTCAGGCTACCTGAGATGAGTCTGCTACTTGGTGCGTAGAGCTGGGTAACCCGCCCCCAACCTGGACCTCTGTAAGACCCTGACCAGTCAACACAAGAGTAGGCAACTGCCCCTTGGGGCTGTGTATTCTGAGTACGTACTGAGGGGCAACTTGCTTAGGATCCATGTCAACAAAGCTTGTTTCTTGGAGTTCAGGGCCTGGTGGCTGCACTCTGGTCTCAATGGGACTTTCAAAAGAGCACAGTTTGATGCTTAAACTTGGTCCTGTTCCACAATAATTAAGAAGAGGAATAAAAACTTCCAAGAAATTTGAAAGAGAAGGGGAGAAGAGAGAAAGAGGGAGGGAAGGGGGAAAGCAGAAGGAGGCAGGGCAGATGTGAAAACCGAGGGGAAAGTGTTACACCTCAGAACTGCCTGAGACTTAGTACTGTCCTTGGCTCATTGGATAAGAAGGTCAGAGCCTCACACATCAGGGACATGACAGTGTGTCCTGGGGCAGTTGGATCCAGACTCCAACTGGGGTGGTTCAGCTCTTTGCAAAAGGCCTGTGTTACATTAATGTTTAAGGTACAGTGAAAATAAAGCCATCTGAGGTTAAAGGAGGGCTCAATCTCAAATTCTCAGTAACTTCAAGCATCCAAGACTTGTGTTTCTTGACCAAGGACCATGAATGGGTTGTCTTCACAGGAGGTTAAGCACATGAATGTAAATAAAGTACATAGAACAGAGGCTGGCACAGTAAGGAAGCACTATACATTTGTCCGCAAGTCTCAGTGTCATTGACGGCCTCACTGGGGACACAGCTCGTGAGCCTTGCTGTGACAAGCTGACAGATACAATACAGGCAAGCAGACCGAGGGAGGAAAGGCACATGGTCGTGATGGGAGAGAGAACACAGTGAGTATATCTCAGGCTGAGTAAGGGGATTCAGCCAACTTAATTCACCCTGACGTTTATTGAACATCTATTTGCCAGACTTTGTGCTAGACTGGGGGGGGGGGGTAAAGGTAGAATCGAAGACGTACAGACAGGATGTCAGGTTCAGTTGTAGTCCTTAACCCTAATTCCAGGTCAGCCAGACTCACTGCTCTGTGCTGTGTGGCACAAAGTTGGTGTCCCTTCATGACCTGCTTTCCACCACCCAACCCTTACCTGTCCTCTTGTAACCAAAATATCTGCCCACCCTGCTCTTGCCATTCTCACAGGTACTGTAGCCACTTGACAAATTTGTCCTTAAAGAAAAGGTTACATTTCAGGCTAGTCACCCAAGTGAAAATCTCTGTCATGTACTCCTAAGCATACACATGAGTACACAGACACAAATGATACAGCAGGGGCTGGGGGTGCAGTCCAGGAAGCTCATAACAGCTCAGGCTGAGGGTGAGCAGAGCCGGGTTCAATGCCAGCTTTGCCTTGATATGATCTTCAGACCTTTGCTGTTCCGGCTCTGGATTGGGGGTTATACCCAGTAAAGTACCCAGCTTATACAGCCATGGTTAACTTTCTTAAAAAAGTACCCAGCTTATACAGCCATGGTTCATTTTTCTTAAAAATTTGTTTAAGATTCTATATGTGTATGTGCACACAAATGTGTATGTGTGCTCCTGGAGGACAGAAGAGGGCTTCAGATGTCCTGGAGTTCTGGGGCTTGGGAGTTGTATAGTGTGGGTTCTGGGAACTTAACTCAGATCCACTGAAAGAGCAGCAAGAGCTCGTAACTGGTGAGCTATGCCTTCCATTCCCTGAGCTCGTTTCTTGACTTACATTACTAATGACTTTCCAGTATGATGTCACACAGAAGTCAGAAAGGGTCAAAGCATCTCTCTAACATCACTGGTTCTGTTGCTGTGTGATGCTGGACAAGTCATATAACCTCTCTCAGACTTTATTTCATCATCTATAAAATTGGACTTCCCATTTAAGCCTCATCGAAACCTTGAAAGAGTTAAATGAGATCATCTATGCAAGGAATGAATGTAAGGCTCAGCACACTGTAACTATGCATAGTGTTGGCAGTTACATTCTTCTTATTGTTTTTGCCATTATGAAAATTAAAAATACTAAAGAGTGATGTCATGCTGTGAGAATTTCACATCCTTGGGAAAGCCTTGTTGCCTTCTCATGTCTTGTTTCCTGTAATCAGCATTGTTCAGTGTGCTGTAAGAATCAATTATTTGAGGTGTGCATTCTCTGCCTAGAAAGAACTACTTATTCCACAAAGTACTTACTCAGTGGACTAAACGAAGAGAGAAATCTGGTGGCCTTCATTTCCCAGAATATCAATGGAAAAATGGTGTGGAGCGTGTTTGTACAGTCTCATGACTCCCTTCTAACTCTGAGAGAGCAGGAAGACAGCACAGTGTATCACGCAGGCTCCTCTGCAGACTCTGCATAAAGGGTTTCAAGCTCCCAAACTGCTTGCCCATGGCTTCTGAAAGAAAGTAATTGGTAATCATACAGCCATAAGAATCCTTGGACAGCTTCAGCTGATCTGCCATTAGTCCAACATGGTATAATCCCTCTGGATTATTTCCTTAGGTATACGGCATGCCTCTGGGTTAACTCCTTCTGCTCTTCTCCTTCCCACTGAGGGCCAAACGTTCTTTTGGGATGTTCTTGTGCAGAATGCAATACAGCCTTGTGTGCTGGGGGAGCTGAAACGGGCACCATGGACTTTGTTCCAACTGCTTTCTTCAAGATCTTGTGTTTAGCTAAAGCCAGGCCCTTCCATCTCTCACCAGCTTATGTAGGGGGCGGGCACTAAACAAAACGTTCTGAGAGAGAGCTGGCTTAATGTATCCTAGGGAAGCAACTAGAGCTATTTAGCGACTAGCAAAGTGGTGACTGTTATTTCTGTCATGCCTAAGGAACTTGGAAGGGAGAGTCAGAAAATAGGAGAAAGTTGTACAGAGACAACTTGGCAGCCAAGCAAAAGGAAACCAAGGAAAACAACTCAGTCTGAGAGACGACCGAGGAGGCCCTGAAGAAGAGGGGCATCAGTTTGACAGCTTGGCTCGAATCTGGACACTGTAAGAGACAATTTAGTGCTGGGTCATGCCCTAGGCTGAATTTATTGTTGCTTTCCTTGTTAACTTGCCTCATGTTTAAAGTCAAAACTGCATGGCTCCAAGAGGCTTTTATCTTTGTCATTTGTATAAAATCGGTCTCAAAATACTTATTCCCAAGCAAGGGACACAACGCCCCTCCTCTTAGGGAAAGAATGCTAGTCTTCAAGGATGCTGGAAGATGACTCAGGGTGTTGAGTTTGAGGAGATTCTGCATGGGGTTTGTGCTCTGAAGAGGCCAGAGGGATGACGGTGCAGGAGTGAGCCCTGGGGCAGTGTGGCCCAGCAAAGCCTCACAGATGAGGACACCCCTGAAAGCAGGTTAAGGTCACAGACCGGTGTCCCGGAGCTGGCTGCAGACAGGATGCAGGATGGCCATGCCCTTCCCACCTGTCCGGGCTTGCAGCTGCCCAACAAGGGGGACAGGATTCCACTTCTGCGGCTCCAGGTGAAGCCACTTTTAGGCCCAGTCCAGGTGGGTAGTGAAATTTACTCCTAAGCCAAAAGATAATGCGACAAAAGAGGCGCGGGAAGAAACCAGTGCGCGGCCCACACGAGAGAGCCTAGAGCCGCTGGTCTCGGTGCAGCACAAAGGTGGGGAGCCTGGGAAAGTCCCAGTGGCCTAGGACTCCCTCCAGTCCAGTGGCTCCTGCTGCAGCACAATTAGCCAGGCGGCCGCCCGCCCGAGACTAATGATGTTTATCCAGACGTACCGCACCAGAGGAACCCGCCCTACATTCCCGGCGCTGCTCCGCAAAGACGCCCCCCGGGTGCGCAGCCGCCGCCCCTCCCCCGCCATCTTCCTGCGCAGCAACCTGCACTTGACCCTGTGAGCCTGGCTTGGTAGACCGGGCCGCCCAGCCAGTGCAGACCGGCCAGGGCCCCGGGGCCAGAGGCCTGACCCTGATGGTGTCGCCACGTGAAAGTCGCAGGAGTCTGGACTTTTGGTTTCACCAGAGGGGAGGTGGGTGTGGAACGCAGGAAAGGGTCGCACGCCCACTCTTGTCTCCAAATAGGATCGCAGAAAGAAGAGGAACAGGGGCGACCCCATAGGCTGTCCCTGAGTAACCCCAGCAGCGTGGGGTTGATCAAACCTTTGTACTTCAGTCTTCCCAGTCGGTCCGGCCACTTTCTATAATTCTAAACCTGTCTGATTTGTCCAAGAAGTAATTCACTCCACTCAACTAGGAAACAGCTTAGAGACACTCTAGAGAGAAACCCACTAGAACCCAGCGAAGTTTATTTACCTAAATTATGCTTCTGAGATTGCTTCTTTAGACATGTAGCTGATGAGTGCTGGGCTGTGAACGTTTCCTCCTGTTTCTAAAAACTTAAACTTTTATTTCCGAATACAGTCTACAGCTCTTCCAACAAGTCTTTCTATAATGTTGAACCCAGCACCAGCGGTCTTATTTTCCTGAAGCCTTTAGTCAGACCATACACCTTTTCCTTAGATCCACAGCCAGCTTTTAAATAAAGAAGAACCCTGTTTGCTGTTGCAGCATGGAAAGAGAATCTTAGAATTTCACATTGAGACTTTTAATCTGAAACGTAATCTCTCCTCTCCTAAAATCGGATGCAAGATCATTTCTAAACTGAGGACTCCACGCTCTTAAACTTGTGATTTTTAATTCTAGCTAGAAGAGCACACTGCAGAATGACACCTGTGGCTGGCTCCCTTCACCCATCCCTCAACACACTGACAATAAGGACTGTGTTTGTGACATTTGTAAGCTTATAATAATGAGTGAAAGGTACTAGATTCCAAAATATTTTAAAACAAGGTAGAAAGTTAACGTTCCAGGGTCACGAAGATGTAGCTTCCAAACTGCCCATCACATCATGGAGGCCAACTCTGGGCCTCACCCCTGCCCTTCCCAGTGCTCCCTCTACAATCTGTAGCCTCCCCCAGGCTGGCTCCCATCCATCAGGAGTCTAGAGACCAAAATCTCAAGCCTCCTCCCTGCCCCCCAGGGACTGTCCTCGGAGAGGGACACTGTGCCTTCACTGGCCTCTCAGCTCCTTTATCCATGTCGGTGGTAATCAGGAGAACCCAGCAGGGAGGGGAAAGGGGAGGTGGAAGAGGAAGATCTGAGAGCAGGTCTAGCAGGGGACTGCAGCTGCTTTGGGGACAAAGAATAATGAGACTTGGGTTTCCTCTAAGACGGTATTTAGAGCACTCCCTCCAACCTCTGCTCTTAGGTCCCTGCCGCATCCCCAGCCTTCTTTCACTTCGAGACCAGAACCCTGTGCTAAGACCCACATCCCATGGTCAGATGACTATGGCCAGATCTCACTCTATGTCACCTCTCACCTACATGGACCAGTCCCTGCAAAGCCAATCTGATGACAGCTGCAGCTCAGAGGAGATTCTGGGGTTTCTGGGCCTGAGCGAGGGCTTAGAAGGAATCTGGTTTGCTCTAGCTTTGTCTCCCTCCACAAGGCTGCAGCTTCTTACCTCTCTGAACAGGATCAGACTTCGTCTCCTCTGCTCCCAGCCCACCCACGAGTCTGTCCACCATACTCGCTCCCCAGCCTAAGTGCCTACTGGGAACAGGAAGCCCCACTGCCACAGGCTTGACACCCTCTAGACCAACTTTGAGGACTAAAGGTCTATGAAGAGCCTATCCCATGGGAAACAAAAGCAACCACAGATTGAAGCTTTTTGCCCTTCAATCTTTGAAAAAAGAATGTTTTTCGTTCCTTTGGGTTTTTTTGGTTTTTTGTTTTTGTTTTGTTTTGTTTGTGTGTGTGTGTGTGTGTGTGTGTGTGTGTGTGTGGGTGTGTGTGTGTGTGTGTGTGTGTGTGGTTTTTCCTTCCAGGAATGGTAGGAGAAGCTTTCGTGTTGAGAAAGGATGGCCTTTGTCACTTTCGAGAGGTTTTTTCTCTCTCAAATGCAGTGTAAGAGGAGCCCATCCTGCAGGCTTTCTCCCCAGGATGAGCCAGCCGCCTTACACGGGCCTTCTGAGTGAGTCCCCATACAGAGCCCATAGTCTTCTAGGGGACCTAGAAAAGAAGTTCATGGGCCCAGGCTGGCAGTGATAGGGTAGACACACCGCTAGTCTGCACGGGCACAAATATGTTGTCCACTCTTAGAGCCACACGCTTATTGTCAACAGCAGTTCCCAGAGAGCCCTGTACCTTGACCCCAAGTGCTGAAGTTCAAGGAGGCTCCTGTTCTTATGCAAAACCAACCATTTTTATAATGACCATCCATTTCCACCAAACAGAATCTTATCTATATGTTACTGAAAACATTAAAATGAAGCATTAACCTATCCAGGTTCTTCTTTAGCACCTGAGTAGTGATCTGAGAAGGTCAAAGAATTTCCTTTTGGAATGATCAGTGAATTTTGTCTTTTCATTTTTAGCACAGTACAACGTTGGTGCCCTTTTTTTTTTTTTTTTCCGTAGCTATGCCTTAGCTAGGGTTTCTATCGCTGTGATAAAACCCTTCTCTGTAGCTGGCTACAGCCAATCATCAATGCCCAACAGACTCATGACCAGGGAAATCTGACTCCTAGACACCAGGAGCTTCACCTGGCGAAGTCAGTTCATTTCAGAGCAGGTACTGGGCAGACCTGCTTCCCACTTCTTCCCTGAGCCTGCATGAGAATCAGAGCTTGGCTTAAAATGAAGCCCTTCCCTCTGTCTTGGGCCCTGGTTCCCTCCCTCTCTGTAAAGCCTCTTATTTTCTCTCTTCTAGTGCTGGGGACTGAACGGCCTTGAAGTCCCTACTGTACTGTAGTCTATCTATTATCGATAACTCTTTAATAAACATCTTCTTTCCTTTGGCACTCCCATCTGAGACCTGTCAGTTAGCACTACCATTCCCATGGTATGGATTAAGAACGGTTTTGTGAGAAGTTTGGCTCAAGATCTCCAAGTTTGGAAGGGAGAGGCCTGAGTTCCAAGCTCATGTCTCATAGCTCTCTGATCTGGAGCTCCGAAGCATTCTGGACTCACCCCAGAGTGTGGACAAGACTTTGAGGTACATAACAGGCAACAAAATGATATCAGGGCCTTGGGCTGCTGGGAATAGGTCACCTTGGTTTCTGTTACTGTAATTCATGCTCAAAGGATCACACTGTGCTGCTGGTAACAAAATCCAAGCTCCAGAGCACACAGCCCTGGTCTGCAGTCAGACACACTGCCTGACAGCTCAAAGGAGCCATTCTGGATTGGTGAACAAGACAAACAGAAGCCCTGATCATTACAGTTAATTCAATTTAATTAAAGCCATAAATACAAACCACAGTTCTGAGGGGGCCACTGACCACTTTGCTTAGAGGACTCGGCCAGGCTCTTAACAGATGGGCAAGGACCCAAGTAGTCACACCCTCAGCCTGCCCCAAGGGGCCTCTTACCTTCATTCAGCCTGGTTGCTCTCCAGTGTTTGGATTCCTCCTGGGGGGAGGGGGGATAATTTCAGAGGTTTTTTTTGTTTTGGGGTTTTTTTTTTTGTTTTTGTTTTTTTTTTTTTTTTTGTTTTGTTTTGTTTTGTTTTTTACCTATCATCCAAAATTGTCTATGTCTTTTACTCTGTTATCACTGAGCAAACACTGAGTGAATGGTCTCTCTTCTTTCCCCTCTTTTAAATATGTCTTTCTTGCTGTCTCTCAGTATTCTGCCTTGCACTCCCTTTGTGCTTTTCCTGATGCCCCTCTCTGCAATTCACCTGGAACCCATCAAAGCCTCAAATGTGCCAGAAAGCTGTGTGGCTTCCTGTGCTAGATTCAGGGTCTGTATGTCAGGTCCAAGCAAAGAGGCTTAGATGCTTATAATCCATGCTGTCCAGCCTCAGTAACCCTCAGACTCACCCCTGCCAGCCTGGGTAACCCCCCAGATCCACCCCTGCCAGCCTCAGTACCCCCCTAGACCCACCCCTGCCAACCTCAGTACCTCCCAGACTCACCCCTGCCAATCTCAGTAACCCCCAGACTCACCCCTGCCAACCTCAGTAACCCTCAGACTCACCCCTGCCAGCCTCAGTACCTCCAGACTCACCCCTGCCAGCCTTAGTAACCCCCAGAGTCACCCCTGCCAGCCTCAGTAACCCTCCAGACTCACCCCTGCCAGCCTCAGTACCTCCCAGACTCACCCCTGCCAGCCTCAGTAGCTCCCAGACTCACCCCTGCCAACCTCAGTAACCTCCAGACTCACCCCTGCCAGCCTTAGTAACCCTCCAGACTCACCCCTGCCAACCTCAGTATCTCTCCAGACTCACCCCTGCCAACCTCAGTAACCCTCAGACTCACTCCTGCCAGCCTCAGTACCTCCAGACTCACCCCTGCCAGCCTCAGTACCTCCAGACTCACCCCTGCCAGCCTTAGTAACCCTCCAGACTCACCCCTGCCAGCCTCAGTACCTCCAGATTCACCCCTGCCAGCCTTAGTAACCCCCAGAGTCACCCCTGCCAGCCTCAGTAACCCTCCAGACTCACCTCTGCCAGCCTCAGTAACCTTCCAGACTCACCCCTGCCAACCTCAGTAACCCCTGCCAGCCTCAGTAACCCTCCAGACTCACCCCTGCCAGCCTCAGTAACCTTCCAGACTCACCCCTGCCAACCTCAGTACCTCCCAGACTCACCCCTGCCAACTTCAGTAACCTCCAGACTCACCCCTGCCAGCCTCAGTAACCTCCAGACTCACCCCTGCCAGCCTCAGTACCTCCAGACTCACCCCTGCCAGCCTTAGTAACCCTCCAGACTCACCCCTGCCAGCCTCAGTACCTCCAGACTCACCCCTGCCAGCCTCAGTACCTCCAGACTCACCCCTGCCAGCCTCAGTAACCCTCCAGACTCACCCCTGCCAACCTCAGTATCTCTCCAGACTCACCCCTGCCAGTCTCTGCACCCTCCAGCCTCACTTCTGCCATTTTCCAAGTTCATCATCACGTGTCGTCTTTCTTACCACTTCCGCATTAGCACCTGCCACACCTCCCCCCTGCCCACTGTTCACCAGCCTCCTGCTGACTCGGCCTCTGGGCTTTCATCTAAATGGCTTTCTTCTTGTCCCACCGGGTCTCGGTGGGATCCCATTTACTCGTTCCCGCTGTACCCTGCACTGAGAACTGGGCTCTGACGCTGTTACCTCTCTTTGCATTCCACTTGGGACTACAAGCTCCGTGGAGGCAGACTGGCATCTTCCTTACTTATCTCTGTATCTTGGTACTGGACAGTAGTAGACACGTAATAGCTGCTCAAACAAGTCTGTGGCTGGAGACCAAGTGGGGAAAACAGTGGATTACTTTTCTCATTGATAGAGGCAGCTAAGGGGGGATTTGTTGTGGCTCACAGTTTGAGAGGGCCAGTCCATCCTGACAGGGAAACACAGCACACACGAGCACCTGGTCACGCTGAGTCTGCAGACAGGAAGAGGATGAGCACTGATGTTGTGCAAGCTTCTGCTCTCTAATACAGCCCAGGGTTGCAGCCTTTGTGATGGTCCCACCCAGATTTAGTAGTTTCCTTCCCCAGGTAAATATCTCTGAAATACTATCTCTGCTATGTCTAGATGTGTCTTCCAGGTGATCCTAAGTCCTTTCGGGCTGCCTGTCAGGGTTACCCATCATGCTTAGGGAATGGTGATGTGAGAGAAAGGTGCAGGAGTACACTGGCTCCATGCGCGCTTCACACCAACCAGAATCGTTTGGGAAGTGGGAACTTTATTTGAGAAAATGTAACTACCAGACAGGTTGTGGGCAAGCCTGTGGTGCACTTTCTTGACGGATGATTAGTGTGGGGGAGTCGGGTAAATTCACCATGAGCAATACTGTTGGGATGGGCTCCAGGGGCTATAAAGAATCAGCCTGAGCAAGGCAAGAAGACAAATCCAGCAAGCAGCACCCATTCATGGCCCCCGTGTCAGCTCCTGCCTTTAGGTTCCTGCCCGGCTTGAGTTCTCTGAGTTCCGTGACAGACTGTAGCCTGGAACTGTAAGCTAAAATAAACCCTTTCCTCCCTGAGTTGCTTTTGGCCATGCCATAGTTACCTAATTAAGACAGGGAGCAAGCAGCATTGGATTGAGAATCACTTCAGAGGCTGTGCTTGAAGATAGACAACAGAGGCAAGGAAGATGAGGAGCAGAGAGGGTGTGGCTTAAGACAGAAAACACCAGAAAAGTCCTCAAAACATTCACAGAAACCAGAGAAGGCTAGGCATCCTAATAAGGCTGAATTCTCTTAAAGAGAAAGGAGACAACTCCAGCCATAGCCTTTCTCTTAAAGGGAAAGGAGACAACTCCAGCCAGCTCACTGCATCCTAGCATAGCAAGACAACAGTGTCAGACACAGCTAGCAACACCTCTGCGCTGGCCGTTTCTTTATCCATGTATGACTGTGAGTGGCATCTCTTTGTATCTTGAAGCAAATGAGACACTTCTGGGGACATGAAAAGACATAAGAGTCACAAAGAGGCCAAGCTGTCTCATCACTGCAGCAGACATAGCCTGGCACTTGGTCTCCCGCCCCAAGTGTCCTCTGTGGAGACTGCTCTCAGGAGCCATGCCCACTACACCTGCCCAGAAACTGTCAGAATCTGCAGCTGCAGGGCGGTCCAGAAGCAGACTCATATGCAGGAGAAAACTGTTCCATTCCTTAGCCCTGGAGCAGGACAACCTCGCCACGTGCCCTGCATGTCCCCTCGAGAGCTGCTGCAAGGTTTTGCTCCATGTCGCCGTTTTGCTTCGCAGCTTTCCATGCCAATCCCGTATGGGTTGATGTTTAGGTGATACATGATTGGACAGTGGAAAGGTGGGAAAATGGAAGAGGAGGAGAGAGAAGAAGGATTTCAGGAGGAACAAAGATGGAGGCAGATGTGCATGTTTATGTCGGCACATCTCTTCATAAATAAGGTTGTTATGAAAGCTTTATAAGGGATGGAATTGTACAAGATCATTTGACTTATCTAGGTTGGCAAATTACATTACACCTATCGGATCAGAGTAGTTTGGTGTGTTCTTTGATGTGACTACTTGAGTTCAAAGGGTGTAGTGGTGGAGCGCATAAAGCCTGCCACAGAGTTGGGATGTGTGTGTGTCTGAGGCTTGGCCACAACACGCCAAGGTGGTCATATCCACCCGGGACAGAAGCAGCAGGGGCGGCAGAGTGAACTGCTCCTGACCAAGATAGAGATTTCTGTAGCGTCAGAGGGCCCCGCGGGAGCCGGCAAAGCACGGAATAAAAGGTTAAATCTTTTTAATATTTACCACAATAATCCGGTGCTTCACACCCCTGCTTGCTTTGCTGAGAACACTCATATAAAGAGGGAAAGACAGAAAAAAGAACCAGCTTTGCCTTCAGGGGCTGGGTTTGGCAGTGCACAATCGCAGAATTTAGGAAACCAAAGCAAGCGGATCTTGAGGCCAGTTCAAGGCCAGCCTGGGCTACTTAGTAAGACTGCATCTCATCCCTCACCCTGTCTTAAAACTCTAAACCTCAGAGTGAAGGACGTACGCTAAGAATAACTTCTAACCCCAAGGGCTTTTTACAGAGTGATTTTCATTATTTTTAAATTGTGTGCATGGACAGGTTTGTATACGTTCGAGCTGTAGAGCCCCCGGAGGCCAGAGGCATCGATTCTGAGGGAACGGAAGACACGGGTGATGGAAACTCCTCCATGTGGGCGCTAGGAGCTAAAAGTGAATTGCTCACAACTGCTGAGCCATCTCTCTAGACCTCCTAAGGGTGTTCGTTTGTTAGTTTGTTTCTGAAAGACCTTCAATATCTCATGTCTGAGAAAGAGAGACTGCCCAGGGAGATTTCAAAGACTTCTGAGCATTTGTGATCTGAACCAAGGGCAAATGAGGGCTCTCTGCTAAGTGTCAGCGAAGTTCAACACATGATACCATCCTAACTTTCCCAAGAGTGTCGCTGATTTTCAAACGCTCCTGGGGAGAGTGGGTTGCATTTAGGGTGTGTCTATTTAGTCTTCAGGGAAAATGGACAGCTCTAAAAGGTCACCAGCCTTCATTCAGTGTGTTGGGTGTTTCCCAAAGGAAACACTTTATACATCCCTATCTTAAGGTGGCATCACCCCTAACACAGGACATCACAAAGTTTCCGGATAGTGCGATGCTCACTGTAGCCAGGACACAGGTAAACAACTACCGTTGACTTCAGCAGGTGTCTGGGAAGCCAAGACAAGGAGGTTGAACAGTAGGTTGGAGCCCACAGTGATAGTATCACAGAGGGACTGAAGCCCACACTCACCCCTTTCTTTAAAGCACAGACCCTCATCGGCTCTTCCTTTTCTCTCAAGCCTAGTCTGGCTCATCAGCTGATGCAGTTCCTGTTTATAGGTTCCCTGACCTCACAGTGCCTCTCAGGCTCTCCCTGGCTTGTGCCTGCCCCTCCACACAATCGGTCTTTTGGGGCCCTACCCAAACAAGATTTGTCTTGTTCCATGGTCAGACCTGGTCATCACACCTGCGTCTGCCCCGTGTCTGCACTTTTCTGCTCTGTGTGTCACCTGTGGTTGCTGCTTGTCCTCTGTGATGAGCCTTCTGTCTGTGCCCATAAGCAGACCCCAGCATCACTCCTGGGTGATCAGATCCATAGTCCGTTTTCAGAGAACAATAAATCTCCCACCCTACCTTCTTGCCCTCTCCCTTTGCCTAAAACAGGCAAAGAATGTGTGTCCTACCAGGAGCAATTCCTCTCTCCAGGGTGGCTGGATGAGGTGCTCTGGGTGGGTGGGTTGTATGGTGTCATTAGAGTGTCAGAGACACCTCCACCTCTCTTGTCCATATCAGCTAAGATGGCAGCTTCCCAGGAAGGGATTTCTGGCTGACCCATGCTCTCCCTGCTTCCTTGGACTTTCCCATGCAAAGCTAAAAATAGCAACCTGTCTGTTCTTAAACTAAAATGCAGAAGCTGCCTCCCCCGAGCCTGTTTCCCAATGGCCTTCCTGTTCATTGTGTGGTTCAAACCTTAGGAGGCAACAGAAACAACATGAAGGAACAGGAAAGGACCCTCGGGAAGGCTCGAGATGCGCCCATGTCACCACAGGCAGCAACTCTAAGAGCAAAGTAGATGCTGGAATTCTCAGGTGGCCTGGCATGCATTTGGAGCCCCCCAAAAGCCCTTACTCGTATCCAGTAAGTGTGCCTCTGCAAAGTCATCTGAGAGGAGGAGTCACCTCACAGGCAGCTGCGGTCCCTGAGAGGCAACCTCTGACTCTGGGGATGTGGGTCAAACTGAAAGCCATGCTGAAGAACTTTACTGCATGCGGGCCCCGTGGTACAGGCAGACTATGCAGTGCTCCAATCCTCACCCTGCCGTCCCTTCTTCTCCCTGTCGTGAGGCCTTCCTGGCAATGTCTGTGAGGCCTTCCTGGCGATTTCGTCTTCACAGGGCATTGGCATTTCATTAGGCATGACATTAATGCCTGTCTGCTATGCTATTTTTAAACTAGATATGAGTATAAGTGCATCTCTGCATGTGTGTGTGTGCATGTCTGTGTGCACACGTGTGTGTGTGTGTGTGTGTGCGTGCGTGTGTGTGTGTGTGTGTGTGTGTGTGTGTGCATGTATTCCCTCAGGAGCAGTGATAGTCACTACAATGTGAAGGAAACACAAGTTTGAGTCAGAGGGACTTGGGCTATGTAACAAGTGTCTCGAAGTAGAAGATGTATCCAATGACGGAAGAGCAGAAAGAAGTGGTCCCTTCCTACGTTTATCTACAGTAGGTCATTTCTGTCTCTTCTTCTGGAAAATCTTAGAAAAAAATTAAATCAAGCTTCAGAAATACATTTTTAGAGAGTCTTGGGAAGCAAGTAAGCTCAAATCATATGACCAGTAAAGATGTGGGTTGTGTGAAGCTATGGATGGGAGACAGATACTTATCAATGAATAGGTGGTGGATAGGTAGATGGATGGAAAGAAAGGTAGATGATGGTGGTGGTGATGATGATGATGGTATAGAGTATCAGTACCCACACCCATACATAGACATCACTTAAGCAGAAAATTAGGAAAGACTCAGCTTGATAAAGCTAGAGGAACCAGTCACCTAGGAGCATTTCCTGAAATGACCCACAAAGGTCTCCATGCAGTCACTGAGAAGTCGCGTGATAGTACGAAAGCCCTTACCAACTATAAAGGGTCTGCACATCAGACCGCAGCTCTGCAGGCTTGAGTCGGAAGGGCCACGTGTTCCAACCCCTGGCCCTTATTTGGTGCTGCTGATTTGGGAGGCTGTAAAAACTTTGGGACGGAGGACATGGCAGGGGGAGGAAGTAGGTGCCTGAGGATGGGCCCTCGGGAGCACACAGTTGCTGACGCTTCCTTGGGCTCTGCAGCACGTTCCGGACACCCCTGAGTCACAGTGCCCCCTTCCTTGGGCTCTACAGCACGCTCCCGACACCCCTGAGCCACAGTGCCCCCTTCCTTGGGCTCTACAGCACGCTCCTGACACCCCTGAGTCACAGTGCCCCCTTCCTTGGGCTCTACAGCACGCTCCCGACACCCCTGAGTCACAGTGCCCTCCTCCAGCTTCTCTGCCATAAATCATGAGCAGAATAAACCCTGTCTCTTCTTGTCAGGGGTTTTGTCACAGTGACAAGAAATGTTACTAATGTTGGTGGAAACCAAATGATGCTACAGTTTGTAAAGAAGCCCTGAGTGAGGACAGAGGTCACAGGGGCCGTGGAGGGGTCACGTGAAGATAGGCTTCGGATAAGGAAGCAGGCATCTGTACACTGCTTGTACGTACCTACAACTGCAATCTCCCTTCAGAAAGTCAGTGATGCAAACTAATCTGCCACACTCCCTCTCTCGGTGTGGAATGGCCTTTCCACCCCTACTCACCACCTCCCACATTCCTGATGGGCGCATACTGTTGAGCCACAGCTATGGACATACTCTGTGTTGACCACAGCTGTGTGTTGGCCATAACTGTGGACATACTCAGTGTTAATCAGTCTTCCTCTTAAGTCCCACGCAGACTCTGGAGATGTGGTTAAGGGCCTTGAGCTACAGAGACTTGTCTGAATTAGCTTGGTGGACCTAATCTGATTGGATGTGTTCTTAGTGTGGTGGCTCACACTTCTAACCTCAGCACTCCGGGAAGCTGAGGCAGCCCTGGAGAAGCTGAAGGCTACTCTGGTTACATTTTCAGATCTTATTTTCTAAACAAACAGAAACAACAACAACAAAGAAAATCTGTTTCCATCAACCCACCAGAGGGAACAGTAGAGGAGAGGGTCAGAGAAATGCAGCTCTGCTGATCTGAAGTCAGAGGAAGGAGCTATGAACCAAAGAAAGTGGGAAGTTTCTAGAAGCTGAAAAGGTCCAGAGAAATGGATCTTCCTTCAACCAACTCAGCCTTGCCCACATCTTGAGTCTCCCGGAAGGCTATGGCAATTTCAGATCTATAGAACCCTGGATGCTGAGCTTGAAGAGAGAAACCCTGACTTAACCAATTAAACCAACAAACAAACCTCTATTGAGCTCTTTAGAGACTTTAAAATATTTAATAAATGGATCTTTGCGTTGATTTTAAGATATCAATTGGGAAAAAATCCAGGAAATACACTAATTCCCAAATGGAATTTTCCAGAGGAAAACTAATGTCAAAATACTCATATAACTGAATTACAAGAGATAAAAATAATTTACATAAAACAAGAAGTTGGAGAAAAGAACAATAATAAAGTTTATGATGTTTTTAAAATTCTTATTTTTTAAATAAGCCAATTAAAAATATTGTCTGATATACAAAAGTGGTTTGCCTGCAAGTATAACCATATGCCCGGGGCCCATGGAGACCCCACTGCTTCCCTTGGAACTGGAGTCACAGGTGGTTGTGAGCTGCCATATAGGTGTTGGATTCAAGCCAGAGCCCACTGTAAGAGCAGCTGAACTCTTAGCCACTGGGCCATCTCTCTCACACTCCAGCACAGTGTTGAGGAGAATTGGTTCCTCAGGCAGGTCTGAGCTATGGATGTCTGTCCGGGTTGAAGAGTGCACACATTCCAAGCTCTCTGTCACTCACTTGCACACACCAGACACACCCATGACAGAAAGGTGTCAGAGTGTGATCTCTTCAACTTAGCTGGCTTTCCAGAATTTCTCAGCTCTGGGATGGAGGAGTTCAGGAATCCAGCACAACTCTAATGGGCATGACCTCAAGCCTTCCCTGTCTGGGGTTTTTATTTTGTTTGCTTTTGTCATGTGTAGAGGTACGAGTTTGTATCTTGTCTTGCACCAAAAGCCTCTTCATGGAAAGCAAGCACCTCTTCCTCTTCCCAACAAATACACTGGCATCCTCTATGTCCCTGAGCCCTTGGCCTTCTATACAACCCATGTTAGCAATCAATACTGAGACTCTCTGAGGACGGGCCATAGGAGATAGATGTATGTGCATGGGTGGGCACACATGTGGAACATAGGAATGTGGACTGTGCATTGTATGTAGGTATTGGCAGAATACATTGCTGAAAGATTAAAAAAAACAAGAAAATAAAAGAAAAAGGTCTATGACTTAAGCCACAATGTATGCTAGGAATTGAACCTGTGTCCTCGGGAACATCAGCCAGTATTCCTAACTACTTGGCCATCTCTCCAGGCCTTCTCTGGTTTTTATGGGGATTATACCTGGGCCCATACTGACAATGTCATTGTAGGCTGAAAATGAGAGGCTGCTGGGTCCTACAAGATGACAAGGTCATACATTGCCTAGCATGCGCTCCCTCATATGGGGATGTCACTTCTAGTGACAAACATCTTAAGCCTGTAGGGCCTGGCCTGCTGACTCTGAGAAAAGTGTGGGTAGGGAGCTGGGGCATCTGACTCTCCTTTCTGAAATGACCTCCTGGATCCATCACCTGAGAGCAGGTGACACTTTCCCCAGAAGAACACAGCAGGACACTATGAGGAGCTGTGTTCCTCTTGGACTGAGGTGTACTCAATATACACTACATGCCTCACCTCCAAAGCACTGCTTTCTGAGGGTGGGATGCTTATCAGGGAATCCTTGCCCACTCGTGCTGGAAGCTCTGAGGGTTTCCTTCCTAGGTCCTCTGCGGCACAGCATAGCCACCACCAGTTATTTTCTTCTCTCCTAGGTCCCGTTGCCAATAGCCCTGGGACCTCACCCTGTACTTGCAGTGCCTCTGACTCTTCCCTATGTTTCTGCCCCATGAACCACTCCATCCATCATACCTGACACTTACCAAATGTGACTGACATCATTAAAATCCTCTGACTCTTGGTGACATCACCAACTCCATCATTTGACTTCAAGAGAAAGTTGACTTAAGAAATTGGTAAGTCAGAAGCTGCTCTGAGTCGCTAGGAACACAGGGCACTGGGCTGCTCCAGAAAAGAGGTGCTCCCACCAGACCATTGGCAGCCTAGTGCTTGGTTGAAACTCCAGGAAGGCCCATTCTCTCCAAACTACAACTAAATGTCCCCAGTGGAAGTGACTTAATGGTCACTGTCCCTCATCTGGGGGAATTTTACTTGGTCACGTTCATCACCCTGATATTCTTTCTTTTCATCTTGGTTGAAGATGACCAGAGTCTTGCTGGACATTTTATTGTCGTTTTTACCTTGATCATTTTTCCAGTGCGTTAGATGTATTCTTGCTCGGGCTCTTTTCTCTGTGCTTAATAAAGCATTTTATGAGCCACCTTTTACGCCTAACAACTCCTAGTCCATCCTTTCATCAGGTGACTCTATGTGTGCAGAACTAGTGTTGATTTCTAGATATCTAAAGTATCCAACCAAAGGACCCGTCTCCTGTAATCCTCAGATCCCACTGGATTGGCCTCCCCTCTTGCCCCGCCCAATGCCTACTATGTTCCTCAGATCCCATTGGATTGGTCTTTCTTCTTGCCCCGCCCACTGCCTTCTATGACTCTCAGATCTCATTAGATTGGCCTCTCTTCTTGCCCCGCCCACTGCCTCCTATGACTCTCAGATCTCATTGGATTGGCCTCTCTTCTTGCCCCGCCCACTGCCTCCTATGACTCTCAGATCTCATTGGATTGGCCTTTCTTCTTGCCCCGCCCACTGCCTCCTATGACTCTCAGATCTCATTGGATTGGCCTCTCTTCTTGCCCCGCCCACTGCCTCCTATGACTCTCAGATCTCATTGGATTGGCCTCTCTTCTTGCCCCGCCCACTGCCTCCTATGACTCTCAGATCTCATTGGATTGGCCTCTCTTCTTGCCCCGTTCATCTTTACTCCATTGGAGGAACGAACAGAAACTGCCCTGCTTGCACTTGCGCAGTTCCACTGTTTCACCAGTGCGCTTTTCGCAACCCATTCACTGGTGACTGTGCATCCATTTGGAGGACGGCTGCCTCTTAAAATAGGTCGTGACAACCTTCCAAACGCACCAGCTTTCATCTCTCAGCCAGAAGACATCAACTTGCCTCTTAGGACATTTTTACCTTCTAGGCTCCGGCCAAAATGGTCCCACTGCTCCGTAAGCACGCCTCCCTGCTGGGGTATCACTCCACATCTCCTTTCCTCCCTTGGCTTAGCACTATCACCTCCTCCTTCCAACACTTACGACTCACCATTCCAGCAATATTTTACCTCGACTGAGAGCAATTCTGCAGCTGACAGGCGACTGGAGAGGCTTTGAAGTGTGCCGGCTCTGCTCTAGGGGCTGGCGAGGGAAACGGCTCCCTGGAATTACTTAGAATGACCCTTTCCTCTGCTGTTTCCTTCTCTGTGTTTACTCACATCTCTTGAGTCCCGGCTGTCAGGTACTTACACCCTTAGCGAAGGGAAGTGCCTGTGAGTCACCAAGGATGCTGTTCCCCTTCTCCACTTTCTCTCCACCACTCTCCAGCGCCCCCCTCCCGGCAGTGCCCCCGCTTGGCACACGTGTTGAAAGCAGCCCAAGCCAGGTGTTGCCCACCTGGGAAGAAGCCCCTGAGTGGAATCCCCACCCCCACCCCCAAGAAGCCGCCCCTTTAGGTTTTCTTTCTCCACAGCCCTGGCAATTACAAAGAAACTCTGGCCCTAAAGGGATTCAACTGCTCCAGTTTTATTATTTGCATACATAAACCGGGAAACAAAAGTCCCTGTGTTTGAATATGAAAGTGCTATGGGATTAGGCCTTTGTCTGCGTCCCTTCTGAAAAAAAAGAAGTGTGCCCACACAATAATGCAGGCCATTAGAGCTAAGTGAGCTAGCCAGCAAATGGCCAGGTCAAGCAGGAAATCCTCAGTTGCTGCTACTGAGCCTCACACCTGGCCTTTAAAGCTTTAAAGGTTTAAAGCTGGTTTGCTCCCATCCCACACACCCTCTGTGGCCATCCGATCCGGGACCCTGATTCTCTTCCTCACCTACGTATGTGCCCATCAGTCACGCGTGGATTCTACCTCACTACTGTCTCTCCTGTCCCTCTGAGGGTTACCTCAGTCTCCAGAGCCTGAGCAAGAGCACAGAATGATTTGAGGATGGATATAGACACAAATTACTGTAGAAGCCATTTTTCT
This sequence comes from Micromys minutus, assembly GCF_963924665.1. Classification (NCBI taxonomy): domain Eukaryota; kingdom Metazoa; phylum Chordata; class Mammalia; order Rodentia; family Muridae; genus Micromys; species Micromys minutus. The sequence continues at coordinate 650,726 of NC_137977.1, read as the reverse complement.
AAATGAGACCAGAGGCCCCGTTGATGAAGGCAGAGGGAGGAACTGGAGACAAAGTCAGCCCTGGGATTCTCGCAAACCCTTATCCAGGAGAGAGATTGGCATCAAGCCTTGCCTAGCACTGACACTCTACAGACAAGAAGCTCCAAAAAGAACTGAGCAGTCTGAAGCCCTCCCCTGCCCAAGACATGGCTGAGCAGGAAGAGAGAGCAGCCAGCGTTTTATTTTCTACCACTGCTCCAAACAAAGTCTAAGTTTTATCTGACTCTCCCTCACCCACATGCGAGCTCTAAGAATGGCTTTCTGAAGGTTTCCTAGCCAGCCTTCTATTCCACATCTGAGGATCCAACCAACCACGAATCGAAGACATTCATAAATAATTGTCCCTGTATTGAACTTTTTATTGTCACTATTCCAAAAGCAATTTAGTATAAGGTCCATTTACATAGTATTTACATTGTATCAGCTGTTACAAGTCATCTGGAGATGATTTAAAGGCTATAGCAGGATGCATATAAGTCATATGCAAATATTACACTTGAGCATCCACAGACATAAGTCCCTACATCGTAAAATGGATCCCTCATGGACACTGAAGACCAACATAATTGTTAAGTCCTCATTATCAAACTACATTCATAAATGTCTATGTATGCAGATATGATGTGAAACAGATAGGTATCCTTAGCCTGCTGAGTGACTTTGGGTCATCTACACATCACACTGAGACCCAAAACTCAACTTATTAAGCTTATATTTGCAACAAAACTTGTTTACATCCCCCCAGACTCCGTTAGGCTCTGACTGGCAGCATCATGAGAATCAGACTCAGTTCCTGAAGTCCTGTAGTCTGCCCTCCCGTCCATCCTATCCTCTGCCCTGAAGCCAGTGGTGACAACACAGACTCCAGCCAGCTGTTCTGCTGTGTAAGTGCTTCCTCAGGTCTTAGCAGGGAAATGGTTACCCCTGGACTTTCAAGACCCACTTTCTTCCTGTTTGCAGCTTCATATGCCCTTCATCCCATACACTGTTGGCAGTCCAGAGAGAGACACTACATGCGGTTCTGTCCCTCACCCCTGCTCTGCTCTGCTGCTCCTCCAGCAAGGCTATACCTACCATGACTCCTGGCTGAAGTCTGCTCACCCATCAAGGTTTAGGTCAGTGTCCTACAGAACTGTGACAACATGTGCACACCCAGGCCATGCTGACAAATGGCAGTTTTTGTTCCAGAGTTTTAAAAAACTAAACACCAGAAGGAAAAAAAAGCCTCTATCCAGCTCCATATCCAGCAGGTTATGGCAAGTAGAAGCTGCATAAAAGATGATGGTCAATCAAGAGAAAATATACAACTCAATTTATTAGCACAAACTATGTACCGAGCACTGGGGCTTTGGACAGTAATAGACAAAATGTAACATGTCTCTAATCTCAGCAGACAGAAGGGGGAGGCAGGAGATCCACAAATTTGAGGCAACGTTGAGCTACATGATGAGTTCCAGGCCAGCCTGAGCTACAGTGTGAAACCATTTTTTGGGGGATGGGGAGGGGAAGGAAAGGAGAAAGGATGGAAAGGGAAGAAAATAGAAAATACCCCTTGGCTCTGGAGAGATGGCTCAACAGTTAAAACCACTGGCTGCTATTTTGAAAGACCTAGGTTTGACTTCCAGCACCTATACAGCAGTTCACACCTGTCTGTGAAACCAGTCCCAAGGAATCTAACACCCTCTTCTGGACTCTGTGGGCCTGGGCACATATGTGATGCAAGATCCATGTACATAAAATCATTTTTAAAAGGGAAAACATAAATATCCCCACTCTTCCACAGCTTACAATACACTAAGAGGACCCAACAAAAACTATGCCTATTACTCAGTGGATAATGCTAGGGAAATATTATAGATGGTAGGCTCAGAGATCATGGATCTAGATAGCTTCAACCCATGGAAAAAGAGTACAGCAGCTTCCGGTTTTCATCTGCACCCTGGAGCTGACCCTGTACCACAGCTCTCAGTTCCCAAATCTAGCAGGAAAAGAGCCCGTTTCCCAGGAGTGCTGACACACCTGAGAGCACAGGTGAGACCCACCCAGAGCCCTCAGGACACAGGAACCAAGGAACAGCCAGGGACAGGATCCTTCTGCCTTTCATCTGTGCCTGGAGCTGACTCTGTGCCACAGCTCTGCATACTGAAATTCTGCCAGGAGAGAGCTGGTTTCCCAGGACTGCTGACACACAGGATTACAGGTGGGACAAACCACAGTCAGAGACAGAAAAACCAGATAACACCAGAGATAACAAGGCCATTTGACGTACTCAGAACACAGTTTCCCCTGGGTAAGGAAGCCCTGGGTAACCCCAAAACACAGGAAAAGCAAGATTCTGATTTAAAAATCACATCTCATGATGATGATAGAGGACTTTAAGAAGGATGTAAATAACTCCCTTTAAAAAACTGCAGGAGAACACAGGTAAACAGGTAGAAGCCCTTAAAGAGGAAACACAAAAATCACATAAAGAATTTTAGGAAAACACAAGCAAAAAGGCAAAGGAATTGAACAAAACTATTCAGAATCTACAAGTGGAAATAGAAACAATAAAGAAATCACAAAGGGAAGCAACCCTGGAGATAAAAAACATAGGAAAGAGACCAGGAGTCATAGATGCAAGCATCACCAACAGAATACAAGAGAAAGAAGAGAGAATCTCTGGAGCAGAAGATAACATAGAAAACATTGACACAAAAGTCAAAGAAAATGCAAAATGGGACCAGAGCCAGACCCAGCTCACCGCCATCAGGACTCATGGCCTGCCCACAGAGAGCTGAACACCCAGAGGAGCCTCAGGTGTGCCCTCCCTCCTGAGCCCACCTGTGAGTCCCCACTTTCTCTCCATTAACTATCCATGAAGAGACCACTGGAGACTCTTGGAGCACAGGCATCACATTGCTGCTGGAAAACAAAATGTTCCAGCTTCCATCTGTGCCCAGAGCCAGAACTCACCTCCATCAGAACACACAGCCCACCCACAGAGAGCTGAACACACAGGAGCACTCACCCTCCTGAGCCCATGTCCCACAGGCCCACAAGACAGACACTCCAGTCAGAGACAACATCAACTAGCATCACAGATAACAAGATGGCAAGAGCCAAGTGCAACTACCTAAGCAACAGAAACCAAGACCACCTGGCAACATCAGAACCCAGTTCTCCCACCACAGCAAGCAGTGGATATCCCAACACACCAGAAAAATAAGATTTGAACTTAAAATCATACTTCATGCTGATGATGGAGAACCTCAAGAAGCACATGAATAGCTCTGTTAGAGAAATACAGGAGAAGCAGGAGAACCCAGGTAAACAGGGAGAAGCTCTTAAAGAAGAAACAAAAAAAATCACTTAAAGAGCTACAGGAAAACAAAACCAAACAGGTGAAGGGATTGAAAACAGAAATAGGAACAATAAAGAAATCAGAAAATGAGGCAACTCTGGAGATAGAAAACCTAGGAAAGAGATCAGAAGTCATAGATGCAGCATCACCAACAGAATACAAGAGAAAGAATCTCTGGAGCAGACAGTAACATAGAAAAACATTAACATAACAGTCAAAGAAAATGCAAAATCCAAAAATCTCCTACCCAAAATATTTAGGGAATCTAGAACACAATTAGAACACCAAACCTAAGGATAATAGGTATAGAAGAGAGGGAAGACTCCAAAATGAAAGGCACATATATCTTCAACAAAATTATAGAAGAAAACATTCCTAATCTAAAGAAAGAGATGACCATGAACATACAAGAAGCATACAGAACTCCAAATAGACTGGACCAGAAAAGAAATTCCTCCTGGAACATAATAGTCACAACACCAAATGTTCAAAACAAAAATAAACAACTACTACAACAAAAGAATACTAAAAGCAGTAAGGGGAAAAGACAAGTAACATAAAGTCAGACTGATCAGAATTCACCAGAAATCTCAACAGAGTTTATGAAAGTTAGAAGATCCTGAACTGGAGTCATACAAACCCTAAGAGAACACAAATGTCAGCCCAGGTTGCAATATCCAGCAAAACTCTCAATTACCATAGATGGAGAAACCAAGATGTTCCAGGACAAAAGCAAATTTACACAATATCTGTCCACAAATCCAGCCCGACAAAGAATAATAGATGGAAAACTGCATCACAAGAAGGGAAAATTCATCCTAGGAAAAGCAAGAAAATAATTTTCTTGCAACAAACCCAAAAGAAGAAAAGCACACAAATATAATTCTACCTCTAACAACAAAAATAACGTGAAGCAACAATCACTATTCCTTAATATCTCCTAACATCAATGGACTCAGCCCCCAATATAAAGACATAGACTATCAGACTGTATACGTAAACAGGATCCAGCATTTTTCTGCCTACAGGGAACTCATCTCAGCAAGAAAGACAGATACTACCTCAGAGTAAAAGGCTGCGGGGGCGGGGGGGAAACGTTCCTAGCAAATGATCCCAAGAAACAAGCTGAAGTAGCCATCCTAATTTTAAATAAAATAGATTTTCAACCAACATTTCATTTATGCAGAAAGATAAGAAAGGATTCTTTTTACTCATCACAGGAAAATTATATCAAAATCAGTTCTCAATCCTGAACATCTACGCTCCAAATACAAGGGTACCCAAGATATTCTACTAAAGCTCAAAGTATATATTGCACCACACACAGTAATAGTGGAAGACTTCAACAATGGACAGATCATGGAAGCAGAAACTGAACAGAGACACAGTGAAACTAGCAGAGGTTATGAACCAAATGAATTTAACAGACATGCATAGAACATTTCAATCCTAAACCTAAAGAATATACCTTCTTCTCAGCACCTCACAGTACCATCTCCAAAATTGACCATATAGTCAGTCACCAAACAGGCCTTACCAGATACAAGATCAAAGTAATCTCATTCATCCTATCAGATCACCATGGACTAAGACTGGTCTTCAATAACAACAAAAACAACAAAAAGCCCACATCCACATAGAAGCAGAACAATATTCTACTCAATAATTACTTGGTCAAGGAAGAAATAAAGAACAAAATTAAAGACGTTTTAGAATTTAACAAAAATGAAGGCACAACATATCCAAACATATGGGATGCAATGAAAACAGTGCTAAGAGGAAAACTCATAGCTCTGAGTGCCTCCAATAAGAAACTGGAGAGAGTATACACTAGCAGCTTGAGAACACACCTGCAAGCTCTAGAACAAAAGAGTAAATGACAGGAAACAATCAAACTCAGAGCTGAAATCAACCAAGTAGAAACAAAAAGAACTATACAAAGAATCAACAAAACTAAGAGCTGATTCTTTGAGAAAATCAACAAGATTGAAAACCCTTAGCTAGACTAACTAGAGGGCAGAGAGAGAATATCCAAACTAACAAAATCAGAAATGAAAGGGGAGACATAACAACAGAAATTCAAAAACTAATCAGGTCCTACTACAAAAGCCTATACTCAAAAAAAAAAAAAAAAAAAAAAAAAAAACTGGAAAATCTAGAGGAAATAGACAGATACCAGATACCAAAGTTAAATCACAACCAGATAAACCATCTAAATAGCCTCATAACCCCTAAAGAAATAGAAGCAGTCATCAAAAGTCTCCTAACCAAAAAAAGCCCAGGACTTGTGGTGTGGCTTGATGTTAAGGTGATACATGATTAGACAGTGGAGAGGTTGGCAGGAAAAGCTAGGAAATTGGAAGAGGAAGAGAGAAGGGAAAGATGCTGGGAGGAACAAAGATGGAGGCAGATGTGTGTGTTTCTCTCAGGGCATCTCTAGCTTGATGAGGTTGTTTTTATCATTTCTAAGGGTTTTCTGTGGGCCCTTTATCTCATATAGAAAGGCAGATTGTATCTTTCTCCATTGGTTGTAAGTTTATTGTGTAGAGGGGTTTGGGAATTGGGAATTGAATATATAAACCTGCTTGGTAAGTTACTGGGCTTTGGAGTCATGTTTGTGCCGGGCAGTGGAGGAGAGGAGCACGCCAGGGTGGTTGTATCCACGGAGGACAGAAGCAACAGAGCAGGCAGAGTAAATCACCTGGGAGGGAACCTTGTGGAGAGGACTGTGTGACAGAGCCCATGTGCTCACCTCCACGCTGGAGCAGCTCTGACAGAGCCAATAGCAACAGAACTTTTTAATATTTACTGCAACAAGGACCAGATGGGTTTAGTGCAGAATTCAATCAGTTCACCATAGAAGACCTAATACCAATACTATCTGAACTATTCCACAAAATAGAAACAAAAGGAACACTACCCAACTCATTCTTAAAGCTACAATTACACTCATACCTAAACCACACAAAGATACTGCAAAAAAAAAAGAGACCACCATCAAAACGATCATTCACCATGATCAAGTAGGCTTCAACCCAGGGATGCAGGAATGGTTCAATATACAGAAATCCATCAATGTAATCCACCATATAAACATACTAAAAACAAACAAACAAAAAAACCCACATAACCATCTCATTAGATGCTAAGAAAGCATTTGACAAAATTGAACAACCCTTTATGTTAAAAGTCTTAGAAAGATCAGGAATTCAAGGCCCATACCTAAACATCATAAAAGCAATATAAAGCAAACCAATAGCCAACATCAAACTAAATGGTGAGAAACTTAAAGGAAGCCCACTAAAATCAGGGACAAGACAAGGCTGCCCACTCTCCCCCTACCTATTCAATATAATATTGGAAGTTCTAGTCAGAACAATCAGACAGCAAAGAGAAGTCAAAGGAATACAAATTGGAAAGGAAAAAGTAAAAAATATCACTATTTGCAAATGATAAGTGACCCCAAAAATTCCACCAGAGAACTTCTACAGCTGATAAATAACTTCAGCAAAGTGGCTGGATATAAAATTAAGTCAAACAAATCAGTAACCTTCCTCTACTCAAAAGGTAAAGAGGATGAGAAAGAAATTAGGGAATTGACACCCTTAAACAATCGTCACAAATACCTTGGTGTGACCCTAACCAAGCAAGTGAAAGATCTCTATGACAAGAAATTCAAGTCCCTGAAGAAGGAAGTTGAAGAAGAACTCAGAGGATGGAAAGATCTCCCATGCTCATGGATTGGAAGGATAAATGGTAAAAATGGCCATCTACTGAAAGCAATCTGCAGATTCAGTGCAGTCTTTGTCAGCATTCCAACTCAATTCCTCTTAGAGTTAGAAAGAGCAATTTGTCAATTCATTTGGAATACAAAAAAAAAAAAAAAAAAAAAAAAACCCAAAAACCAAAAACACCTTCCCCCCAAAAAAACCAGGATAGCAAAACCTATTCTCAAAAATAAAAGAACTTCAGGGGAATCAACATCCCTGACCCCAAGCTGTATTACAGAGCCATCATAATAAAAACTGCACAGAGACAGGCAGGTAGATCAATGGAATAGAATTCTTCAATTCTATTCACCCAGAAATAAACCCACACACCTGTTGTCATTTGACCTTTGACAAAGGAGCTAAAAACATTCAGTGAAAAAAGAACAGCATCTTCAACAAATGGTGCTGGTTCAAATGACAATCAGCATGGAGAAGAATGCAAATCGATCCAGTCTTATCTTCTTGTACAAAGCTCAAGTCCAAGTGGATCAAAGACCTCCACATAAAACCAGGTACACTCAAACTAATAGAAGAGAAAGTCGGCAAGAGCTTAGAACACATAGGCACAGGGGAAATTTTCCTGAACAGAACACCAATGACTTATCCTCTAAGATCAACAATCGACAAATGGGACCTTCTGTAAGGCAAAGGACACTGTCAAAAGGACAAAATGGCAACCAACAGATTGGGAAAAGATCTTTACCAATTTTACATCTGATAGAGACGTAGTAACCAATATATACAAAGAACTCAAGAAGTTAGACTCCAGAGAAGCAAATAACTTTATTAAACAATGGGGAACAGAGCTAAACAGAGACTTCTCAACAGAGGAATATCAAATGGCTGAGAAGCACCTAAAGAAATGCTAAACATCCCTAGTCATCAGGGAAATGCAAATCAAAACAACCCTGAGATTCCACCTCATACCAGTCAGAATGGTCAAGATCAAAAACTCAGGTGACAGCAGATGCTGGTGGATGTGGAGAAAGAGGAACACCCCTCCACTGCTGGAGGGATCTATAAGATAAAATCCTGAGTGAGGAAACCCAACACAACAAACAAACAAACAAACAAAAAACACACATGGTATTCACTCCCTGAGAAGTTGATATTAGCCCAAAAGTTTGAAATACCCAAGATAAAATTCACAGACCATATGAAGCTCCAGAAGAAGGAAGACCAAAGTGAACACAGAGGATTAACCAGGAAAGGGGTTAACATCTGAAATGTAAATAAATAAAATATCCAATTAAAATAAAGAACAAAAGCAAGCAAGGATGGAAGGAAGAAAGCAAGAATGAAAGGATGGAAGGAAGGAAGGAAGGAAGGGAGGGAGAAAGAGTGAGAGAGAGAAAAAGAAAGGAAGGAAGGAAGAAAGGAAGGAAAGAAGAAAGAAAGAAAAAAGAAAAAAGGAAGGAAGAAAAAGAAAGAGTGAGAGAGAAAAAGAAAGGAAGAAAGGAAGGAAAGAAGAAAGAAAGAAAGAAGCAAGGAAAGAAAGAAAGAAAGAAAGAAGGAAAGAAAGAAAGAAAGAAAGAAAGAAAGAAAGAAAGAAAGAAAGAAAGAAGGGTATCACCCCAAGAATGGGAATGGGGAGGCAGGAGGGTGCCAAGGTGGGGGTGTGCTTGTAATTTTAAGGAGAAACAAAAGCAGCCCAGTGCATCTATGTGCAGTAGACAAGAGATTATAGTATTTGCTCACGGTGAAGAAATGGCCAGAATGCCAGACCACTTAGTTCCTATGACCACACAGATGCAGGTACCAAAAACAAAAACAAAACCCAATTCTTTAAGAAAGATCTGAAGACAGAGCTTCAGTGGGTGGATATAAACAAAGACAGGCAGGAAAGACAATAGGTTGCTGTGGGTTATTGTCAGTACCCAGGCTCTAAGTTGGTGACTCTGTGAGTTTTATAACATGGCTTTATAATATAGGCCACATATGAATCAGAAATGAAAACATGTCATGAACCAAGAATGATCACTAATCTGATTCCATGAACTGGAAAGATAAAAACTCATCTTCCTAAAAATGTTCATTATTTCAAAACCATCATCCATATTGCTTGCCTTTTGAGCAAATGTTCTAAGTTCTCTCTGTTTAAATGGAAATTGTCTTCTAAGGTCTACCCAGGTTCTTCTTTTCCTAGTCGGTACTGTTTTATTTCCCAACAGGGCACCTTGCGTGGCATATGCTCAGTCTGCAAATAATGGGATGCTGATCATTCCTTTCACAAAGAACCAGTTTCTAAATAAAGTCTCACTTTAAAGTTCTAGGTGAAAAACATTTTGGAGAGACGTTATTCAACCAAGCACACAGAGATAATAATTTATAACTTCAAGCTTTGTTGGCTGAAAGGATGACAAGGAAAGTGAGCCCTCCCCTTGTGGCTTCTGTCCTGGAATGGGGACAGAGTTCATCACAGACTGGCAGTCACCTCTCAGGGACATCCGTTCACTAAGCCAAGGGTCCCGTGAAATGGATGTGACACAGATCCTGCATCACTGAAGAAGAAATTAATTAGGCTCTGTTTTAGAAATGTCACCTCCCTGAGGGGAAGAAGCAATTCCTTCCCAGTTGAAGAAGCTGGTCTGGGAAGCCTCCATCTTTGGACATGGTGGGCTTCCACACCTTTCCTGCCCAGTCCATCCTGAGTGACAAGTATTGCCCACTACTCTGAGACAGTCACACGGCACCTGTGACTGGCTTAGCATATGTCTTAGTGCCACCATCTTCACAACAGGAAGAGAGGAGCCCCACTCCCCCCCAGCCCCCAGCTCTCCTAAGGCCCTGCTAGCTACTGCCAACGTCCCAGCACAGAAGTGGAAGCCATCCAAGACATTCAGTCACTTAGAGGGTGTGCACATACCTCAGGACAGGAAGAACTAGGGAAATCCAACAATAACTTATGCAACTCCTGGGCGGGTCTATTCGCTCTCCACACACCAATGGCAGGAAAGCAGGCGTCCTCCGAGAGGTAAAGTGCTCGACAGACCACACTTCAGGTTGTGTAGCAAGCCGTCTGGGCTGCTCCACCCTTCTCCTGAGCGCTGCCTTCTACTCCCTTCTACACCCCCCTTGAACAGCTCTGGCTAATTTTTGCCTGGGCACATGCTTTCCAGGGGCTTGTTCACATTTTGCTAACAATAAAAGTTACTCAAGAAACAAGTCCCTGCTGGTTTAACCAGCTATTAGGCAGAGTCTACCAGATACCACGTTGCCTCGTTGTAAGATATGTACAAGAAAAATGTGTAGGAGACCCAGCCAGTGGAATCTTTCTGATTCCTGTATGGCTGACCGCTCCCCTGAGGGCTTGGAGGATTTATGAGAAGTTTACACTTCCCGGTGTTCAGTGAGGGGTTGTCTGTGAACTAAGTCCTTTAGAACCACTAACAGAGAGCAATAAAATCTTCCAGGGGTAAGACACGTAACCCTAACCCTAACCCCAGCTCCAGGCAGGATCTGGGATCTGGGTCGCTTGTTCTAAAGACTGCATGCAGCATAGACATATTTAAAACTTGAATTCTGGGTACCAGTCAAACGAACTATACTCTCTGAAAGCTTCATGAGAAATTGGGTTTTTCTTACTCAGAATCACTGTGCCAACCTTTGACTTTTGTGTGACATGAATGGGAAACCTCAGCTTTTTCCTTACTAACACCCTTTGTGCCCATTGCTGTCTTATAGATTTGACCTGGGAACATTGCTCAAAGGAAGAATGTTTGTTTAGTATGTGTAAAACTCAGGGTCTGGTTCCTAGAACCACACTCACAAAAAGAAATGATGTAATATTTGGGGACAGGAATGTAACTCATTGGATAGAGTGCCTACTCAGCATTCTAGGGACCATAGGTTTAAACCCCAGTACCATATAAAGCCCGGTGTGCCGGCGCATGTCTATAATCCTAGTGCTGGATGTAAAGGCAAGAGGATCAGGAGTTCAAAACACAGCAGTTTTGACCTCGGGCTGGGCTAAAGTGAGCCCTTGTCTCAAATAGAAAATAAAATAAAACTTGATAATAAATATATGTTATATGTGTAATTTGACTCATCTTTTAACTCTGAAATCCTCCAGGTTTTCTTTGTCCAGTACTCTGAACAATACTTTTTGTTGTTATATGATGAATTTGATTAGACATATATTTTGTGACTATTCTGTTAATTGTGTAAGAAGTACACAAAAGACTTCAGTTGCTGTGTGTGTGTGTGTGCCTTAATGTCCTTCATTCTGTGCTTATTGATATATTATAAACTTAATAATAATAGATTAAGGTTAATAATATGTTAATAATAAATTTCACATGTATTGACTATCAGGCATTTTACATGCATGCAGTCACACAATGTTTCCATATGTGTACTCACACCACCTGTCTGCACACATGTATTTATGAGCATATGCACACAGGTGCACATGGTGTACTAACTCTGCTTATAGGAAGAAATGTGAAGAGTCAAATTCACACAAAGAGAAGGAATGATGGGGCCTAAAGAGATGGGTCAATGTAAGAGCACTTTTCCAACAAGCCCAAAGACCTGGATTCAAATCCCAGCACCCACATAAAGAAACTGGGCATGGGTGCACATGCCTGTGGCCCCAGCATTGAGGGCGCAGAGACAGGAGGACCTCGAGAGCTCTCTGACCATGTAGCCTCCTGAAACAGTGCCATCCTGCTCTAATATCTGAGTGCATGTACATCCCACACACACATACACACGCACACACACACACACACACACACACACACCACATACATACCACACACACGCAGACACCACACACACACACACTACCAACCACACACTACCAACCACACACACACACACACACCACCCCACATACTACACACCCCATGAAAAGAAGAAAATTGTGTTAGGAGACCTGGGAGAAGAAAAGCAGGGGTTTACTGTTTAAGAAAGCAGACTTCTAATGATTATAAATTGTAATGATTGTCCAATTGCGTGAATGACCTTAGTGTCACTAAATTGTCCACTTTAAATGGTTAAGATGGCACAATTTATGTGATGTATATTTTACCTCCAATATGTATTGTGAATATATCATAACCTCAAGTCCTGTTGTACCTCCCATGTCCAATTTCAGACTATCGCCTTCTCCTCTGACTCCCCTCCTCTTCCACGCAGTACAGCTCCACTCGAGGCCTTTGTCTCTGGACAGTTCTCCACACTTGGCTTCCAGTCAGGCGGGGGAGCAGGGCTCTGATAGCCCGTTCCGGCCCCTCCACGTCCTCCACAGCCATCTCCTCTCAGTTGCTTTTAAGTAGAAAGAGAAAGTCCGTGGCTTTGCAGGGTACATTTAATAATTCATAAATCACAGGAGGTTCATTGAGTTCAAAGTTTAAAAGTTTAAAAGTTTTGCTGAAGCTCTGAGTTTAAACTGTCAAAGCCCTTGACAAAAAACTTTTCCTGTCTGGAATATTTAAGATTGTTGTACCATATTAGATTCAGGGTCTCCAATAGCCTCCCCTCCCAAAGTGGGTCTCTCAAGAAAACTGTGGCATTGTAGATGCCTGGCGTTCTCTTTTATAGCAGTGAATCCAATGGTCTTGCCACAGTGCATAAAGGAGGTAAAAGTTAACAAGAGCAGTGGGCCTCAGGACATGCGCACTCTGAGTAGCCACTGTGTGGGAAGTTCTCGATAAAAGGATGGAAACTGGAGGGTGAGTCTGGCAAATGTACGTAACTGTGTCTCAGGAGAGAAAATTGTGTCTAATCTGCTATTTCAAAATCTGGAAGCAGAGAGGCTACATCATCTGCTGGCCCCCAAATGACCCCCTGTTTTTCAGGAATAATGACTGCATTTGCATGTGCCACTGAGCGTGGTGTCAACCATGTGCACCAAGGCACTTTCTGGAATTTCTTGGGAACCTTGTCAGACTGGTCATTTCTAACATTCCGACCTTGTACCCTGGCTCCATACATGCTGTTGTTTGGATGACTGTTTCTCGGAGACCTACCCGGACTCCCTCTGGGTGTCACATGCCAGCAAATGGCCACGGACATGGGATGCACATGTTTCCACAATGAACTCTCACTTCAGACAAGCAATGCCTCCACCCACCCCCGACAGACACACACCACCCCTCCCTGCCATCTTGCTCGGGGCTGAGAGCTCCCTCCCCCTGTGCATCAAACAGTTTCTCACACACCCTCCACAGTGTCCTCCCATCCACGCCATGCACCACGCACATCAATACCAGGAACAACTCTGACATAATCACAATCTTTTTCTAGCTTCCAGAATTATGTGACAGGATGCTGTAAAAATCGCCCATGACGTGAATGTTATAATACTCAACTCCCAGCCTTGGGTCCACTCTTTAAAACTGTTATAAATCACTTCCTGTTTTCCCAACAACTTCTCCTCCATGTCCCTATGTCGTGTGATGAGCCCATTATGTTAGGTGAATCAACTGGATTCACTGGGCTTTCTACTAAGAGAAGTCAGCTGCTATTCCTCCAAGTGTCTTATGACACATCTCGACGACTTCTGGAACTACACGCCAATCTGTCTCCCCTGGGTCTATGCGAACCTCCACATCCTTCCCAGTGTGCTTCCCACTCTTAGCACATTCACAGCCTGTTCCACGCTCAGTAAGTGGCTGCTTCTGGGTCTCTAGCTGCAGTCCCCATATAAGTAGACCCCACGTCTGAGTCTCCAGTGCCCAGCTCTCTCCTGGATGCCAGCACCCCTTTGCCATGTCTCTGCTGTTGCTCCCACTGTAAACCAACAAACCCAATCACCTTCATTCACTGAATATGGAATTAAAATGAGCAGGATCCACCTCTGTGCAGGGCCAAGCCCTTCATCCCTTCCAGGTGCAGTTTTGCCTTTTCTTTCCACCCATGTGCCTCCAAATTTCCTGTCGAGTCATGATCTGGCTGCCTACAGTGGAACCTCAAGCTGTCTGTCCTTCACAGTTCCCCCTGACTGTTCTATCTGACCTCACATACATCTTCTGGCTAGACCAATCCTCCAATCCCGCACCACCCCACACCCAGGCTTGACTCCCACCATCTCTTGTTTTTTCTGTCATCAGCCTCCTTCCGGTTAGTCTCCCCTCTGACCTTCCCTCCTCCATCTTGACAGAGGCCCATCCTTCCTGGAGCTGCAGTCCACATGAAAATATGAGGTTCTTTCCAGTCTGACCCAGTGACCTGTCAGTCACCTCACTGCAAGGCAGATCCTCTCTTCCTCCACCCTTCACTCCACCACAGCCGACTTCCTGCTGTTCCAGTACCGCCTCTCAGATTGCCACACCTAGTCAGATACCACCCTGCCTTTCTACTGTCCTCTGCCTGATCACTGTCTCTTTACAGGCCCAGTTAGCTTCCACCATAAACTGGTTTAGGACAGGAAATTTTTACCCTTACCCCCTACATAAATACACACACACTCGTGCACACACACATTCACACATGCACACACACCACCACCACCACCATGTACCATATCATGGTTGTCCATAAAAATATGCTTTCCTTGCCTGTGGTTATCTGCTGCTTACCTGTGAGCCTTCTCTCAGACAGCAATCTCTCTCTCCTCGCTCTCCTCTCTCTCTCTCTCTCTCTCTCTCTCTCTCTCTCTCTCTCTCTCTCTCTCCTCTCTCTCTTCTCTATCTCCTCTCTCTTTTCTCTTTCTCTCCCATCTCTCTCCCCTCTCTCTCTTCCCCTTCTCTGACTCTTTTCTCTCTCCTCTCTCTCTTTCTCTCTCTTGCTCTCCTTTTATTCTCTCTCCTTTTTTTCCCTCTCTCTCTCTGGAGTAAATTAAACTCATCACACTAATGAACCCCACCAGTAAACTAAAAGCAGCTACTTAGCACAGAGTTGAATTTCCCAAGTCACTGTCCCTTTCCAGTTTGCAACTAATCAATTTGTCAGTATTTGGTTCTACTGTGTGGCACAAATTCAGTGTTTGAATGCTTGTTCTGCAGCTTGTGCTGTGTGCTGAAGGTGTGGAAGCTTTGGTGTGAAACCTTGCTGGAGGAAATAGATCACAGAGGGCCTTTAGAAGTTGTACCTAGACCCCAGTTGTGTCCTTACCCCTGCCTTTTTGTTATTCTCCCCCAATGGTCTGTGCAAACTGTCCTCTCAGGCATACTCCTGCCACCTCGATGCTCTGGCCAAGTGTCACGTGAAGCCAAGCTACTGTTAGGTTCCAAAGAAACGCTGGACAAATGGCTAACTGAGGTACCTATTAACCACCAAAGCTGGCTGCCAGTCTACCCCAGCATCTAAGATAGATCCCTGCTACAAAGTCCTGGCTCCTCTTAGTACTTATCACCCCTGCCCATGACCCTAAACCTCTCCAGCCACTGAGCTTAACTGACTTTCCCCATCTTCTTTTGTTCCTATATATCCCAGCCATTTAGCCACATGCTATCTTGGCTCCTCCCGGCTCTTCTCCCTCTTCTTGTCCTCTCTCCTGACCCCCCCCCCCCACACACACCTTCTCTCTAACATTCTAATTTCTCTTACAGTGGCCATAATTCACTACATGCCAAATCTGGGCACACCTGGGCATGTAGCTCAGCGGATAGAGTGCTTGTATTATGCACGAAGGCCTTTAATTTCCAGTGAAACATAAAGTGGGCATGGTACTGCAGTCAGGAGATAGAGGGGAGGAAGATCAGAAGTCCTGGGTCATCCTTGGCTACATAATAAGCTTAAGGCCAGCCTGAGCTACATGAGAGTCTGTGTGAAAATGGACAAACACTTCATGAGGAGCAGAACTTTTGGTAGAACATCTGGTATGTATGTTAAGGATGATACCTGTCAATCTCTTTTCCTTTAGTATAAGAAGGTGGCACATCCTGCCTTTGCCTACACATCATGATAGATATCAGCTTTCATGTCTGACACCCCAGGGTTTAAATCCTGGCTCTGTCTGCATTGACCTGCCTCAAGTCCCTAACTTCCAGCTACAGTTTTCTCAAGTATGAAACCGGAAACGAGATGCCTCAGGCTGTGTAGAAATGAAATAAAGCCAACCCTTTGGAGTCCATGTTGCATCTACTCCTACCAAACTAAACATTTTATATATGATGCTAATTCCATGTTATAGATGAAGAAATTGGGGCATGTTACATAACCTGCCACAAATCACATAGTTAGTAAGTAGCAGATTTAGAACCTAACTCCAGACAATTTCAATCAGAATGCTGTGTGTTCAGCTACTCTTCACCATAGTGTTAATATTTTAATAAGTTTCATTGTGGGGTTGTTTTCCTCCTCGCTGGTTTACATTACCGGATGAAGTACACACAGCCTTTATATTTCATATGCCTTAAGCAGCACAGTATCTGGGCAATTGCCCACCCTCCATGCTGTTAGAATCCATTTTCCCACCAATAGCTCCGAGTTACCACTTACTAATTTCTATGTTCCATCTTGGCTGCTCCTTACCCAACTGAGCAGCCCCTGGCCTGCACTCTCCCGACCCTTTCACATGGTGGCTTTGGCTCTGTCCTGCACTCTTCTCAGGTATGAGAGCCTGGGAACCCTAAGTCCCACCCCTCTGTCCTCCCCAGCTATTGGCTGCCGGCATCTTTATTGACCAATCAGAATTAACTGGGGCCAGGTTCCCAGAATCTATGTGCACACCCTCGCATGCAAACGGTCTTGGGGACCAATTAATATTAGGATACAAGCAGCTGCACATCACAGTGTGTCTCGGTGTCTTGATTTCCTCTCCAAGTGTTAACTGTTGCCAGTCCCCCCACTGTTCGCACCGTTATCCAGGATACCAACCACATCCACCCCGTTATAAGATCATGGTGAGCTAACTGCTTGGCTCTAAAGTAGTAACTGTGTTGCTCAAACAAAACTGTGTTCATCTGGCAACCCTGGGACTGCAGAGGCCGGTGTAGGGTGGCACTTATATAAAATATAAGAAACACAGTTAGAAGGCAGTGAAATTCCAGAGTCAAGGCAGCTGACATGGAGTCAGAGAGCACGGCCCTGACACACTTCACCCAGTACACTCCCTGCCTTCCTTCTCTCCGACAGGGGGGCTGGTGGGTCCTGGCCTCCCTGCCAACTCCAGCCAGACTGGAGTTTTGTAATCATGTCCTGCCTCCTCTCAGGGGCCCCACAGACATCAGACATTCAAGAGCTGTCTTGGGCTGTCCTTGCATTTTACCCCAGACTGGAACTGAGAACAAGTAACCCAGTGTCAGTGTTCATGAAAAAAATCACAACTGCTTGTGAACTACAGATGAAGAATTAAATGTGTCTGTGTCGTGGGCTTGGTTTCCAGGAAAGTCACTCAGCTTCTTGTCAGCTCCTACATTCACCAAGCCACCTTGCTCCCTTTCCCAAGGCCCATTCCAAGCAGGTTGTTCGTGTTGCTTGCTTAGAGCCTGGTTACTTACAGTCTGTGCAAATCTGCCTTCCTGGTTTATTTTCTGTCTGAGGATCAGAGCAGAGACATGCACCATCAGTTCCCATCTGCTGTCAGCCCACTCGATCCCTGGAAACCCAGTCTGGCAGAGGGGCTGTGTCGATTCTGTGCAATTAGAGCAGCAGCCACCGACAGGTGCCCACCAATCTCACAGGGCAAGCTGCTGGATGGAAGGCAAGATGGCAGCATTACTTAGTTGTCCTCTGAAGCAGCCCAGGACGACCAGAAATGAGGACTCACTCATCCGTTACATCTGGGACACATCACTGAGACTCGCATATCATTCCGTTGAATCTTCCCAAAGATCCTTAGAGACAGGATCTCTTAATAGGCCAGGTTTACGGAAACGTAACTTCAGTTGAGATCACAGTGTACCAGGTATCATGGCCCATGGGAGTCTGCTGCAGAAGAGATGTTAGGAGTTCAAGGCCAGCATGGGCCACATGAGACACAGTCCCAAAGAACAAATGAAAGCACCTGGGCTGTATGCTTTCCAAAAGGAGCAACTACTTTCATGCACATATATTTTTTGACAAAATGTAAGTTTCTTGTGTCCACAAGACTTCAGGCTTCTTGCTGGGTGTTGGGTAGAAGCTATCCTCAGATCCTGGAATGTCCTCAGTGGCCAACCATGTCACTTTCTGCAAACACAAAGCTCACTTCAGAGCACTGATGTCTTTGTGACAAGCAGGTGAGTCTCTGCCTCTGGTGTGAGGAAATGAAATTCCACTTTGGTGACACCTAAGAAATGTCCTCCAACAGAGATAGTCACGCACACTTTCTATTGCACATTTAACAACTCAAAGAAACAGACCTGGCTTAGATCCTGATCCACAGATGGGCGATCAATAAGGATGTGTGTAAATAGAGATGGATAAGATAGATAAATATAGGCACATCTGCAGATATCCTTTTATCCTCACATATACCCGCAGGTCTCTCCCTCTCTCTCTCTCTCTCTCTCTCTCTCTCTCTCTCTCTCTCTCTCTCACACACACACACACACACACACACACACACACACATACACACACACATTTTATTCAACTGTAAAGAAAAGTGAAATCTGCAGGTAACCAGAACTGGACATTATTTTAAGTGAAGTAACCGAGGCTCGGGAAGAAAACTGGATTTTCCTCTCTCACATGCAGACTCTAGCCTCTCACTGGTAAGTACAAATATCCAAGTATGATAGTCTCTGTCAAGGAAGTCCTGCAGCTCTGGGTCAGCAGGCCCGGCTCTTCTACAAGTTCCAGCCATTTGAAGAAGATAGAGATTGGAGGGCGGGCCAACTCAGAGCCCCAGATCTGGGCCTGAGTGGTAGCAGAATCAGCTCTCCCCTATCTGAACCACCAGGGTGAGCACTCCTGCCCTGTAGGTTAGGCCACCTAATGCTGCCATTGGACTGAGGCAGGGTCAGCTCTCAGCTGTCCTGCTGTGATGCCTTTGGGGCTGGATCACCTGCAGCCACACCTCCAGAGCCACTGCCACTGTCCAGGGCCTGCTGTCTGCATGATACAGACAGTAGAGGGGCAGGGCCAGCTCTCCTGAATCCTGCACTTCATGGCAGACCAGTGGCAGGGCCACCTCTCGCACACTCTCACCCCTCGAGGATGGCTCACCTGTGTCTCTACTAAAATTTAATTTTTTTCCTTTTTTATTGGATATGTTTTGTTTACATTTCAAATGTTATCCCCTTTCTCAGTTTCCCCTCCATAAACCCCTTATCCAATCTCCCGTCCCCCTGCTCCTATGAGGATGCTCCCACAGCCACCCACTCACCCCCTCTCTTCTTCCTGCCCTCACATTCCTCTACACTGGGGCATTGAGCCTTGGCAAGACCAAAGGCTTCTCTTCCCATTGATGCCCAACAAGGCCATCCTCTGCTACATACGCAGCTGGAGCCATTGCTCTGTCTACTTGTACTATTTGAATAGTGGTTTAGTTCCTGGGGGCTCTGGTTGGTTGGTATTGTTGTTCTTATGGGGTTGCAAACCCCTTCAGCTCCTTGAATCCTTTCTCTAACTCCTCCATTGGGGATCCCGTTCTCAGTTCAATGGTTGACTGTGAGCATCCGCCTCTGTATCAGTCAGGCTCTGGCAGAGCCTCTCAGGAGACAGCTATATCAGGCTCCTGTCAGCATGCACTTCTTGGCATCAGCAATAGTGTCTGGGTTTGGTAGCTGTATATGGGCTGGATCTCCAGGTGGGGCAGTCTCTGGATGGCCTTTGCTTCAGTCTCTGCTCCAAACTTTGTCTCCGTATTTTCTCCTGAGAATATTTTTGTCCCCCCTTCTAAGAAGAACTAAAGCATCTGCACTTTGGTCTTCCTTCTTCTTGAGCTTCATGTGGTCTGTGATTTGTATCTTGGGTATTCCTAGCTTTTGGGCTAATATCCACTTATCAGTGAGTGTATACCATGTGTGTATTTTTGTGATTGGGTTACCTTACTCGGGATGATATTTTCTAGTTCCATCCATTTGCCTAAGAATTTCATGAAGTCATTGTTTTTAATAGCTGAGTAGTACTCCATTGTGTAAATGTACCACACTTTCTGTATCCATTCCTCTGTTGAATGACATCTGGATTCTTTCCAGCTTCTGGCTATTATAAATAAGGCAGCTATGAAGTTATTTATAATAAGTGGAGCATGTGTCCTTGTTAGATGTTGGAGCATCTTTTGGGTATATGCTTGGAAATTTTAAATTTTTAAAAAGAAAATATGCTCACAGATAACATGACTCTGTTTCTGCCATTGTCTGCTACTTAGATCGAAGTTACATTTTAACCGAGGTGCAAGAGTAAAAGATTAGACAGCTGCCACGTCAGAACGCCGATGGTGTTAGGGACTGTATAAAGAAAACTATCCAGCTTCCCATCCTCTGTCAGCTACATTCACTTCCCAAGAGCCTCTGAGGTTCCTTCATGTTGTCATACAAACAGGATTATTCTGGCTATTTAGAGAAGGGGCCAGAGAAAGGACCTGGCTGTGGGCTGTGCTTGCTATACCTGCAGAGGGCCTTGGTTCAGCTCCCAGCACCCTAGTGTTGGCTCACAAACTGCCTGCAACTCTAGTTTGGGTGACCTGTTGTCCTCTTCTGGCTTCTGATTCATGCACACATATAGGCAAATACTAATACACACAAAAGAAAAAAATCTTTAAATAATGTTTTAGGAGCTAGAGAAAAAAATTCCAGAAATAACTGTTAGAAATAAATCTTTTTTTTCTACTTCATGATTTATTTAGGTGGGTCGATTTTGCCGTTCTTGTTTTTGGGGTTTTTTTTTTAGAGGGCCCTCAGAATGTAAGCCCTGGGGTGACAAAAAGCTATTGTTCCGAAGGAGTTCAGTGTGGTCAAGAAAATAGACAAATACACAACTCACGATACACTGACTTGTGTTTATACACAGAAACACACACAACACATGCAAACACACATACAATAGAGCATAAAATTTACAGTGAATTTTCAACTCAGCAGACTACAAGAGACGCTGGCACAGACACCCTGACTTTTCTGGCATGGTAGGGGTTCGGCAATGAGAAAGCGGGAGTTTGCCGAGTGTTTCCGGTGGGGTGGGGCTTGTTTTGAGAGGTGCAGTACCTCCCTTGTAACCTCCGGTTAGCCAGACGGGGGAAGCCTTTGTGTGTGAGACTGTGCTGCCTGCCCCACCAGCCCCAGTGATCTCATTTTGTAGTGATGTGTTCATGTTAGTGCGCTCCAAGCTGGAGGAATTTCTCTGCATGGTAACAATTCTCCGTCTACCAGGAGGTCAGCGCCTGAATATCTGAAAACACTTCGGATTTAGACAAGCTGAGGGCTGACGAGACTAAAAGGGTTCTGTCAGCAGGAACTAACCTATGTGTGGGAACGCTGGATGTTTTCCTGAGGTCTTCGCAGGGCAAATTCAAGAATCCTTCAAACCTAAGAGGTGTCAATCACATCAGCCGAAAGCGATAGTAAAATGAAGAACTGCTTAGCACAGACGCGATGTTAGCAGTGTTTCCAAACACTCCTACGGACAAACATGGTTTGTCGCTTAAGCTTTCCAGAAGGGTCCCTGGGGATTTTTGCTCTAATTATAGAAGAAAGCCAGAGAGTCAGCCTTCCGACCAGCCCGGAGCCGAGCCCCGTTACCAAGCACGCTACCTTGCAGGGGTCTGGGTGCCACCTGGCTCGCTGACCTGAAATGTAACCTTAGAAAACATGAAAGCCCTGGCAAATTACTCTACCGAAGACAAATGACTCTTAACGGCAGTTTACACTCCAGTACGAATGTGTTTGTCAAGGCCCCACAGGGTACCCCAAAATGTCTGAGGACAAGGAGAAAGTTATGGACAGCCACAGAAGGACAGAAAAGGAAAACATTCCATCAAGGACAATGAGCTCAGCTTCTTCAGAGGAGAGAGACTCGGGTGCCTGAGGAGATAAAGGGCTGAAGCGTACTCCTCATGATCACAGGGGCCAAGGAAGTGCCCAGGGAAATACCCAGTGTAGGGGCTCTGTGCCTCTGAACCTAAGGGAAAAGTGCTTGTGGGGGGGGGGGGGCACGGGGCGTGGACTCTGCGTTTTCTGCATCCTGTCAGGAAAGACAGTCTCACTAGCAACAGCAAAAGGAGAAGAGATCAGCATGGCCAAGGGTGATGGTTTTATTTCACTTTCTTTTTCTTTTCTTTTTTTCTTTTTTGTTTTTGTTTTTGCTTTGTTTTGTTATTATCAATCTTTATTGAATATTTTCTTTCCTTACATATCGAATGTTAGCCCCCTTTCTCAGTTTTGCCTCTGAAATCCGCATCCCATCCCTCTTCCCCATGCCTCTATCAGTGTTCTCCCTCCCACCTCTCCGCCCTGGCACTCCCCTAAACTGGGGCATTGAGCCTTCACAGGGCCAAGGACCTCTCCTCCCCTTGTTCTGTAAGACCATCCTCTGCTACATATGCGGGTGAAGTCATGGGTCCTTCCATGTGTGCTCTTTGGTTGGTGGTTTAGTCCCTAGGAGCTCTCAGGGGTCTGGTTGGTTGATGTTCTTCCTATGGGGCTGAAAACCCCTTCAGCTCCTTCAGTCTTTTTTCTGACTCCTCCATCCATTTTCTAATGTCACTTAAAACCCTCAGGCAGGCTTTCTGTTCCCAAAAGTGAGTGGTGTTTGCCTAAGAAAATGTGGTCTTGTAGGCTGAGAGGAAGGCGGCCCTGACCCAGGACTCACACTCGGCTACTGTGGCAGGCCTATCCACAAAGTAACCTCAAGCCTGCCAAGATGACTGTTTGTTTACGTAACACAAGGATTTCACAAACTCCCACCCCAAACCCTTCACCAGTGTTTCCAGCTCAGCTGTGAGAACATAGGAAGGCAGGAAGGCCAGAGAGGACTTTGGAGAATTAACTCACTGCCTTTACAAAGTCTTTACAGCCTCCTAGAATTGATCATTATTCCTGAGAATAATAATCAAGGATATGCCTGCTCCGGGAGCCCAGATTAATCAGACCTGCTGCAGGGACGGTTGTTTACGATGGGCCCACACATGCAGGAGTGGCTCATGCACAGAGACAGCTCTGGCCAATAACAGTTGATAATATTTCACGCCAGCCCCCTGTCCCCTCCCCCCGTACACACACATAGTCAGTTCCACTTTAAGCAGTAAGTGTGTATATAGTTCAATTTAGAAATAAAATACACTCAAGGAATATGAATGGAAGAATTTTAAAAATCATGTTATTACATTTATTTATATATTGGGGTTAGAAGACAATTTGTAGAAGTCAATGCCTTCCACCTTGTAGTTTCTGGGGATGGAATGCAGGTCACCAAGCTTGGTAGCAATCACTGTTACCTTTCAGCCCAGAACAGAAGAGTTTCTAATGTTCCCCACGCACTTTTGCTAAAATCGTGAAGAAGAGGCCTAGGCAAAGAAGACCTGTTTACCATCTAATTCTTAATCTGAAGTATTGTATTCTTTGGGACCAGGAGCTAGAAAATAAAGCCTCTCTCAGAAGCGAGTGTGCAGACACTCCCTGTAAATGAGTTGCTAGCTGAGCACTTTTCCTGTGTGTGGCATTTTGTCCTTATCTTTTGAAACAGTCTCATTAGTTCAGAATATCCTTGAACTCACTGTGTAGTTAAGGCTGGCTTGGAACTTATAGCAATCCTCCTGCCTCAAACTCCTTGTAAGCCCAGTTACAAGTGACTGTTTAATGAACTCTGGAATTCATTGTAAAGGACACTCACGGGGCTTCCGTTACAAAGTAAGCGAACAGTGCCTCCGGGTTACAGTTAGACACAAATTGGCTTTTCCGGGTGTCAGGAGCCAGTGAGCCAGTCAGACAACACTCAGTTTGGGCACTTTAAAAACAAAATAAGAGCATGGTGAGACCTGACTTTAATCCCAACACCAGAAGCAAAGGCAGACGGATTTCTCTGGGTTCTAGGCCAGCCAGGGCTACACAGTAAGAAGACCCTGTCATAAATTAATTAACAATAAATAAATGCTTTCTTTGTGTCCCAGAAAATCTAATCACACTTCTCTCCTTAGAAAGGATTGGTTCAGAAAAACTTTTAGAGACAAATTTGCAGCATTGAAAGTTCTGTAGCTCCCACACTTGAGCCCTCAAGTTTGAAAGACTGCATCATTTCTGGTTTGATGTATCTCCAAACCCGAGAACACAATGTATGGGGTGGGTGCCATATTTCACTCGGCAGTGGAGTCGCAGGTTTCCCTTAGTCGTGGTTTTAGCATAAAGTAAATTGTGTTTCCAGGATCACCGCCAAGGACAACAATACAAATAATGATGACCGAACACGGTGACATGCTAGTGAACCAGAGGTGATGATGTTTCAGAAGGAAATGTTCTAAATAGTCTTTGGTTTCACTGGGAGATTAATTAATTAAACCAAGTTGGCCAAACCCCAGCACACAGAAGTATAGTAGAGGAGAATCCAGTGGAAGCCAACAGAGCTGTAAACAATTCCTAATGCGTCCTGATGCAAATCACAAGGCAAGTTTCAACCACCAGCGATTTTGAAATAAAGTTTGGAAGCATCTTCCTCCTTCGCTCCCACCTTCCCCTCCTCTTCTTCCTCTCCTTCCCCTCCACCTCTTTCTCTTTCCCATCCTCCTCCTCCTCCTCTTCCTCCTCCCTTTTCTCCTCCTCCTCTTCTTCCTCCCCTCCCCCTCCTCCTCTTTCTCTTCCCCATCCTCCTCCTCCTCTTCCTCCTCCCTTTTCTCCTCCTCCTCTTCTTCCTCCCCTCCCCCTCCTCCTCTTTCTCTTCCCCATCCTCCTCCTCCTCTTCCTCCTCCCTTTTCTCCTCCTCCTCTTCTTCCTCCCCTCCCCCTCCTCCTCTTTCTCTTCCCCATCCTCCTCCTCCTCTTCCTCCTCCCTTTTCTCCTCCTCCTCTTCTTCCTCTCCTCCCCCTCCTCATTCCCCTCCTCCTCCTCTTCTTCCTCTTCACCTTTCTACTCCTCCTCCTCTTCCCCTTTCTCCTCTCCTCTTCTTCCTCCCCTCCCCCTCCTCCCCTTACACCTTCCCCTCCTTCTCCTCTTTCCCCTCCCTTTTCTCCTTCTTCTCTTCTTCCTCCTTTTCCTTCTCCTTTTTTCTTCACTCTCTATGACATTGGCACAATAATAACTTCCCAGAATCTTTGTTATTTCATCTCTGGATTGTCAGACTGTCTAGTAAATCACCATATTAGATTCAAATCACTCAGCAGGCGTTTATATGAGTTTCCCTCCTTGATATTCAGTGGGTTCAGCAGGTTAGAGATGTTGGGAATAAAGAGAATGTGTATTTCATCCAAGGGCGTCTCTGGCTGGTCCATGTCATTCTCACAACGCTAGGAGATGACTCTGTAAAGCAAAGTAAGTTAAGTTTGGTGGAAAGTGTGAGGGAGGAAAGACAGTACTAGGAGGGCATCTTTATTCTGTGGATCCTGTTTACAGTACTGCAGACTCAAATGACCCAAGTTACACTTACACTATGCGTCAGACCACCAGGTAAAATACTAGTCCATGTTTCTCTATTTCACCAAAGTACTAGAGGCACGCCCACAACTTAAAGAAAGGGAGGTTGTTTGATTTGCAGTTTTGAAGGCCGAAGGTGCAAAGGACTTGTGCCAACTCTGGTGAGGGCTCCGGTGTGGATGACGACAACAGGTGGCATGTCCAACGGGGACCAGAGAGGCAGGTGCCCCACAGCCCCTTCCTACAGCATGGCTATAATCATCCTGAGAATCCCCCTCACTGCGCCCCGTGTCCTAGGGATGATGGACCCAGACATGGGTATTACCACCCTGAGGACCAAGCCTCTGATGTATGAAGCACTAGGAGACAGGTCACATGCAAACCATGGTGGCTGTCATCTTGTGCCAGAGATGGTCTCTGAGACAGAACCCTGAGGACCTCAGCATTGTAAACATGATGGCATTTTATTTGTGTAAGATCTTCAAAACAAGAAAGAAAACGTGGTAAGCTACACCATAATATAATACAGTATTAACATAGGACATAATAACAGACTCAAAATATGATTCATACAGGATATAACTCGCTATTTTGACTGCTTTCCAATGCATAGTCCAGTGGCCACTGCTGGATAGCACATTCCCCTAATCTTTCTGAGAATGATAATGTGGTATCTTCATAAACTCTTTAACATCTTAAAGTATCTTTTAATAATGACGCTGTGCTATTGCCTCTGAGAAATATGTATCCAACAGGAATTCGATACTATTCATACTTTGCTTTGATTGACATTTTCTCCTCTTTTGCATTTATATTTTATTTGAATCATAAGTAAATCTATGAGTGAAATGACAAATATGTTACATTTTTCAGTAGCTACTGTTTAATGGTGATGTAGAGACACAGCTGAACACAGAGAAAGAGGCGTATGAAGGGACCTCAGTCAAGGACTGTCCCCTGATGTGGATGTGAGGTGGCTACTCCTTGGAGTTTCTTTGCTTCTTTCTTTCTTTAAGACACTGACCTCAGACTAGTGATTCTCCTGCCTCAGCTTCCACAGTGCTGAGGTTATACAAGTATACTATCATGCTTGGCTTCTATGACTTAAACCCTGTTTGTCCCTCTGAAACCCATGCTGGAGTTCAAGCCTAAAGACGGGATAGTGAGAAGGGAGGTATGGCTCTGAGCTACTGTGGGGTGCAGCTTCAGAAGGTAGTTTTGTGTGTGTGTGTGTGTGTGTGTGTGTGTGTATGATGTGTGGTGTGTGTATGGTGTGTGTATAGTGTATGTGTGTGTCTGTGTGTTTGTGTGAGTGTGTGGTATGTGTGGTGTGTATGGTGTGTGTATAGTATATGTGTGTGTCTGTGTGTGGTGTGCATATGTCTGTGTGGTATGTGTATGGTATGTGTGTGACGTGGGTGTGATGTGTGTGGTATGTGTGTGGTTTGTGTGGTGTGAGTGTATGTCTGTGTGATATGTGTGTGTATGTGTCTGTGTATGCTGTGTGTATGTCTGTGTGGTATGTGTGTGGTATGTATGTGGTGTGTGTGTGATGTGTATGTAATATGTAATGTATATTGTGTGTGTGTTGTGTGTGTGTGATGTGTATATTATGTGTATGGTCTGTTTGTGGTGTATGATGTGTATGTGGTATGTGGTATGTATGGTTGTATATGATGTGTGTGTGGTGTATGTCTATATGGTGTGTGTGTGTATGTATGGTATGTATATATAGTGTGTGTGGTACCTATGGTGTCTGTATGTTAGTGTGTGTGGTACCTGTGGTATTTGTGTGTTTGTGTGGTATATGTGTTTGTTCGTGTGTGTGTTTTCTTGGGTGAGTAACCACACGCCATGGTGTGAATGTGAAGGTCACAGACCAAATTGTCAGACTGTGCTCTCTCCTTCTACCATGTTGGAATCTTGTGGACCAAACTTGGGTTGTCAGATGTTGTCATGTATTTGCATGGAAGTTCGCGTGTCATGTTGCATGTGTGGAGGTCAGAGGACAACCCTGGGTGTTGGTCCTCAACTTCTACCTTGTCTGAGACCAGCTCTTTGCTGTTGGCCACTATATATGTCACACTATTTGGCCCATTAGATTCCAGAGTCTTCTGGCTCCACTCCTCCCCTCCCCCACCCACCCCTCATCTCACTGTAGCAGGGTTGCAGGTACGTGCTGGCATGACTGACTTTGTGTGAATCTGGATATTTGAACTCAGGTTCTCGTATCTGTGTGACGAGTACTTTACGCTAAACACAATGTCTAGCCTAGAGCACCATAACTGAATCCCGGTGGGATGGTAAGAAGATTTACACGTGTGTTCCTCATAACCCACCCATCATGGAGCACAGCCCATGGAAAGACCATCACCAGACGAAGCTCACAGACCTAGCACCTCCAGAACTGTGGGTCAAAATAACCCCTTTCTCTTTACCTCCTCCAGTCTGTGGTACTGTGTTAGTAACGGCAGAAAACTCCACGAAGAAGGGACACCAAGGGTCATGTATCATCAAAAGAGCAGGTGAAGGGAGAATCTGAGCTGGCACTGGGTACAGATCGGAAACATCAGAAAGATGGTAAGCTGGTACTTGGAAGGCACGTCTGATAATAAATTCTCCATTTCCGCTCAGTCCTGAGCCCTCATTCCCATTGGAAGTCCCTGTCGGTCCTGCCTTCATGAGTGAATCGTGGGTCTGTGTGTGTGTTGTAGATTCCCTTCCAAACAAATACGGAGTGTCTAATAAAAAAGAAACTGCAAATGGCTGTGAGGGCTGTGTCTACTGAGGAAGTCAGGAAGAGGCAGAGGGTCCGCAGAGATGGCTGTGGGGGCAGATGTAGCTCAGCCCAGAAGCTGGATCCCAGGCCTCCTTCAGTCTCCCAGCCTCTGCGAGGTGGGAGCAGAGGGGGGCGTGGCCCGGCTCAGGGGCTGCCCTTTAAGGAGTGTTTGTCCTTTAGTCCCCAGGCTTTCGGACTTGCCACGGTGTGGGAGTGGGTGTGTGTAATAAGTTGCCTTCATGCTCCCTGGCCCATTTGTGCAGAAAAGTGAGTGTGTGCCTCAGAAGTGAGGCTGTGCTGCT
This sequence comes from Micromys minutus, assembly GCF_963924665.1. Taxonomy (NCBI): domain Eukaryota; kingdom Metazoa; phylum Chordata; class Mammalia; order Rodentia; family Muridae; genus Micromys; species Micromys minutus. The sequence continues at coordinate 622,117 of NC_137977.1, read as the reverse complement.
GGGAGATCCTTCCCAGTCTGTTTCCAATGATTCACCGTAAATGGAACTTCACTCCCAGGCTCTTCATTAGGAAGAAGTTATCAAGAAGAAAAATGGGACACCCATCTGGAGATAAAAATCCCTGATGCCTAACAGATTGTCAGCCAGCTCTCTAGCCTGCTGGGTCTGAAGATGAGGCACCTCAAGATCCCATGTACTTAGACGCAGATTCTGCCCCCCACCCTCTCATCCTACCTCTTTACCTCCCCCTCCTCTCTTACTGTATCGCTCTTTCTCCCATTTATAACCTATCTATCTCTCTCTCTATCTCTCTCGCTATCTATCTATCTATCTACCTATCTATCATCATTTATCAGCCACCCTTCCTTTGTGTGTGTGCGCGCACGTGTGTGTGTGTGTGTGTGTGTGTGTGTGTGTGTGTGTGTGTGTGTGTATGGCTGTCTGGCTGTCTCCATCTGTGTCTCTCTATTTTTCTCTATCTCTATTTGTCTATGTATCTGTATGGTTTATGTCTCTGTTTCTCTGTATGTATGTCTGTCTGTCTCTCACTCTGTCTCTGTGTTTCTGTGTGTGTCTCTCTCTATGTCTCTGTGTATCTGTCTGTCTCTGTCTCTCTGTCTCTGTCTCTCTGTGTCTGTCTGTCTGTCTCTCTCCCCTAGAGGTAATTTTAGCTGAATAACCAACCATTCATTCTAGGCATTCAACATAAAGCAGACTAAGTACATGAAAACACTTATAAAGCATCACCAAGAGGCTCCTTATGAGCGTGCAGCCTGGGGTGTAGGTCACTGGCCAGAATGCTTGTCTCGTATACCTCAGTCCCCCAGCACCACATAAACAAATAAACAGATTAATAAATAAGTAAAAACACAATACAGTACATAATTACTCTTTAACTCCAGATGACAGTGTCGGGCCAAGCCTGCCTAGATGGAGTCCTGGTCCCTTGTTATCTCTCCACCTTCCACACTCTTCTTAGCATCCATCCTCAGAGTGCCACACGCCTGTCTTGTCACACTCACCAGTGTCAAATCCGCGGCCATGTCCCTGTTCCTCTGGGCTTGGAGGTACTGATGTGACTCATCTCTAACTTGACACTTCCCTGTCCTGGAGCCACTCTTTCTCAGCCTCCTTCCTTTCCAGGCTCCTTGTCACAGAACGAGAGCCTAGGTGGCCTTGACTCCTTTCTCGGTCTGTTGTCTGGCCTGAGCCACCCCACGTAATAGGTCACAGTTACAACTTCAGATTTATAACTCTAGCCATGACTGCTTTCCCCAGCTCCAGCATAAAATGCCTACCATCTGCTCCGAGTCTTAATGGGATGTGTACTAAGCACATCACACTTGATGCCCCGCAACAAGTTCCAGGTTTCTCCCATGTCTTCTTTTCTCTCCCGTTTCTTAGTAATACCAAACATCCTATCTTAGCAAGACTGTCACCTTCTTGCTAATTGTGGTTGTTCGAATGAAAATATTTCTCATCGGCTCAGAGGTTCCAGTACCTGGTCCCTGGTTGGTGGCACTACTTGGCTAGGCTTGGTAGGTGCGGGCTTGTGAGCGTGTCCATGAGGAGGAGCAGAGTCTGGGGTTTCCAACCACATGCTGTTCCCAGACCACTTGTGAGCTCCCAGCTCTCAGCTTCCCTCTAGCCTCCATGTCTGCTGCCTGCTGCCAGGCTGTTCCTAACCCTCTGGAAATAAAACCCAAATAAGCTCTACCTTCTACAACGCCCTGTTTGCGGTGCTTTTTGCAGCCATAGCACAGTAGCTAACACACTCGTTTTGTGGCTCAACTCAAAATTTCCCCAAAGCTTGAGAAAAAACCCAAATCTTGCTGTCAGTCTGTACTTGACTCCTACCTACCCCTCCTTTCCTGACCTCATCCCTTCCCACTTCCTCTGTCACCCCTCCACTCCCAACCATGCCTCCACCCTGCTTCTATACCACCCCGAGTCTTCAACACACCAGGCACACACGCTTCCAGTCCCTGCCTCTGTACTCTCTATTTCCTCTTCCTGGAGCACCCTGGTCCCCGCCTTAGGGCTATTCACTTCCTCTTCTTGTTCAGCCACCACCCCATCAAAGGGGTCTCCTTGGCTGTTTTATCTATTCCTCTCTACTCCCTCACATTTTTCTTTACTTCAAAGCTCTATGGCCTCTTGATTGATGCCTTGTTTATTTACCATCCATCCCCCTATAGAGGGGAAGGGCTTGGAAGCAAGGACTTGCCTGACCTGTTTTATTACTGATCTATCACTAGTAACCAGCAGAGTGCCTGGTACATACCAGGGATTAAATCAGTATTTGGGTAATTAAGGAATGCATCTTTATCCTTCATTGCTGTGCTCCTTGGGCTCAAACCATCCGAAAAGTCTTTTCACTTAGACCCAAACCCATGCAGCTTTGATCTAGTTTAAATTATCACTCAATTACACCATCTGAATATTGTTGTGGCATTCGCTAATATTACTGCTTAAACATTAATAGACATTCATCAAATATTTATTAAGCTGAATTGAATTTGGTAGCTTTAATGCTGTCCTCTGAGAAGCTCCAACCAGCAGCTGACTCAGACAGATGCAGACACCCACAGCCAGTCAGTGGGTGGAGCTTGGGAGCTCTTATGGAAGAATAGGAGGAAGGATTGCAGCCCCGAAAGGGATAGGAACTCCACAGAAGACCAACAGAGTCAACTGACCTGGACCCTTGAGGCTCTCAGAGTCTGAACCACCAACCAAAACCATACATGGGCTGGAGCTGGGCCTCCCTGCTCACATGTAGCAGATGAGCAGTTTGGTCTTCACGGGCCTGGACAACAGGAATGTGAGCTATCCCAAAAGCTGTTACCTATATGTGGGTTATGTTCTTTTGGCTGGGCTGCCATGTCTGGCCTCAGTGGGGGAAGAAGCACCCAGTCTCAAAAAGAATTGAGGTGCCAGAGTAGGGGGATACTAAAGAGGCCCCACCCACTTAGTGGAGAAGGGAAGGATTGTGGGAGAGGGTGACTGGGAGAGGACAGTGAGGAGATATAAGGTGAATAAATAAAAAAACTTAAATTAAATTTTAAAAACACAGTAACTTTAAAAATGAAATTTCTCTAGACCAACATAGTCAACTAACCTCGACCCTTGGGGGAATCCAAAGACTGAACCACCAACCAAAGAGCTAGCATGGGCTAGACCTAGGCCCCTCAGGCACATGTAACAGATGTGTAGGTTGGTCTTTCTTCTGTCCCCTAACACCTGGAACTGAATCTGTTTCCTGTCTGTGAATCCCATTTACCTAACTGAGGCCATGTCTGGCGTCAATGGGGGAGGATGTGCAGTGCCCAGTCCTGCAGAGGGTTGATTGCCGGAGTGGGGAGATATCCAGGGAGGCTTCCCCTTCCCAAAGGTAAAGAGAAGGGGAGAACGAGGGTAGGAGCTGTTGGGAGGAGAGGGGCAGATATTGGGATGTAAAGTGAATAAATAAATGAATAAAAAACGAAATTTCTTTGTTTATAGTAAAATTATTATAAATCTTAGAAAGAATTAAAGATACCAAGGTTTATCTTAGCTAAGGTAGCAAGTCTAACCCAAAATGCAAAGGCCTAAATCATAGAGCTATGGTTTACTTTGATTTCTCCTTTTGGTGCAGGGCTTGGAACCCCAGTCTCTCAGTAAGGGTGGCTCCTGCCTTCCAGCTGTGGCTATGACAGTCTCAGCCTTTAGACTGTCCACTGGGACTTTTCATAGATTCAAGGGAGCAGCTTCATGAAGATCTTGATGGCTAGTCCCAGAAGTGGAAGATATCTCTGTTTCCACCCAGACCAGGCAGGATCAGTCACGTGACTCCAACTGAAGTACAAAGTGGGTGAGGGTAGAGAGGTGGGGGTGGGGCTGCCTAGGGGGTGAAGGGCATGCAGACCTAGTCTCTGCTACCCCATTTTATCGTCCACAGCTAGCACCAGGCAGTTGCCCTCTGAAGAAGTCGGACCATCTCTTTTCAGGTGTTTGAGGCTTACCAAGGCAGATGGACCACACTTAGCCGACAGAGAAGGTCTGTCAGAGGATGTGAGCAGGAAACCTTGATAAGGTCATCAAGGTGCTCACGAGCCTTCTCACCTTTCCCCATCCACAGGCGTATGATTCTATCAATAACATGAGGCTAGTACTCAGTACCCTTCTGAACTCCATGAGCCTTCCAGGTGGCAGATTAAGTCCCTGTTGGTGGCCCCTGTGTTGAAAACCAAAGGTCTCCTCCTCTTTTGGGGTTGATAGTAAATGGTCTTGTCCAATCTCTTAGGAAATTAAGTATAATTCAGACAAAGTTGGAGCACAGTCAAATATACTTTACTTTGGTTTTAAAGGAGTGAGTGGGTCTGCACACTTTCAGACTTACTGAGAATTAAACGTCCTGAGGGTTAGTATCATCTCTTACCTTTCCTTAGTTTAAGTCACCATCCACTTGGGTTGACTCTATGATCCGTATCAGTGGATGTTACAAAGCCACAAGACAAAAAAAAAAACCCAAGATTTATTTAAGAGTAATATGTGATCTGTGAATAAAAAAATAATTTACAAAGCTGACCTGTAAGATGGCTCAGTAGGTATTAAAGCACTTGCTACTAATTTAGATGACCTGAGCTTAATTCCCAGATCCAACAGAACGAAAGGAGAGAACTGACTTTGAAATTGTCTTCACACATTGTGTGTGTGTGTGTGTGTGTGTGTGTGAGTGTGTGTGTGTGTGTGTGTGTGTGTGTGTGTGTGTGTGTGTGTGTGTGTGGTGGAGCACTCCACAAAAGAGAACAGAAGAATCAGATCTAGTGGGGAAAGCCTGTTATTAGAACATCTTATCCTGATTGCTTCTGTTGTAACAGAATATCACAGATGAAATAATTTATGACAAGGACAAGAAGTTGTAGGGATACATGCAAACTGCTGCACAGGCTAAGACACCTGGATTTGAGGAAATCAGAAATGCAGGTGCCGTGCAGGGCCTTAGTCAGAGGAGAGGGACTTTGAAAGCCTCATGGAGCTGGCAAGAGTCGGGGGGTGGGGGAGCTCATCAAAAGTGAGGAGACCAGTAAAGAGGCTGCTGCAGTAAGTCATATGATATGATAGAGACTTGGCCCTGGGACATGGCAGCTGAAGCTGAGGCCTGAGGACAAATCCAAGAGACCACAGAGAAAGGGAAATGCTTGTGAATAGAGAAGAGAACTCTGGGAACCAGGACATCAGGGTGGCACTGAAGACAGACAGGAGAAATTTATGAAGCTTGTGGTACACTTTTTTCATATTTGATTTTGTGGCATTTATTACTGAGTTAGTCATCCATGGAGTATTCTTCTTTAATTTCTAATTCTAAGACACATGGTTAAAATTAGGGTTCATATTCTTGCTGGCTTTTGTTTCATATAACTTTGAAATTTACAAGGTTGAGGGGGTGGAGCACACATATCAAAATGTTCTATAGTTGCCAGGTCATGTCTTCATCTTAAACAGAGTTGCAGAGCGGGACTCGATGCAATCAAAACATCTTGGACTAGGGAAGGCGATCAGCACCTAAGCCTAAAACGATTTCCGAATAACCACAGCTTATGGAAGGCAGCTAAGTGAGTTTTGAGGCATTGTGTGAACCTTTCACCTGGGGCTTTTTTGTTTGCTTTGCTTTTTTGGAGTGTGTGTGTGTGTGTGTGTGTGTGTGTGTGTGTGTGTTGGGGGAGAGCTTACAGTGATTTCCTTAGCAAATAAGAAAGTTCAGTAAATGCCAAGACTGCAAATAAATGCAGACCCTCCTCCCACAGTAAGACAGACACCAGGAAAGGCATCTCTAGAAACTTCGAAGAGAGCAAAACATGCAGAATTTAAGAAAGATGCCTGGACGTGAAGTGAGTGTAGCCTTGAGGATCTGCCAGGACAAATGGGGAAAGGTGAGAGGGAGAAAGCCCCACCCATGGCCATCAAATGTCATTTCTCTCTCACCAGAGCATCCAGCTTTCTGAAAGAAAATAAAAGCAGTTGCTGCCAAACCAAAATGACAGGTGCTGCAGAGGAAGAACAGAGCCCATGGGGACACGGACAAGATCCTGTCTGAAAGAATTACATTCAGGATCTCTGCCATCATGTTCCCAAAGCCAAGCCTTTAGAACTAAATCGATCACCAGTTGTGGGTGCATAGACAGGGCCATAGAAGGAAAGAGCCAGGGAGTTCTTTGGGGTTGAGGTGTGTGTCAGAGGTGTCTGGTTCTCCTCCAAGGTTCCATCTTCTCTGCTTGCTCAGTTGAAGATGCTTCAATGAAATCGGGGGCTACACTCCTGAGCCTTCTTTGCAACTGAGGGTTGTAGCTTTGTAGTTTATGTAGTGTTTTGGTCAGTGGTCAGGAACTGAAATGTTTGATTTCAGGGATGTTTGCTAACCTCCTCCCCTCCAGCTCATGAAAGCATGCATGTGATTGCAGAAATTGCCATCTAAGATTAGTAAAGGCTCATGTTACCCAGTCTGGTGACACATGCCTGTCACTCAGGAGGCAGAAGCAGAAAGATTATAAGAACAACATAATACATACACATATGCATATATTTAATGTGTGTGTGTGTGTGTGTGTGTGTGTGTGTCAAGAACTTGTCTCAAGCCACCAAATAAAACAACAGAGCAAGAAGTTGGGAATTCAGTTCAACTGACAGAGGGTCTGTCTAGCACTCATGAAGCCATGGGTTTGATTCCCAGTACAGCATAATGTGGGCGTGGTAGCAAATACCTACAATCTTAAGCACTTTAGCCAGTGGAGGCAGAAAGATTGGAAGTTTGAGATCATCCTTGGCTATATAATAAATTAGAGATTAGCCTGGGCTACATAAGATCTTGCCTCCAAAAATTAAAGCTTAAAATAAAAAGGCAAAGGAAGAATCCCTAGTGAGGTTCCACACTAATCAGAGATGGTATTTACTGAAAGTCAGATCAACCTACATCTTTAACAGAAGTCCCTGACAATTACCTAACAGATGATGTTCTCTTTGGGAAACTGGAACTCATAGAGATAGGGCAGGCTTGACCTAAACTCAATGGCTACCCTCTGAAAAAGGAGCAAGTTGTCTTCAAATAAAGATCAGGGTAAGTCTGATCAGTGGGTAAGCTTTAGTGTAATGGAGAGAAAAATAATTAGACAACTATCAGGATAGGGCTTGGGAAAAGAGAAACCATACTAACACTGCTTAGATGTGCACAAACTAGAAAAGAGGGGTGTGAGTCCTCGGTGAAAAGTGAGGGCTGGACAAGAAATCACTTGTCAACCATGCGTCAAGAGCTGACTAGTTACAGAGGTGGAAGAGAGGGGACTCTGTCCAGAGAAGAGGTCCATGGTGAAGGACAGAAGCCACGGGGCTCCTACAAAAATTCACTGTTAGCCAAAGATCATCTTAGCCAAGAAAATCTTAAACACAAGCAAGTAAACCACAGACAAAGCTAGGGGGACAAATGGTAGACCTCACTCACGGATAAAGCACTGTCTGATCAGACAGGAGGCGCGTGTCCAAGGGATAGCCCTGTATGGATTTGGCGTCTGTTTTCAGATAACAATTTATGTAGAAAACATTTTCAGAGGAACCACTAGGCAATGCTGGTTACAACACAACCTAGTTCCACATTCTGGCTGAAAACACAAAGGAAAACGCTATTATATACTTACTCAACTTTTAAAAAGAACTGTAACTCAACCCACAGCAGCAAGTTGGAGACAATGTCAACAGAAAAAAAATTACAAAAGAAATCATATTAAGAGAATTAATTAAGATCCCAGGTTATTGTTTAAATATCATTAGAAGACCAAGAGAAATGTTGGTCAGGAAGAAAAGCAATATACATGATAACTAATAATTAAAAGCAAACAAAAAAGGTCTACCCTTGTGTTAAAGTCCCTCTCTTTTGTATTATTGCTTAATTTTTTGCATGTGTGTGTGCACATGTGCATGTGTGTGGTATATGCATGTATGTAGACACATATTCATGTGGGTGTACATGCATGTGACTACTTGAGGAGCAGATGTGGAGTCCAAAGGTTGCTATAGATGTCTCCCTCAGACATTCTCTACCTTATATATGGAGTCAAGGTCTCTGACTGAATCTGGAGTTAGCAGCCAGTTTGCCCAAGGATCTCCCTGGGCTCAACCTTGGCATCACAAACATTTACATGGTGTTGGAGATCCAGAGTCTTCACACTTGTAGAACAGGCAGCTTATCTACTGAGCCATCTTCCAACCCCTTGTTTTCTCTTTTAAACCTAAAGACTGGCCAACTGGAGGGGTCAAAGAGCAGCACAGAATTTGAAGGACAGGTATAAACCACAAAGTGAACTCCACAAAAAGTAAAACTTTCAAACACAGGGCAGATCAGGAGGCTGCATGTCTGGGGATCCACCTTCCTCTGGTGTAAGCTTTTCAGTTACACATCCCAGGCAGGTCTCAAACTTCCTTACAGTCCAAGCTGATCTGGCTTAAATTCCCAGTTTTCTTGTCTCGCTGCATGTGCTGAAACTACAGGTGTTCACCACTGGACTCTGTTGAGAAAGGGTTGTGTTATAAAATGGAGGAAAATGGAAGACCAGATTAAGAGGTGGGGCATAATTTTGCCTCCTAATCTCAGTGTAGAAGTCCATTGATAAAAGCTATTAGAGCAAATGCCTAGAATGTTCTGGATGTTCTAAGCCTGCTTTGAAAACAGCTCAGTCCTAGAGCCAAAGATGATTCTGTAGGTAAAGGTGACATCCCAGGACCACCACATACCATATGGAAAACAACAATTCCAACAAGTTGTTCTCTGGCCTCCGGATTTGTACCTCAGCACGTACCCAGAGTGCATGCAAGCACATTCACAAATAAATGAGCACATATTTAAAAGAAGGATTTTGAAAACTCATATCTGATCTTCAGACACTGTTCTGTTATTTAATTGTTTGAGATCCCATGTTTCATACATGCATACAATGTGTTATCTAGGCATTGTTCTACTGCAGTAAGGAAGCACTACGACAAAGGCAACCTATAAAAGAAGGCATTCAATTGGGGAGGGGCTTGCTTACAGTTTCAGAGGGTGAGTTCATCATGGTGGAGATCATGAGAGCAGGCAGGCATGATGTTGGCACAGTAGCTGAGAGCTCACATCTGATCCACAAGCACAAGGCATAGGGCCAGAGACTGGGGCGTTTGAGGCCAAAGCCCACCCCAGGCGAGATGCCTCCTCCAACAAGGCCACTCTTCCTCATCATTCCCAAAACTAGGGACCTATATATAAACCTATATATGATGTGTGTATGTATGTATGTATATGTGGTTCAATATATGAACCTATGGGGGCCATTCTCATTCATCTACCCCATTCTCTTCTCTCAAATTCTTCCCTATCCTCCTAACTCCCTTTCCTCCTCAGCTTCATGTGCTCTTTATTTAAATTAACTGAGTACGTGTCAGGCTGCCTGCATGCTCTTGGGTGTGGAACAATCGACCAGAGCATAAGTAGCCTCTCGATGATCTCTTGACAACCTCTAAGAGAGATGCCACACCACACACCTGACACTTCCAGTGACCCTCTGCTGAGACTGTCTCCCTACAGTGGGATTTCCCAATCTGTTCCCTCCAGAGACCCACGTCTTCATCTCACACAACACAGTCCTCATGACTTGTACTTCTACAACTGGCCCCTCATCAGTCACTCACAAATTAGTCCAATGGCATTCGGCAAGAGAAAACCCACCTATATGGAACACTGACCAACATTGAACACTCACCTGCATAGAACACTCACTGCACAGAACACTCACTTATATAGAACACTCACCAGCATAGAACACTCACCTACATAGAACACTCACCTGCATCGAACACTCACTTGCATAGAACACTCACCTGCATAGAACACTCACTAACAGAGGACACTCACTTATATAGAACACTCACCAACATAGAACACTCACCTACATAGAATACTCACCTGCGTAGAACACTCACTGCATAGAACACTCACCTGCACAGAACACTCACTTATATAGAACACTCACCAGCATAGAACACTCACCTACATAGAACACTCACCAGCATAGAACACTCACCTGCATAGAACACTCACCAATATAGAACATCACCTGCATAGAACACTCACTTACATAGAACACTCACCAGCATAGAACACTCACCAGCATAGAACACTCACCAGCATAGAACACTCACCTGCATAGAACACTCACCTGCATAGAACACTCACCAATATAGAACATCACCTGCATAGAACACTCACTTACATAGAACACTCACCAGCATAGAACACTCACCAGCATAGAACACTCACCTACATGGAACACTCACCTACATGGAGCACTCACCTACATGGAGCACTCACACACATAGAGTACTTATCTACTCTCATCTGCATAGAGCACTCACCTACAGCAACTATTCACTGCAACTGTCACTGTGTATTATGATGTGCTGTCTCTTGTCCACTCTGTGTTGTCCCCTTTTCACAAGGAAGCTGTGCAGCATGAGCAGCAGGAACAGGTTCTTGAGTCTCTTTAGCCTTTCTCGCTGGTGAACCTTCCTGTGTCCTGTGTGTGCATCTCTCCGTCTCCCCATCCCCCTCTCTCACTAAGTCCTGGGCGGCTTCACGGACTCCTCTGGAAGCCAGTTGCTGCCTGGGTCTTCTTAGGAGTTTATGCATTTATCATGTCTCGGGCAAGCAATCTCACGGGGACTGTGAGAGCGTGTGACTTCTTCATGCACACACAAACTCACCTCTGTGTGCCACATCAGGCACATGAGACACGGTGATCGCAGGGTCAGAATATGTCATTAATGAGTATTAAAGTGCGGAGAGGGAAATTAGGAGACCAGTGCTCAGCATCTCTGAACTTCTGGAGATGAAACCAGGGACAGAACACACTTAATGTTTTCAAACAAAACCTTGCTTCTGTTGCAGTAATTATTTTAAAAATGACAGCACAACCGGTTCCCGCAAGTACCACTCCACGCTTTCCCTGGCTCTCTCTGCCCAGGGCAGACCATGGGTCGTTCCAGTGTGGCACTTTGCCGGTTGTTACCATTCCAGGTCCACACCTCTCAATTCCATGGTGGGCTCGGTGTGTCCCACCACCACACCACATGAAAGAACATTCCACACAATAACCTCTGAACCAATTGATATAATTTTCCCTTCTAAATAGCACAAAATCCTGTACATACCCATCCCTTAAAAATGTACCTGTACCTGTTGGCAGAGAAGAATGTTTACATCCGCTGCCATGTTGCTCACAGCCCCTCCTCCTCGATCTGGCTCCTCCCTTTCTAAAACTTTGTTCCTGCCCATCCTTTCTTCTCGTCCAATGACAGGCCTTGTTTTATTTTGTACCTGCCTTCCTGCATAAAGACATCAACTTACATGCTTTCTTGAGCTATAAAATCAGAGTAAGAACATGTCTTCGGGGCAGGCTCTTGGGCCCAGAAGGGGATGGATTGGGCCTCTCTGCATCCACATGGCTGTAGGAAAAGCTGGTTCAATCTCCTCCTCTAAGATTACCTCCCAGAGATCCAGGAGTAAAGTATGTGGATTACACATGTGTTAGTGCTAAAGCTGACTGTCAGGGCATGTTAGGTGTGACCAGGCATGTCACATTGTCAGGAAGGAGTGGGCGATGAAAGGCAGGAAAATGGCAGGTCAGCAGCCATCTATCCTTCAAAGAACACAGTGAGCTTACACGGAGGCAGACCTTTGCGAACAAGTCCTGCAGCAGCGATGTGTTGCTGGAAAGAATGGTCTTCCAGCATCAAGGAGGCGACTGAGTTCTGGGACCAACATGAGGGAGAGAGAAGCTAAGAAGGAAGTACTCTTTTCTAACTTGTATAGACCTGTAAGGAGCAGAGGCAGTACATATGTGAGGTGTGATTTTCTTTACCCTCTATAGATGTGAAATTGATCGTATTAATTATGTTATTATTATAATTTCTTCTTTCTCCTCTCCATTGAATCTCTGTAACCATGGCCTAGACCAGGAACCTCTTGATGGTTTCTAGAGCCAATACTGCTTAACTCCATTCCACCATGACACGATTGCTCATCAAAGGGCACATTTCTTTCTCTCCCTCTTCCTTTTCCTCTCTCTTCCTCCCTCCTTTTCTCCCTAAGTTACCTAGATGGCCTTGAACTTGAGATCTTCCTACTTCAACATTCCAAGTAGCTGTGTCATGGCCTGGCTTCCAAAGGCATCTATTCTTCAGACAGATATTTACTTTCCAATCTAGGCCTAAACAAGGCAAGGCTATTGATGCATTTCATTGCTTTGTGTCATTCAAGAGTTGGTAAACCAGTTCACAGCGATTAAACCCACAAAAGGTTGGTGCACTGCCAGAGAACAATGTGCTGAATTACAGAGAACAGTGAAACAGCCCTGGAAGTAAGGGCTTGGGTCTGAGCGGGATGAGGGAATAAGGGCACGGGTCTGAACAGGACAGAGAAGTATGGGTCTAAACTGGACACCGTGCTTAGGGCCAGCCTACCCTAAAGCCCAACTACAAAACACAGTGTGGCCTTGCTCAAGTCTATGTGAAACCAATGTGTGCTGTCTCCTAGAAAACTCCTGTGGATAAGAAATTTGCTCCTAAGACCTGTGCTTAGAATGAGACATTCCTCTCTCAGGGGTCAGAGAGACTTGGGTGGCTTCTTACAGGTGGCATCTCGTTCTCCCTGTGGTCGATGACAGAAGCTCTTGTTCTCTTTGTTTATCGCTGAGCTCAAAATTGTCAAACCTGCAGGCAACTTGTCAATTATATTCTAGTGGGTAAGGTCCATTCTATCAAATGGATGTGAGCTCTGTATTAGTACAGCTAAGAGAAGAGAGTCGTCCATGAGCAGCTAGCCAAGTGGTTTCCAACCAGAGTCCTTCGGAGCCCAGTCAGTGGGATTACAGAGGTAGTGATGAGAAGGGGGCAGAACAAACAGGCTCTAACTGGCTACCCTCTTGCAGGAAATTTTGAGTTTTATTTTTATGATTTTTAGAGTCATATATTTGGGGGCATTTCCTTTTTCTTTCTCATTTTCATTTTTTTCTTTTTTCTACTATAACCTTTATTCATTGAGAATTTCCAACATCCAACAATGTTTGTATGAATCACATTCATGCTGCTCTTTCCTCCAGTGCCTCCCAGACTCCTACACACACCCAACCATGAAAACAAACAAAAACACAGCAATAAAACCCCCTCCCCACAGTCAGCAAACGCCACTGCTCCTCTCCGAGCGTCTCCTACGCTGCTGTGCGGCAAGGCTTGACTCCGTGTGGGCCACGGTTGCTGCGGGGTCATGGGTGCAACGGTGCCTTGTAAGAATTTCGGCTAACTGGACTTGCAAAATCAGCAATGCTTTCTAATGTAGAAAGGAAGTTGATAATTAAAGAGCCAATTCAAAGTATGTACTTTTTGTTTTAAATGTTTCACTTATTTAAAATTTCTTCTCGTATAAAATATTTTTATCAAAAAGAAAGACAAATCATGGGCAATTGAGCTAGTTAATACAAAATAAGTTCCAGTAAAGTAATTTGAGAAAACAAGAATAAAAGCAATAAGGTCATTTAGGAAGTTAGAGCAATTTCCCAAGGTCTGGATGTGTGTGTGTGGGTGTGTGTGTGTGTGTGTGAGAGAGAGAGAGAGAGAGAGAGAGAGAGTATATGTGTGTGCCTGTGTGTATGCCTGTGTGCTAGTGTGTGTGTATGTGTGTGTGCCTGTGTGTTTGCCTCTGTGCTTGTGCGTGTTTGTGTGTGTTTGTGTGCAGTGTAGGAGTAAACAGTAATATATGTGGAGAGAAGTTGGTAACTTTGACATAACATACAGGGAAAACACATAGGCCAGTGGAGGGGCTCAGAAGTTACCCAGGAGCTACTACTCATTTATTTGCCGCATCAGAAAGCCATTGGGTGCTGACCGTGGGCCAGATCCAGGGTTTTTATCAGACAGCCAAGTCCCCGACTCTCCGGGACTCACGTGTGAGTGGAAGGAACACAAATCGGTGAAGTATTGACATGCTCTGGAAAATCATCTCTAGGACTCCCCTTGTTTCCCTTCTCTGGAGATGACTGCCCTGCACTATCTGTTGGCATTTTAAAAATCCTGTCTTAGAACTTCTTTCTCTGGGATAAAACACCAAGAGTGAAAACACCTTGGGGAAGAAAGGGTTTATTTCACCTTCCGGTTTATAAGTTCGTCTCCGAGGGAAGCCCAACGGGTTCGATAAGATCAATAGAGAAGAGCTGCCTTCAGGCTTACTCTCCGCGCCTTGCCCAGCCTACGTTCTTATAGTCCAGGGCCACCTTCCCAGGCATGGCACCAAGAGATTGCATACCTCCGGGTTATTCCTGGGGGCATATTTTCTTTTCTTTGTATTTTTTACTGTTTATTTATGTATGTAATACTGTTTATTTAACCTCAAAAACATTTCACCATTCTAAACATACAAAAATAGCAGAACGTTCCAGATTGCGTTGAGGTGCAGAGGGTTCGAACTTCCATGGACGAAGTGGGTCTTCGCTTTGCTGACGATACGAGTTCTACAGTTTCTTTAAACAGTTTAAAATCTGCCGCACTTAACTGAAGAAAAGACTCCAAACACTTCTCATGCCAGCTGACCCCCCCACACACACAAACTAAGAGTGTCGCAGATGCTATGACACTATGTACGAAAGCAAGACAAGCTGAAGCTGAGCGGGTGCCCACCGCAGTGCCAACACTGCAGCCTCCGTGCACGCCCCGAGCTACGGCCCCTCCGAAAGGCGTCTCCCCCCCCCCACAGCCTCCACGCCTGGCAAGGAGCATCGAGAATCTGTCTGGGTTTTGTTCTCTTTACAAACGATAGATGTGTACAGGTGACAACTCAGGACTTCTGGCCAATGACCATGTAGTTAACATGACCTTACGAGTACTTATCCGCCTTTGCCCTTTCTTCAGACTGATTTCTCTCTGCTGGACATTGTCTTTCACCGCTCCGAGCACTTCTTGGAAAACTCTGCAAAATTGACTGGAACTTCTGGGTTTTCCTTATGTTCTTCCCTGCGTGTGTGCAGGAAGAAGGCGTACGCAGACATCTTGCCCTTTGGTTTCTTGGGATCACCTTAAGCCATCCTGACTGTATTGTTTGCTAGTGTCTGGGCATCTCAGGGCATGCATGCTAGCTGCTCCCATGAGAGCCACCTTTGTCAAGACAAAAAGATTCCTTCTTTCCCGATGACCCCCTACCTTGTGTCAAGTTGCCATAAAAGAATTAAAAAAAAAAAAAAAAAAAAAAAAAAAACCAAGAAAACCCTGGCCAGCACAGTGAAGTGACTGAAGCAGGTAGCGCTAGAGGGTAAGCCCACCTAGGAAGACTCCACAGTTGCCCTGTCAGTGTGCTGGGTTGGGAACTAGTTCTCCAGCACTCCTGAGTACCCTGCCCAGCTCTCCAGCACTCCTGAGTACCCTGCCCAGCTCTCCAGCACTCCTGAGCACCCTGCCCAGCTCTCCAGGGTGAAGGACAAAGTGTGCATGCGCTCCGCATTACCCCCCATGGTCAAACATGGAAGACCTGTCAAGCAGGGAGTAGCAATTGTTCAAGAATACGATACAAATCCAAAAGTATCCATTAGGTTAGGGATTTGGAAGTCACTGGTGAACTTGTTAACAGTATACTGTTGTGGATAGTGGGTGAGGGGAGGTTGAGCCAGAGTGGGATGAAAAATCAATAGTGGACACAGTGGGGGAAGAATGTGCAAACACACACACACACACACACACACACACAGTAAGGTATTAGGGCACTATTATGAGCTATGGGAGATTTGATTTATATCTTTATTCTTATATTTATTCGGTGTGTGTGTGTGTGTGTGTGTGTGTGTGTAAGCATATAAGTACACATATGCCTCAGTGCACACATGGAAATCAAAGGCCAACTTAGGGAAGTAGGTTCCCTCCTTCCACCATGTGGGTCCTGAAGATCGAACTCGAACTCCGAGCTTGGTGGCCATGTTGGCTACTTCTATATCAGCTTGACACAAGCTAGTTAACTGAAAGGAAAGAAGCTTAATTGAAAAAATCTCTCCATAAGATCTGTCTGTAAGGCATTTTTCTGATTAGTATTTGATGGAGGAGCATCCAGCCCACTATGGGTAGGTGCCTTCCAAGCTGGTCAAGCCATGGTAAGCAGGCCAGCAAGCAGCACCCTTCCATGGTCTCTGCATCAGCTCCAGCCTCCAGGTTCCTGCCCTGTCTGAACTTCCTTTAATGAAGAACATTGATCTGAAGTATGAATCAAATAAACGCTTCCCTCCCCAAGTTGCTTTTTTGGTCATGATGTTTCGTTACAGCAATACAAACCCTGATCTAACACCTTGGCAAATGTCATCTGCTGAGCCACCTCAGTGATCTTTCTCATCAGGGTGTGTGCCACAGTTGCACGGTAAAACCAAGCTTAGAACGCCTAACGGGAGGACCACCGAGGCTCTTGAAAAGTCCAGAATCCAGAAGCAGCTTTGGTGGCCATGTAGGCCTTAGCAGATCACTGAGGCATGACCACAGTCACAAAGAAATTAGCACCATTCCCTCTGTAGTGAGTTAGGACTGTTGGGCCCTGGGTAATGGACAGAGAGCTGGCTAAAGCCCGCCCACCTCATAGGAGTCTGCACATACTCCCTTCGCCTCTGCTCCTCTACCTGTCATGACAGCGATGACGGCCTCTCTGACGCTCTCACTATCTTGTTCACTTCCTGTCCACTGGAACCAGCCAGTCAAACCTCTTTCTACTTGTAAAACTCATGTTTCCGATTAGTGCATGAAGCAGTCGCTTTCACTGTGGCACCTTCAACACGTCCGTGCCCCTCTCTCCACTCCCCCACCTCTCCTCTTTCTATTACAGCAACATAAACCAGATTAACACAGGATACACAGTGGAGGCAAAAGAATAAATGAAGCTGATCTGTTAAAACCCACCCCAAAAGAGCAGCAAATGTTTCTCCTTAATCACACTCACATCAGAAAATGCCTTCTGAGACCTACATGATCATTTCCAGAGTAAAGACAAGCACAGCAAAAATGAAATTATTATTATTGATATTTTCCAAACAAGGAATGTGGTATTTTCCCCAACTAATCACAGGTGATAAATAGCTATTTCCTGTGTAGCTCTAATGGTGTCTTTCCTTATTCCAGGGCAAAGAGCAATTGCTGTGTTTTACATCTGAAATCCAATCTCATTTATCAAAAACACATTCATTTGGAAAGTGAGACTCAATTTTTTTCCATAATTTCCACAGCCTGTTGACACAGTGCTATTACACTGTCGTTCTGTCATTAGCCCAGTGATGGAGTCGCGTCCCAGGCTCTGGATCCCTGAAATATATAGAGTGGAAGAGCAGAAGCCTGTCGTTCTAATTAAGGCTCATTACGGTTAATAGTTCCTATCAGCACACTGGTGACAAGGGATTCTGCTAAGAAGCATTTTTTTGGCAAGGCCTGTGCTTGGGATATTGTAATATTCATGTATTTACATATATTATATTATACATGCATTATATACATTTGTATACATATATAATGTATGTATATTATACTTAAATTTATATAGACATATATATGTATATTAAGAGTTGGCTAAGAGGGACCACACACATCCCTTTGAAGAAGAAACTTGCATAGTTCAGGGCAAGGTGAAAGAAAACTTGGGATGGTGGAAGATAGAACTTAGAGCCAGACTGTGAAAGGGCCCAGTCCGAATTCCTCAGATGACATAAAACTCAGAGATCCTCTGAGCTGCTCACTCTGCTGTGGCCTCAGCATGCCTTCTGCCTTCTCCAGCTGAAAGAGCTGTTTCCCAACGCTGAGGGCACAGTTTTTAAAGATTTTTTTAAGTGTGTGTGTGTGTGTGCATGTGTGTGTGTGTGTGTGTGTGTGTGTGTGTGTGAATGCAGGTGCCTTTGAAGGCCAAAGATATAGGATGCTCTGGAGCAAGAGTTACAGGTGGTTGTGAGCTTCCCAGTGTGGGTTTGGGGGACTGAACTCTTTTCAAACACAGAGTACATTGAAATCCAAGGTAGAAAAGCTTTGGGTGTTGATGCTTATTTACTCCAGACACGCTCAGAACTAGGAACTGGTGTCATGAAGCCCCTTGAGATTTTGTTCTCATTCGCAGATATGGAAATTGTCTATGGAGACTGACTAATCTGCAATGGCAATGGTGCATCAAGACAAGAATGTGGGGTAGCAGAGTCTCCATGGATAAAGCACTGTCCACACGTGTGGGCAGAATGGAGGATGAATTCCCAGCCTCACACGAGAGAGTAGCCTGCATGGCTGCCCATTCACTCCCAGAGACAAGGATTCCCCGGGGCAAGCCGCTCACATGAACTAGCGACTAAGATGGAGAGTGATCAGGGAAGGAACCTCTGACCTCCACACACATAGGTCACATATGCACATGCACACACATAATGCAAAGTCCCATATATATGTGTAAGCACACACAGACAGACAGACAGACAGACAGACGGACAGAGATATGGATAGGGTGAAACACATGACAGGTGGATAGGAGACATGACTCAAACACTTGCTGCTATAGTTTAAATACTGCATTCTTAAATATGCAAAATGAAATATATTTTTACAATTTACCAGTGTTGGCAATGATCTTAAGCCCTGAATCACTCGCTGCACTTGACTGAGGCAGAAAGACTTTAGATCGAGGCCAAACTGGGCTAAACAAAGACCCCATCTGAAGAAAGACATCTAAATGCCAATGAGGGGGTAAAGGTTCTAGAAGAAGCGAGCGAATGAAGAGTGACATCGAGGACAGCACGTGTGCTCTTCGGTGTAAGTGCCACATCAAGCTCAGCTGCAGACTTGGGCTCATTACCCCGTCCCTCTCTGCTCGCTGCCTTGATTTGTAAAATGTAACCAATAGAAATAACTTAAAATCTTAATGACACGAATAAACAAAGGCTCCCGTGAACAGCAAATACAATGACACCTGGAAGAGCACCACAGGTGTGTCACTGAGCTAGCGTCACTGCTCTCCACGGAAGGCTTGTTTCCACCCTGTGTGGACACCTTATATTATTTATTTATTTATTTATTTATTTAATGTGTATATTGTGTGAGCATGGGTAATCTTGGAATACAGGAAAGGGTATCGGATCCTCTGGAGTTGGAGCTAGAGGCAATTGTGAGCCATCCAAAGTGGGTGCTGAGAACCAAACTCGGGTCCTCCAAAGGAATGTCGATCACTCCTAACTGCTGAGCAAACTCTCCTGCACTTACAGCTTTCAAAACTGACAGCACTGGATCCAGTCATGTGGGTGCCCGTTTGCAGGATTCGGGCTTGGGGACAGGAAAAGACCGGGAAGCAGAAGATGGATCTCCCGGTCACCAAAACTTCCCCGATGCTGGAGCAGTGAGACACTGGGAAAAGCAGGAGACTGTGATGAACACGGCACGCTTCATCAGAGTGCGTCAGTCACAGCCACACAGCGAGGTGTGGGCACTACCTGTGCGCTCACGGCGCTGGACACAGACGCTGCTTCAGGAGCCGACGGGGGAGAACCAAAGCCTCGAGAGCTGTTGAAGCTGAGTCAGAGGAGCCATACAGACTTGTCCTGGAATGAGACTCTTGGGGGCAGCCCTGTCGCTGGCACGGCTTGCTCTATTTGCTTAAGAAACACCCAGAACTGGAATTGCCTGGGCGGGGATCACAGGTTTGGACTAGGAAGGTCCTGGCAGAGAGGAAACAGACGAAGTCAGCCGGGGGACACTGACTCATGAGCCCCCTCTGTAGAACGACAACTCTCTGAAGCCTTCCGTGTCCCAGCATGGCTGCACCTGTATGTCCAGCACAGGAAACTGGGGCCTTTTTTTGCTCACTTAAATGAATTCTACATGGAAATAAAACACCATTTCTTTTTCTTTTCTTTCTTTTTCTTTTTTTACTGTTTTTTTCTTTTCTCATACATTACATTCAACCACAGTCCCCCCCCCACATTGTCTAGACCACTCCCCTAAAAATATAACATTACTAACTCTAAAGATATATAATTTATAAAAAAGAGTACAAATTTATGAAACTGACCCACACAGAACTTGTGGACTTGAAATTCACTAACTTTCTGTCTCTCAAATGAATCTTAACTGTTCCAGGTCTTGCCTACCTATACTCAAACCGTGTCTGAGGTGAGTGGGTGAAGGGGCAGTTTGTGGGTGTTAGCCCTGGACTCCCTCCTACCTTCTGCTGGCTTCTTAACCACTCTTCACGGCTCAGTCTGACCGTCCATCAAAGCACAGTAGGAGGAAGGGTCAAAGAGGAGTTGGAACTCGGTATCTAAGGGCAACGGGGGCTTCTCTTTGCTCTAGATGGTTACTTTAGCCTCTCCCTTTGTCCAGTCTCTCTCAGTGGTAGCTCTAAGGCCTCTTTCTGCGTTTTGGATTATGAGGAGAGTTTGGGCTGAGATGCACTCAGCCCTGCATAGCTCTCTATGTGGACACGCTTTCTGAGGGCTCGGCCATTAGCGATCAGTGCTTCAGTGAATGGCCAAAAGAAGGATACACCCGAATCTTTATCTTCCTAAATTATAAATTCTGAATCTCGATAAATTGTTTCAAAGGGAAACAAAACCACCTTCTGCCATCAAAGCCTGTTCTTTCTGTCATAATGAAGTCTGTTATTGTGTATAATGAATAAAAGTGACTTTTAAAACTCTGTTTTTTGCTAGGTGTGATGGCTCATATTTATAATCCCAACACTGGGGAGGTTGAGGCAGCAGGATTACCATGAGTTTTAACCTTGTCTCAGGCACACACACACAAATACCAAGTCCCAATCTTTTATTTCCAATACTTCTTAGCTAGTTACTATTCCCCACTCCTTGGCTGGCCTGGCTCCCTGGGCACCAGCCTCGCTTCGTCCTGTGCCTTCCCTTGCATCAAGAGTGACGTGACGTTGCTGCTGTTGCTGTACAATCCCTTCTGCGTGGTCATTTCCTCCCATTCCGCCCCAGAACTGTCTCCACTTAGACCTCTCCATAAAAGCTGCACCATCGCCTGAGCACACCCAGGTCTCTGGTCTCCACCTTCCCCCATCCTACACCCAAGGTGATTTATGCGACAAGTATGTATTCCATCCATTAGGAGTGCTCCACAGCCTTCAGGATGGAGGTCAGGGGCCTTGGCAGAGCACTTAAGGCCTCAGCTTCTCTCTTCAGTTTCTTAGTTCACCATCCCCAGATTTTCATTGCTAATTTTAGGTACCTGACATAGTGGAGGTGCCCTGTGTCCTGCAAGTTTCCCTCCCCCACACCGTTCTCACCTCAGAAACTCTTCCTGATCCACCCAGTTCCTTCTGCACTAAGGTCTCTGGTCTCCACCATTCCACTCTGTACTCATCCCTGAAGCCTGTTTGTCTGCTCCACCTTATGGGAACTGTCTTGCTTCTGTGTCAACATCAGTCACTCAACAAACATCTACCACACACACCAAATGAAGGGTTGCCTGTGAAACCTGTATCTTTAAATAGTTTTAAAAGTCGGGTGTATAAAACACAATATGCAAAGTAGTAGAAAAGAAATGTGTCTTTAAAACTTTCGCAGGGCTTTGGATCCAGAGTGCAGAACCAGCATTTGTTCTTCCCACAAAGCGTGGCATCTCGCCAACACACTTGATTACTTTTGCTTCCTGCACAATCAGAGTAAACACCGGCTGCATTCCTTATTGAATGCAGGTGCATGGTAGTGCGTGTGGATTGTTCCACTTTAGATGATAACCGTCTGAGGACACTGGGGCTGGCAGCATTGGTGTCACTGCTAGAGCTTGGATTTGGAATCTGATGTCTGACCTGAAAATCATGATGGTGGTCATTATGGTTTCCATGATGTCAGGTCAGAAAGTGGCAAGCTGGCGGAGAACTTCATTTTTGGAAATTCCTTTTCATCCAACTCTCTCTTTGACAAGGACTTGGAGCGCATTTTGAAGCTGACAGATGGGGCTGGGAGGATGGCTCAGTGATAGAGTGAGTGAGTATAGGTGAGGGCCTGGTCTCCCTCCACAGCATTGCTCCTCCACGCTCCCTGACAAAAGTCATGTCCGATGTCTGAATTCTCCAGGCGCAAGTCGAATATCGTTTGAATCTTCACTGAACGCTGACATGCCTTTGACTAGTCTTCTTGGCCAGCATGTCAGTGCTGACACCACAGTGACATGATTTTCACCTCTCAGATATTAGTCCTGTTAGAATGAGCCAGCCCATCTCTCAGCCCCTTTACTCAAGTGGAACCCAGTCCCAGGGTTTATAGGTGCAGAAGACGGGTGTGCAGGAGCCAGACTATGTCCATAGGAGTGGTGAGCCCCATCCAGAGGAGCAAGCTCGGCATGGGTGGCATGGGAGAAAACTTCTGAGAGAAGAGCACACCTTTCTGTGGCCCCTGGATTGAATGACAGGTCCAGTGCAGCCCCACTCACCTGCTGTCTACTCGCTCTCGAGGGTGTGTACCTGACAGCATGCGTGTTAACCACACAGACACAATAATTTCAGGCTTAGGACCCTCCTGTTGTCCTAAAGGTCAGGGCATGGGAATTGGACAATGACATACATCTTTATCTTGAGTTTTCTCCTTTGAAGAAGTGTGCGGCTGATATTCCTCCTGAGTGAAATCCCTTAAGCTGATGGTGAAGATGGCCTCTACCGGTCTCCTGCAACTTGGAGGTGGAAAACTAGCTAGTGCCTCAGTCAAAGGGGTACCTGCCATTCCACTCAGTCAAAGGGGTACCTGCCATTCCAGGAGGAGGGCAAAGAGGCATGTGGTTCTTTTGAAAAATACAGTGAATTCTGATGCCTGCAAGGTGATAGATGATAGATAGGTAGATAGATAGACAGATAGATAGATAGATGGATAGATAGATAGATGATAGATAGATGATAGATAGATACATACATACATAGATAGATAGACAGACAGACAGATAGATGATAGATGATAGATAGATAGATGATAGATACATACATACATAGATAGATAGACAGACAGATAGATGATAGATAGATGATAGATAGATAGATGATAGATAGATAGATGATAGATAGACAGTCAGACAGATAGATGATAGATAGATGATAGATAGATAGATAGATAGATAAATAGATAGATAGATAGATAGATAGATAGATAGATAGATAGTAGGTAGCGGAATGATATGAGCTGGTAAATGTCTTAAATTCCTTTCAGAAAGATTTTACAAGCTACTATCTAGGACTGAAGAGATAGACCAGCAGTTAAGAGCACTATACACTCTTCCAAAGGACCCAGATTTGATTCTCAGCATCCACATGGAAACTCACAACTGTCTGTAACTCCAGTTCCAGAGGATCTAACACTCTATTCTAGCTTTCTTGGGCACCAGGCACAAATACATCCATAAGTGGTGTAGGTGGTGCACAGAGACATACAAGCAAGCAAAACATTCATCCATCTATAGTTCTTTAAGTAAAATATAAAAGTAAAAACCTGCTGTTTTCCCAGAGAAAATTATGATTCCTCTGGCCTCTCATATTTGCACCAGTTTGCATGGACAAACTAATTCTTATAGGTAAAAGAGGTCAAGAAAAATAGGGCCAAGTTACCATTGCAAGATCATCAGTCTTTTCAAGTCCTTTCAAGGCTTCTGTGTGACTGTTCATCCAGTGGACAGACAGCTTAGCGATGCTTGTTTACTTCCTGCAGTAAAAATATGTGAGAATACTGGAGGCCCATTTCTCTTAGGAGTTGTGTGCTGCTCTAGAGATGGCCACAGCCATGCTCCCAGCCTCTCCAGAGAGAGAAGAGCCTCAAAGACACTTCTGACTGCTTCTTACACCTGTCTACTCAGGATCGCTCAGAAAGCCTGTCCAGAGAGTTGACAGCTCAGAGACTTGCCACATCTAAGTCAGTGGCTCTCAACCTGTGAGGAGTCACATAACAGATATTTAGAGCACAGTTCATAACAGTAGCAAAATTATGTTTATGAGGTAGCAATGAAGATAATTCTATGGCTTGGGGTCACCACGACATGAAGAACTGTATTAAAGGGTAGTATTGGGAAGGTTCAGAACCACTGCTCTAAATGAAGCCACACTCATTGGACGAGCCAGCCTCATTTCACACCCAGGCTCCATCAGCTTAAGGGCTTGTGTGTGCAAGGGGAAAGGGCTAACTGCATTCAAGTGTTTTTAATATAAAATTTGCCATCTTAACCATTTTGAATATACAGTTTGCTGACTCTGACATGTTCACAATGTTGTTAACTGATCTCTACAATCTTGTCAAACCTCATTTCTTCCCACCAAGCAGCACTGCATCCTCCCAGTACCACTGTCATCGAGGGACACACAGCTCCTCTCTTTCCTGTTGGCTTTTAGAGAGTAGATTTGTTCGGTTAGTCAGGGTGAGGATGTGTCAGTGAGCCACTAACTTCTCTGACCCCTCAGGCTGGCCTAGAAATGTCTGTATAGCCAAGGATGGCGTTGAACTTCTGATTTTTCTGTCTCCTGAACTGTTCAGATTACAAGTGACATGCCTGGTTTGTCCTGGAGATTGAGCCCAGGGCATGCTGCATGTTAGACAAGCACTCTACCAACTGAGTCATATCTCCACCCCCCCCCACCTCTGTCTCCATAAAACAAATTATAAGGACATGCACTCAACTGGAGAAGCTTAACTAGGGTCCATACATTCTTAATGAGTTAACAGTTAGGCTTCAGAAAGTTTTTAAATGACTTGAAGCTGAACAAAACTGCCTTTGCTTACTTTCGGTTGTTTTTGTTTTTGTTTTTGTTTTTGTTTTTTTGAGGTGAGTCCTTTCTCACTTTATTCAAGTCATCTTTGATCCCTGGCACTATGTATCATTGGGCTGAAGAACATTCTGTGAAAACATAGCTGGACTTTATTGTTCCTGCCTATCCTGTCATCAGCATCCCAGAACATCTCAACAGTGGGCCTGCCCTCCAATGGATGGCAGTGACACCTGCTCCTTGAGCAGAAGATAATTATGATGCAGGTGTGCGTGTGTCTCTCTGTCCTCCATGGGTCATAAGAAACTTTCTGTGTTATATCAGAAAAATATATGGTCCTAGCTATTTCTACTGGAATAAACTTCTAAATGATATAATAGCAGGTAGTGGAAAGAAACAGAATAGACAAAGCGGATCCCTGGTCTTGAGGAGCATGGAATTATGGGATAGAGGAACGTCTTAGACACCATCATGGAGAGTAGTCCATTTAGCAACATTCAAATAAACCAAATGAGACACAGACCCGAATTTGCTAGAATGTTCTCAAAGGTCACTGTATGTCTAAATAATGCGACCTGAAAAGAAATTTATTCTCATACAAGAAACCAAGCATTTGATACAAATAGGCATGCGTTCACCCCTTCCACAAGGAATCTCTATGTCTGAACCCACCCTTTGTAAAAGTTTGGCCAGTCAGAGGCTCAGAGTGGTATTTCTGGCTCAGTTCTAGTAGCCTGTAAGCTGGTGTTTCCCAGCTCACTTGAATGTACATGTGCCCTCTCCCAGGCCTTCCATATTTCAGGCAAGAACTCTCGCCTTGAGCTGTGTTGTCAGTCCTTGGTTTTCTGAGACGATCTTACTGTATAGTCAGGTTGGCTGGAACCCGAGGTCTTGCTGCCTCTGCCTCCCGAGCACTGGGCCTATTACAAACAAACGAACAGGGGCTGGAGAAGTTGGCTCTGTGGTTAAACATTCTCCTCGTTGCTCTTATAGAGACCCAGGTTTGATTCCCAGAACTTGGTGTCTCACAAGCCTCTGTACCTCCAGTTTCAGGGCATCTGATATCCTCTCCTAGTCTTCTTAGGCACAGGAACACAAATGGCGCACAAACAACATGCTGCCAAAACGTTGATAGAGAATAAATCTTTAAAAAATGCCAACAAAGCATTTATTTCTATCCTCTCTCTCCCTCCCTCCCTCCATCCCTCCCTCCCCCCCCTCTCTCTCTCTCACACACACACACACACACACACACACACTCACTCACACACACAACAGAAAGATTTAAACTGTATAAATAGAAAGAGCAGATTAAATAGTCCCAAGCTTTCCACGTGTCAAGCATGTTTCCTGAGTCAGCTCCTGGCCACCAGGATTAATCCTAACTCTTTGTCTCTGGAGTGCCTGTGTCATCCCCTCATGTCTAAAGAGCTGGCCAGGGCCTAGCTAAGGCCCGGTGCTGACAGGAGAAGAAACCCAGGGAGAATGGCTGACCTAGGAAGGGTTCAACCAAAGGAGACAGAGATAAAGGGTGCGGAGGAAAGGTCAGAGGTCACTATGAATCTGAACAGCATCCTTAGATCTGGGCACAAGGTCACTGGACATCACAGAGCCTCACTGGGCAGGCAACTAACACTGAACAATGAGAGGGCAAATTTGGGGTGGATAGAGACTAAATGGAGGGGTCGGTGGCTTAAGCGCAAGGCATCTCTGATGGAGCAGCTGAGGGGTGAGAGAATTAGGAAAGTCCAAGGGTACACCCCACAAAGTTACATCCTCAACTATACATTTCTGTCCCTAAAGGTTTCCTCCATACATACAGTTGCCATGGCAACTGCTCCACTTCGGTGGGTTTCAGTAATACACTGCTTTTAATCAAACTCCACACACTTAAGCAGAACCATAAAACTTCAGTTTGAATCTCCTCAGTAACCCAAACTTCTCACAATGCATCCTCTCATCTGCAGAGTGCTGCCGACGTAAATCATTCATATATGTGCCTAACACCTGGCACATGACAGACAGTCTGTCCTTTGTCTTTCTGTTCTTCTTTTTTTTTAGAAAATTGTTTTATTTTCTCTTATCTCATACATTATTACATCCTGACCAGTTTTCCTCCCCCCTCCTCTTCCCCCTCCCCTCCCGGTCTCTCCCACCATCTCTCTCTCCTAATCCATTCTGCCTTTGTTTATATCAACCAAATATATCAACCTGCAGTAAAACCAGCCCCCCCCCCCATCATAGTAAGGCTAGACAGGGCAACCCAGGAGGAGGAAAGAGTCCCAAAGGCAGGCAACAGAGTCAGAGGCAGCCCCTAAACCCACCGTTAGGGGTCCTCCAAGAAGACCAACTCACAGAGCTGGACCACACATGCCGGGTCTGTACCTCTCAACTCGGTCTCTGCGAGTCTCCATGAGCCCAGGTCAGTTGCTTCTGTTGGTTAGCTGTGAAGGATAACCATGTTACAAAGACGCTGGGCTCTGAATGCTCAGTGGGACCCCGTGCTGGGATCGGACTCGTTCTCTTGTACCATCTCTTACTTACGTCTTCAGCCCTCAAAGTTCAGGACAATGTTTTCCGTTTGAAAATGAGGAAATGAAAACTTAGATGGACAGTGGATTCTTGAAGAACGAGAAACACTGAATTGAGAGTTGCTGGTGCTGAAGCTCCTCCATCCACAGGATTGCCGAATCATCGATCAGCATCCAGGGTGGGTTTGATTGCCGAATCATCGATCAGCATCCATCGTGGGTCTGCTGCTTTTGTGTTCATGTTCTTCCTGGAAACAGGACTTCGTGCATCCCTGGCTAGCCTTGAACTTAAGATCTGCCTGCCTCAGCTTCCCAAGTTGCAGGGACTGCAGGTGTGCACCAGTGACCATGACAAATTTTCAGGGTTTATCTAGACACTGTTGCTTCTAAGGACATGAAACTCGATGTAATGAAAACCTCTTGTGTGTTAGTAAATATGTGTGCATGTGTGTATGTGCATATAATTTTTTGATTTGTGGGATGAACTTTTAACTGCTAATGGATGACATTTAATTATGTTTTGAATATTTCATTTAAAGTTGAATGTGTCTTCTCAGATTTTCCCTGAATGTGCTGGAAGCCGGCAGAGTCTGGTAGCGCTGTCGTTAAAACATCACTAACACTCCTGTCCTGACATGTAATGTTTGGATTGCTCCTGAGCACATCACACAGCCCGTATCACATCTTCAACACGTCCACAGACGCTCTGAGAGCAGTATGGTCGAGCAAAATATACACTCTTCAGAAGCAACTGAGGATCAGTGTGTATTGTGCCTTACAAGAATGAAAATTCTGAGTGAAAACACAGACGTTTATCGATCTTACAATGTAAGAAGGGGTAGGACGCCTCCCGAGGCCATCTTAGCTCAGCTCTTGGGTCATTTAACTTTGCTTAACCTTGTTCCTCATATTCAAACCCAACTGCCATCTTCACTGATCTTATTGTTAAAACAGCCTAGGGGAATAAAAGCCCAATTCAAGCACCATACTGTTTAGGACCTAGAAATGGTGGGTGACTTATGTGCCTCCTGGGTGACTGAAGGTGTCAGCAGGATGGATATATAGATACATCCTCTGCTAACACAGGGGAAATTGAGGCCAGTAAGTCAATGAGCCAAGGTCATGGAACTAGGGAAGTCAGAATCTAAACTCTGGATCCCTGGTTATATTGACTCTTTCTCTCATTCCCGTTGCCTGTCAGAAACAACTTAAAGAAGAAGACTGTGGCTCAGGTCAGTTTCAGTCACGAGGGAAAGCATGGGAGTATGTGAACCTGAAGGTGTGAGGAGGAGAGCCCTCACTTCATGGTGGGGCCATGGCAGAGTGTGGAGGAGACACCACGGAGTTCACAGCAATAGGAGTGTGGTGGAAGTTCCTCGTGTCTTAGAAAAGAGGAAGCAGGGGGCAGGATTAGAACTGGGGCCAGGCTGTAGCCATCAAGGCCACTGCAGTGGCCCGACCTTAACCGCGTAGAACAGTACCATCAGCTGGGGGCAGGTATTCAAACACACGAGCCTGCAGAACACATTGGAGATTCAAACTCCCTCTTCTTCAGTGCTGAGAATTAAACCAGGGTCTTGATCAAGCTAGGCAAATGTTCCTCTGCTAGGCTATGCCCTGGACACTTTTATAACTCCCTCTGTGTGTGTGTGTGTGTGTGTGTGTGTGTGTGTGTGTGTGTGTGTGTGTATGTGTGTGTGCGTGCGTGCACACACACACATACATGCATAGACATATTATATATATATGTTAAAACATATATGTAAATATATTGATAAATGTATTATAAATACGTATATTTAAACATATGTTGATTTATTTTAGCACAGCCACTACTGTTGGAAGGAAAAAATATAGATACAATTGAGAAATGATCAGTGCCTGTCATTAGAGTGAGCTTCCGTCCCGTCCCACTCACAGGAGACTGCCCCATGTGGCAGACCTGGGAATGAGCATTTTCACTTGGGTGGCCTTTGCTGTTCTGGCAGCAGCATTTCCAACACACCTGCTGCGCTCAGGACTGACACAAGGCTACCCACAAGGTCCCCTTTAGAGCACAATGACTCACTTCAGACACCACACATGGGACCTCTCCTGCTCCTCCCAGCTCTCCCGTGGTTATGTGCCACCTTCTGCTGGTAGCTGAAATGTGACATTTATTCTCTACTGGACTCTAAAGTGTGAAGGTGGACATTCCTGTCCCCACACCACGGAAGTGACCCTGAGACTTGGAAGTAAGAATCCTGACTATGCCCAAAGTCCCACATCACAGCTGTGTCTCCTGTGTCACAAAGGTTGGCCCTCTGTTATTTCCACTGACACACAACATGACAACCCCTGTGCGATCTCCAGATGGCTTTAGAAGGGAGTCTAGCTTCCCCCGGCTTTCATACCTTCCCTTCCCTGAGACATCACCGAGGCTCCCAGGAAGCAATCCAGAGGTGGAGAGTGGACCTCACCAGAGATTAGGGGGAGATTTTTCAGGCGAATGTACAGATCCACAGCCCTAACTACCAAAAGGGGAAAGTGCCATTGTTCACAGAGGACTGAAGGGAAGACAAAGGAGGGAAAATTGAAACAAAAGCTATCTCTTTGACAATCTGCCATTTCCTAGTTTCCACTCGCCCCTCCCCCACGCCTTGGGAAAACATCACCTGCTTATGCTCTCACCGGGAGCAGAACATGTAGGGACAAGGCTTGAGACACTAGATGGGATGAGGCACCAGTGCAGTGTGGATGTGCAGCCAAGCCACCCTCAGCTCGGAGAGGGCTGACTGTTCCTCTCCCATCTGAGCGAGGTCTTACCTGGGAGATGAGCCACTTGTGACTGACAAAAGACCAAGTGTGTTACACAGGCTTCCTCAACCGCCTTGCCTGGATCTGTGTTGTTTTACTAAGAATAATTCCCCCACTATTACTTCCACTAGACAAAAATAATGTAAAAATGCTATTTAACAAGAAGAGGCCAGCACAGTGGTTCAATAAGCTATAGGTGCCTGCTGCCAAGGCTGACACAGCAACCACATGGTGGAAGGAGAAAACTGATTTCTACTGTGCTCTGGCTTCTTGACATAAGCTATGCCACACACACATACCCAATGGAATCTTTAAATATTATTAAGCAAAAATAAGGCTGAAAGACACAAAAAACAGCAAAAAAAAAAAAAAGTCAATAATGCAGAAGAAGGAAAGAAAGAATGTAGGCATTCTCCTCATTTTTTATTTATTGAGATTTGAATTTTTTTTTTTTTTTTTTAGGACAGATGTACGGACATTTCTCTTTTCTGTCACTACTCTCTACTTTACAATTATAACATCTACTGACACAGAATTTACATGGAATTAAACATTATCTGTCATCTAGAGATGGTGTGTAATCATGCTTCACTTAGCAATGGGAATAGGTCTGAGAAATGTTAATTAACTGCCTGTGCAAATATCACAGTGTGTGCTTATACCAATCAATATGGTGCCAGTGTCTCAAGCTGATGACGTATTCTTGGGTTTGTGTGGTTGTCTCTGCATCTTGTGGGTTTGTATGGTTGTCTCTGTAGCCCATCACTGTAGAAAGTCTGTGGTGGGGTCACCACTGAAAACAACACATGTCAGCATCTAATGGGTTGAGTATCTACCAAGTAGCCTAGGAATGGTCTACTTCTAACACCATGGGGTAACTACAGTGATGGTTTTCCCTTCTGGCCAGTGGGTACCAGAGTATCATCAATTCAAGGTATAGAATGTGGAGGTAGCTGGAAGTTCAGCATCTTGGTTGGAGTGGAGGGTGACATCCTTCCACAGTCCTAGAACTCCCCTGTGGCTTGTCCTCTCAGGCCCGGAACTTACTCTGTAAATGTTTCTCTCTAGCAGCCTTCCTCTGGGTCAAAATCTTGCCAGATACAATTTATCTTCTTGGAGGCAGTCACAAAAGCCAGTAAAAAAAATGTAATTGTACTGGGGAGGAGTTCTTATTGAAGAGTGAACTCTACTCACATCCTGTCTTCCCCTTGATGCTGAATCCATCTCAGATGAGGCTGAAGCAAAGAGAGGGTGGGGAGGTTCCAGGAGCTTCATGAGTTCTGAGACCCCACTCTCATCTGTGTGGATTCCCTCCGAGGTCTCTTTCCCATTGAAGTCAGCCAGAGAATTAACCTGCTCCTCATGCATATTCAAGCTTTCATTTAAATCCAACAAATATTCACCGAGGGCCTCCTGCGTGTGCTAGTGAAGAGAGCTAACAGGATTCACGGAGAGCAGGGAATACTGGCAGCAAGAATTAAGCGGTCACCTCGCTGACTTAGGATTTGGCAAGGACATTGTTCTGGTGCAGTTGCTTACCCCAGAGCAAGTGTGCAGCAGCACGGAGAAGCAAGAGGTGTGCTGTGGTGATCCCACACGAACAAAACAGCAGGCAACTGACTCTTGCTGCAAACTCCCCTGAGCAGACTCCGGATTATAGCTACAAAAGCCAAGACAGCAAAATGTCAGAGTCTGTCCTGCAGGCCTTAACAGCCCAGGGGCGGATGCAGAGAGCTGACTATGGAAGAGGAATGTCTGTTTCTTCAAAATGTGGCCAAACAAATGAATGAACCTTCCTGCAAATATAACTCTTAGCTACTGATCCAAAACCAGAAGGGAGTTGGGGTCTGTATGTCAGCTCACCTGTGTTTCTGTCTCCATCTTCTGTCTCACAAATAGTCTTTCAGGACACCAGCTCTGTGTGCCATCTTACAACGGCTTCCTTTTGCTGCGCCTTTGGACTGATTATTCGAAGGCACTGTTACTCTGGGGAAATTAGTGACTGTATTGACAGTCCTGCCATTGACGAATCGGGTTCATTCCCCACCTAAATTGGAAGCTGCTTTTTAGTGGTGAGGTGGTCCCTACACCTTCAGGAAACAAATCCCTATCCACTGTTTCTGTCTGTCTTCAAACACCTTTCAGCATATCTAGAAAATGGCTAATGCTCCGTACCAACATAGACACTGCTTATGCAGATCCAAATGTCTGTGCACAACATCCACTGCGGCTGGCACATAGCACACAGGAAGGGAGGGAGTTACAATGATGAATTTTGTTTATTCCAGCAATTGAACTAATCCAGAGCTTATGGTCTTCTGTGGACGGTACAAAGACCAAGTCGTCCATCCCCCTGTGCCTGCCCTGCTACAAAGCATCCCCTCCCTTCGTGCACACGGCAAACACTGTGGCGAAGCTCACTGAACTGGATGCACTGCCAACCCGTGGTCTACTCTCTCACACACAAATAGTCTCTCCCTTCCCCACTCATCCTACCTGGCTCGCCCCAATTACACACTTTCTGCTGCTCGCTGGCTAGACTGTTCCCAGCCCTCTCCCTCCCTTTCCAAGCACTCTTGCCTCTGTTTAGGACCCCGTCCCTACTGCTTCAGTGGGAGCTTTGCCCCTCAAGAGTGAGTTCAACTCCCTTCTCTGATATCTGAATCAAAACAAGTGTCTTAGGGCCAAAAAAGTAGTTCAATGGGTAGAGCATTTTTCTAACATGCACAAAGCCCTCGGCCCCAGTTCCTGGCACTGAATAAAACTGGGCACAATGGCCCCTCCACCTACAACCTCAGCATTCTGAAGGTAGAGTCAGGAGGATTACGAATATAAAGCCAGCCTAAGCTTTAAATTTAAATTTGAGGCTAACCTGAGCTATATGAAACTCTGTGTCAAAATGTATCTTTGCAGAATTTCCTACCAACTTTAATGAGATAATAGTTCATGTTCCAAAAGTTCACCATTTAAATGAACGCTCATGGTTTCCGGACCTGAGCAAACCCTGATGCACCTTCCGTTTCAATGTGCTTGTCCGCCATGATAGTTCATATGGATGAAACCTTACTGCTGTTCTGGTAGCTCCCGTCACTCACTGTGATGTCCTGAGGGTTTATCCGTGTGTTTACGCTACATTTCACTCATTTTAAATTGCTGGAAAGCATCCTATCCATCCACCAATGTGTGGGAACATGCATTGTCTCTCCTTAGAGGATGTTAGGAACTGTGTTGCTGTGAGCAAACTGTTTGGTTTTGACTAAGAAAAAAGAGCCAGGTATAGTAAGTAGCACATGACAGTAAATGTGGCATTTCAGAGGCTGAGGTAAGAAAGTCGTAAGTTCAAGTCTAGCCTGGGATAAATAAAACCATCTACTGAAAGAAAATCAACCAAAGAGAAGCGTTTTCGACAAATAGGAAGAGAACAATACAAAGTCCAGTCACTAAGTGGATGTCGCAAGCATCCTCCCCACGTCCACATTCACTCCTCCCTCCGAACCTCTCACTTAAAACCAGGCAGACGCTAAGTGAAGCTGATGGAACACTTGCTCACAGGAGACCCTGAGTAAGTGACTTGGTTAATTTAACTGACACCTTGTTGGGATGTAGATCACCATGGAAACAAGCCTCTGGGTATCTATGAAGGCTGTTTACAGAAATTTTAACAGAACGGGGATGGGAATGACATGCCTGAATGTGGGTTGGAGTTCTAAACTACATAAAGAGAAGCCAAATAAAGGACACCAGCATCCATCTCTTTGCTTCCTGACTGGGCGGGAAATGACCAGTGCCTCAACTCCATCTGACACTATTTCTCCCACTGTGACGGACTGTGTCCCCAGTCTCTGAGCAAAATAAATCCATCCATCATTAAGCTGATTTTGTCAGAAATGTGTCATGGCACTGAGAAAAATGACACAGCAATAACATCCCTACAGTGAGCAACTGAGCGCTTGGCACCCACCTCAGCCACCCAGGAGAGGTGGGCTATCCCAGGGTCTATCACAGCTGCCCCAGGATCCCACCTCAGACACCCAGCAGGAGAGGTGGGCTATCATAGGGTCCCAGCCCCTTTCCCTACCCTCTGTCATGTTGACATCTGTTCTTTGGGGTGCTGAGACCTACAGTATTCTAATCCCACCCCCATTTTAGCCCCTAAGGGCACAAGCATCAGTGTTCCGTAGTTTGTCCCAGGGCAGCCCACTCACTCAGCCCCACTGGAAGTCAGCAGTGACTTCCTGAGGTGAGGCATGGGGCTCTCTCACACATACACTAAAGACCTAGTACCACACAGTGGGCTGGCCGAAGGATTCGTCTGTCTCCTAACTCTCTTCTGGAGCATGTAGACACAGAAACACTCCTGAGAGCTTGTCTCCAAAGCCACCCAGGGGATCACACGGATTGTGTGTCAGCTCTTCCAGCTGATTGCACATGCCAAAGGGCATTAAGGAAAAGAACGCACGATGCTGGTGCTATTTAGAGACCCTGATAGGCTGCCTGGCCTCGGAGTGCTTCTCTGCCACCTGACCCTGTGTGCCGAGAGCACAGGGTGACACTGTCAGGCTGGATACCTTCTGTCACCCCAGAGGTTCAGGAGGTTCCTGGTGACAGCTCACAGCACACAGACCCTAAAATAACTGATTAGGAGGTGGATGCTATTTCTAAAAGTACAGCCTGTTCTGTGGCGGATGCCAGTGGCTTACGTCACTCTGTTCCCATCACAGAGATGCTCTTCTGGTCTGCCAGCTCCCAACACCTACTTCACTAACTAGCTTCTATGTCTGTCTGGGCCAGTACGACCGTCCAGGTAAAGGGTGGGAGTTCCCCTTCATCTGAAGGGACAGAGTCACAGATGCTTGCTCCAGAAAAAAAGGCATTGTGAAGCAGTAAGTTATGGATAGGAAATGGCACCAAAATCCCCAAACAATGGGTCTTGGCTACTCTGGCACAGCGAGGTTCAATGCCAGGTGATGGCCAGTCTGTTCCTTTTGCAGAGGACAGCTGACAGAGGACAACTGACAGAGGACGACTGACAGAACGACTGACAGAGGACAACTGACAGAAAAACTGACAGAGGACGACTGACAGAGGATGACTGACAGAGCAACTGACAGAATGACTGACAGAGAACTACTGACAGAGGACAACTGACAGAGGACGACTGACAGAATGACTGACAGAGGACGACTGACAGAACGACTGACAGAGGACGACTGACAGAGGATGACTGATAGAGGACGACTGACAGAGGATGACTGACAGAAAAACTGACAGAGGATGACTGACAGAGGATGACTGACAGAAAAACTGACAGAAGACAACTGACAGAGGATGACTGACAGAGGACGACTGACAGAATGACTGACAGAGGACGACTGACAGAGGATGACTGACAGAGGACAACTGACAGAAAAACTGACAGAGGACGACTGACAGAATGACTGACAGAGGATGACTGACAGAGGATGACTGACAGGACAGTGAGCAACACCCAAGCCCTTCGGCCCTGTGCGCAGCGATGGTCAGCGTGTGTCCTTGGCTTCCACAGCAGAGAATATGTGTGAGCAGAGGCCACCAGCTGTAAGCAGAAAAGCAGCTCTGAAGCAGGAAATGAGGAGGTGAGACTAGACTCCAG
This sequence comes from Micromys minutus, assembly GCF_963924665.1. NCBI lineage: Eukaryota > Metazoa > Chordata > Mammalia > Rodentia > Muridae > Micromys > Micromys minutus. The sequence goes on along the minus strand of NC_137977.1, from coordinate 586,368 downwards.
GCTCAGGCTGTCTGACCTTTACTCTCATTTCTACCATTTCTTAGCCATTTTCCTTATGTGCTCTCGGTGTAGAGAGTACATTGTTGATGCCTATTGTGTGAAGTTATTAAAAACTAAATGTATTAATATCGTTATTTTAAGCCTTTTAAGTGCCTAACATGAAATAAGCCATACAAAGTGTTTTTTTAAGACGGTTTCTCTGTGTAGTCCTGGCTGACCCAACTCACTTTGTAGACCAGACTGGCCTCAAACTCAGAAATCCACCAGCCTCTGCCTCCTGGGATTAAAGGCGTGTGCCATCATGCCTAGCTGCAAGACACACACACACACACACTCACACACACACACACACACAAACCAGGATCGAGTGCTTGCCGAACTGCCCAGGAACTTGCCTTGTAGTGGGTGGTGACTGAACTTCTGGTCTCCGTCTTCACCTCTGAGCACTGAGATCACAGACGTGCACCACCAAGCCTAACTTATTGAAACCCAAGGCTGGCCGCATGCTAGGCACTCTACCTGATCCTGTCGACGTCTGCCTGTCCTCTGGAAACACCCTTCTGAGTTGATATCTCAGATGTCAGCCATCCTCAGTCCCATCATGTATCAGCAAACATGTAAATAAACAAACACGGTCACCTGTAAATAGGAACCCATTATTATTTATGATGAAGGAAATGCTTTGTTACCATTTCTTTTCATTATTTTAAATTATGTGAAAGCCAGAAGCATCGGGGCCCCATGGTGCTGGAGTTACCAGTTGAGAACTGCCTGACATGGGTACTCTACACGAATGATACACAGTCTTAAACCCTGAGCCATTTCTCCAGCCCGGATAAACAGTTCAGTCGCCAGGTGGAGGGCAGAACTCAGGAGTGGAAGGTGAGCTTGGTGTGTGGGATTTGTTTGGTCTCCAGACTTGAAAACAAAACAACAATAAAAAAAAAAAGAAATTAAAATTTGGGTCAAATATGGTAGCCCAGGCTGACGATTCTATATTTGCTGTACTCAGGAGCCTGAAGCAGAAGAATCACGAGTTCAAGGCCACCCTGAGCTTTTAAAACAAGTGAAAAATGGGTAACAGAACAGATGTAGGCCTTGACTCCAAGCACAGGCTTGCACAAAGGCAGCTTTGCCTCTGCCCCTCTGCTAATGGTCCAAGAACAAGGGGTGAAGGGTGTCTGTGGTTTGAACCCTTAGATAGTAGGGAAAGAGTTAAAGGATCTTTCCTCAACTCCTAAATATTTCAAACCAACCGACAGTTTCCAGGATGATCTTACCTTGGTTGACAGTGAGAGGCAAGAACATCTTTGTGACCAAAATGCTAAATGCTGTGTCACCCATGGGTGTGTGCAGTGAGATTTACTTAGAAAGAATGAGAGAGAAACATAAGTATAGTTTTACGGTTAGGGTGATTCTCTGAGCCAGATTTCAACCCTGGTCTTCTAGGCACACCTGTGAAAACAGACTCTACCTGTCACTGCCAATGCCCGCAGCGCCAGTGGGAGTGTGGGAGGAAGGGGGCAGGCAGGCCTGAGGGTGAGCGTCCACCCACAGCTAGGGCTACAGTGGCTTCTCTGTCCTGAAAGGTGAGCCTCAGACCAACAACACCTCTGACCAAAAAAAAAAAAAAGATATTTTCTGCCCTCAGCTTTCATTGCTATTTCTTAAATTATATTTTCACAGCCACCTCTGAGCACCTGCCACAGGGATTCTCCAGACTGTGCAACATTGCTGCAGGGCACACACATGACATCACTGCAGGCACACACACATGACATCACTGCAGGGCACACACACATAACATCACTGCAGGCACACACACATGACATCACTGCAGGCACACACACACATGACATCACTGCAGGGCACACACACATGACATCACTGCAGGGCACACACACATGACATCACTGCAGGACACACACATGACATCACTGCAGGCACACACACACATGACATCACTGCAGGGCACACACACATGACATCACTGCAGGGCACACACACATGACATCACTGCAGGACACACACACATGACATCACTGCAGGGCACACACACATGACATCACTTCAAGGCACACACACATGACATCACTGCAGGCACACACACATGACATCACTGCAGGGCACACACACATGACATCACTGCAGGCACACACACATGACATCACTGCAGGCACACACATGACATCACTGCAGGGCACACACACATGACATCACTGCAGGGCACACACACATGACATCACTGCAGGGCACACACACCTCTCCTCTAGACTGTGTGTGTGTGATATCACTGCAGGGCACACACACATGACATCACTGCAGGGCACACACACCTCTCCCTTCTTTGTTGCCATTTTAAAAAACACATTTCTGACAGGAACAGGAGGTGTGTTTTCTCAGGAGGAACTAATCATTTTGTAAAACAATATGCATATTGGATAAAGTTGACCAAGATTCAAAGAATTAAAATGAACAAAGTTATGTTGAAAGGAGCCAAGAGGAAGAGGAGAACAGGAGTTCTGTTTATTTTAACCAATGGATTTTAGAGGGTGGGCAGGCAGTTCATGTCCTCCTTAGTTCATGCGTACCTATGTGTTAGCAGCAGCACCAGGTTAGTAGTCGTAGTAATCATAGTAGTAGTTAGTAGTAGTAGTTTTCATAGTTAGTAATAGTACTTGTAATAGTAGTAGTAGTTAGTAGTAGTAGTTTTCATAGTTGTAGTTAGTAGTAGTAGTTAGTAGTAGTAGTTAGTAGTAGTAGTTAGTAGTAGTAGTTAGTAGTAGTACTATTATTATTATTATCATTATTTTTAAAGGATTTCACTCTGTCATCCTGGCTGACTTGGAACTCACCATGTAGGTCAAGATGGTCTTGAACTCACAGATGTCCACCTGCCTGTGCCTCCTGAGTGTTGAAACTAAAGGCCTGGCTAGCTGAGATACTTTCTACAGCACAGATTCTGTGGGTCATGACTCCACACGGGTCGTATAACTGAATGTGAGTCTCTCTGTCTCTCTGTCTTTCTGTCTCTCTCTTTCACACACACACACATCCTGTCACTTCACTGAAACCATCACATCAGGTGAGAAACGCTGGTTGAAACAGAATCCAGAGCCTGGCATGAACTGTGGCCTTCTTGTCATACACACAGCAGTTTCGGCCTTACAGAAACACACTGGTTTACTTAGAAAACACCAGAGCTTTTATTACCTTCCTGCCCCCATTCCTCAGCAGGGAAGATTCGGGTCGATGTGTTTTGAGTTTATGCTGTGTTAGAATGTTTGATTTCAAAATTGATGTTTGAACCAATGCAATGATGGTGCATGCCTTTGAAGTCGGCACTGGGTGGGCAGAGGCAGGTGGGACTTTTTTGTATTTAAAACCAGTCTGGTCTACAGAACAAGTTCCAGGACAGACACAGAGACAAACAAACAAAAAGTTTAAGCTGCTGATTGATTTTATGGGGAAAAAATTAGATGAATTTTGACTTGAAGTTGGAACAGAATTTCCAGTAATTTCTGAACCACCCTTCTGCTGTTTGGTACTGTTTACGAAAAATAACATTCTCGGCACTGGTGATTATTTCACCAATCAACTCTGAAAATGCCGGGAAAACTCTGTATCTAAAGTGCCAAATAATCATTTAAGATTCAATAGCTTATTTGAAACTTGGCAAGCTGGTAGCTGGAGATGAGGCTCAGCCTTAGGAGCACTTGATGCCCTCACTCAGGAGCCAGGCTCACAGCTACCTGTAGGACCAGTCCAGGAGTTTTGATGCCCTCTTCTGGCCACCATGGGCATTGCAGTCACATGGTGCACATAGACACATGCAGATAAAACACCCATACAGGTAAAATAAGAATAAATACACCTTTGAAAATAAATAATAAGAAAAGCAGCCATATATCATTGGTGTATAAATTTGCTTTCTCCGTAAGTGGTAGACTATGCATATCAGGAATTATAAACATTTATTTATTTTTATTTTTATGCACATTGGTGTTTTGCCTGCATGTCTGTCTGTGAAGGTGCCAGATCCTCTGGAATTTAAATAACAAATAGTGGTTGTACTCAAGGATGGATTCCAAGCTAAAGTTAACCTTGGGGCGTAGGGTCTCTGTAAGAAACCTCCCTTCCTGGACTTGCTAACGTCTACTATTTTTATTTCCTTTTTCCTGTTGTCTTTTTGAGGAAGGGGCTTGCTATGTAACCTACACTGGCCTCAAACTCACAGTCCTCCTGCCTCAAGTGCTTTAAGATTCTAGGCAAGTGGTTAATGCCTTCCTTTTTAAGATTCAGTGAATGGGGACCCAGGGCTCAGACACCAAAATTTAGGCAGGTCCAGATGTCATGCTATGCAGACATCAGAGGTCAGGGAAAACTGTCGAACCTTCGAGCAAAGAAATACTCTACAGTCTGTGTGTGTGTGTGTGTGTGTGTGAGAGAGAGAGAGAGAGAGAGAGAGAGAGAGAGAGAGAGAGAAAGAGAGACAGAGACAGAGACAGAGACAGAGAGACAGAAAGACAGAGAGTGCGGGCTGATTCATGGTGTCTGGATATGGGCTGGATCTCCAGGTAGGGCAGTCTCTAGATGACCTTTCCTTCAGTCTCTGCTCTACTCTTTGTCTCCTTACTGACACAGATAAGGATGCTTGCAGCCAACCATCAGACTGAGCATGAGATTTAGAGAAAGGACTAAAGGAGCTGAATTGGTTTTCAACCCATAGGAAGAACAATATCAACCAACCAGACCCTCCCCGCCCCCCCCCCCAGAGCTCCCAGGGACTAAAGAGCACACATGGAGGTTACCCATGGCTTCAGCTGCATATGTAGCAGAGGATGGCATTGTTGGGCATCTATGGGAGGAGAGGCTCTTGGTCCTGTGAAGACTTGATGCCACAGGGTAGGGGAATGCCAAGGCAGGGAGGTGGGATGGATTGGGTTGGTGGGTGGGGAAGCACCCTCAGAGAAGCAGGGAGGAGAGGGAATGGGATGGGGGTTTCCCAGAGGGGAAACTTGGAAAGGGGATAACATTTGAAATGTAAATAAAGAAAATATCCATTAAAAAAAAAAAGTTTAAAAAAGGGGGGGTGTTCAGAATGAAGACTCCTCCTTAGGAGCAGAGCCAAGCTGCTTGCTGGCTCTGTGACTCTGTCTCCCCAAAATCCCAATTTCAGAAAACCATGGGAGCTTGCTTTGACCTGGGGATCTGAGGAAATGGTGAACTGCTTCTCAAAACAACTAGAAACCAGTTCACACCCTGGAATCTCAGAGCTTGAAGCAAATTCAACAGGAACCTGGGCTACCTAGAGAGCTTTAAAAACAACCAAGCCAACCCCAAGCCCTGAGGACTAGCTGTGGGAGGGGCCTAAGAGAACTGACTTCTTTGCAGAAGCCCCAGGATCCATCCCTGGGACCCCAAATGGAACAAATACATCATTTTGAAGCAAACAGAGCTCCCTCCTCAAAAGCAAAGGCGAAGGAGGAGAAAAACTGGTGCTGGGCTGGTAAAGGGTTGGCTGCTGCATGAGGGCTTGGGCAGCCCCAGCACTGAAGGTCGAGTGTGGTAACACAGGTTTATAATCCCAGCTCTGGGAAGGAAGAGACAGGCAGGTCCTGGGGGGTCACTGGCAGCCAGCCTAGCCTAATAGGAAACTCCATGTCCCAAAGAATGACTTTGCCTTCAAACATAAGATGGATAGTTCCAGGAGAACCTGAGGTTGACTTCTGACTGCAAGTATGTACTCACTTGGGTGTGTGCATGCACATGCACACATGGGCATGTGTGTGCGCGCACACACACACACACACACAAGAAAATCAAAAATCTCAATTTGTGCCAAATAAAATTTATTTCTAAGGGAAGAGATAATATAAGCACAGATGGTAGAACGACCCAAAATGGAGTAACTTTCATTTTAAAAGCATTAAAATTAATCCGGGTGGCGATCACCCAGCCTTTAACTCCAGCACTCAGGAGGCAGAGGCAGGCTTAACTTTGTGAGTTAGTTGCCAGCCTGGTCCTCAGAGAGTTCCTGGACAGAGCGAGACCCTCTTTACAAACAAAACAAACAAAAGTGGAGAGCAATAGAGGCTGGAGGTGGACATACTCGGCCAGTCTCCGGGTTACACACACACAGCACATGTGCACACTAAAATAACAGACAAGAGAGGTACACTGTAGCACACCATGGAAAGAAATTATCCTAAGGACTGTCCAACACGGTCAGGAGTGGGCACCCAAAGGAAAGGAAAAGACCTCAGACCTTAGAATTGGAAAGACCTTTCTTTTTCTTTGAGTTGTTCTAGACTGAAAAAAAAGCAAATCATGTGACAGCTAAATATATCTTCTGTTTCTAGAATTCTGCTCAAAAAAAAAAAATCAAAAACAAAAATATTCTTACAATAATTGGTCAGACTGTTCATAACAACAGTTGGTTAGATCTGAATAGAGCTTTAACCCACTGTTGTGTTGGTGGCAATACTGACTTTAGTGTTCACTTACTGGAGATGGAGGGAAAACTAGAGGAATACATCAGGGATGTTTAGAACTTAAATCTGTCTGTCTGTCTGTCTGTCTGTCTATCCATCTATCTATCTCGTGATTAAACCCAGAGCTTCAGGCGTGCTGTGTTCCCAGTTCTGTATATGATAAAACAAAGCTATTTCAAAACTAAGTTTATCGCTAAAATATTAATGTTGACTTACCCTGCTTACTTAGATCTAATGTAGGCATTTTGATATTCAGTAGTATATTAGAATATCAAAATGCTTACATTATATATAAGTTTCAGAAATGAGCTTCCTGTGATCAGGGTACACACATAAGTTATATTTCTGACCTAGTAGAACACTAGAGACTAAGAGAGATGCCAAGGGGATATTATTGAAAAAACAATTCATTATTTGAAAAAGAATGGGTCTTCTTCAAGAATTGGAACAACAAAGTTAGGAACTAAATGTGCTGAGCCCCATGACACTTCCCTCCCACTCAGCCTCAGGCCTGTCTGTCCTTGTCACATGAATGTGGGCCGTCATCACATACTCTGTGTGCTGGCTGTCAACTCCAGTCCACTGAGGCTCTACCAAGTCTCAGAGAAGAGCTTATGTGAAGAAAGCAAATAGCGTGGGAAAGAATCAACTGGACTCAGCCCCAGGCCACCTAGGCAAGACCCTGAGCCTCCACAAAAGCTTTGGTCCAAAGAGCACCGCCACCAAGGCTAGCAAGCCCCTGACTGAGGAAGAAGAGATGAACAGTGTACACGAATCCAATTTGTTTTTCTCCCTCGCCCTTCCCTCTTCCCTCCCCTCTCCCTCCCTTCCTTCCTTCTTCCTTCAATGGCGGTTTGAATTGACGTCTTAGCTGAGCTCACGGAGCCCGCTCTGATGGACTGCAGCTCTCTGAAACCATGAGCCACCCTCTTAAGTTGTTTCTGCCCGATGCGTTGTTACTGTAACTGGGCACACAACTTAGTGATGAATCTTCAGCTTCTTCTTTCAAAGCTCTGGAACGGAAGGGTAGTGTAGCCAACAGGAAGCGGTCGTCCCTGGCTCTCTATGGATCCCCCAGTAATCTGGCTTCCTTCTCTTGCCACGCCTTCTGTCCTCTTCACTGCCATATGTACATTTTTAACCTTTGGCTGTGTGCTAGGCATTGTGGTTCATGCCTTTAATCCCAGCACTTCAGAAGCAAAGGCAGAAGCGGTCAGATCTCTGTAAATTCGAGACCAGCCTGGTCTACATAGTGAGTTCCAGGCCAGGCATGGAGAAGACTGTCTCAGAGCAATTAATTAATTAAAATTTTAATCATCTTTTAAGATAACAAAAGTAAAATTTTGATTGTCTATTGACTTTGCCACCGTCTCTAGCAGCCCTGTGTCCTGGCCTCCTGGGATACTGCATCGAATCCACCAGTCAGCCAGGACAGGAACGCAAAGTTTACCCTGAATTCATACTGAAACAAAATGTATACTAAACAGGAGCCCAAAAAGACCACCACCACCCGTTCCAGTGGGGCCATCAATAGTGAACTGAAATCTAAAACTCAGCTCCCTCATAACCTTCCCTCTTGACAAGCTGGTGAGTGTGTGGCTATTTGAAATTTCGCCATGAGAGAAACTGCCTGTCAAGTGGGGGCCTGACTCTTCCCCTGGGCAGAGGGTACCCAAAGCAAAGATTCTGACTCTTCTTGGGCCCTTGGAGCCAAGAAGAGCTCGCATGACAACAGTACCGTGCACCAGACCTAAAAGGCCCAACTTCCTGACCACACCTTGCTTCCAAGCAACTACTTTACATCCAAAACCCAGAGGTGGGATGAGCAGCCTTCCCTGAGATTACAAAACAGATAACTAAGGAGACCATACCTGGCATCGGAGGAGACCAAAGGCAGAATCAGGTTTAGCATGGACTCCCGAGAGGCCGAGGGGGGCTGGAGCCTCTCGGAGGCCTGACTCCAGCCCACCGCTGTCAGCCAAGGAAGGGGCTCCATAAATACCGACGCTTCCCTTCATCCCACGTAACACAGACAACCAGACTTGGCAATGTGCTAGTGCAACAAGGGAGGGGCTACTCAGAACAAGGGGCATCGAGACTGGCAGCTGGACACATTTCAAACACTTGATACCACAAAAGCAAGAAGCCACCACGAGAGGAGATGTAAAGAAGAGAGAACAGTCCAGTGGAAGAAGATGGAGGTGTATCTGAGAGTCATCCAGCTCCAGTGCTGTCTAATCCTGAAAGCACTCCAGTGGAGCGCTGAGGGTTCCAGCCCTTCCTTACAAGTAAGGGGGATACCACACGTCCAAAGGGACAGAACGGCTGGCAGCTGGGGTACAGGAGTGTGCTGTCAAGTCTAGAGTATGAATGTGAGTGACTCCATGCTTCTGGTATTAGAGTCCTGGAGGTAGCCTGCCTCACCTCTGCCAAATAAACAGGTTAGTCAAAAACCTTCCTCAGAACAACAGTCAACCTTTCCTTCCAAGCAAAACGAAAAGAATAATAATCAAGCCAAGGGCAGATGGGAGAGGTATTGTGGAGAGCTGTTCCTGAGATCTTAGGGGGAAAACGGTATTGTTTTCTTAAAAGCCCACATGCTGCGCGCTGCAGGGAGTGTGCTGTGGGGAGCAAGCACAGTGAGCTGGAAAGGCCGCCTGACTCTTTCCACTTCCTGCTCATCCTCCAGGCCCCAGGGATGGGGTGAGGACGATGGGAGACTTCCTGCAGCCCTGGCTCTGAGGGCAGGCTGTCCTAAGCTGGAGGAGGGAGCTCTGTCCAGCAGAGCAGGGAGGAGGAAATCTCACTTCCTCTTCTCAGTCACTCAAGAGGTGGGGAAGTCAGCTCACTGTTGGTGACGCCACAGCCCGGTTTCTTAAATCAGCCTCTAATTAGTTCAGCCAGAAGGGAAGTTGAAAGGAAGGTTTTCTCAATCTCAGGGTCTGTCACTGGCTCAGCATGGTCACAGGTTAGGTACAGAGACAGTGACCCAGAGGCCATTGCTCTCCCGCAACCACAGGCTAGTGACACCTCCCTCACACACTCAGCTGTATGCACTGCCAAAAACCATTAGGGAAAATGAAAATCAAGTGTAGCTAACTCTAGAAAATCCGTAGCTAACATAGGCCCATTCGGCATGTGCAGGAGGGGCCTAGGAAAGGAAGGCATTGGGGAACCATTGTTCGTGTAGAAAAAAAACCACTCTCTGTAAACAGCAAACGGCCTGGGTAAGGTAGTTGCCCAAGATCCTGTTGAAAACTTTTACTCATTACTCTTGTTATTGTTATTATCGGAGACATTCCCTCCTACACATCCTTCCTTGCTCCTGGCAGGAGCTGAGTCTTGATCAAAAGCAAAGAATATCCAATCTCCCCTTCCAATTACTAAGGACCAGAGGGAAAGCAGGCTGCCAAGGTTGTTCTCTGCTGTTAGTAATGGATGGGAATCTTGACAGGCATTAGCTAAGTCAAATAACTTCCTCCAAACAGCAACTCCTCAAAAGAGCCGCGAAGAGCCACTGAGGAAATCTTTCCAGAGAGAGGATACTGGGGACATGATTTCTATTAAACCGACAGCAACAGAGAACGGCATATCTAGATAGATCTTAAGTTCTCAGGTAAGAACTTACCATAGGGATGCCGTGGCACGTGTGGGGTGCTCACAAGTAGACTTAGAGCTTCTTTCAGTAAGTCAGTGCTGGGACACTCTTGCCTGGCCAACAGTAACCCTCTGAGAAATTCATCCCTGGACGCCGACGTCTAAGTACCACATGCTCCCTGAACCAACCTCAGACTCCCCATAACACCATCTTCTTGTCTTTGTTACCAAGTAACAGGGCACCAGTTTGAACTCCTGTAGTTCCTCTTTCAAGTCCATTGAAGTTAAATGCTAAGCCTGCCTCTTAGGAGGTTTGAAACCTTGAGTGTTTTCTTAACCTATCTAAGGTTCCACATATTTTTATTTTGTAAGAGAGACATAATGATGCGCCCTCTCCTTTGTTTTTCTTCCTTCTTTTCTTTCTTTTGTTAACAAATATTTACGTGTCATCCACAATTGTAAACTCTAAAGACAAAGTACAGCTGGGATGTGGCTCACTCGGTAGCTCTTGCCTGGCAGACAGGAAGACTTTGGTTTGGTCCGCATTCGGTATAAAACTGGGCGTGGTGGAGCACAGCTGTGGAAGCGGGAGATCAGAAGTTCAAGGTTCCTTGTTTACTTAAAGAGTTTGAGGCCAGCCTGGAATACACGACAACCTGTCTCAAAACCTAGAAATTAACGAATAAAGGAGGCAAGGAAGGAGAAGAAAGGGAAAGGGGGGGAGGGAGGGGAGGAAGGAAGTAGGAGAGGAAGGAGGATAAGGCAGAGAAGATGAAGCTTACATTTCAGAGGAATTTGTCTAAGTGGGAGGGAGACACGGAGAAGGTGCAGCCCATCGGAAGCATTAAACAAGTGTTTACTTAGTGGATTATCAAACTAATAACTCCCTGGCTGAATAAAGACTGTGAGTACCACGGACACACTTTTCAAGGTGAAATCACAGCCTTCAAACTGCTTTGGGAAGATTTATCAGTCAACACGCATCCTGCCAAAGCTGTTTGAAGGGTACACTGGAATTCACTTCCCTAAGACTGAAAATTGAGTAGATTAACCTGAGGTTCGGTGTTTTTTAGATTTAAATGTTAACTCACACCCACGACAGGAGGAACACAACCATAGCTCACAGTTTATCCTTCTGGTTGACAGAAATGAACACTTTCAAAATCCAGGGTCCTGGAGTAACAGCAATCTGGTGAGAGATTTTTTTTTTTTTTTTTTTTGTAGTGAGTATTGGAGAAGATGCTAGAAAACCCTTCTGCCATCTCACTGGTGTGAAAGAGGAGCTCTGGGCATTTCTACATTGACAAAGGCCTTTCTGCTTCCCTGGGCGGAACCCTGGTTTCCAGTCAGGACTCCCCTTCATCAATTCCTCCCTGAAGAATCAATGAGGGTGTGAAGAGCTGCCTTCTTTTTCTCTGACCCACCTCCTCTGATGGTGCCAACTCCATTTGGAGGAGAGTCACAGGGAACTGTTTGTGCAGGGAGTGGCTGTGCCTTCCCTTTCAGTCCCTACAGCCACCCCCTCGCCTCTGATCCTTACCACCTAATTCCCAGCAGCTGGGCTGTGTTGCTGCAACAAGTGGGAACTCTTTCTTAATGCGGCACAGAGGTGTCTGTAGGCAGCCAACGATGGGCACCGCTGGCCACAGCTGGTTAGATGTGGTTTTCCAGACTTGTTTGTACCCCTGTGTGACTAATACTTACCTACTAGTTGGCTGGGATGAGACCTGTCTCCTACTCACTGGCACTTGGAACACTATCAACCGACTTCCCAAGCCAAACTCATTCACAGGCAAGGAGAGTCTGGATGGGAATGTATAGAAAGGCCCCAGAGAAAAAAAAGAGCAACCGAAGCACCAGAATGCTTGCTTAAGGCTTGTACACTCAAGGCTTACAATCCATCAGCTGATTGGATAATGTCACAGTGGTCCATGCAAAAGGCAGGAAATAAAATGGGAAAGCTTTTCATGATCTCAACTTGTTGAACAAGTCCTTATTTGTAAGGTAGTGCAGTAATCATTTAAATTTAAATTAATCAAGAACTGAGTTAATCTACAATGATACTAAACATATGGCAACTTTAAGCTTGAACTAACTCCTACATAAATGAGAAGCATGTGAGTAGTAAGAGGCTAGACTGACAAGACCGTGCCCAGAGGCACAGAATCTCTGCATTCTAGGGATCTGTCACTCGCCAAGGGTCAGACTGTGTAAACCACAGCAGCCTATGAGGGACTATGACCCTCTGCAGCTACACCAAGAGGAGGGGCCTCTGCATGTGTGTGGATATGAAGACAGGGAGCAGCCGGCGGACTCAGTGGGCAGCTAGGGCTGATTCAGTGGCAGAGAGCATGACTCTCATGCATGAGGCCCCAGAACCACAAAGGCTAAGACCCGTGTGTGTGTGTGTGTGTGTGTGTGTGTGTGTGTGTGACAGCCACTGCTTGGTGATCTCGTCCGGTTCCATGAGGGTGTTAGGATACAGTAATGTCCATTCAGTACATAACGTATGGAGTCCCTGTGGTGGGTTCTTTCACACTCCCACCACATCTACTCCTGCCCCTCCCATTTCCCATTGCACCTCTTCATCTTCCCAGGAGGCCCCTCTTCTGTTTCATGTGGTATCTAGGCCCATCCAGAATCTACATATAAAAGAAAGCACACAAATTGGTCTCTCTGGGGCTGGCTTTTGTTTTCTACTTAACATGATAATTTCCAGTTTATCCACTTTCCTGTAAATGACATCATTTAATTCTTCTTTCATAGCTGAATAAAACTCCATTGCTTATGCAAACCACATTTTCTCCATTTTAAACTAAAAGGTCACTCATGTATAGTATAATGCCATTTCAGATACTCCAAAAGTAATTTTAAAACAAAATATCTCATACGTGTATGTGTACATGTATGTGTTAGAATGTTTCTAAAGGTTGTGAGACAGATGACAAGACTGCTACATGGATAGAGTTGTTTGTTGCCAACCTAAGTTTCATGCCCAGAACACACAAGGTAATAGGAGAGAAACAAGTCCTATAATTGTCCTCTGACCTCCACACACCTGTGAGTAGCACATACAATTCTCCTACACACACGCACATGCACACAGACTCACACACACAAACACCGTTGTGTGAGAGGGATGCAATGAGGCTTTTGTTGTTTATTCTTTGTGTTTCTATATGTCTCCAACACTTAGAACATGCAACTGATAATACATAAATGGGTGGGATACATAGCTGGGTTTAGTCTCCAGCAACACACACACACACACACACTTTAAAAGAATAAATAATAAATAAATATGAAAAATAAGCTAGCTCCGGATATGTTTATCATCAGTGTTTGTTAATGCACAGCATTAGCTTGAAAAGAAGGGCACAAACTAGGACATATATTATGTATTCATTTAAGTGGGTCATTTGCAGACAAATACCAAGATAGTTCCCAAGAGTGTCTGTGGGATTAGCATTATTGGTTCTCTCGTCCAGAGACAGTAGGTAGCTAAGTGATAGGTCACTGGTGAATTTCCTTAACATGGCATTATGCTTTGCATATTTAATGTGTTTATACATGTTACGGTGACCATATGCATGTACTTTTTTGTCAAGCTCTTAAATTACACCTAACAAGCTTTTTTTACAATTATATGTGGGGAAGAGGCTGGGACTCTGAGAGGGAAGTCTAGACATGCACTGGGCTCTGCCTTCACCGTTGGAGGAATATTTCATGATTCTGTGACCCTCCTCCACCCACTCTGGGACCTAGAAGACCAAGGTGTTCAAAACTCTTCATTGATTGTCCTGAAATCAAAATGACCAGAAACTGTAGGCTGCTATAGACACAATCACTAACTTTCCCAAACTTCTTTAAAAGTATTTTAATTACATTTAGTGTGTGAGTGTGTGTGTAAGTGTGTGTGAGTGTGTGTGAGTGTCTGAGTGTGTGTGTGAGTGTATGTGTGTGTGAGTGTGTGTGAGTGTCTGAGTGTGTGTGTGAGTGTATGTGTGTGAGAGTGTGTGTGAGTGTGTGTGAGTGTGAGAGAGAGAGAGAGAAAGAGAAACTGAGAGAGACAGAGACAGAGAGAGAAAGAGAGAGACAGAGAGAGTTTGCTGAGCATCTCAGGTTAAGGCCAGACTTTACTGAACTCTTGAATAGGACGTGTTATAAACTCCAAACATAATATGAGCTTTACAGGAAACAGTTACAAAATAAATAACAACAACAAAAAAACCTGCCCTTGTCCTTCCTAAGTTAGACTGAAATCTATTCTTGGTTGCTGATGTTTTCTGAAGGACACTCACTGGACAATCTACTAAGTAGTTATAAACAGTTTTGCTTTAAAATCATAGATTTCCACCTCACCCCCACAACCTAAAAAAGGTAAGAAACTTGTCTAAAGATTCTGTGCTTGTCTTGATTTATAGCCCCATAATTTCTATTTTTCTCAAGTTGAATATGTGTTTTGCCCCCATTCTTTCCCTCTGCCCTCTCAAATAAGCCAGGTTAGAGTCTTTATGGAAACGGTCTGTGTACACTTATAAAGGGTGATGGAGAAAGGGCACACCCTAAGTTCTCCTGGTTGTCAGGAAACAGTGTCGGCCTGTTAAAACCAAACTCCAGACTTAGTATGAGCCTTACAAGGAATGGTGACAAAAAAAAAAAAAAAAAAAAAAAAAACCTTTGTTCTTTTTAAACTAAATTAAAATTTAAAATCTGTCCCTTGGTTTCTCTTGTTTTCTGAAGGACACTCATGGGACAATCTACTAAGTCGTTATCAATATATTTTAATACTAACATATTTGAGGCTCAGATATAGCTTTGTGGTAGAGAATTTGCCCAGCATGTGTAAAATGTAATCCTCAGCATCAGAAAGAATGATATATTAAATGTATTTTAATAATCAAATGTATTAGTAGAAACTTAGCAACAAATCAGGTTACTTTGACTTCTCTTTCCTACTTACACCCCCTCCTGACTGAGCAGAGTAGGCACCCTTGTCCTGTTTCAGGTTAGGTGGCTATGTTCTGTTTTCCAATGGCATGATGCCAGCCATAAATTGTCTGTAAATGGCTGTTATTACATTGGAGCATGAGAACCTCTTCGGTCTTACAATGTCAGCAAGGGATCAATAGAAACAAGTAGCTTTCCCATGCCGATGGCCGCACTGCTGAGAAGATGAGGAAGCGCTGCACCCGAGATGCCTTCAGTGATGAGCAGAGCTAAGTAGGGAAGTGGAAGGAGTCCACACGGCAGGACCAAGAAGGAAACTGAAGGAGAAAGTAGATACTGGAAAGGATGTCCGTGCTCCTGGCTGAGGAGCTAGGCTGTGAAAGATGACAGCCTTGGCAAGAGCAGCCTCTGTCTAAGGCTCTCTCCATCAAAATCCCAGAAGCATTCTTCATGAACTAGAAACAGCCCTACAGTCAACATGGAAGCAGAGACAGCACTGCAATGCTGTCCTAAGCAGAAAGGGCACAGCATTCCAGGGTTGCTATGATACCTGACTCCATTATGCCACAGAGCCTCGGTGACAAAGGCAGCCAGGTCCTGGAACAAAAACAGAGATGGAGACTGGCACATGACGGGGGCCCAGAGTAAACCCTCATAGCTGTGGCCCCCGGGTTTCTGACAGTCATCCAGCATGTGCACTGGGAGAGGTGTCTGGTCATGGTGCTGGAGAAACTGCAGAGCCGCCACAGAAGAATGAAACTGGAGCCACATTCTCTTAGCAGCCCAGAAACCAACTTGATGTGGATCAAGTTTGAAAGCTGAAACTGTTGGGCAGACGAAAGCAGAGCAAACACTTTAAGATACAGGCACAGGCAAGAACTTTCCAAGCAGAACTCCAGTAGCACAAGAATCAACCCCAAGACCTGACTGTCACGATTCCATGAAATAAAGAAGTCTCTGCGTGGGGAAGGAAATGGATAGACAGACAGCGTACAGAATGAGAGAAAATCTTTGCCAAATACATCTTTGCAGGTAGTTAACGAACCGCAAATATATACATATACATAAACATATACGTATATATTAAAACTTCAAAAGATGAAGAATGAAACCCTTATTGATATCAGTGGAGGCTAGAGGAACAATTTAAACACAGAAAAGCAACCATTTAAAGCCAGGTATCATGGCTCGTGCCAGTAAGCCTAGCATTTGGGAGGCAAGGCGAGACAGTTGCTAGAAGTTTAAAGCCAGTTTGGGCCAGCTCGGGAGTCCTGTCTCAAACAAACATTTGAATCTGAGTGTGGGGGTCACCCCCTGGAAGCCCAGCACATAGAAAACATGGGCAGAGGATTGCTGCAAATTGCAGAGAAGCTAGAACTACAGAGAAAGATTCGTGAAGGCAAAGTTCAGGAGTTGGGGAGACACTTTGGCACTTTAGAGCAGTTGTTCTTGAGGAAGGCTAGAGTTTGATTCCCAGCACCCACGTGTGAGTCATAACTGTAACTCCAGTGCCAGGGGACCCACATGGGGTTTGTTTGTTTGTTTGTTTGTTTTAATTCAGTGAGATGGCACAGCAAAGATACTTGATGCCAACCTGGTGACCGGAGCTGGATCCTGGGGCCCTCATGGTGGAAGAAGAGGACTGACTCCCACAGGCTATATTCCGGCTTCTGCACGCACAGCGCTGCACAGGCTATATTCCGACTTCTACACGCACAGCGCTGCACAGGCTATATTCCGACTTCTACATGCACAGCGCTGCACAGGGGCAAACTTAGTAAGAAGAGCGATAAGAACATTGAAGAGAGCCACACGAGAGGAGGTTACTGGAGAGTCACCAGTAGAGGCTTAAATGGCTGGGTGGAAGTTTCATGGGAACAGTAAGTACCTTAGAGTTCCATTACTGAGACAACAGACTAAAACAATCAGCTTACATGGAAAGTTTACTTGGCGTCACTATTTCAGAGAGACTTCTTTCCGTCATCTCATGGGCTTGTGGCAAAAGTTCGTTATGGTGCAGAAGTATGAAACAGAGGAAGACAGAAGAGGACAGGGATGTGCAGGGGCAATGTCTCCTTAAGGATCGAACTGTCCCATCTCTAAATGCCCCTCACTCTCCAATAGACTGGAGACTGCACAGTCAACACGTGGACCTTTGGAAGGAACATTCAAACAGGCCAACATAGCGGGATGTTCAGACAGAGCAAACAAGATATTGCTGCTACTCCTCATAATATGTGTGATATTTATGAAATAGAAAATGGACACTTTCTAGCAGAGAAACCAGCTGAATGGGGTGGCTGCTGTAGCAGCTGCAGTGGGGGGCGTGTGGGCTTGAACCTTCGCTGCTGAGAAGGAAGGGCCTGCGTCTAGGCAAACGGAAATACCAGGCAGGCCCAGGGCCAAGCCTGCAGAGGGACAAGTTCTCACTCTAGCTGAGGTCCTGAAATACAAGGGAAGACTAAAGAACCAACCACTGCAGAACGAAGGGAACAGCACGGCCTTGACAGCGGACCTGCGCCTGTGCGAGCATGTGCCTGCGCATGCGTGTGTCTGGATGTTAGCCTGGGCAGGACAAAAGGCGGCAGTAACCTTGTTGGCGAAGTGTAAGTGGTCACTGGATAAAACGACAAGACAAGGGTAAACGTGAACTGGATGTGGGTTTTCTGTGCCCTTGGGAGGCATAGAAGCCATTGAGGAAGTACTAGCCAACAATCTGCTCTCAAAGAGTGCAGAAAACCACGGGCTGGAGAGATGGGTTAGTAGTTAAAAACACTTCTCAAGCACAGGACCCAGTTTTGGTTCCCAGAAACCACATGGGAAACCACTTCCAGGGTATGGGCTCCTCTTTCTGGCCTCCAAGGGCACAAGACACGTGGAACATATTTATAAGATGCAGGGACAACATTCATATACAAAAATCGAATAGATTTTTTAAATTAGCACTGTCTTTAAAATTCCACAAAACAGTACGTGTTAATTATTTATACATGTATAATATCCAAAACTAGCTCTTCATCTGGAGAGAGAGGACAAGAGAATATTCAAGCAAATATAAAATATCAATTAGAAAATCTGAGTGAAAGGTTCACAGTTCTCCCAACTCCTACAAATTTAAAAATGTGTGTGTGAATATGTATATAGGGGGGAGGGTAAGGGATAGACCTGAGGGTCACAAGATGTGTGTGTGTGTGTGTGTGTATGTTCGTGTGTGTGTGTGTGTGTGTGTATGTAGGGGGGTAAGGATCAAAAGATGTGTGTGTGTGTGAATATGTATATGTAGGGGGGTAAGGATCACAAGATGTGTGTGTGTGTGTGTGTGTGTGTGTGTGTGTGTATGTTCGTGTGTGTGTGTGTGTGTGTGTGTGTGTGTATGTATATATGTAGGGGGGTAAGGATCAAAAGATGTGTGTGTGTGTGTGAATATGTATATGTAGGGGGGTAAGGATCACAAGATGTGTGTGTGTGTGTGTGTGTGTGTGTGTGTGTGTGTGTGTGTATGTTCGTGTGTGTGTGTGTGTGTATGTATATGTAGGGGGGTAAGGATCAAAAGATGTGTGTGTGTGTGAATATGTATATGTAGGGGGGTAAGGATCACAAGATGTGTGTGTGTGTGTGTGTGTGTGTGTGTGTAAGGGATATGTGTAGTAAAGGATAGAAAGTCCTCTAATCTTCAGGAACCTGAAGGATTACAAGCTCCTGAGGAACCCGGGCTGCATAGCAAGAGCCTGTGTAGGCAGATTTGTAAGCTGCCCAGTGCACACTTCTGCACTTGGATTTGAAGTCTGAGTCAGCCTCCAGGCCTCTGCTCTGCCGGGGAGTGTTACTCTATAGGTCCTGGTTTTGAACAATTTTTCCAGTTGAAAGTAGGAGATAAACATGCAAGCATGAGAAATAAAGACAAATGTCACCCAACCAAGGTATGTTACCCTGGGTAAGGAGCAGGACTGGAGTGGGCGAGGGGCCCACTATGGGGGGCTAGACCGGAAGAAGTCTTGGAGAAGATGGAAGTGGACAGCCTTGGTTCTCCTTGGTGCTGCTACTGAAATCCAAGTGAATGGTAAATGTTCTGTCAAATCCTCTTGACAAGATGCATGATGGGAGTAGTCAAGAGGATCCTTGTCCTGATGATTTGGAAATTCTATCACCTCCCTATGTGTCTACTGTTGAGCCTCCCCTCGATTCCCAAGTACAACCCCTGTTGTTCTTTCTGGGATTTCCAGGAACCCCACTCATCTATCTCCAGGTTAGACATTTTCACCAGGAATGGACGTGGGGCCACAAAAGCAAAGCTTCTGGAAGTTTGAGCATCAGGCAGGCTTGATGGCAGATGGTCACTCTACACTTGTGTTTCTGATGCCATGTGGTTGCAAGACTTGACACAAGCACTCAGAGTCCAGACTCTCAGAAGCCGTCACTGTTCCTCAAGGGACACTTGGGTTCCTGTACAGACTTCTCCAAGAGAATAAGTCCTCTCAAAGCTCAGAATACTCTCTCCACAGAGGCTCTCCACAGACCTGAAACTGCATTAACTGATCATCCATCACCAAGAACAAGTCACATGAGCAGTACTCCAGAGCAAACAGCACTGCTATCCACCTGTACTGCAGATGTCAGGTGAGCACCAGGGTATCCAAGTGTGAGGGATGTTCCAGTGGGAGGTGAGGAGCATGCGTGCGAGCAACCTACACTCATCGCTTTTTGGAGTTCTCTTTCATGAGTAAAGTTCAGTATTTAGAGATCAAACCTAGTTGTAAATGAGGTCTTTAAAACCTCCGAAGTGCTTTACTGCAGAGTTTATGATCTGTTTACACTGAAGGCAAGGGGCAGGCCACAGGGTAATCCCAAAGCCTTCAGTAGACATCTCTAAAGAAGAAAGGGGAACTCAGGCCCATGTACAAAATACTTCCTTGTTCCACCTGTGATTTGTGGGTGCAGAATTCTTCCAAAGACAGAGGTCATGCCCCCAAGGAAATTAGCCCAACGGTTCTTTGCAACCTTTCGAACAAGTCCCTAAGGGGAGGGGGGGAAGCTTCTAGAAAAACATGCATTTGGAGAGTTGGGAAATGTGAGCAAATCTGAGATGGGTGTCTCAGTGATTCCAGGTGTCGCTGGCACTGATGTCCCTGGAAACTTAGAAGCCATTGGTGACATGGCACAGGAGAACCCCTGAATGGAACCAAGACACGATAGCCCCTGGTAAAACACAGCAGCAAATTCCAAGAGAAAACACATTTTTTTTGTAGATTTTTTTTTTTTTTTGCCACTCCTCAGTTCTTGTGCACATCAACTGTGGGTTTTCTGTTCTGTAACAAGATGTAAGTTACAAACTATATGAATATTTGATGGATCCTTGTCACTGCTCTGGATAAACCCACAAAGATGAATGAGACATTTGTGTTCTTTAGCACAGATTGCTTTGCTGAGCCTGATGTTCATACTGATATATGGAATCCTCTTCTCCATCATGGTAAATTTCTGGATGTCTTTTCATGCCTAAGGGGCACACTTCTTAAAACCCACTCTACGGGTATGTCTGTGAATGCTGATGACACGTTCTTGAGTCACCAACTCACTAATAGCAGGACAGCTCTTTGCCTGAACTTTTGAAAATCAGAAGCCAGATACAGGTAGGCCTCGGACTGGTAGGCTTCGGACAATCCAGAAAACACTTTGATGTAAATTGCCGAAACTTGAAGTTCTTTCCTTGAGGTTGCAGAAGTAGTTCTCACTTTAGTGACAAATTATGATATGAATACCATAAAGGACAGACAGAAAGACTTGGGTCCTAGAGCCTGACCTCTCCACTTCTTCCTAAAGGCATTCTGACTTTCAAAAGGTGGCGCTTACAGCGAGCTTTGAACAGCTTGCCACTGGAAGGAAAGCACTGTGCTAAAGAGCTCGAAGTGTTCTCAGATGAGAAATGGTGGTCTCTAATGGTGTTGGTGGCTGTGAACTGTACTGAGCCAGGATGTGCATTAATGGTGCATCAGACATTACTGGCTTGGGACCTGGGCACACAAATACCCAGGGATCTCAAGTACCTGGTATCTCAGCACTTGGGGAGAAGTAGGAGACTCCAGAGTAAAAAGATTAGCCTCACCTACATAGTGAGTTCAAAGCCAACCTGGATTATCTCAAGAAAGAAAAAGGAAATAAGGAAGGAAGGAGAGGAGGAGGGAAGGAGGCAGGGGGAGGGAAGGAAAAAGAGAGAAATGGCAAATGGTCTTTACATAATTAAAAAGAAAAAATTTTTCCTTCTGATTAGTCTTCAGCTAAGGAGGATCTAGGCGAGGCATAGTAGAGATTCAGGAAGTAGAGGATTGCAAGTTCAATCCCGTATATAGCCAAGTTCAAAACTAGCCTAGTCTCCGTAGCAAGTTCAAGGCTATCCTGGTCTACATGGAAAGTTCTATTCCAACCTGGGCTTCACAGTGAGTCCCAGTGTCAAAACAACAACCAAAAACTGGGGTGGAGAGGAGAGGGGAAAGATCCGAGGCATGGGAACAAACTGGGGCCGTCTCCACCTGCCTGGATCAGCTGACTAAGTGCAATCTAAAGTTGTTCAGACCTTTGACCTTCAGTTTTCAGGCATGAGATAAGGCACAGGCTTCCCAGATGTTCCCCAGGACTGACTCCTTGGTTCCCTATCAAGCTGTCTGCTATAAGTAAACAAACTCAAAACTAGAAACAGCTGACCTCCGGGCAGCTTCATAAGCCATGCGGGTCACCGTGTTCAGCGGGCTCCTATTGTGAATTAACACTGGACACGCAGAATGGGCTTCGTTGGAAAGACTATCAGCATTCTACTCTCCTATCCACTGCCTTAGCCGCCGTCCTCACGGGGACGCTCCCAGTGTACCATTCAAAAGGCAAGCTCAGAAATCTCCAACCACTGATGTAAGGAAGTTAAGCAATAGCATGTGGGTTTCTACCAGGCTTCTTAAATATTTAAGAGAGAAAGTGTCAATATTAAGACTAAACAAAGATACAAGCAACCACACACCCTATTAATTAGAGACACGGTCCCCACTTCAGAAAAGGCCTAGAATGTATAGCCAGATAAAGCTGTCCCAGTAGTAAGACAGAGGAAATCCAGCAAGAAAACATTTCAGTCTACATACGTCTTTTCTCACAAGGGTTCCTTAGAATCATCTAACATGTTACATGAGGTGGGGCTGCTGAGATGGCTTAGAGGGAAAGGCACCTACTGTCAAGCCTGAAAACCTGAACTTGGTCCCTGAGCCCCACATGATGAAGAAAGAACTGACTGTACAAGTTGTACTCTGAATCCCATTTCATCCACTACAACACACACACACACAGACTCATACACACACATAGACACATACACACACACACCCACACTCACACACACACACACACACAGACTCATATACACACATACACAGACACATACACACAGAGAGACACATACACACACATATACACACAGAGAGACACATACACACACACTCACACACAGAGAGACACATATATACACACTCATACACAGACACATACACACACAGACAGACACATACATACACACACAGAGACACATACACAGACACGCACAATCACACTCAGAGAGAGAGAGAGAGAGGGAGGGAGAGACAGATAGACAGATAGACAAAGACGAAGGAGGTACACATGATTGCATACACTAAATAAATAAATGTAATTTTTAAAATATTGTTTAAGCATAAAAAAGCCATATAAAGTACAGTAGGAACTTCCAGGCTGAGATCATATCAAATAATTTCAAAACATACGGGAGATCCTGTAAGTGGAAGGCTGCCAGTACCATGCCGTGTGTCTAGGGGACCACGTGTGCTGATCTTTGGTCCACATGTTTCAATGATGCAATTTGCTTCACTGAGATTTCAAAGTGTACCTAGAGGATAGAAATGACCTGTGACAGCTAGAAAAGTCAATCAGGATCAGAATGCTTTTTACTATCGGCTGTTTCTGAAAGCACCGTATCATTCATTCATTCATTCATTCACGCCTACTAGATAGTCTGTCCATCTGTGCAAGGTGCCGGGCTCTCCCAAAACTTCAGAAGACTAACACAAGAACACTGCTTAAGCTGAAGAATTCAAGACCAGCCTGGACAACACAATGAGAAGCTGTTGAGAAAAACCAAACAGAAAGCCATTCTTTTGGTAAATCCAACTTCTCAGGATGGATTGAAGGTTCTGCCTACCAGTCCAGCACTTGAGAGAAGGAGACAAAGAGGCTCAGAAGTGTAAGTTTGCTCTTGCTCAGTGAGTCTGAAGTGAAGTAAAATCCTGTCTCAAAGCAAACATCCTTGTCAGAAATGCCTTACCCCACCTTCCCATCCCGCTCCTCCATCCAGCAGGCATTCTGCACATCTTATAAAACCCCAGCTTCTTCCTCCACCAACCTGTGTCCCTGAGGTAGCACATTCCGATGACATCACTGCAACATCCAGCAAAGGTCAGAAAGCAGCTATGGTTACAGAAACTTTCCCCATTGCGTCCTAACACTGCCTTTGGGTCTGATTTATCACTGATTTATCAAGCGCTTGCTATTTCTCAGCCAATCCACCTGCCCCTTCTCCACAAAGCCCGGACATGAGTGGAAGCCGAGGTCTTAATGCCAGAGATGCTGTCAGTTCATCTGAGACAATCAGCGCTTCCTTTGCCCTTGCAAAGGTGGACGCATCACAAAGTCATGCTTTCTCTCCCATGTGAAGGTGTCTTAGCCTGTCGATCATGCTCAAACCAAAGCAGCAGAGAGAAATGACTGCAAATATCTGAGGTTTAGATCATGTGTTTAAGATTCTTAGCCTAAAATCAGACCTACCTCTGAGGCCGTCATCTAACCAAATTCGCCAGGTCTACTGGGAATCACTCAAAAGTCTTCATTTGGTCCCAAATATTTATTAACAATTACTAGTTAATGAAAGTAGTCACTTTGTATATTCTGAACTTTTAACCATTTGGGAGTTGTGGTGGTAAATTTTAATACTGAGCCTTAGGGTGTAAACATTCTTTTATGTTTCATCTTCCATATTCCTAAGAATTAACTTTCTCACAGGCAGGGCCTAGACCAGCTTTAGAATCTTGTAGGATTGTAGGTAGCAGTGATGGGTTTGCAGATATATGTCTTCTGGTGAATACACACTGAGGGCATAACTCAGTGTGAGCAACTCAGTGTGAGCAACTCAGTGTGAGCAACTCAGTGTGAGTAACTCAGTGTGAGCACTTTCTCAGAACATGCTAAGAATGTAACTCAGTGTGAGTACTTTCTTAGAATGTGCAACACAATATGGGGGAGAGAAACTTTAAAAGATAATTCACACAGATATTTCCAATATGAAAGGGAGAGATAGAAACTAGCTTGATCAGGGCTGGAGATATGGCTTAGTGGTAAGAAGCATGTGCTGTTCTTCCTCAGGACCTGAGTTTCTCCCCCAGCACCCACACAGCAGCTTGTAACCATGAGTGACTCCAGTTCCAGGGGATGCCGTGTTCTGGCCTCCTCAGGCACCAGGCAGGGACATCACGCACACATGCACATGCGAGTGAACACTCATAAAACTAAAATTTTAAGTAAAAAATATTGTAATGAGATTAGTCAAACAGCTGGCCAGTAAATGGCAGCCACCAGACTAGCCCTGAAGCTATGCCAGAAACCAAACAAGCAGAAGCTAAATCAGAGCATAAAATCAGTGTGTCTGTGCAGACCAGACCTTTAGAAGCAAATGGCTTAGATCGTTAGCAAGGACATTTCAATTCCATGAAAATCCTGCTCAGAAACCACCCTGCTCATGAGGCCCCCAGAAAGGCTACAAAGAAACCACGGAACCTGGCATTTGGGATTCTAGCCAAAACAGGATGCACTCTTTCAGCCCTACTGCACGTCACAACCCTTGTCATGTGACTACGAGTGTCATCTCAGAATCCCAGGGTGGACTCCCAAGGGCATCTCCATCAACCTACAGTTTTCACTCTAAGCCCCACGTCCTCTCTCCAGCCATGCTGAACTCCTGATGCCTCATGGAATGTGTTTTATGTTCTTTCTGGGGTCCCAGTAGTCCATTGCTTCTGTAAAGCTGTTCCAGATTCCCTGGGAGATAGGGACTTAGAGGCTCCCTATGGGAAAACAAACTTGAGGGTACACCACTCAGCAGCCCGCACACCACATGTACCATGGTGCAGAGACTTTCCTCGACAAGCGGTATTTGTTAACAGCCAGGCTTCACCAATGAAGTCATTTAAATCGGACAACAGATGTTCAGAACTCCGGAGCCAGAGGAGAGATTGCCATCAACTGAAGGCCAGCCTGGGCTACAAGGTGATTTCCAAGACACACCACACTCACACACACACACACACACACACACACACACACACACGCACACGCACACGCACACGCACACCATATTCACAACGACTTTTGAGTCAGTCGTATTTTTAAGGAAATTTCTAACAATGTTGGGAAACCAAGTGTCTGTTTTCAGGTCCTCTAGAAGGCAGAAAGGGACTTGGAGCCATTCTCAGCACAAGTCCTACTCTACAGCTCCAGACTGTGAGGGCCCCACAGCCAGACTTGTCCGTGGGAGGGGAGGGGCAGTTGCTTTTTCCTGCTACCAATAGCAAGACAACATGGGTAACTTGTCAGGAAGCAGGGCTCCCTGCAGAGGAGACCTCTGTGGCTCTTTGACCCTTAGAAAACTCATAAAATGGTATAGCCTTCCTTGTCCCCTCCCCCACAACTGTGCTACTCCATCTAGGGCAGGAGGAAAGAACCGACTTCAGGAAGGAGTTGGGGGCCACGGGAAGAGAGATGGCCTTCGTCAGGCTCTGCCAAGTCTCAAGCCCAAGAAATGAGGTTCCAGCCAGAACCTGGACAGTGTCACACAAGCACAACACAGGGTGTGCCTGCCAGCTCTCCAGGTGGTAATCGATTGCTGTCTTCTCCCCAAACACAGCCGCTGGGTGCCAGTTAGAGTGGGCGGCAGAGAGTGGAAAGGCAGGTCAATCAGATACTTAGCCCTTGCCTGGTGTGAAACACACATCCCAGGTGTGAGGCCAGAGGCCAGGTGGCTCCACATGAAAGAAAAGTGACAGTCTTTGTTTGTCTAGAAAATGCAGGGTGGGGGTAACATTGTCAGAAGACCAGGTCCCTTATGCTGGTGTGTGTGTGTGTGTGTGTGTGTGTGTGTGTGTGTGTGTGTGTGTGTGTGCACCCCCGCCAGCACGCACACACATGTCCCTGGTCCTGCATATGCAGATGTGTACACATGCATATGGAGGCCAGAGATCAATATCTGTGTCTTCCTCAATCATTCGCTACTTTCTTTCTTTCTTTCTTTCTTTCTTTTTTAAGACAAGGCCTCTCACTGAACCTAGAGCTCACTGAGCCTCTCCCCGTGAGTGCTAGGACTGAATTCAGGTCCCTTTGCGTGTGCAGCTAACCTCGCCTTACCCTCACCCTCCTCACCCTCATTTCTTTTTATTAGAACTAAGCCTGATTTCCTCAGTCTTTGGAAAGAGGTAGGCTCTCAGAAACCTTGAGAATATAACAGGCTCTAACAAATGATCAAAATCTTTATCTTCTCATAACCACTGAGGACCTGTAAAGGCTGGGGGGGGGGGGTAAGGTTCTATGAGAAACTCCTAGAGAAAATGAGAAAACGCTGCAGTCTACATTTTTGTGTTTCTAAACCTTTTTTCCCCATGATTAGATTAACAGGAGATAAAACAGATTATTTCCCTCATACAGATTCCCAGCGCTGGCTGGGGATGTAGCTCTGTTAGGATGGTTCTTGCCTGGCACACAGACAGCCCTTCATTCAATCCCCCAGAAATACACAGACCCAGGATCATGGCACGTGCCTGTATTTCCAGCACATAGGAGATACAGGCAGGAAGATTAGGAGTTCAAGGTCATCCTTGGCTGCATAACTAGTTTGTGGTCATCCTGAGCTACATGAGGCTCAGGCTTTAAAATATAAATTCCCAAGACCTTTGGGGTATACCTACAAGCTTGTGTCATTTGACACCTGCTAAACAGAAGAAGAGACTTAAATTAAAAATATAGGCTCCTGGGCTAGAAAGATGTCTCAGCCATTAAAGGCGAGGCTCACAACTGAACGTTTGGGACTTCATCTCTAACCATTTAAATATAAGATCGCTCATAGATATGAATAACTGTAAAGGCAGTGGAGGAGGGGGCATAAAGCTAACATAGTCTAAAAAATAGTAAATTTTGGCATTTTTAATACATATTTTTACTTTATTTCACTAAACTATGTTCTTGATTAGTTAGTCTTAGCTATAGTACCCTAGCATGTGTTTCAATGTTTCAATCAGATAATGATGGCTAATAGTTTGAATAACCCAGGGCTTCTTGCTTGATGGTGTGTGTGTGTGTATATATATATGTATACACACACACACACACACACACACACACACACACACACACACATTCCCTCCTGAAGGCTGCTGTCCTGCCCACTACTTAGCCTCACCTACATCTGCTCTTAGGAATGAGCTTCCAGATATAAGGGACATTACTATCTAATAATAAGTAGCATGTGGCCCCTCCCACGTGCACAAGCATAATGCTTGGCCAGTGTGGCAGTCGTGAATGAGAATTCCCCGGGAAGAAGCTGTGTCTGTAAAAAACTGATTGACTGGTTAGAACTACAGTGATGTGAAGAGGTTGGAATGTTAGGCACAGAGGCCAATTGCCTTATCTTTGGTTAGCTTTAGCTCCTGGAACAGCCACTTGCCCACCTCTTTTGTAATTGATGTAATTACAAAATGAAAACCTTTTGGTATCTGTTAACTTACAGACCACTAGCTTTCAGCAGCCAGGACCTTCCGAAAGCCTGCCTCATCTTGTCACGTCAGTACCTTGTGGTGACCTTCTGGTGTAGCCCACCAATGTATTTTAAACTTGCCTTAATTTGTGACTTTCTTTGTTCCATAAAACTATAAAACTTCATGAAACTGCTTCCAGGCTAGAACACGGAATTTGGGAGTAGCCTAAATATGTGTTCTGGGCTGTGGTCACTCTAAACAGCTCCAGAACAATCTATCTCTAAAAATTAAAAAAAAATTTTAAAAAAAGACACACCCCTGTAATATAGCATCCCAGAGGCTGAGGCAGGTGGGTCTCTGTGAGTTTGAGTTCAGCTTGGTCCACATGTACACACCAGGCAAGCCAAGGCCATATCTCAAACAAACAAATTGTCTTAAGGGATAGAGAGGTGGTGCAGTGGTAAGGAGCACAAGCCGTTCATCCAGAGGATGTGGGTTTGATTCCCAGCACCTATGTGGCAGCTCACAGCCTTCTGAGAGTCTAGTCCCCAGGCCTCTGATGCCCCCTTCTGGCCTCTACAGGCAACAGGTACCCACAAGACATCTAGTTGATGTGTGGCACTGAAGTCAGAAATTCTTATATGAATTCCTTAACATGAATAAAGCCAGGGCATCCTAAGGCCATAAAGATACCAAGACATTCATAAACATAAAATGATAAAAATTTTAAATAATAAGGTTCAGAATTAAGAAAAAAAGGACATTTGTTCTAAAAGTTGCTAGAAACCTTCCTCAGGGTATTGGGATGGCTCTGCAGGTAATAATATCACCTGTTCTGATAAAGAGTTCAATCCTTGAAACCCATGTAAAATGGAGAGTATACAGCACACGCACACACACACACACACACACAGACCTGCACACTCATGCACCCACATATATGTGCAAGCACACACAAGTTCAAGTGCAATGGCATGTGCACATGCCACATATATGTAATTACACACAGTCATAATAATAAGTAAAATACATTTTTAAAAGAAGCTTCCTTAAAAGGGTAACATCTTTTAGTGACCACTATGGTTTGTGGGATATACCCATTACTAAGTAAACATTTCCTGAAGGAACAAATCAATAAATAAATAAATTTGGAAACACTTCCCTAAGGTTGAATTTGCGATATGTGTGCCTTACTTGGGGTCAATCACTTCCTCGGCATTTCATTGGTTTATTAGCTTCATGGCAGTGGTATCATTAATGACCAGTGCCTGGAGTATGGGGACACACTCTCAGAGAGCAAGGGTAAAGACATCTTGTTTTGATTAAGGTCTGTTTGTTCCCCCCTCCTTCTGACTTTAAGAAAATGGCCTTTGATACTTTGGTCTTATCCATTTCAAGGAATTCAGTAGAATTGCTGACCTCAGTGCCTCACGTCATCTAAGCATCTTAGAAAACATTAGTCATAAACTTATGATGGCTGTACCTAGAACTTCCGATGACACTGCAAAAGATGACATCAGCAACATGGAGCAAAGCCCAGACCGTCCCTCTCGGGGACAAAGAGCTGATGGAGAGAAAAGCAGCAGTGGCAGGAACGGACGGCACAGAAGAATGCTATCTGCCCCTGTGGGCTGCTCAGGGTCAGCGCCACAGACCAGGCTCACCTCTGGACCGACCAGCCTTACCCTGCTGGCACTGCCCAGCACTATACTCATACCTCCCACACTCCCCTTCCTCAGGTGTGTGTGTGTGTGTGTGTGTGTGTGTGTGCGCTCGCACATGCTCATCAGAGGAAGACTTGCTGGCATTGGTTCTCTCCTTCTACCACATGGTTCTTAGAATTGAACTCAGGTCTTCAGGCTTAATGGCTCATGCTTTTCCATGCTGAGCTATTCCCTGGCCCATATTGTTCCTCTTAAATTAAGTGAATCTACCTAATGGCCACTGAACAGTACATCTACAAGTGAATAACATAGCTAAATTTACTTTTTTTTTCTATACAGTCTGGCTATGTGGACCACACTATCCTCAAACTAACTATGTATCTATCCCAGGATAACCTTAAACTCCTGCCTAGTTCTCCAAACGTTAAGATTACAGATACATGCAACCATGTCCAGCCCTTAAAATGGTAAGGCCTATGTTCTGCATATTTTAACAAAATAGGAAAATGAAAATTGTGATTACCAGCTGAGGAGCAAAACCAGCATCCATGGACCTCACAAATCAAGCCAGGTGTCTATTAGTCAACATTTATAGGCCCCTCACTCATTTCTCCTTTAGACACATTTAATATGTGTGATGACCTTATGTGTAGGTATTAATAATAACCTCATTAATGTAATGAGACACAGAGAGATGAGTCCTCATGTCTAAAGTTACACATTTATAGAATAAGTGAAACAAGAGACCTGAGACACGGAGAAAATCAAGCTCTATAATTCCATTAAATACGCTGTTTAAACACTTGTGCCTCAGGCATACTTGTCATCTCAGCCCCTGAGGGGTGAACACACGGGTACCAAGAGCTCAAAGTCATCCACCTGCACAGCAAGTTTGAGCTTGGCCTAGGCTATTTGATATCTTGACTCAAAATCCCCCCAAATAAATAAACCTGTGCTCACCGCACTCCAAGAGACTGAGTGTTGATCGGTCCTGAGTCTGGAAATTCACTGGCAGCAGCTATACAATTCCCCAGTGCTCTCTAGAGCCATCATGGCTCCTTGAAAGCATCTAGAAGACTCATCAGAAATGCCCTACACACTCCGGGAGGCTTCCCATGTTGTCTGGTGGATGTTTCCGCCAACTGGGCCTTCTTCCTTCTCTCTTCTAGGTGTGTTTCATAGAATGTCTCAATCTGCTGTTCCCCGGCCTCATTCATTGGCTATTTTAGAAGTGCCATCATCTCATGAGATTTTAACAGCCCAATAATGATACCTACAGTTGTCTTAGTTAAGGTTTCTACTGCTGTGATAAAGCACCGAGACTTGAGGAGGAAAGGGTCTCCACTCAACTTCTATTTCCAGGTAAAAGTCAGTGGCTGAAGAAGTTAGTACAGAAACCTGGAGACAGGAACTGATACAAAGACCATAGAGGAGTGTTTGCTCTCCCTGCTCAGCTTCCGTATACCACCCGGAACATCAGCCAAGAGGTAGCACTGCTCACAGGGCTGGTCCTCTCACTTCAATCATCAATCGAAAGAAAAGGAAACCCACAGGCTTGTTCAAAGGCCAATCCAATGAGAGCATTTTCTTAATTGAGGTTCCATCTTCTCAGATGACTCTAGCTTGTTCAAAAGTTGGGAATGGGGGAGAAAGATTAGGACAGGATCAGACAGAAAAACAGACCAATGAAAGTGAATACATTTTAAATCCTAAAATGATTGTCATTTCCTCCGGTTATGACCTTGGGTAAGTATTTTCCATTGGATTTAAAATCTGACTCAGTGACACAGAGGCCCTCAGACTTTCCCTTAGTCTTCTCCTAATCTTGGGAGAGCAGGCCTTGCCCCTTATAAGCTGCAGCATTCAGGAGAGCAGGCATTTTACCAGGACAGCACAGCAGAGCTAACCCTGGTGGCTGGGGGCACAGGTGAGCCAACCCTGAGGGGGAGAGCTCAGGAGAGATGGCGTGACAGTAGGGAGAGCTGGCCTGTACCTCACCAGTAAAGAGAGAACTGGCCTAGCGTGAAGGCTGCAAGACTTGGGAAAGTGGGCACCAAACTTTGATTAGGCAGCACAGTGGAGCTGGCTCTGGAGGCATGGGTGCTGGTGAGCCAGCCATGAAGGTATTCGAGCAGGAGAGCTGACCCTGGCTCATGCTAGTGACAGCATTGTGTCACCTAGCTGGAGCAGTGCTGGAGGACTAGACCTGGAACGCAGATAAGGAAGAGCCAGTGCCTAGGGCTCTAAATTAGCCCACCAAAACCTATAGCATCCAAAAGGTTGGAAGATATAAAAGGACCAGTCCTTCTGATCCAGTGCTGCAAGATCTCCGTGACACAAGGCAACAACAGGATAAGCAGGAGTTCCCATGAGAATCCAATTGATGGAGTCATAGAAGCCAGAGATCTCCAAATAGACCAGTGACTCACTACAAGGAACATCTGCCAGTGAAGATGTGTGGACAGGGTTACACTGTGAGACACACTGACACACCACAGCTTCCACGATGAGATGTTTTCTATGCTGTGTTGTTGCTGTTGTTTGTATGTATGTGTTTGTAAGAGTGTGTAAGTGTGTGTGTGAGTGTGTATAAGTGCGTGTGAGTGTGTAAGTGTGTGTAAGTGTGAGTGTGTGGAAGTGTGTGGAAGTATGTGTGTGAGTGTGTGTGAGTGTGTAAGTGTGGAAGTGTGTATGAGTGTGTGTGAGTGTGTAAGTGTGTGTTTGTGAGTGTGTACGTGTGTGTGAGAGAGAGTGTGTGTTTTATTCAGGGTAGAGGGAGGTTTCAAGGACAAAGGGCAGATATGAGGGGACGGGGAGACAAGTGGGACAGGGGTACCTGATGTAAAACTCACAAAGAATCAATAAAAAAACATTTAAAAAAAAAAAAGTAGATGTTAAGTCATTCCAGTCAGCAACTGACACTGTTGAAGGATCATCACAAGGTGTCTGTCCGTCAGTGCATGTCTGTGACTCTGGGTTTAACGTGACAGCACTGAAGCTTCATGAAGTTGTGGTTCAAGTGTTTGGCATCTCATTCAGCCTTTCCTCCTGTGCTCCGTGCTTTTCCCAGAATATGGGTGAGAATGTACAGCCTTCTTGAGAACGTTCTTGTGTTATTAATTTTCCCAAGAAGTTCTTTCTAGAACTCAGTTTACTTCCCCAGAAAGTCGGCTCACATCTTCCTATGATGCACACTCACAACAACAACTTAGACACACAACAACAATGTTAGACAGCTGCCAAGTGCCAACAGCAAGTATGTTGTCCATGGCACATGTAAAGGCATAGCCCGTGCCTTGAGGGCTTGTGATGTAAGGTTGACAAGAAATAATATTTGGACAAGTCACCGATCAAGAAGCTGATAACTCAGCTGTGTGCTGTTTGCTGACACACACGCTCACACACACACACACACACACACACCTTCTTTAAGAACTGATCTTCTGAAAGGAGCCAAGAACGAACAGAGAGATCACTTAGTGAGACCCAACCAGGTACAGGGAGGGAGAAGCTCAGCAGGGGTCCATAGAGCAAACTTTCAGATGAGGAAAGGGGAAAGTGGGCTAAGAAAGGGCCGCTAAGATGACTCAGCGGGTAAAGGTGTTGCTGCCCAGCCTAAAGACCTGAGTTCAATCCCCAGAACCTACATGGAGGAAATACAGAACCAAAGTTGTCCTGACTACATGGAGTCTGTCTAATGTACATGCATACACACAGCAATAAGAAATAAAAGTAGATAGATAGATAGATAGATAGATAGATAGATAGATAGATAGATAGATAGATTGATAGGACAGATGGACAGTAGAAAGTGGAAAAATGAAAGTGTAGAGGGGATGGGGAGTGCAGCTCAAAGGCATGAGATAGCTTGGAAGCACTGTGTTTTCCCCTAAAGAGATCACAGGCAGAACGATGGCAGGGTCTCCCTGAGTACCTTCTTCTGTGTTCATTACTGAAATCCTCTAATCCAGTGTCAAAGCTTCTACAGGGGTGAGGAGGAGGCTCAGTCAGTAAAGTGCTTGCTGCACAAGCACAAGGACCTCAGTTTCATTCCCAGCACCCATGTCAGCGGTGCCCAGGACGGAGGAGGCAGAGACTGTTGGATTCCTGGGACTCACTGGCCAGCCAGCCTCTTTGAGTCAGCTGGCTCCTTGCCAGTGAGAGACCCTGTATCATAAATAACAAACATATAAATAAGCAAGAGTTAAAGAGCTGAGAGGTACCTCCATGCTTAGGAGCTTGAATTGTTCTTGCAAAAGGCCTGGGCTCAGTTCCAACGACCATGTCAGGCAGCTCACAATAACTTGTAACTCCGGCTCCCAGAGATCTGGGTCTCTTCTGAAAGAGTGTGAGGACCCCACACATGCACATCTGCACACATTTCATGAACATAATGCTAGATGAGCAGCACGTGTGTGCCTGGTGCCTGAGAGAGACAGAGAGGGCATTGGACCCCTGACACTGGAGTTTACATTGGTTGTGAACAGCCATGTGGGTGCTGGGAATCAAACCTGGGTCCTCTTAAGGAGCAGCCAGCACTCCTAGCCAGTGAGCCATCACTCCAGCCCTATATTTCATGATGTGTGTGTGTGTGTGTGTGTGTGTGTGTGTGTGTGTGTGTGTGTGTGTACCTGAGCTAGCTGGGGTGCTCACAGAGGCCACAAGAGGGCATCAGATCCCCTGAAGCTGGATTACAGGCAGCTATAAGCCATCCAACATGGCTCTGAAAACTGAACTCAGATCTTCATGGAGACACATCTCTCCAATTCCTGTTTTCCATTAAAAAAAAAAAAAATGGACTCAGTGCTGGAGAGATGGCTCAGTAGTGGTGAGCACTGGCTGCTCATCGGACCCAGGTTCGGTTCCCCACACCCACATGTGGGGGCTCACAACCATCTGTAAGTTCAGCTAAAGGCTATCAAAGCCCTCTTCTGACTTCCTTAAGCACTGTGCACAGGTAATGGACATGCATGCATTCAGGCAAAACACTCACACACATCAAATAAAGTAAATAAAAGTTGACAACAGAGATTGGTAAGCACGTGTCAGCATGACGGTGCTCAGTAGTGAAGATGAACTTTAGGAGTCCAGTCTACAGAGACACATCCATATGGTAGACTCATCATGGTGTGAGGTAAACATGCAATATCTTGTATTCATGAATAAAGACAAAGATATGCACTTATTAAACACTGCAGTCAGTCAGGCATGGTGGCTCATGCTTTTAACCCCAGCACTCACCAGTCAGAGGCAGGCAAATCCCATGAGTTCGAGGCCAGCCTGGTCTACAGAGTGTGTCCCAGGAAAGCCAGGGCTACATAGAGAAACCCTGTTTTGAAAATAACAAAACCCAACAAGAACAAAGACACTGCTGTTGACACACATCTGTAATTCTGGTGCTGAGAAGCTAACAGCCCAGGATCATCCTATACTTCATAGTTAAGCTCCAAGCCAACTGGCCATCAGGATGCCTTATCTCAGGGGAAAATGATCAAAATCCTCTAATAGTATTAGAATGGTGATAAGAGAGGATAGCATGTGGTAGCTGATATTAAGTATATTAAATAAAGGGGTAGCATACAGAAGAAGCTCAAGGGCAGCCAGCTTCCTGAAAACAGGGAGCACAGACCCTCTATAAACCAAGGTCCAGGGCTACCCACTGTTCACCCTGGTTATACCTGTGCACTTAAGATGCTGAAGAAGGACACTAACTTGGGCTATACAGAGAACGAAACCATGTATCCAAAAAAGGGGGCAGGAGGAGAAGGGGCAGGAGGCCAAAAGATGACAGGCAGTCGGCACACCCCAAGGCAGGAGAGCACAAGATCAAGGCCGTCTTGGAGCTCAGCTTCTGTCAGGTACCAGGAAGGGTGCAGTACCCCTGCAACCCACCCACCTGTTCCTACGCAGGCAGTGGCTGTCACGGGGTGGCACCTGAGTCACCCACACATTAACACCCTGGGCTTCCCTGGATGCCTCTCCCATGGCTGCTGCCAGATGGTGAGCTCATGCCTTTCCACAAAACACTCTTCAAAGGCACCTCTGATCCAAAGATTAGAAGATGTCTTGGGTATTATTCGCCTACTGGTCATCCACAGCCCTCATCCTCAGTAAGGCGGTTGCTCGCATGTTCTGAGTGGAGCGGACTTTGATGTCTTCATAGCTTTTGGGGGTTTCTTAGCAAACCTGAGCTGAAAGCACAAAGCTCTCCCCACCCTCACCAGCACAGCTCCTCCGACAGCCTTGAGGCCAGTGCTACAGAGCTTGTCTTGGTGAGTCTCCAGGAACAGATCTTCCTCTCCCAAACTTATGGTTTACTCAAGGGCTCGGTCTTGGTGTAGCTCACACAGGACTTTTCCTTTCAAGGTCATCTGAACCAGTTCTTTCAACTGTAAGTCACATTGCAACCAGACTTGGTATTAAAAGCTCTACCGCGGGCTGGAGAGATGGCTCAGTGGTTAGAGCACTGACTGCTCTTCCAGAGGTCCTGAGTTCAAATCCCAGCAACCACATGGTGGCTCACAGCCATCTGTAATGGGATCTGATGCCCTCTTCTGGTGTGTCTGAAGACAGCGACAGTTACTCATACATGAAATAAATAAGAAAATCTTTAAAAGCTCTGGCATGGGGTCTGAGGTGCCCAACAAGCTTTCAGGCAATGTCATGCCACAGCCATGGGCCAGCACTTTGAGAACCAGGTGCTGCTTCCAAGGGGTAGCCACAAGACAGGGCTCTTGCCAAGTACACAGGGTGGGTTGTGTGTAGCTCCGCCAGTGGTCAGGTCCATATAAATAAGATGAAAATTCATGCAAATGAGATTCACGGGATTAGAAAGGCAAAGTTCAAGTCAGTCGGAGGCCGGGGCAGAACACTGGGAGTTTGAAATCAGTCTGGGCTACACAGTATAACCTGTTTTGAGAAAGAAAAGATGGAGGGGGAAGAAGGGGGAAATACAAGGAGGAAGAGGAAAAAAAGAGAGTATGTTACCTACTTTTAGACAATAGCCATATATTTTGAAAAAAAAGTCACATTGCTATTGCTAAGAACACATCGTGAAGGAAGGATGGCGTATGAGTTAGCAGAATCCCATAGCCCAGACTTTTGAACATTACCAACATTTTTTTTTTTTTTTTCCTGCTCTGGCTTTTGAAACAAATCCTTTTCCTTCTCCTTCCTGGCCCTGATGTACCCTGTCCCAGCCTCAAAGCCTTCACCCTCGTTGCACTGTTAGATTTGGGCAAAACCTTAACAGGTACCATCCCAAATTCTTCACTGTATGTAAGAAAAATGATTCTCAGAAAGCTTAGGTGATTAGCTCATCGTGACAGTCATAATTTCCTCAGAACCAGAAGTTAAGTTTCCATCACTTTCCCTCTTATGCTATGCATAAATAGATGTACAGGCAACTTCCTAGATGTATGTTTTCCAGAGTCTGAGACTTCAGAGCTCCCAATTTGACAAGCTGTTGCATTTACTGCTTACTAACATCATTATCCCATAAAAGAAAGATTATTTTAATACCTAAAACTTGAAAGCAGGTATGTCTGTGGAGTAAACAGTATTGATTCAGGTGTATTTAAAAATCTCAATAGTACCTTTTTCCCGTGCAGAGCACGCTCGATGGGTCCTGCCTCACTATAGTTTGCAAGAGTCTTTACAGATCTGATGAGAGCAATGGGCTTTCCCCTCAGAAACGGTCACAGACCTGTGTATATGTGTGAGAGGCTTCGCCTGTCAGTCCAGTGGCTTCCAGGTTAAACTCACCTGTCGTTAGCCAGTGACTTCACCTCTGCCTGTGTTTAGCCAGGGACCGTACCAGTTGTAGGAGACTCAGTACCAGAAATTCCTGTGATTCTTGGGACCCAACGCCTCTGAAGTAACAGGCAAGTTCACAGAGGGAAGTGAGGAGACATTGTCCTCCCTGGACCCTGACATTCAGTGACATTGCCAAAGTCAGTAAGATTTTCCACCCAAGAGCCTCGGAGCATTGGGTTGGATGCGAATGTCACCTCGATGGTGTGGCCGTGGGGGGTCCCACATAATAAGATAAGGTTGAAGGTGAGCAGGTGGCACAAGAAGCTTGATCTCCCGGCTACACTCGGCCCAGCTGAAGATATGCTCTAGTCGGCCAGCTTGGCTGTCAGCGTGGCACAGTCCACAGGCACTGGAGGGAGTCTGAACTGGGGAACTGCCCAAATCAGACCAACCTGTGGCCATGTCTGTGAGGGGTGTCCTGTTTGAGATCGACTCACTGTGGGTGTAGCCACCCTGGGCATGTAAGAAAGCAGGCTGAGGAAGCCACGGGAAGTGATCAAGTGAGTCGGGTTCCTCTGTGGTCTCAGTTCCTGCCCTGACGTTCTCAGTGATAGACTATGAGCTGGGAGCGTACGTTGAAATAAACCCTTTCCTGTCCCAAGTTGGTTTTGGACAAGGCTTTCTCATAGCAACAAAAAGCAAACTCGAACAAGAGGCTGGTGGAGCTTAAAACTCAAGTGGCAGGTATGTGATGATCCTGGCAAAGGCGGTTGGCATTCCTGGCAAGGAATGAGGGCTGGCAGAGTCACATATCATGACGCAGAAAGCTGACACCAATTACTGTGGTCTGTATGTTAATGTCCCTTATAGGTGCATGTGTTTGAACACTTACTTGGTGGGCCTAGCTCAACCACACTTTTTGTTCGCTCTCTGCTTCCTAACTGCAAAGTGGTCAGCCAGCCTCTCGATCCTCCTGCCACGCCCTCCCTGCCTCTGTCTGGCCTCCACTGAACTGTAGGGCAGAATTAGCCCTTGTCCCTTGGCGTGCCTGTGCCAGGGCATTTCATCACAGCAATGGAGATAGCTGGGCTCCATCACAACCCACCTTCAGAGGACATGCTTAGGCGGAACGATGCCCCTTACCTTCAGCTACTGGCACTGGGCAGACAGAGTGGTTCGACAGTGTGTGTGGCTGAACACAGTCTGCCCTCTTCTACCTGCACCAGCTTGTGGCACCCAAGGCCACAGAACATAAGGAATTATTATACCGCATCCCTCCTGAAAAGGCCAGATAAGAAAGGAGAACAGCTGCAAACCTCAATGCTTGTGTTTAGAAGAAAATCATACACGTGGTAGACCTAGTCCTTTTCCACCCCACTCGTTAAAATCTGTGGCAACGGTAGCTGGTTGCTGCTCCCTTAATTGGCTCTAATAACAGCAGAATATAGAGAGAGGAAATAAATGGGCAGCTAAGCAGACATCACTAACAGGACAGGCCTCCCTGCAGGGATTCCCAAGCCTTTTTCACAGGCAACAGTTGGGGAAAGTTCTTACTGGTGGCTGGCGGGGAGAAGGGCTTTGAAAAGCTGAGAATCCTTTACATGAAAACCATTTCTTATCTAGAAAAGACTAAGGAAGGTGATAATTTGGTGAATTTACAAGTAATTGTGCTGTGAATTCAAACATTTGGCATTCAGTTAGACTCGAAAGTCACCCCTCGAGAGGGTCTTCAGATAGCACTATACTTGCTCTGTGACTTCGGGGTTTTCTCATTAGTGCTGTTTCTCAAACTGTACATATGGGAAAGATTTATGCTGTTTTGTTTTTACATATCATTAAAATTAATTATATGTTACTTGTAAGTTCTTTACAATGAAGTTTTAATTAAAAACAAAGCACTCAACAACAAACAAAAGCCTCTTTGATTTCTGTAGCCTCCTCTACTCAAAGCTAGGGCAGCCTGGTGGGTCTGAGGGAGGCTAGAAGGTCTCTCCTCCCTCTTCTCTTCCTCCTGTCTTCCTTTCCTTTTGTTTGGCTTCCTGTTTCCTGACCCTGCTGGAATGTTAAACCTCCAAGAACAGAATTTGTGAACCAGCACGCCCCACCTCTTAACCTCTGTATGCTGAGAAACCATGCCAGCCTGGGGACCTCCTTCCCCAGACTGCCCAAGGGATATAATGATCAAAATAGAACAATCACAGCCAGGAGCTTTAGAAAAGTAAGGTACAGACACAGTCTCACTCCATGTAAGGAGTCCAAATAAGCCCAAGCTTTGGTCCCTTCCCATCCGAGCGCCTACTAAGGGTGATTTAGAAAGCGGAACCTACAGAAATAGTTCAGTCAGGTTCTCCTTTACATTGGGACCCTTATCCATCTGTCTGTCTGTCACCTCCTTTTGTGACCATATAGTCACAAAGGAGTTACTTAAGACTCAGGGTTAGGGAAGAGTTCAATGTGGAGGGAAGGTGGAAGGAGTTACCAAGGTGATCAGAGAGAACTAGAAGGCCTAGCTCCCTGGACCCATGGGTAAAACCTGCTTTGTTGGAGCAACCATGCTCACTCTGTGTGAAAAATGGAGGGGGGATGGAGGGCCATGTTAGTACGCACTGTTTCCAGTAACCAAGGGAACTGTAGATGCTAGGGGTGGAGAGAAACAGCTCAGTGGATAAAGGCACCTGCCACCAAGTCTGATGACCTCAGTTCAGTCCCTGCGACCTGCTTGGTGGATGGGAAAACCCAAATCCTACAAGTTCTCCTCTGCCCTCCACACATGTGCCATGGTACACATAAAATTATTAAATAAAAATGTCACTTAAACGCTACAGCCTCTTTTTGAAAAAGCAATATAATTGGAGGAAATTGGTTAATGGCCATTAACATCCACCTGGAAACTAGTTAGTAGTAATTAACAACTATTTGGGAATTGAAAGGAACCTGGCAGTAAGACAGGGTGAGTGCATTCTGATGCCATCCAGATAATGCTGCAGACAGTCCTTAGCTCCTGGTGCTCAGCCCTGTCTGGGATAAACATGAAACAGCTTCAGCCTCCTGGGAACCCTTACGGTTCCTGCTCTGTTTTCTGTTTTTATCGTTATTTCTAAAACTCAAGTGACAAAGATGGAATGTATTTGAGAGTTTACACAGTGATTGGCAAGTTCATCACTGCCTACCCACTCCATACTCTCCACGGACGATAGAGAGGCTTGTCTACAACAGCTCACCCACGTTTGTAGTTATTATACACAGCAAGGATGGCCCCGTGTACAAAGGCACCATCACAAAGCCCTAAGCTGGACCCCAGAACTCAATGAAAACACAGTTCCTGAGGGTTGTATCTGACCTTTACACACATACAACATGCTGTGCACTCATATGCATACACTTAGAAACCACACCCACACACATGCAAACTCATGCACACACAAACTCACATTCGCACACACATACACACACTAATTAATTTTTCAATTATTTATTGTTATCTCTATCATTGATTTCTTTTCATTGTTGTTTGATGATTTCGTTCTTTGATACAGGATCACACTATGTATTTATATCTCAGACTGGCCTTGAACTTGAGCCCTTCCTGCCTCAGCCTCTTGAATGCTGTTGTTACAAGTGTGGTTACAAGTTTCTTGGTTCTAGTCTAGGTGTGTC
Source organism: Micromys minutus (assembly GCF_963924665.1). Taxonomy (NCBI): domain Eukaryota; kingdom Metazoa; phylum Chordata; class Mammalia; order Rodentia; family Muridae; genus Micromys; species Micromys minutus. Next base: position 545,448 of record NC_137977.1, on the reverse strand, counting down.
TGTCTGTCAGTCTGTGTGTGGTGTGTGTGTGTGTGTGTGTGTGTGTGTGTGTGTGTGTGTTACTAGGAATTAAACCCAGAGCATCCTGCATACTACAAAACAAGATGGCTCATCGGTGAGTGTGATTGCTATCACCAACCACCCAAGTTTGATTCCTGGGACTCATGATGGAAGTAGGGAATCAGCTCCTGCCATTTGCCCTCTGACTTCCACATATGTGCTCTGGCAAGCACATACTCCCAAAAAGTAAATAAATAATTGATAAAAAGTGTAATTAAAAGCAAAAATAAATGAACATATATTAGAATTACTGTAATAAACTACATTGTCCTTAGAGGTGCTGAGAAATTATGACAAGAAGTAAAGCTCAGGATTGACACCTGCAGAGATGATGTGGTCAACCCTGGCAGGTCTGTCTCCATTCAGGCCCCTCCAAAAATGGTTTTCAGAGGAAGCATGTACTCTGTGTGTGTGTGTGTGTGTGTGTGTGTGTGTGTGTGTGGAGACCATGGACCATGTGCGCTGCTTCCTGGAGAAAATTTAGAGTCAGTATTTGGAGACATACACAATCTTTAAATTCCTTACTGGAAAGGTGGTGCAGTGGGTAGAGTGCTTGCCTAGCATGCACAGTGCTCTGTGTTCAAACTCCAATACAGCATAAACCAAATGTGGAGGCGCATGCCTCTCACACCAGTTCTTAAAGGGTAGAGAGAGAAGCACCAGGCATTGAAGATTCTTCTTGGTTATCTGGGGAATTTGAGTCTAGCCTCAGCTACCCTGCCTTAAAAAGGGGCAGCAGGACAGTGATACGGCTCAGCCAGTAAAGGTGCATGCTGGTCAATCCCAGGACCCCACATGGTAGAAGAAGGCACCTACACACAACACACACACACAGACAGACACACAAACACACAGAGACAGACACACACACACACACACACATACACACAGAGACAGACACACACACACAGACATACACACACACACAGACATACACACACACACATACACACACACATAGACAGACACACACACACAGACATACACACACACACATACACACACACATAGACAGACACACACACACAGACAGACACACAAACACACAGAGACAGACACACACACACAGACATACACACACACATAGACAGACACACACACACAGACATACACACACACACATACACACACACATAGACAGACACACACACACAGACAGACACACAAACACACAGAGACAGACACACACACACAGACATACACGCATACACATACACACACACATAGACAGACACATACACACAGACAGACACACATACACACAGAGACAGACACACACACACAGACATACACACACACACACACATACACACATAGACAGACACACACACACAGACACACACCCACACAGACAGACACACATACACACACACACACAGACACACACACATAGACAGACACACACACAGACAGACACACATACACACAGAGACAGACACACACACACAGACATACACACACACATACACACACACATAAACAGACACACCCACACAGACACACACCCACACAGACAGACAGACACACATACACACACACACACACACACACACACACACACACAGACACACACACACACACACACATACCAAAAAAGATTAAAACAAAAAGGCAAATTATATTTTTGTGCGTCTCAGTGCCATGTTGACTTGTAAAGTGGTTAATGAAGCTGTGCTTGACATGGTCAGACACCACTGCTCTGCTTGGCATGGTAAGACACCACTGCTCTGCTTGGCATGGTAAGACACCACTGCTCTGCTTGGCATGGTAAGACACCACTGCTCTGCTTGGCATGGTAAGACACCACTGGCATCTGCCAATCCAAACCCAAGCTTTGCTCTCGTCTTCTCAGCCCAGAGCCATAGACATTGAAAATCAAGTTTAGAAACCCAGGATCTACTCAGACCAGCCTGGACTACCATCTCTGAGACACGGTTTCCTGAGCTGCACATGAGAAGTCACTCAACTCCCCACCCCCTTCTCTAAAGCAATGAATCTAAAGGACTGGGTACATTATGTATACTTGCTTACTAGACAGCAGGAATGCTACCGTTCCCATTGACAGTAGCCACCATCCTTAAAAAAAAAAAAAAATCAACCTACTGCATATTCCATTAGAAAATGCAAAAAGACCCTGTCCTGAAACAAACAAACGGAAAAAAATAACAGACTGAAGAAAGACATGGTAATTCAGAATGCTTCTGGGAGAAAAGTCCAACATAATCAAGTATATCAATGAATTAGAAGTTACGGTAGTTGGAAACACTGATGCAGGCCCGTGACCCTAGGCCAAACCAGAGGACGTGTGCTGAGTTCAGGGGCCGGGCTACACAGTAGGACTCTGCTTCAACAAAGGAAGGAGGTGGCACAGCAATTAGGACTCTGGCTGCTCTTCCACGGGGCCCGGGTTCATTTCCAAGCGCCCACAAAGTGGCTCACAATTCCTGGTAATTCCAGTTGCAAGGGATCTAAGACCATCTTCTGGCCTCTGTAGGTATGTGCATGGTATACAGACAGACAGACAGAACATTCACACACATGAAATAGTTTAAGAAGTGAAGACAAGGAAGAAATTAGCATAAAATTGAGAAGTGTTGTATGATCAGAAACTTAACCAGAAACAAACACAAGACTATATGAAAAGTAATATTTGTACTCTTGATTTCAGTATTGGCAGGAAGAAAATAATGCTGAAACAACTAGATCGTCATTTGGAAAAGCATGTGGTTGAATTAATACATTGTCTACATGGTATAACAAAATTCTACATAAGGGAAAAGTACAAATCACAAAAATAAAATCCTAAGGAGCCCAGGAGCCAGGTGCTCTGGCAAAAGCTCTGGAGTCCCAAAAGGTCACTAACTGACAGAAGTGACGCTCTGAACCTGTGGCCCCAGCTCCCCTGCAGAGAACAGGACACAAGGCTCACCCAGAACACTAGCCGGCCAGCCTGAAGCAGAGAGACACATCCTCAGAACAAGGCAGGACAGCCAAAAAGTTGTCGTGACCTGTATGTGCACATATGCAAACTCTCTCCCTCTCTCTCCTCCCCTACCACATAGATAAGTAGAGATAAAAATACCAAAGAAAACCCAATTGTTAAAACCTTTATTATATGTATTTATGATTCTGTGTACCATGGTGTGCATGTGGGTAACAGGTTGTTAGGATCTGCAACAGCCCTTAAATAGAAGAAGTTCTTTATGACCACTGTACAAAACTTTAGATCACTGGTTCTCAACCTTCCTAATGCTGCCACCTTTAATACCGTTTCTCATGTTGTGGTGAGCTCTAATCACAGAAGTCTCTTCATTACTATTTCATAACTGTAGTTTTACTACTCTTATGATCCATAATGTAAATATCTGATGGTCAACCCCAAGGGGGTCTCAGCCCACAGGTCTGGAGCCTCTACTCTGAAGTCAATAGATTGAACTATCTTTTAAAAAGAAAAGACCAAATCTATTCACACAGTACTACTTCGTGTAATCCCAGAACACAAAAAGGTGAGGCAGGAGAATGTGTTGCATAGCGAGTGGGGGACTTGCCTAGAATGTATGATTTACCCTTACCACATAAAAAGAAGAGAAGAGGTGGACATGCTGGCCCATGCTTTTCATCCTAGAACTTGAAAAGAAGAGGCAGTCAGATCTCTGTGAGTTCAAGGCCAGCCTGGTCTATGTGAACTCCAGGTTATCCAAGGGCACACAGAGAAACACAGTCTTGAAAGACAGAACCAAACAAAAGGAAAAACAGAGGAGTGAGTGGGAGAGAAGGGGGGGAGGGAAAAGAAGGAAAGGCTCTGGGTATGGTTCAGTAAAGTATTTGCCTAGCATTCACGAGAGTATAGATCTTATCCCCAGCACTGTAGAAAGAAAAGGGAGAGGTTGTCTAGATGTGTGTGCATACATCTGTAACCCTGCATTAGTCAGGTAGAAGCAGAAAGATGGCTACAGGCTTGAGGCCAGCCTGGTCTACATAGGAAGTTCAAGTTCCAGGCCAGACAGAGCTACAAATTGAGTCTGTGTCTCAAAAACAATAGAGAGCTATGAAAGGCCCCTTAATCACTCTTAATCACAGGAAAACACACTCAGTCTCATCCACAGAAAGACAAATACAAAACAAAACTCAGATACTAGAGACAGAGATCACAATGGTTGATAACAGACTCATTTGACTAAGAGAAAATAGACATTCTCGCACACTGCCAGCAGGAGTCTAAACTGGGGTAAGTCCTGTGAGAGCAACTTGGCAGAACTAGGAAAGGAAAGGTCCGGCTGGGATTTGGCTCACTTGGTTCAGTGCCTACCGGGTGTGCAGGAGCCTCTGGGTTCCATCTCCAGCAGCCCATTGGCTGGTTACACAGGGGTCCCAGTCTCAGAGATGGAGACCACCCTCAGCTCCATCGCAAGCGTGAAGCCAGCTTGGGCTGCATGAGACCCGGCTTCAATAAACAGTCAAAATGCTTGCCTTCAAAACCCTACTTCTAGAAGTGTGTTTCACAGTCCACTTGCACATTGTGAACCAACAGAAATGGACTGTCAACTTCAGCATTGCCTGAGAGCAAAAGAACAGGGAATGGATTAGGACATGCCCACACTACGTGAAACAGGAAACATGCCAAGAGATGCTCAGGATCTGCTGCCGCATATACAAAGCTATGACACGAATGCTTTGGTTTCCTTGTGTGTGCATCGCCAGCTAACACACTTACCTCATGTGACAGATAAGATAGGCATATGGCTCGAGCCTGTAATCCTAGCACTGAGGAAACTGAGGCAGCAGGCCCATCAGAAGCCAACACAGGCTCCATAGTGAAACCCTTCAGCACATAGACACACAGGGGTTGGGGAGAGAATGGAAACAGAAAAGGAAGGAAATCAGACAGAGAGTGGCTGAAGCACGGGAGTGAGGGAGACCATTTCCCACTGTGTGCATCTCAGAGGAGAGGCATGGGGGTGCACACCTTTAGTCCCTGCACTCAGGAGGGACAGAGGCAGACAGACCTCTCTGGTCTGCATATTAAGTTCCAGGACAGCCAGGGCCAAATAGAGTCACCCCGCCTTAAAAAACAAAATCCCCCCCCCCAAAAAAAAAAAAGTTAATGAACATGAAGACCAAAAAGTGCATCTTCCTTGCCTTACTGTAACTCCAGATCCTAGGGGTAAGGAGGGACCCAGGGCTGGTGTTGTTTTAACAAGTGCTGTGTGAGTTTCTCCTGTGTGCAACATCACTACAATGCAGTTATCACTGTAATAACAGCAGCAGAAATGCAGCTGTAATAGGACTCACCAAGGAAGACAGAGCCCACAACACCACTGCCAAGATCTTCTACAAGTGTCCTGGGAAAGATCTTCTGACATAGCAAAGCTCAAAAAGGCTTTACAGCAGTGAGACCTTCTTTATGCTCTCTGGCGTTGGAGGGGAGGCAGTATTTTCTCAGGCTGGTCTCAGAACATTAAAAGCATTCACAAAAATGTAGCTAAATGGGCTGAGGATATCTCTCAGCAGGTACAGTGCTTGCCTGTTGTGTACAAAATCTGGGTTTGATCTGCACTGCTAGGATTGGTAGAGCAAACATGTCAATCCTAGCGTTGAGGAAAGAGAGGCAGGAGCATCAGGAGTTCAAGGCCAGCCTCCACTCCACCACATAGACAATTTGAAGCTATGCGAGTGCCTCATAGTTATAGAAAGTTCGTAAAGGGGGCGGCACTCTACGGAAACTGGAGCAGAGCAGGTGTGACCTGAGTGGCCGCTGCCATCTCCTCAGTCTACTAAAGGAACAGCAGCCACAAAGCGCTGACCACACCATCCAGCACAGGTGGGGGGACAGGAAAGTGTGACCGCTAAGGAGACTCGGAGGGAAACAATGAAAAGTTGGCTGTTTCTAAGAAATAAAAAAACGCACTAAAAGACACTGATGAAGCAAGCAAAGCAGAGCTGTTTTTTCCTAGTCTTGCCGACCCAGTGGCTGCCAAACTTTTCCACTTTCCTGTCTGGGTCCATACAGATGTGTAAGTTTTCTGTGATGGGCCCCAGACCTAACAGGTTCAAGATGAGGGGCAGTGCCGAATCTTACCAATTATGTTCTTGAGTGTGATAGAATCCGTTCTGCCTGGACAGAGGAACCCCTGAGACTCAATGCCATTCTCAGGCACAAAAAGCTGTCCAGACAATTATCTTAAAAGAGGTGGCTGTAAGTAACATGGATACGCTTTTGCTAAGCAGACAGTTTATCTTTAATTGCTATGGTTTAGCAATTTTTACAATCCTTAAAAAAAGTAAATAAAAACCAAGCCAAATAAAAATCTCTTCAACTAAATTAGTGATGTGTGTCAGCCATGGGAAAACAGTGTAGGGTAACTCTCTCCTGCAGATGTGGGAAGTGTTGCTGGACTTTGGGGAGCATGGGTGCCCCCCTGAGAGGATTCAGCTCTGCCTGTGACATCCTGTCCACCAGAATCCATTTAACCAGAGTCCCAGTGAGCTTCCTTGAGCTTAAGCTGTGGTGTTGAACCCTCAAAACACTTCATTCTCTCTGCTCCGTGACCCCTACCCCATGTCTAACGCCTTCTGTACCTGACTCCCACCCAGGTCACAAGCCTGCTTGGACCCATTGAACAATCTGTCAGAAGCGTCCAGCAACTGTTTGCCAATGATTTGGGTTTACACTGGTAGCACAGGCCTCAGCCTCAGTCACTCTGGAGACCAAGACAGGAAGGTGGCAAGTTCAAAGCCCACCTGGGCAACTTAGGGAAACTTTGTCTCAAAATAAAAAGAAAACAAGACAAAGACAGAGAGGGGTTGGGGGTGAGGGAGAGAAGAACTAGCTGACAGGTCCAGGAGAATTGGCTAGAGCAATGGCTCTCAACCATCCTAACTCTGCAACCCTTTAATACAGTCAACATGCTGTGCTGACCCCCAGCCATAACATAGTTTCATTGCTACTTCACAATTGTAATGTTGCTACTGTTATGAAACGTGCCATAGGAAGGATATCTGATAAGTGACCCTGTGAAGGGGCCAGAACTTCTGGGTTAAAAGCTCAAGAGACCGCTGGCCTGGAACATGGCTCCCAGCAGCAGGAACGGGAGGAGGGGAGGAGCCATGTTTGCCCTTAGGCACTCACACAGTAGCTTTTGGTAAGGGCTGAGATGGCTGCCTGGTGGCACATCCTTGGAATCTCAGCACAAAGGCAGAAGAGGTAAGATACTGAAGCCCAGGGCCTCTCGGGAGTCAGGGGTACGTGAGACACTGGAAGGGGTGCTGGGGACTGCAGTGTAGGTGGCAATCAGTGGTACCATGGCAACGGGGCATGTGCAGGGCCTGAGGCCACACTCGGTGCTGCAGATGCACATTTGTTCTAGCAAGTTTACTAATGTCTGCTTCCCTCTTGAAATACTCAAACTCCAGCTACTGTCTTAGCATCAAGCACAGACATGCACATGTGCGTGAGTGTATGTGCTCGTGCGCGCGCACGCGCGCACACACACACACACTCCTTAACCTTCCACTCTTTAGACAGCCAGTGCTGCCAATTGTAATATTTCCACCCAGAGCAGCTCCACTAGGAATTAATGTCTGCCCTCTGCCTCCTCAGTCTCCTCGTACCCACTACTTTCTTCTTAAAGGCACAGGGACCACAGAGCCCACTGATGCCCATGTGGGACTAAATGCAAAGCCCCCCCCCCCGCATTGTACAGGACTGGGACCTGGCAAAGCCACTTTGGCCCGTGTTGCCTCCCAGGGGCTAATTTATCTGAGATATGAAACTGTACCAAATTTCCAAGGCCTGTGGAAAACATTTCCCTTGAGCAAGAAGCTAATTTATTTGCCAGGAGAAGTGAATGGCTCCCTTTGCTTTCCTGACCTCCCATAGACACCAGGAAACAACATTAAGGGAACCTGGAGATAGACCCCAGACAGAGGCTTCGCTTGTATAAGCCTAAAATCAGACAAGGGGAACAGGACATAAATTCTGCAGCCTGTGGTAATGGACCCAGGGGCTTTGTAAGCTAAGGAGCAACATTTTTTTAAGTTAATTCCCTACTGAGAAATAATAAACTGGGCTTGGTAGTGCACACCTGTAATCCCAGCACAAGGACTGAGAGTTTATTGGCCAGCCAGGGCTACCCAGCAAATCCAAAGCCTGTCTGAAGATTGTAGAGCATCTTTGTGAGTCGAGCTTTAGGAGATCGTGGTGACCCTGTACAGTTGGACCTGAGCGACTTCTGCTCTGTTAGGCCACAGGTAAGACAGCATCATTTTAAAACCCAGATAAGTGCTACTAATTGTGCTTTATAGCATGCTGCAAAGAACCCTGACCTTTCCTCTCCCTCTGGTCATGTAGTTCATGGTTCCTAGGATTCTGTCTACCCTCTAGAGGACTACCAATTATATGGCATTTTAGGAGTGGAGAGGGTTTTATAAGATGTTCCCCACCTCCCAAAAGTGATCATTTGGAAGCTTATTATTAACTTGAACTCCTGATCTTCTACAAGGCGTGTAATGAGACCTGTACAGAAACGGGACTGGACCAGTGCCCGGGATGCTCTCAGAGTAGCCCTCATCTATAAAGCAGTTGGCTCAAGATGGACTGAATTTCACAAACACTCTGCCCACGCCCACCATACCCTGGGCTGGGGGTGAGGAGAGCCCCACACGCCTTTTTGTTGGTGCTTTGGTTTTTTTGGTTGGTAGGTTATCCTTTTGGTTTTTCAAGACAGGATTCCCTTGTGCAGCTCTGGCTGCCCTGGAATTCTGTAGACCAGTCTGGCCTTGCAGAGATATGCCTGTTCCTGCTTCCCAAATGCTGGGATCCCAAGGAGTAGGAGCTCTTGCCAACCTTCTTCAAATTCCAGTTACTACCGTGTGACAGGCACTGTAGTGGGAAGAGTACATGGACTCTCACAGCAACCCCATGAGTTTGTGGCTTGTTTTGCAGATTATGGAAAGTGACCGTTAGCTGGATCACAGAACTGTTCTCTGGCTGAGCAGAGACTTGGAGCCTGGTGGTCTGGTTTACACCTAGCACCCTTAGCCAGCAGTGAATTCCCCAGTTACACACCAACCCTGAACCTACCAGCACTGCCTGTAGTTTTCTGCCCTAAAATTTCATCTACCACACCAAGAATATCTGTAAAAAAAAGATTTTGAGAAGTTCAAAATGACAGACATTCAAAGAGCCGAAGCTAGACACCACCATTTCTAGTTGTACCAATAATTGCCTAACTTCCTAAAGTCTACCCAACAAAGATTGTCTGGTGGGTGTCAGTCCTGCAGTCCCGGAAGTGCACTTTGCAGAAGGGAGGACCAGAAAGGAAAGTGTCCTGACCTAGAGCTCTGGAGTCTAGTCATTCACAAAGAGGCGCAGAACTGGCTACAATGCTGTCAAGCAGTGACCTGGAGCGGACCGCTCATAACCTCAGTGTCCTCCATCAAGGTCCAGTTCCCATCGGCATTCCATGTGACAATTCCAAATAATCCAAGGTACACAATGGCCCCCAAGGAACAATCTCTTTAAATAAAGGTCTCAAGGCAGCTTACAAACACTACCACGTCTTATGTGACACCTTCCAGTCACACACAGCAGTGAAGTAAGATGAGAAGGAAGGAGCTCACTGTACAGAACACAAAACAATACCCTTTTTATTTTTTTAAAACTCTGGTGAAATAGGTTTCCATACGATATCCCTTTAAAAAAAAAAAACAATAATGTAAACCAACCTGTGGGTTAGTCACGCAGTACAGACTTCAAGAGTGTTTACAGATGCTTAGAATATGTACAAATGCTATTCTTTAGGTAGTAAAGGTTTGTTGCAATTTCCAGCACTTTTTCCTCAGTAAAAGAAATGGGGCTATGTCGGTGTTCTTGTATAAAAATTCATAAATGGAGAAAAGGCAATTTCCTGAGAGAAGATTTGTTCTTGAATTTTTTTCCTTTTAAACAATTGGGAATACAGAAGTGGGCTGTGGATGTAAGAAGCATATGTCTAAAGTTAACATTTTTTTAAATTATTTTAAGTACCATTAAGTTAAAATGTTTACATTCATTATAAAAATGCTGTTAAATCTTATGCAAATGATTTAACACTGATTGCTGCAACGCAAATTGCACTTAAAAAAATTATTGTGTACATGGAAGAAAAATATCTTGTTTGCTACCCTGTTTACAAATTCCAAGTGACCTCAGATCACCCACGTTACGATAAACGTTGAGATAAGTCAGTCAGCGTCTGTCATAATGTCATCTTGCAAACTAATATTCTTGTCGAGACCCCAGGAATGCGCTCAGCTCCAGGATGGACCAAACGGCTTCCAAGCTCCTTCCCACGAATGCTTGTGAGATGTGCACATAAAGCGTGGATGAAAGAGTTCTGGGATAACCAAGGTGGATCACGAGAAGCACATGATTCAGAGCAATACACAGAAAGGTTCTAATCTCTCAATCTTCCTCAGCAGCCAAGGCCCCGTCATCATTTTCACAGTGTCTCCCACTGATGCGGGGCAGAACCAGAGGCAGGCTGGCTGCAAGCAGCCCAGGCTGGCAGGAACAGGCCACATGCCCGCTGTGCTGGCCCTTCCTGCAAAAGCCCATCTCTTACTTCAGTAAGCTTCTTTGGAAATATACATCTTTCAAAACAAAGGCACAGAAATCACGCATCGAAGGAATGTTTTATGTCCACATTTTTTGCTGCCATCTGGACTGCTGGACAAAGTCAGACACAAGTGGTACGGAGCTGTCAGAGCCCTCCTCGCCTCTTGGCAGCACCAGCTCAGGCCAGGGCCAGAGCACACCAGGAATCCTGTCGCACCGAGGATGTGACTTCGGCAGGGGAGGACAGATTGACGCCTATGTAGAGGCCATCTTGACCTGAATACTTGAGGTCATTGTTCTCAGGGTTGGTACTTTCTCCCACTGCAGACATCACTGATGCGCCCACCTGATTAAAGAGATCAGAGAAGGATAGATGGTTACACATCATGTTGTTAGCTGCTCCAATCCTCCTGCCTCAACACCAAGGAACAAATGGCATAGTCAGCAAAACTGAAGCCACTCAGGAGGAAGAAGTAAAGCTAACCTTGTTCTTCCTTGCCCAAATAAAGGGCCAGGCAGTGTGCTGGCCACTGTCCCCAGTGCTATTCACTGCTCCAGACATTCTTAGAACAGCGCTGTTACCTTCACAAAGCCGAGGTAGACAGGAAGGGGTCCTGAAGGAACAACTCCAGTTCGTCAAACTTAAGAGTGGAGAAGGAAAGCGAACCACGCTAACTAACAAGGCACACATGGCCAATAGCTAGAAATAGCTAGGACCAGCTGTTCTTGCAAGGCTGCCCGAAACCTCCGGCCACAGCTGTTCCCACTCTGGCCATGACTTTTCTCTCACAAGACTCGGGCACCCCAGGTTCTTCCCAGCCTTCAGGGCTTCATCCCATACTGGGTATTCATTTGAAACAGGTTAGGATTCCTTAAAATTTTCAAATGTTTGGAAGCATCACCCTGATAAACTCCTCAAACAGCCATCTTGATGCTCTGGCCCTTATTTTGAAGAACCCCAGCACCAGACACAGCTGTGATGACTGGGAGTATGTTGGGGCTGTGTTCCCTGAAAGCAGTGTGGTCCAATGGACTCCTCTCCTCAAGCCTGAGTTTTCCTCCAGCCCTCATGCTCCTGTGGGAAGCTGGAAGTCAGTGCCCTGGAAGAAGCCTAACTGGCTTCTCCAGTCATGTGACTTGCTCTCCTCACACAAACTTTCCAACAAAACAGACCAAACCCAACTATCCACTGACCCCATCTTTCTCTTTCCCAACAAAAAGTCAGATTGACAAAACCCAGGAAGAAGCTGGCCTGGTAACAGAGGTCTGGATTCCTGAGTACTCAGAAGCTGAGGCAGGAGAATGAGAGTCCAAGACCTGGAGCCAGGCATGGGAGTGAAGGAGACAGAGGAAGATGATTGTGTGTCCAAGGCAAGCCTGAGCAACACAGTATGTCCTAGGCTAGCCCAGACTATGGGGAGACAGACACAAAAATACAGTTTGTGCAAGACCAATCTTAGCAACACCCAAACTCAAAAGTAAACATGAAAAAGGAAAGGATGGAAAAGAGGAAGAAGGAAGACAGAAAAGAAATCCCTAAACTCAGATTTTAATGTAAATATTACAATCATAAAAAATCAAAGTGGAGCTGAAGAGGTGGCTCAGTGGTTAAGAGCACTGTCTGCTCTTCCAGAGGTCCTGAGTTCAATTCCCAGCAACCACATGGTGGCTCACAACCATCTGTAATGGATCTGATGCTCTGGTGTCTGAAGAGAGATATCAGGAGAACCGGTGGGAGGGAAGCAAACCTCACAAGCTACTAAGATGTCAAGGGTTTTGTTTTGTGTGGTTTGGTTTCTTTTGCTGTTGATGCTGTTAGTATTGTCATTTGAGACAGGGCTTCTCTGGCTGTCCTGCAACCTACTCAGCAGACCAGGCTGGCCCTGAAGGTGTACGTGTCCATCCTTGTGAAGTTACTGGAATAACTGCAGTGTGACACTCCACTACAAGCACACAAGTGACACGAAACCAGTAGCTTCTGTAAAGTCATGTTTGTCACACCCGGCTTCTCGCCAACCCACCTATTCCAGAAACAGCCAAACTGCGGGTCTCTGGCTGTGTCAGATTTCTCTGGAACAAGGTGTTACTTCTGGGGCAGCCTAGAGCCTGCACCAAGGCACTCCCCCAGGGCCATTAACAAAGCCCGGCTCCGGGAGGGAAGGCTAGCCAGCCCGAAGCTGAGCTCAGTGTCCAGCTCATAGTTTAAGATAAGGCAGAAGTCTCAGAGGCCAAAGGCTTCTGGGTTGGGATCTAAATCAGCCTGCTTGGTGAAGACGGGTTGAATTCCAAAGTTCTGAGCTGGCCACCCCTCCATCTGCACACAGGTTACCTGGCTTAGGCTGACTCAGCACCTCTGTAATCATGTCCGAATAACACCTTGCTATGTGAGCATTCGACAGAGGCAGCCACATGGCAGCTCACCACTGTGACTGTAACTCCGGTGGATCTGACACACTTGTACGGGCAACACATGCCGGCAAACACCAATGCACATAAAATAAAAATAAATAAATAAAACGATCTCTCAAAAACAAAAACAAAAACAAACCAGGTGGTGATGGTGGCACACACCTTTAATCCCAGTGCTTGGGAGATACAGGAAGGTGGATCTCTGTGTTCGAAGCCATTCTGGTCTACAGAAAGTTCTAGAACAGCCAGAGCTATAGAAACCCTGTCTGAAAATAAAATAAAACAAATTGGATATCTAAATGTACCTACCCCATTGTTGTTAACTGCCATGTGTATATAAAAGTCTCTGCTGTAAGTGCTAGACCATAGCAAAGACAACACACATGAAGTTCTGTTATTACTTTAACACTGTTAAATACTGTTTATTCTCCCCCCAGTTCTACCTCTCAGCACAGGACAAGTGAAAGCGAGAGGTCAGGCTGTGCATTGTTCATTTGTCTGTTGACGTGAGACAGGATTGGCCTAGATCACGCTGGCCTCAAACTTACAGAGATCTACCTGCCTCTGCCTCCTGAAGGCTATGCATCTTAATTTTAGTAACAGCTTTTCATAAAGAGCAATGCAAGACATTCAACAACCATTTGAAATGACCCTTGGCTCCTGTCTGTTTTTAAAATGTTTTAAAAGAAAACCTTTGAGCTGTGCACAACACTCAGGAGGCTGAGGCTGGAGGAGTACCATGAGTTGGAAGCCAGCTTGGGTTTCTGGGGAGGGGGGAGATTAATTCAATCACACCAGAGTTCTGTCCTAAGAACCCAAACATAATGGTTTGAATAGGTATGGCCCCATAGATTTGTGTGTTTGAAAGTTTAGCCCATAGGGAGTGGCACTATTAGAGGTGTGGCCTTGGAGGAGGTGTGGCCTTGATGGAAGAAGTATATCACTGTGGGGCGGTCTCATGCTCAAGCTCCACCTAGTGAAGCACACAGTCACTTCTGCTGCCTTCGAATCTCTCAGCTCCTTCTCCAGCACCATGTCTGCCCGGATGCTGCCATGCTTCCTGACATGATGATAAGGGACCGAATCTCTGAAACTGTAAGCCAGCCCCAATTAAATGTTTGCCTTTATAAAAATAGCGTTGGTCACAGTTTCTTCCCAGCAAAAACCCTAACTAAGGCACCAAGTAAAAGCCAGGTGGGCTGCCTATAACTCCAGATCTAAGAAGATGCAAACAAGGGAAGGCTCAGGCCATCCCACGCACTAAAATCCATACATGCAAACACACATGTAGACATACCACACACTGAGCTACATCCCCAATTCCAAGAAAATGCCAATGCCTTTAGTGTTGTTCTTCTACCTGAAAAACAATTCCAAGTTTCTGAGAAATAACTCTTCTGTATGACTATTAGACTATATAGGAAGCTCACAGTCCAACAGAGGCCAACAAACCCCAAGATGCAGATGTGCATATCAGCTCTTAAAGCCACGGTGTGTGGGGTAGAGATTGGGAATGAGGGTGGGGTATGTATGTGCCACAGCGTGCATGTGGACAGACATCCTCACGGAATCTATTTTTCTATCTCTCTTTCCAACTCTATTTGCCTTCTAGGATTGAACTCAGGATGCCAGGCTTGTAATACAAGCATCTTTCACCAGTTCTAAGAAAATGGGATTTAAACAGGAAATGCGAAAAGTCTGGGCCTGCAGATGTCCCCAGTGGTATATACTCGAGGTAATACTAAGACTCTGGGTTTTTTCTCTCTCACCACAGAAGGAAAAATAAAATTTAAAGTCTTTACAACATTACTAAAGTTAGTGTCAAGAAATCATACAGGTTCTTTGTCTGTGGCCCATGAGATTATACTTTGGTTTTGACAAAAGGCATTTAAAAGTGCCCAAGGCCACTGAGAAGCTTATGCCCTGCTGAACTCAGTAATTCCACTTCTAGAACATATAAGGAAATAATCCAAAAGAAAGGAAAGGTGGCACAAAGGAAGCCATCCATTACTGGAGTACTTAAAATAGTTGAAACCATGGGAACAATCCAACACGGAATGGTCTGAAAACCTGGGTCATCCGCTCCATGAACTATTACGCAATTATTAAAAATAATAAGATCATGTAGCAAGATGGGAAAAATCCTGTCCTACAGTGAAAACCATCAGGGCATGGATTCCATGTCCTGTGCGTAAGCCCCATCAGGACAGGAGTGGGGATCTGAGAGCACTGAACGTCCTTGCCACTTACTCCTCTCTGAGCATTTCCCTTTGAATACTCTAATGGAACAGAACAATCAAGGCTGCTGGCTTCACAAGGCAGAGGCCGAGGTTAGAGGCCATCGAATGGGACCGCAAGGTTGATGAAACGAGGGAGAGAGAGGGACGCACCTCCAAGCTGCCCTGCATAAACTCAAGCCTAGGAGAAACACACCGCTCTGCTCCAGTTAGGGAGCACGGTGACCACGAGGAGTGACTCTCACAGCTGTTTCTTACTGCAGGGTCACTAACTCTCCTAGCTCATCCCTGGTTTTCACCTTAAATACTTCTCTCATAGGTTTTATTCATGGATCGTCTGAGGAGAAGAAAATCAGAAAGCATTCATAATCTTGAAACCGTGCACATACATTCACCAAGCATGGGCATTCCGGAAACACAGGCAGAAGTTCTCCCTCCTGACACACACACACACACACACACACACACACACACACACACACACGGCACAATATCTCATACCTAAAATTTCAGTGCCCAGGAGGGTGAAGCAGAGCTCAACCTGGCTTGTCTTAAAGGATTTAAAGGGGGCAGGAGGGTGAAACTGAGCACAGTGGTGAACATCTGTCTCACACACACACACAAATCCAAAACAAAACAACAACAAAAATTAAAATGATCTGGTAAGAATTTAGTTGTGGTGCATGCCTTTAATCCCAGCTTTTAAGAGGCGAGTGGATCTCTGAGTTAGAGACAGGCCAGTCAGGGCTACACAGCGAGCCCCTACGTCAAAACAAACGAATCAAAGAATTTCCATGAGTTAACATTTTCCCACATCTAATTAAGTTCTTCAAAGGACTTTATCAAATGGTGAGCCTCTCAATCTAGCCAAAGGCTCTTCTAGAACCGAAACAAATGTTCCTGGGGAAAAGCAGAGACGATCACTTAGATAGCCAAAGCCTAACCATCCTTCCTCCCTTCCCCAGGCAGATAGGCAGCTCAAACCAGGCAGAAATCCCCTCTCTCTCCCAGATCAAAGTGCACAGAGGGTGGAGTAGAAATCTGTTCTGTGTTCCGTTCTCAGCTTATCTGCCCTCCGCCCTCCTACAGACAACTGAAAATGGAGGCACTTCCTGTTGAAAGAATGTGTTATCAGCGCCAGACTCAGCCTGGGCTTAGCATAGCATGCACACCAGGGTAGGTGGGAGACAGCAGCGTGGCCAGGCAGGAAAGGAAGAAGCAATTCCAGGAACAACTCAAACAGAAGGGAACATGGGGAAAGCCCGTTTGCTCACGAGGCACACGCAGGTCATCTCACATCACCCACTGGTAAAGGTTTAAAGAATTCAGATTTGATACGTTTGAGCAGTCAGTGCACACAACCGTGCCTAGACCAGGTGGCTCTCAGCAGTAATCTCCTCCCTGCCCTGCCTTCACATCTTCCAGGGAGGGAAACTGAGGAGAGCTTCCATAGGAACAGACGGCGAACACACCAGAGAGAGGAATCGCAAAGACCAAAGAAGCCAGACAACGGGACGATGGAAGTTCACTTTCCAAACCCAGGGAAAAGAGAAAAGAGCTCCTGAAAGCTTTCCTGCACAGGATGTATGGGAGGTCTGCACATGTGCTTATACACACAACACATGCCACACTAGTCTAATTTTGAAAAGAACAGAATACTGGCCATAAGGGCACATGCCTTTTGGGAGGCAGAGGCAGAAGGGTCTAAGTTCCCAGGCCAACCTGATCTAACACTGAGACCCTATCTCAAAAAGAGAACAGCTAAAGCTTTCTAGCTTGTGAAATTACGTGTGGGTGTGCAGAAACGTGAAATGGGGCTGTGCTGAGGATAGCCTGGGCTCAGTCACTATCCTCCTGCCTCACACTTCACAGGTGCTGGCATCACAGATGCGTGCTGCCAACATAGCATAAACCTTAACGTTGTAAGAAAATCCCAGTGAAGCTTTTGAGGAGGAGAGAGCTCAGTTGTTAGAGCTCTCGCTGAGCTGCACAAACCCTGGGTTCAGTCCCTAGTACCAGAGACACCAGGGGGTGCTGAGGAGGTCAGAGGGGTCAGTTCAGTACCACCTCAGCTACATACGGAACAGCAGCCAGCATGGGTGGGCTACAGGAGGTCTAGTATCAAAGAAACAGCCAGAACTCAGCTAGGGTGTCTGCGTTTCTTCTCACAGTGTTCCTCTCCGCTGGAAGACACTGCTATCTGTGCCCAGAAAAGTTATGAGGCAAGTGATCATCCATGCTCTGGTGTGGGACTCTAAGCTTCCAGACCCTGATCTGTCTCCCCAGCACCTGAGTGAGTCTGTGCACACAAATCCTGTGAGGAGAAACCAGGCATTCCTAGGCAAAGCTGTGTTTTTGTAGCCTCTAGGCTAAACTCCTGTGGGACTCCAATACCCTTCCACAAGAAAGGAAAAAATGTATTAGTAAATCCCAGTAAAGCGAAAATACTTGCATGGAAGCCGGTATGTCCACTTGAAAGGGCTTATTTTGATCCAGGCGGAGGCAGAATAGGGCAAGACTCAGACTCAGTTTCCAAGGTGACATGTGGAAAGTACCAGAACGCATGGTCCACGAGGACTTGAGAATTGTTCCTCACAGCAAAGCTCTCGTGCTCTAGATAACAGCGTCCAGTCTGAACCCCACTCCAAAAAAATAGCTAGTCCCCATAACTGCCCAGATTCCTTTGTGGAATTCAGTGCCTGCCTAGGGAGAAAAGTTTCTCTAGCTGCAACCAACCCATCATAGACAAAGAATCAAGCTGTCTTAGACTCACGCTCCACTCTCAAGGAGAGCATCAGGTAGGCAAGGCAGCCGGTTCAAGCTATGCTGGTGGGCAAATATAAACTGTAGTCTTCTGGGAACTTGAAGTCAATCCGGAAACGTTGTCCACAACCCCAAGACAAAGCCCTTCAACGCTGGGGGTGTCACCATTTTCTTATGCTTCTCAGGAGGTGGGGGAGGGTCCCAAACCCTGAGCCTCAGCGGGAAAGCAACCAAAGTCAGAAGATGCTCAGCCATCACATCAGGGAACTAAGGAAATACCAGCTATAAAAATGCTATCAGAGAAATAAAAGCTGGAAAATAGGGCTACTTCATATAACACAGGGTCCTTCTCTACATTTCCCTTTTAGAAAGTAAAGATTTATTTCCACTATCTTAGTGCGGTGTCTGAGTGTTCAAGCGTCTGTTTTAAGTGGTGGCTGTTCTTAAGCTTCAAAGCAGTCTGTGGGCATCTTTCATTTATGCTACACAATACTCCTAAGGGCCAGATGGGAGGAATTATTCTTCCCTTGTAGGAGGACAAGTCTTGCCAGCTCCCTATAGTCACGGGGAGCTTCAGCTAGCTCTTGGCTGCCTGAATCTGTCTCCTCCCGGCTGCTAATTTGTGCACCCCAGAATAAACTTTACATCATACTCAGGGTTCCCTACAAATCAAGTACTAAATCTAATGACAACATCAAACATAGTTTGATACAATAAAAATGATACAGTAAAAAAAAAAAATGGTGGGCACTGGCAAAGACTCTTGTAAATAGTGAAAGCTGACCATGCCAACAGGCCAGATAGCAGGCTGTGGAGTTGGTCCTCCTGAAGGACCAGATGACATAAGCAGGCTGGCAAATCCCTGTCACCACTCTTAGGAAGTGGAAACAGGAAAATCAGGAGTTCCCGGCCATCCTGATAGCAAGTCTGAGGCCATCCTAGGCTATATGAGATTCTGTAGAAAACAGACACATAAACTGAGTACTGGGCTGTCCTAAAGCTGGATATGTCAGTCACTGGATTCTTTAAGTCCAACAACACCTGTCTTTGAAAGTATTGGCATGCAGAGAAATTAGCAGGTAACCCGAAACATGAGCAAGACTATCTATCCGACTGAATTTAATTCGGACCCATTAAGTCTTCATTTTGCTGGTAACCCTTTTGGCAGACACCCATGAAATACATAATAAATTGCTTCAATTCCAGTAAGGGAATTCATTTTCTTCAAAGACTCATTTAGCGATAACATTTCAGATCATCCTAAGCCAGAGTTCTGTCTGTAGCTGAGTTCTCCTGTAGCATTATTTCACGTTTTATGACAATTTTGTGTGTTTTATACTCGAATTTGGCACTGTACGAAGGAGAATGAGCTGTGCTGCCTCACACTTTCGCCCAGTTCTGGCTTCAGAGCTGTAAGAAACATATGTCACTTACCACTTAAGCCTTGCTTGAGCATGTACTGTTTTCTAATGTATATTCAAAGCCATAGGATGTTAAGAAGGAGATGGCGAAGTTTCTTACTACCTTATCATAACACAGAGAAAAAGAGGAGGGGTTTGGAAAATGAAAGTATTCGAAATCCTTATTTAAACATTCCCTGCTAGGGTGACTTTCTGTGAAGGCTTGACAGTGTTCAGATGGAATTACATGTTACTAGAAAGGCCGTGAGCTGAGGAGGGTGACTGGTACACAGGGAATGTGAAGATAAGATGCCAACAAAATATTTATGTTCATGGTTTGAAGCATGTAGCAAGTGGGATATTAATAACTGAGTTGATTGGCCGACTCCCTGAGGGAGGGGGAGGGGTGACAGCTCTGACTTAGGAGCTAGGAGACGTTGCTTCCAGTCCCAGATTCAACACCAGAGTGTTCTGTGACCTTAGGGAGTCACTCAGTGTCCTGGTTTATAAATGAGGCAATGACAGTGCCTGACCCCAGGGCTCACCACTGAGCGGGTAACCAACCATTTTTAGCTCTTCTCACTCTGTAGACAGAGAGCTCGGAAATACAAATGCTGAGCCAAAATACCGCATAGCCTCCTGGAAAGGGTCTGTTTAATCATCTCGTAACATTGAGGGTTGGTGGGTAAAGGCACTTGCTAGCAAGCCCAATGACTGATCTAATCCACAGGATCTAGGTGGGAAGAAAGAGAATGGGCTTCACAAGATGTCTTCGAACCTTCATACATGCTTATGACCCCTTTGTCATAAAACCTGAAATAGTCTTATAAAGAGCAACTTACTGTTTATAACACTATTAAGTTTAATCTTACATATAACATCATAAGTTCTGCCTAATATCTCCCTGTCGTACCATAATACATTTTATTTTCTATGTTGATTCAATTTAGATTAAGAGAATGTGTTCTTGGTAAAGCCCATGCTCTGGAAAGACATGGCTCAGCTAAGAATCTTGCTGCTACATCACTAGGATCAAGGGCAAAATCCCAGAAACCACATTAAAAAGCTCCCTAACACCTGCAACTCTAGGCCCAGGACCTCCACAGAGGCCAGCGTTGGCACCTGCACATCTGTGTATACACAAGGCAGGTACACTTGTATCTGGGGGTGTGGGACCTGGATGAGCTAAGGCTAGAAGCCCCGGGGACCCTGAAGGAATGGAATCAATTTACCTGTTCCTAGGTACCAGGCCCCTTTCACTAGTCACACCTGTACACGTAACAGAAGTTTTAAATAGGGCTAGAGAGATGGCTCAATGGTTAAAAGCACTTTCTGACTGCTATTAAAGAACCAAGTCTGGGTCCCAGATCTAGATTGGACTGCCCAAAAAATGTTTGTGAACTTCTGGTCCAAAGGAAATATGTTTTGTTTTTTTTTTTCTGACTTCCATGGATACCTTAACTCACATGCATACACCCACACACACCTGGCATAGTCTTAATGTCAAGAAAGGCAGAGGCAGACAGATCTCTGGGAGATGTGTCCATTCAGAGGGATAATTAAAAGTACCTGGCACATAAAGAGTCTTGCTGAAGACTAAGCTCTTGTCCCGTGTGCACTAACTTACAGGTGAGAAGGTGGGGCTAACAAGGCTGGGGCTTAGAGATAGACAGCTTATTAAGAACGTTTGTTGCTTTTGCAGAAGACTCAGGTTTTATTCCCAGACATGTGGTGGTTCAATCATCCAGTTTTGGGGGTTGGATGCCCTCTGGGTACCAGGCATACGTGTGGTAAATACACATACATGTAGGCAAAACACTCATTTTAAATAAAAAGCAAAAAACAGCAAATTGTTTCCCAATAGAAGCAGCAGAGGTCCAAGCTGGGGAAAGTGGTTCAAACCTGAAATCCAATACTAAGGAGGCCGAGCAAGGAAAATTCATACAAGCATACACATATACATACATACATATATTCACATACATGTAAGCAATAATCAGGTGTTCTGTGAGGTGCATGCAGAACATTCAAATGGTGATGATGCGGTGGTTTCCCAGTTACAGGGATGGGGGTAGGGTAGGGCACTGAAACAGGAGAACCAGCTGCACCCAGGCGTTCAAGGCCAACTTGACCATCATAGGAAAACCCCACTCTGGGTGGGTGGATGGATGGATGGGTGGATGGATGGATGGGTGGATGGATGGGTGGATGGATGGATGGATGGATGGATGGATGGATGGGTGGGTGGATGGATGGATGGATGGATGGATGGATGGATGGATGGATGGATGGGTGGATGGGTGGATGGATGGATGGATGGATGGATGGGTGGGTGGGTGGATGGATGGATGGATGGATGGATGGATGGATGGGTGGGTGGATGGGTGGATGGGTGGATGGATGGGTAGGTGGGTAGATAAATGGATGGATGGATGGATGGATGGATGGGTGGATGGGTGGGTGGGTGGGTAGATAAATGGATGAATGGACAGACAGACAGAAGATGAGCTAGAGAAATGGCTCAGTGCCTATGAGTACATCCTGCTTTTCCACCATCTAGTTTGGTTCCCAGCACCCAGCTCCCAGCACCCATAATTGCTCAGAACCACCTGTAGCTCTGAAGGATCTGAGACTTCTCCAGGACTCCATCAGCACACACTTATGTATGTGTAATACACTCACAACACATTTATGTATACATAAATAAACAGTTTTTAAAAACATAGCAGACCTGGGGTAGTAAGCTCAGGCGTATATACTTGCTGAGCACCTTTGGCCCCTAACACCACAAAGGACAAGAGGGTGGGAGAAATAGTAACTTTCTGCCCCAGGGCCAGCAAAAGTAATCCATAGCTTGTGTAGGCTAAGTCTGTCACTGATGCTTCCTCTGGGTCCTATGCAGGGACGATTGTCTGTGCCTAGCAACAACATCTTGGTAAATCCAAACTGACTCCAACACAGTAGAGAAAAATCTTCTTATAAAAATTTTCATATTGGTAACCCAAGCACTCAGGAGGCAGGCAGATCTCTAAGTTTGAGGCCAGCCTGGTCTACAGAGTGAGTTCCAGGGCAGCCAGGACTATACATAAAAACCATGTCTCAAAACAAAAACAAAGCAAAAATCAAACAAAAGAACTGGGTGAGAGGTAAAGCATGAGCTAGAGAACGGAAGCAATGCTTTCTAATTCCGCCACAGGTTCAAATTTCCACACAGGATCCTAGCACCTAGGAGGCATCAGAAGTTCAAGGCCAGTCTCAGATAAGTTTGGGTCCAGCCTGGACTACATAAGACCAAGTCACAATAAATACAAACAACATCCCTGGAGAGATGTGGACCATCTCTTAACCTCGATGGATGTGGTTAAGACCACTTGCTGCCCTTGCACAGACTGGGGGTTCAATTCGAAGCACCTACATGGTGGCTCACACCATCTATGACTGAGTGCAGTTGAGGGGCACCCAGGGCCTGAGTTCTACAGGCACATACATACATGCAGGCAAAATTCTCAGGCACAAAAAATAAGCAAAAAAAATTTTTAATGTCTATGAAAGGAACTTCAAAGGTGAACCTGCCCAGGTATATACACTCTCTTCTGAAGGTTTCACGGAGCTTATTCTGGTCTATCCTAGTAAGAGTCTGTCCCTAAGTCACTGCTGCTGAGGACAAGCACTTAAGTGTATATGTTAACTCTTTCAAATCACCACAAAACTCACGGGTGCCTGCAGTAGGAAGTCAGGCCCGTGTCTACAGTTTCCTAGAAGTGCCAGCAAGGCAAAAACAAAGCGCCTATTAAAGTTCTGAAACAGATCCAAGCAGGCTTTAGACCCTCGAGACCCAGACAGTGTCAAATATGGGATTCACAGGTTTCTGCCTTAGTTTGTCATCAACAAGAAACACAAGTAAAGAAACCTGTTAGAACTTCTGTCAGGAGGTTCAGCAGGACAGCCCCCTCCCCACCCCTAAGGCTGAGGCTGAGAAAACAATGTGTAAGGTGTGAGTTCAGTGCACATCGCTCGGTTCCAGGAGAGAAGGAAAACAGGCCTGTGAAACAGGCAAGCAGGAGCGCTGGCATTGTTTATTTCAGTTATCAAAATAGTCCTCATCAAAAACATGGTAATTGTTGGAATCCAACAAACAGACAGAATGCATACCTGTCATGGAAACCAGGGTTAGCTGAAGTTCATTATTTACAACTGAACATAGTTTGGGCTTTCCTTACTGCTGACATGACAGGGCTTTGAAATACTTTTTAAAACGTTGAGCTTCTGTTTTGAAGCTCATTCCTCCCTCTGGTTCCCAAACATCCAATCCCTGCGTTCTAGACAAATTCAAACAATCTCCCTTTGGTTCCGTGGATTGCTACTCCTCCTGGATACTTCTTTCTATCTACATTTTGTTTTTAATTCCTAGTTTCTTTATTAATTGAGGGTGCTTGCATGTGAATGACACTTTATTAGTGTGGAAGTCAGCTTCCTTCCACCACCTCTGCCCTGGGACTGAATCCAAATCTATCAGAGTAGGGTATGACCACCTTTACTAAAGAACCAATCTCACCGGCTCTCTATCCCCATTTTTCTCTCCAAGAACCCTACCCAATTGAGGGAGGGAATACATACGCAAGATACATTTTGCAAAAATCTCAAATGACTAATTTTTTATAAGGAAAAAAAAATCACGGGCAACTATTTAGGCAAAGGCACACATACATCCCTGTAAACCTAGCACATGCCAGTAACACCCAGACTAGGAAATCAGAAGTTTGGTGTCACCACTGGCTACATAGGCTGAACTACATGAGACTGGGGGCTGAAGAGATGGCTCAGCACTTAAGAGCACTGTCTGCTGTTCCAGAGGGCCCAAGATTCCCAGCTCCCTGGAAGGGAGTGCTAGAGGACCCCACCTTCTGCTCATCCTGACCCCCCATAGGCACCAAGCACACACATGCACACACACACACACACACACACACACACACACACACACGCACACACACACAGGCAAAACACTCATCCATACACATTTTGAAAACTAAATATTACCCAGTTACTTTAGGGTTCTTCTGTTCTCCATAGGTCCTTTCCAACTGCGAACAGAGCTGGAAGCCCTCTCCCCCTCTACAGCTTTGCTCATCATGGTACTTTCAAGTCTGACCTGCAGAGAAAGACCATGCATGTGCGCGCCTGCCACTACACCCACACCTCCGAGTTATGAACACTTCCAGGTAGGAGACCTTGTTTTCCTCCCCTGTAAAAGCTGCCTCCTATACATCCACACTCAGCAAACAAGACTCCACAGTGCAGTGTTACACATTTAATGGTGACCAATAGTAGTACAGTTTCAGGGTAATCTCAACTTGTTTCAAGTAATTACTGATACTATTTGTAGACAAAATATGCTCATGGATTCTTTATGCAGACACATTAATTCTCTGTACATAGCCCAAGCTGCCCTCAACCTGGAAATTCTCCTGCCTCGATTTGTGAAGTTCTGAGATTACAGGTATGGGCTACCACTGTAAGCAGGTGAGTGCCACAGTGTATACACACACACACACACACACACACACACACCAAGTGTTAGACTTTAAGTCACAGGGAAGACCACTGACCAGATGTCTCTGACAATGACTGAATAACAATGTCAACACCTGGAATTCAAAATACTTTTTTGTTGTTTTTTGTTTTGTTTTGATTGGTTGGTTGGTTAGGAGGTTTTCTGAGATAGGATTTCTGTGTGTAGCCCAGGCTGTCCTGAACTAGCTCTGTAGACCAGGCTGGCCTCAAACTCAGAGATCCACCTGCCTGCGCAGGTGTGTGTGGGCTTTTGCCCAGGCCAAAAATAATAATAATTAATTAAAGACAGAGTCTCAGTGTGTAGCCCCAGCAGACCTGGAACTCTCTATGTCAGAGATCAACCTGAATGCTGAGATTAAAAGCTGGTACCACCTCGTTCAGCAGATTTTAGTATTTTTATATGCCATGAAGAATAAACACCAAATTCTGTGGTCAATTAGGTCAACTAAGTGTTTTCCACTTACATGTAAGAAAAACGTTAGCCATAATAAGACAGACTGTGAGCATGTTCGTAGTAAGTACAAGCATCAATGTGCGTTCTACCAATGCTGTGTGGTAGGAAAAATCTGCCTCTCCCTTCAGTCTGTGTACCCCACACCAGCACAGCTTCCCACAAGGAGAAACTGAGTCTCAAGTGACCAGGTTCTGACCAGATGGCTCACCAGAAGTCTTTCTTACTCTCCTGGACAGAGGACTCACTAAGGCACAAGTCAGAGCTGGGACAGAAGGAGGCAGGAACTAAGCAAGCAGCACAGTCGAGCTCTGGAGCAGAATCCATGCTCCAGGCCCCGCGCTCGGATGGAGGAATGGTCTGGTGTAGCCAGGAATGGTGGCCTTCAGGTTTGCCGGGGAACATTGAGATCAAGGCTAACCTAGCAACTTAGTAAAAGGCCAAATTTTAACTACATGTTAAAGGTCACACATGGTGGTGAACACCTTTAATCTTAGCACTCAAAAGGCAAAGGCAGATGGATCTCTATGAGTTCAAGGCCAGCCTGGTCTACACAGGAAGTTACAGGAGAGCCAGGACCACACAATGAAACCCTGCCTCGATATAAATAAATAAATGACTGACTGACCATGTTTTTAAAGGTCCCTAGTACTGAAAACTACGAGAAAATGTAAAGAAAGGATGACAGTAAGACGGCCCACAGAAAAGCTGCTTGTTACACAAGCCTGACTACCTCATGTAATCTCTGGGACACAGCGGAGAGAAGCACCTTCCCAAAGTTGTGCTCTGACCACCACAGGCTCGCCACGGCATGCGCACATATACAACGTGAATAAACAATGCGTTGACTTAAGTGAATCACAGAGAGAGACAGAGAGGACTCCTTCCAGTACCCCAGTGCTGCTGGGAAGGGACCTGAACCCTGGCTCAGGCTACAGCAGCCTCACTCCAGTGTCTCTTGGCCAAGAGAACCAAGAACCTGGTGCCGGTGTAAACAGTCCATAAGCAGCTAGGCTAGAAGTACCGCCACTGACTTCCCAAACGGAAACGAAGGACAACAACTCAGGGGCTGCTGCAGCCTGCGTGTGAACACAGTGCTTGAGTTCCACCAAGGGAAGGCAGTCATGTTCCCCTGTCACCTCTCAGCAGAGGGCCATGCAGCTCCAGCCCCACCATCTGTGCCTGAGATGTGGGTTGTCATTGCACATTGAACCCCCCCCCCCCACAGCCACACACTGTGAGCCTGGAGATCTGTGCCCTAAGCCAGTGAAGACACTGTAATATAACACCAGACTCCAGATCCCATGGGAACCTCCTGGTTTCTTCCACTACAGTGATTGACTTACGGTGGTCGGTAGAGCTAGTGGCTTACCAGTAGATGGTGACCCAGACAGAAGTGAAGCCACCTTCTGCCAAGCTGCTCACAGGCTCCATGATTGTCTCCACAGCGACCACACCACAGAACCACAGCAGTCCAGCACAGCCAGACAAAGCACTAGAAAGTGCTAAGGGACAAAGGCATAAAAGGGCCTCCTTGGCAACATTCTAGAGAAGGGACAAGCCACCTGCAATTACTCTTCATGAGGGACAATATCCAAAGTTCCACACAAGTCAGGAGCAGCCTGAGGGCACCAGTGGTAGGGTTACCATGCAGGGAATGCCTACCCATCTCTCTGGAAACCTGGTATTCTCTGCAGGAAGCTGGTAAAGAGGAAAATGAAGAAGCAACCCTATGCAGGGCAGACGTCATCCAGCTCTGCCCCAGCTGCCTGGAGAGCTGCGGCTCATACCAGCTGCCTCAGGCTCTCCAGGTCCCATAGAGCTTTCAGAGCTGGGACCTTGAAAGTCTGCAGCCTTGGAAAGGGCCTCTCCGGAGTCCCCACCGAAACTTCTTTCTGCTCTGCCTCCTGGTTCTCTTCTGAAGAGACAAAGCAAGCCTAGAGAACTAGCCCACGGCTCATAGGACCCTCGTTCAGTCAGATGAGGTTCCTCTTCCAGTTTTTCCATTCTCTTTCTAACAGACTGGATTTATTAAGAGCAATTTTGAAATTTTACATCCCAAAACCACAAGAGCGAATCCACTCCCCGAGCAAACATAGGAAGCCTATGGCAATAACATTCAAACTAGGCATCAGCCACGGGAACTAGACACTACCTTCCCCAACAGTAACGTGGGGCTTACCACAGACAAGACAGACAGTAGCAGCCGCTTCTTAATACACCAAATAAACAAGTAATAAATAAATAAAAACATCATTTTGCCCTATTTACCTACACAATCCGAGGACCAAAGAGTAGGAGCAGCTAATCCTTGATCTTTCACTCCTTGACCAGCAACAAAATCAGTCTACCACTTCGGATAACTGAAGCTGCATTCAACACCAAGTAAAGAGATGGATCAACAGGTATAGGTGCTGGCTGTGGGACTCCACAGAGCTGTTCAGATTTCTACGCATGTAAGTGGCACACATACATAATGGGCACAGGAATATCCCACACAAATATCACACACATATACAATACACCACACACACACACACACACACATTAATTCACATTTATAAAAGCTCCTTAGCCTAACATTTCAACAAACAGAACCAGTTAAGCATCTAAGCATCACGGCATCATGGAACACATCTTCAATCCCAACAGAGGCAGAGGCCGATGAACCTCTTTGAGGAAACTTGGTCTGTCTACACAGAGTTCTATCTCAGACAGGCCTAAGAGATCCGGTCTCAAAGAAAAAAAAAGTAAAACCTTTTTGCTACATTATTCTTTCACTATGTCCATTCAACAAGTATTTATAGAAATGCATTATATACTGGTTACAATGTTTTTAATTATTTGACAATTTCATATATGTATAGAATCATTATTTCACTCTATTTTCATTAAGGAATTTGGTCCACAAAGTCAAATCATCTCAAATATGGAGTACTGTTTTTAGTCTGTTCATTTAGATTTGTGACTGAGGTAAGACCAAGATGGAGGGAGCCTGCGGAAGCTTCCAGACTCTAGTGTGGTGCTTCAGTTCTACCTGGGACTACTGAATGGAAACACACCTTTCCAGGCCCCACACCCTGAAATTCTGACTAAAACTCCAGGGTGGAGCTTCGAAATCTGCAGTATTTTGAAGTTCCCTAAACAATCCAGGGTCAGACTATACACCCAACAGCTTCTAGATAGACAAGGGTGTCAGTCTCAGAGTAACCCTAACCGACAGGGAGGAATCTTGGCTGCACTCATAGTTCAGAATCCTGCCTGGGGGATGGGGTGTGCCTGACAGGACCTCTGTGGAACACAGGGCTGAAGCCAGGGTGTCCAGGGGACCCATTAGAGTGGGTTCCCATCATAGTGCCACAGAAACCGGCAGGTATTGCTTGTCATTACTGAAATGACCCTTTGGAATTAAGGACCCCTGGAAACACCAAGTCTCCCAGCAAGAGCAGTGGGGACAACCGCAAAGGAACCTGCCTTGATCAGATCTGAGAGTAAATCTGGAGCTGATACACACCTAGTTACCAGTCTAGGTTAGGAGAGGGAGAGGGAGGAGAGAAAAGGAAACTTGATGGCTCTGAAGCTTTGATACCTTTCTTCCGGCTACTCTAACCACTGAAAAAGCTGGACCTTAGTTAAGAGGTTTGTAAAGTGCTTAAGTTTTTACATTTTGTTGACATTTAAATATAATTCCCTCTGAGAAATATTCTTAGGTACCAATTCACTAAATTGTCAGTTCAGATCATTATACTGCTTATAAGATAAAATTGAAGACTTTTAACACAGAACAACTCCCTCGGGAGTCACCGGCTTCCACACTTACCCCTGAGGCCGGCGCTTGTGTGGAAGGAGAAGCATTTTTGGTGCAGTCTTCAGAATTAGAAGAAGAGGAAGTTGGAGTCATAGGAACAGAGCTACTGCTGTTACCTGCAAGACATGAGCTGTAAGGCCACCTGCCTCCACTGTCAAAGCCAGAAAACACTTTCCAGATAAAATGGCATTTTATCATACTTACTGGAACAAGCTTTTGACTTGTTTATATTTTTAGGTTTTCGTTTCCTGGTTTGAATTCCTTCTTTTTTCATAGCAAGTGGTCGAGGCACCTAAAAAATGTCCACATTGGTATTACATGTAAATATTATACTGAAGGAAATTTAGACATTAGATGATCTAAGTACTGAAAGCCCTCATTTTAAAGTCTCTGGGATGTAGCTCTGTGGGCAGAAGTTCAATCCCAGTACCACAAAAAATTAGTCTTTTTTTTTTTCAGTACGAAGGACACGGGTGTGCTAGGGAACACAACTGACCAGCATCACTAGCTTTAAACTAAAGACTTTTGGCAAAAATTTCATCCACATATGTGTGTTGTTGATATTTACTAATATGTTATATGTATATATACACACACACACACACACACACACACACACACACATATGTGTGTATATATATAGATGGTAAATGCATATAAAGATTTCCCCTTTCTCCAACAAATAGAAATTATTTTAGAAAACAATTTTATCATAGACACTTTAATATTTTCAACTTCATGTTTATTATCTAAAATAACTATAGAGCAAATATTTCTTGCATGAGTCTTTACTTTTAATATCCTTATTTAAAAGAGATCAAATACCTTCTCCCTACAGCACAGGTTGTTTACTTTAAAAGACTGATCACTATTAGGCAAGGGCTCGTGAGGAAAGTCTCAGCGTGCAGAAGGAGAAGGTAGGTAGACTGCTACACCGGGTTGTGAGTTTGAGGTCAGCCTAGGATATAGAATGAGACCTTGTCTAGAACCAGACAGGTACTGAAATTTACAACAAGCTTTGCAATCCTTTGATGGCAAACTCTAACAGAAGCTTTCAAATATAATTCTTCAGACATATATCTTTACCAGATTTCTTAAAACGTAAGATTTATAGTAATCACTATTTCACTATCAATTTTGAAGTAAACACTTTAGATTTTTACATTTCTTTTCTTTGTTTTTCTTGATACAGGATTTCTCTGTATAGCCCTGGCTGTCTTGGGTTAAAGACGTGCACCGCCACACTTGGCTCATTTTTGCATTGTACAAAGACTGTTAGTGTCAGATTAGTTGGAAGTGGGTTTTATTTCCTGGCTCCTTAGCAGTTGAACTGGGGAGATCACATTACAGTTAAGGAGCAGTTTGAATTTGCTATGGGCATGGGTACACACATATTCACTTTTATACCTTTCTTTTTATTTGCTGATTCTGACTTATTCACGTACTAACTGCATGCATTCATAAACAGAATAAGAGGCATACCCCATGGAGTTTCATATAGAGCCCGCAAGCATTGCACACGGGCTCACCCTCAGCATTTCTACGCCATAAGGTAGTGGTTGTGGTGTGACAGTTGGCACAGGACAGTCCAAGCCGCCGTGATGAAGGCTAAAAAACAGCACGTAACACGGTAAGTAAAGAAATACTACCTTTACATATTTTAATGACTTTATATGTACATCAAGTTTTTATCTTCAAAAAACCCACTTTTTCTGTTAATTATACATAAAATGTCCTGTCAGGGGAAAAAAAAATCTGTCAAATATAACCAGGCCTTCCTGGACCAAAAACCTTGAGGGCTGCAGTGTGCTTAATCCCACAGGTAAGATTCTCTCCCCGGCCTGTTACTGAGTGTGGTACGCAACAACCCGGAAGCCGTCATACACTGACATGCGGAGGTCACAGCATCATGTCTGAGTCCATAGTGGCTGCTCCTCAAAGTCAGGTTTCCACACATTTCCTCAAAGAAGCTTAATGCTTCCCCAAACAGAGCTAAATTCTAGAACATTCGCAAGAATACAACCAACCACCAGGCAGCCTGAATCCTGAAGCACAAAGCCACCAACGTGCTAAATGGCTTTGTCTCATCTAAGCATTACACATAACCGCATCTATTTTCCAGGAACCACAAGAAGATGAGAGAGAGTCTGGCACAGCCTTTTACCCCAGAACTAGGGAGACAGAGGCAGGTGGAGGTCAGCCTGGGCTGCACAGAGAAACCCTGTCTAGAAAAAAATAAGGGAAGGGGTGGGATGAGAAAAAAAAAGGGGGGGAAAGCCATGATCTGAATAAAAAAATACTTTTTCTGTTTTACAAAAGAGTCAAGCACATGTGATAACATTTTTTAATATACTGCCTTGCATATGGTGATGTTGACACATTTTATTTGTCCCAATTGTTCTTCATATGAATAGTTAACTGAGTAAACTGGTGTCACCAGGACAAGCCACATCTCATGCTGCCCTTTATGACCCTAACATTCTTAAAAGAATAAATTTTCTCAAAATCTCTAGGAGAGGGAGTCTTGAAAACAATATAATCATCTCCCAGGAAGACAAAATATAATTTATTTATATTTAGATTATTAAAGAAATTGTTCAAAATTATTAAAAACAAGTTGTGCTATGACCAGATATACATAAAACAAAATTCCAAAGGCTATAGAAAATTACAAAGAATTGGAAAAGATATGTTGGGCACATATATTGGATATTTGAGGATCAGAGATGCAGGTTTCCAAGTTCTCTGTAGACAAATATAAATGACTAAACACGGCTTTCACTCCTTTACAGTAAAACCATAAAAACAAGGACGGTCCTTGAGCCCTTTAGTCCTGTACCGGTTCTAAGAACTTGGGGCGAATGATTCTCAGGATCTAGTGAAAAGACACACACTTGGCAGATAGAACTACTTGAGAAACTGCTCTGTTAAAAACAAAATTAGCAAACTTGACACACCGAGGGTTCTTTTCTCTTTTCCCTCTATGGGACTCAGAGGAAGTAAGTTTCCAGATGAGCACGTCTTTCTCTCCATAAATGTAAAATCAGTGAAGGTCGGACCAAATGATCCGTTTTATAAGTGAGCCATTTATGACAGTTTCCAGTGGAATTTGGAGCCAATGTGGAGCAAAATTGTTATCAGAATTTGCCATTATAACAAAGAGTTTTATGACTGTCAACTACGGTTCCTAAGTGAGGGCAGTCTCTATAAACATGAAATGAAGGTGAGCAGGTTATAAAAGTTCCTGTAACAAGCGATCTCAGTTCTGCTCCTCACTGACAAGGACTTCAACTTACACCATAAATAGTTTATTTTGCAATGTAATACAAGTTCAAATTCACAGTGATTGGTTCTGTTCC
Organism: Micromys minutus; assembly: GCF_963924665.1. Lineage (NCBI taxonomy): Eukaryota > Metazoa > Chordata > Mammalia > Rodentia > Muridae > Micromys > Micromys minutus. The sequence goes on along the minus strand of NC_137977.1, from coordinate 512,790 downwards.
TCTGGCTAAACAAACTGGGGTCCAACATTCGATTTCTGAGAACTAAGCCAGATTCACCAAAACCTTAAGCTTACAAAGGGAAGCAATTGATAGCGACACACCCTACAATTGGTATCATTTATAACTCATTGACAAAGCATATTGGCTGACCTTGGTTACTGCCAAGACACCTGCCACACAGAAAGAAAACTAATTGGTTTACAAACGTTTAAATTGGTTCTCTTATGGGGGACAGTTGTTTTTGACTAGTAAGTGCATGAAATAAATGGAGCTTTCTAAATACGTTTGTTACAGGTGTTAGCTAATCAAACGTGCAATTCAACTAGACCCTACAGACCACCACGTGTACACCAAGTTTTTGCTCAGTTTTGACAAAAAAAGCTACCCCTTCAGAGCTCAGTTGGACTCTGCGATTACAGCTTCCCTCTAGAAAGTAATGTTTCCTTGTTCGTACTTGTCTGATAAATGAAAGCAAGAACTTATTTGGAATATTTTCTGACTTCTTTTTAATAAAACACATGAGGATCTCAAAAGCCTCTGAGTCAATTACATCCTGAATTTAAGGATACCTTTAAAAGAGACCCAAAAAAGTTTGTAACAAGCTTAAAGCAGATTCTACTCAAATTAACCTCAGCTACTTTATTTTAAATGCATTAAAAACAAAACAATCATAAAACTAATTGCCTCTCCTTAAGGTGTCAGACTTACACTGTGATGCAATTTCACGCTAATCTATTTAACACAAACAACATGTATAGCGTTTGTTCTGCTAATTAGAGAATAACAATTAAATAAATTACCTGGATCCTTAAGATGTCTGGCATCTAATTTCAAAGCATTTACTTTAAATGGCATTTAGAATACTATTAGTTGGGGCTACACAAATGTTAGCCTTAAAGTGCAATTCATGAACCCCCGCCCCCTTTTCCTTTTCTTTCATTTCAAGTGTTATATATCCTAACAAATGACTGTATTAGCTTAAGAAAAAATAAGAATTCCCCATACTTATTTAAAAGATGGTATACGCTTGAATTGGAGACATTCACAATTTGGGAAGACTCTACCTTCTCAATTTCAAAATAACCAATATTTGAGCAAATAAATCTTCACCATACTCGGAGCAATTTAAAAGACAGAGGAATATGGAGCTAAACCTGGATCTCCAAGAGCAAACAGCCCAAAGAGTAGAGCCAACCAAAGCACTGCGCAGCTAGGCTGCCGCTGAGGAGAAGGCTGTGGGTTTCCTAGTATCCTACTGGCTGGTCGGGTATTGCAGGGGACAAAAAGGACACAAGCCAAGCCTCCTTTGCCTACTTTTGCTCTGCAAATGTTACCTGCAACCCCTATTTCTTGGTTATCCATTTTGTATACTGGCCAAGAAGAATACCTCTTTAGGGTAAAATATGTGTGTGTGTGCTCTAAGAAACTGAGAGGCAGCACGGGGCGTTTTGGGAGCAGAGCACTCGCTGGCTTGCCCGGTGTCAGTTCGATCCCAGTACAGGGAGTGGAAGGCAGCACTTACCACGCGCTTCTGTGGCTTGATGAGGGGCCTGCTGAGGCCGTTCATCTTGCTGTAGAGACCGCATGCGTTGCACAGGTAATGACCGGTGCCGTCTCGTCTCCACAGTGGCGTCTGGATGGAGCCGCAGTTCACGCACTCGCGGCTCTCCGACAGGTCCTCCAACAGGTCTGTGAGGAGAGCAAAGACCAGAGGTCTGTGAGGTCGCCAGCCCCGCGCACACCACACTCAAATGTCCCAGTCGGGTGGTCAGAAATTAGAGAGCAACCCCAGGCGCCAGCCCACGGCCTCAGTCGCCCTAGATCCGCTGACCACTGTGGGGGGGGGGGTAGTAGAAACCCCAGAGAAGTCAGCCGTCCTAAGAATGACAGGATCTGGGGGAGGGGGGATGGAGGAGTGATCAGCTCTGGTCCTTTTACTGGTCCCTGGGCCGGCTAAAGGTTGACGGGGAGGCCCATCATAATTATAAAATGCAACTTGCGGCATGATAGTCACTGATCGCTACCCTCAATTTCCCAGGACTTGCTGCCCATTCCTTGTTATCAAGTAATTCCTAAAGAATTTTCCGTACTCTTAATATTTTCTTCTTACATGCCTTTTCATCAATTAAAACCAAAAGACAGACCTTATCAAAATACTGGTCTAAGCATTTATGTCAATTAATAATAAGTAAGAAAAAGATTTTCCCAGAGAGAAAGTAAACACGGAGATTACTTTTTATTTTTCATGTCATGAGGATCTAACACTGAAATATTCCAACTTCTATCTAAAATATATTTTAAATGCTTGTTCCCACCTTTCAGATCGTGTAGCTAGTTTTGGGGACTTGAAATTAACCTAAAGCTTAATTTAAAAACCCAAAATAATCATAATCAACAAACAATGGTAGTATTTGCTGCTCTCTGGAAGGAGGTAACTATAAAAGAACATCAGTTTTATGAACTGAAATTACATTCTTCAAGAAATATTTTAGTCTCTTTTAAAGCAAATAACTTCACACTTTAGTGGTTTATTTGCCAGAAGACAGTGCTACCCCTCAACCCCTAGGTTCTGAGTTTGTGTTGACAGTCAGTAATCTGGTAAAAATATTTAAATATGGTTTTAGCATTAATGCATTTACCATTAATTTTTACCTTACCCCCCACCCCCACCAAAAAAGTGTCCTTCATTTCTAGAGTTATGTCTTGAGACTTAAGTGAAACCAACATCCCACACAAGTGAGTTCAAAGTTATCCTGGGGACACTGGAACTTACAACACATCACAAAGATTTATTCTTCTCTGCCCTAAAAGCCACTATTGACCACAGTCAGTAAAATGCTCAGGACTTCAAGGACACTGAAGTTAAACAAGGCTCTTGCCTTTGTTGTTGACTTTAAAATGTTACCTATCAGAGAGCCCCTCTACCAGAGTGAGGCATTCCCTGGAAACCCGGCCACAGGCCTCCTCCAGACTAGGAACAATAAAAGACCCCTGAAGAAAATTGTGTGAATGCCCCCAGGGAGAACATAGTCCTCTGAGGTCCCAGAGACAATTTAAAATTCTAGACCTTTTTTTAATTAAATAAAAATTCTTTAGTTCCTTTTTTTGTCTCCCTGCAAAAAGAGCCAAACAGAACAGCAGTAGTTCTAAAATAACAAAAGAAAATAGACTTTAATTATAAAACCTAGCTGTGCCAAGAGGTTGGCACCTCTGTTCTAAGTGCTTCCTTGGGGTGTTCCTGGGAAGTGAGAGACTCCAGTCAGGTGTGGTTCCCTACATGGAGCTCTGCTCAGTGGGAGCAAAGGAAGGCCTAGGGATGGGGGCTATGAGGACCCAGGCTCATCTCAGTGTGAACAGTTTCAAATCCACCCACCAGGCAGACAGCAGGCTTCTGACTGACTGTGCAGGTTGATTAAGCACAGCACTCTTTGTTCAGACCACTTACAGGGTCTACTTCCAAATGCGGTTTTAAATATAGTTGTTTATTATTATTATTATTATTATTATTATTATTATTATTATTATTATTATTATTATTATTGCAGGAAGATGGCTGCAAATTCAAGGTCAGCAAGGGAAGAAAACAGAGAGACTCTGGCAGTGATGAGGGAGGGGAAAAAAAATCACAGTAAAGAAACAAGTATGTCTGTGTGATCAAACCTAGGTCTACAAGCTCCTAGCCAATTCTGTCTTAGTTAATTCTTTTCTTAGCAGACTGCAAAATCTGGATATTCCCAAATCCCCTCATTCCAAATCACCCTTTTAAAAATCTGCCTGAGACTACAGATTTTTCCAACTTTGCAATGCCCAAAGATGGGGTGGGGGATATAGACTAAGTTCAAAGCCAAATGAATCTTCTTTGGTGCCTATGATGGCATCCCTCAAACAACCCTGGTCCTGGCAATGTCTAAAGATGGAACTGTCTCTTCACAAGCAAAGAATTTAGCAGGAATTCGAAGGTATGTCAAGAAACTGGCAGAAATGGGGTACACTCAAACAGCAAGCACCCTGCCCCACAAACTCTGGGTTTTCCTACTCACACTCCTCACCCCTCCTGCCTCTTCTCAAAAGCTTCACAGCCTTGCCACCCTTCCTTGTCCTTAGTCTGTCTCTACCCTTGGGAGCCAAGCATGGTCTTTATGACAGGAAGGGTGGCAGCCTATCAAGGCTCTCTGTCAAGTCCCAAGCTATCAGAACATCCTCAGCAGGGTCCTTGCTATGCCTGTCTTCCAGAATGACAGTTAAAGGTGCAGAAGAAAGGGAAGATGCCAAATACAAACTGAACAGCATTCTTATTTAGTGTAACAAGTCAGGGGCCCTGAAAGGACATCCCTAAACCCAAGGGAGGGAGGGGCTCCCAGAATGAGGCACAAGATTCATGGGAAGGACTATTTGGAAAAGTGTGCTTCCATTAGTAGTAATGGAAGTAATTAGTAGTAATGGAATGAGGGTAGTAGTTAGTGAGACTAACTACTACCCTCAGCTCCATTTTTCCTTATAGGGACAGTTGTCAAACGGGTGAATCCTGAGGAGAGACTTATAGATGAACACATGGCTCAAAATAGGATGGCTAGGGAAAGAAACCATGCCCTGATCATACCTTCCTCTAAGAGCAGAGCCATTTTCCAAAATAAGGTCTTTCCGGGTAGCTGATTGTGTTTTCCCACTTCACACACCAATAGCCTCTGGCACGGAGAATATGAGGGTGACTTCATGAGCTAAACTCTGAAGGTCCAGGCCTGGCCAAGTAGGAGCCATATCCCTGAATCCCACCCAGCAGATGCCAAATCTGAAGGCCTAAGGACCACAGATGTCACAAATGACCGCTCACTGGTGGGGGAGGGGGAACAGCGATGCCTGTAGATGCCTAGATCTCAGGGCTTTGGGTGTCTCCTTTAAATACCGAAGAAAGGGACTGAGCTCCTCAGCTTAGCAGACTGAATTAGAAGAGGCTGAAGGTGTCCACACGTCTACCTGATCAAGCCCCCAGCTTTCCAAGAGCACCTAGTCTTAGAATCTTTTTCACCACTCACTCAAAACAGGATACAAGCAGAGGTCCCACAAATCTCTCAAACTGAAATGCAGGTTTTTCTCAATTGCCGGGTTCTTGGGTTCTTAGCTACTCACGAAGTGCTCAGGCCCTCCCTCTCCCACACTGCGTACGTTCCCACCACACTGCTCTGAGGTCATAGATATGCATAGATATGCCCCTCTTTCCTGGACAAGAGTATCCCCAACAGCATCGCTGCTAACCTCTGAGTCTGCCACTAAGACGTTCTAAGAAATCTTTGCTGGTCCAGATGGATCTCTAGTAAATAGCTGTTCCACACAGGCTTGCGCCCCGGGGTCCCCGGCCCGCACCCCCACACTGCGGGGCGATCTGCTCTTTACCTGCGCTGGGCCCTCGCGGCACCGGGAGTGGAGCTCCCGCACGGCTCTGTAAGCTGTGGAGCACCGGCGTTTCGAAGGGCCCGGCCGGCCAGGCGGGAGTCAGCGGCGCGCCCATGTAGGGCGAGTAGGTCGGGTGATGGTGGTGGTGGTGGTGGTACGTCCCATTCAGCGGCCGCGCTGCGGACAGCGAGCTGTACTGGTGCTCGCGGCCACCCATGGCCGCCAGACTGCCGCCACCGCCACTCACGCTGCCCGCGCCCGCGCCGCCCGCAGCCACGTAGCCCCCGGGGTCCCGCGCGCCGCCGTTGGCCATGGGCGGGCTGGGCGAGTAGGGGAAGCGTGCGGAGGCGTGAGCCGAGGCGGATCCCGCACCTCCGGGTCCGGCCGCGCCGCCGCCCGCTGCGCCACCCCCACCGTACGGGGGGCTGTCGGCGGAGGCCTGGGGCCAGCCCGGGTGGGCGCCCGCTCCGCCCGCGTGGTTGCTGGGGCCGCCGCCCGCGCCCTGCAGGTAGGGCAGGCCGGGTAGCATGGAGCCCACGCGCGTGGTGGGCACGTAGACCGGGGAGCTGGCCGCCGCCGCCGCCGCGGCCGCCGCAGCCGCGGAGTGCACGAAGCCGCCGGGCGCGCCGTCGTAAGCGGCGGGCCCCTGGCTGGACAGGGCGGCGAGCGTCTGGTACATTTCCTCCGGCTGCTCGGCCGCGAAGGGGCTCAGTTTGGCGCCCCGGCTGGACCAGAGCAGCTTGCTGGCGGTCGCGGCCTGATCGAGGTCAGTGAAGAGCAACAGGTCCTCCCAAGTCGACAGGGCGCCCCCGGGGCCAGTGACCCCGGGCGCCGCGGCTCCGTGGGCAGCGGCGAAGGGGTGCGAGGCGTAGGGGCTGAGCAGGAGCGAGCGGCCCGGAGGTCCCGCCACCGCCTCGGTGTCGAGCTGCGGCGTCCTGCAGTTGCTGGCGCCGCAGGAACCGCGATCCCCGCCCCGGGAGCAGGAGGAGGACGAGGACGAGATGGGGGAAAGCGGTGAGGAGGGCTCCCGCGCTGGAAAGGGCCCGGAGTCGCCGGCGTCCGCAGCGGCAGCCCCGAAACGCTTCGGCAGGCACCAGCCGCCGTCAGTCAAGGCCATCCACTGTCCGGCGCTGCTCCAACCTGACTTTTGGTTCCTAGAAGGGGATTGAGGAACAAGACGGGAAGACAGTGGGCTTACTAAAAGCGTAGACTGTCCACAAACGTGCTTCACCCACCGCTCTCCTGGTTTAAGGCACTCCCTAAATATCCCGCCTCTGCCCCGCGCTACAGGGGTCAGAAAACAGCGGTTGAGATCTCAGCAGCAGGCGAGACGTCCAGGACAACTAGGGTGCCCTCCTCTGTCACCCAGGGCACGTGTCCCGAGCCCTCTTATCCCACCCCTCCATAGCAAAGCGCGCCAGATCTCAAGGGTGACCTCGAAACCGGCCGAAGTTTTCCTTGAGATTGGCTAACTCCGAGCCGGTGACACGGAAGAATTTAATGTGTCCACGCTATCTCACCCTGCCTCCTAGTAAGCGCCCCCTTTCTTGGGATGCCTCAGTGAGCGAGTTCCGCGCGTAAAATAGCTAGAAAAGGCAACCTGTCCCTGAAAACGAAACCGCCGCGTTTTCTCGGAGCTTCCCGGACCTCCCTGACCAGATTGAAAGCGAGCTCCAGAAAAAGTTACCCAGCCCAGAGAAAGTGGGATGCCAGGGAAGTCCTAAGGACCTAGGAAATAGTGCCGGAAACCCGCTCGGCAGAACCTCACCTCCAACCACGTCCAGCCAACCGCACACCTTAAACACAGCCCGCCTTACAACCACCAGCGCGCGCACTCAGGCCGGCCGGGCCACCCCCGGCCCACCCCATGGTCAACCCCAGCGGGGAAAGGCCAGATCGTGCTGGAATTAGACATGGTAGGGTGGAGCAGAGCACAGAGAAAAGGAGGGGAAACGCAGGAGGGGAGGGGGTGAGACCGCCCTAGAGCCGAGGCCACCCCAAAGGGGAGAGCAGGAAGAATGACAGGGAGACTTGAAGGGGGTGGGGAGCCAGGCAGGCCTCCACCAGGCTGCTTTTCCAAATCGCTTAGGCTCATCTGAGATAACCACACTAAAATTAATGCCCACACACAGACCCGGGCAAGATAGCAAGAAGTTTCTCTGCCCACTGGACTACGGGCTCCCGCCCCTCGACTCTGTGATAACTCAGAGATAAGCTGCGGGCAGATAAGCTCTGGGGGGCGGGGGGGGGGGCTGGTCCGGAATATCCCAGGAACCTCGGAGTCCCTGCAATCCTTTAGAGCGAAGGAGAGGACACCCTCGGAACCGACCACAGCCCGGGAAGGGCCAGAGAGCTGGAGGCCCAAGGGCTCGCGACTGGTAGGGTTGGGAGAGGAGGGGGCAGACAAAGGAGGAAGCAGCCGAACCTCGGGCAAGCGACGTGCGTGAAGAGCGGCCGCGGCCGAGGGTGCTCCGGGACGCGGAGAGAGGCGGAGGGCGCCGGCGGGAGAGCGAGAGTCCGGGGTCTGCTAGCCGCTGCGGGTGAATAAAAAGGAGAGAGGAGGCGCCTCTTACTGCTCTGCCGGAAAACTGCAGCCTGCGCTCCTGATTGGACTCACCCAGCCCTAAACAAACAGCGCTCGCCGAAGGGTGCCAGGCTGTGGGTCGGAACTGCTCTCTACCAGCCGCTGGGTGCGGAGGTGAAGAGAAGGAGGAGGAGGGATCCAGGGGAGGAGAAAAAAGCGGGTGGGGAGGGGAGGGGAGGGGGAGGGGAGTGCTCTGCCCTAGCGGACAATGAGAGCTAGGCAGCCTGCGGGCGTGGGCTGTGCAGCTAGTCCTGTCCTCAGGGTGGGGGCGAGTCCGCCCCGGGGGCGCCCAGCTAGAGGACACCAAGGGAGGGGAAGGGGCAACAGCTTGACCTGGCCAGCGACCCATATTCATCCAGCGCTGGAACACATCCGCGGGTCCCCAGTTGCGCGCGCGCGCGCGCACACACACACACACACACACACACACACACACACACACACACACTCACAGGAGTCACACCCGGGGCAGAAGGGGGAGGGAAACTTGGCTCGGGAGGAGCTGGATCTTCATAGACCCGCACCGACCGCCGCTGCACTGGGAGGGGCTCGTCACCTCCTGGGTCAGAGCGCCCCCAAAGTCAGAGGGGGGGTGTGGGTGCCCAACTGGCCCTCCCAGCTCCTCCTTCCAAATTATCCCCCCCCCCCGCGCGCGCGCGCAGTTGCTTGTAACTGACCTTAAACTTTCCCGACCCTATTTCGGGATGCTCAGGTCGTGGGGGTCGTTTGGGATCTAGGCTACGATCTGGGAAAGGCGCCCTTCTGTATTCCCTACCTTGCCTCTGCTCTTAAATATATACTAAATTCCTGGGAGGTTTTGTAGAGTTCAAAACGACATTCCCCAGCTAACCTTTCGGTTGTGGTGTAGGGAAAGGTTAAATCTATGAGGTGTGGGACCATCATGAATGAAAAACACTGCGGTGTCCAAGGACGCTAGTTTGGTTGTCGAGTTCCCTTTGAGCTTTCTCTGGACTTCTGGTCAATCAAAGATAACGAGTTGAGAGGGAGCGGGGTACCTTCCCTGGACCCAGAAAGAAAGACCATTTCTCCACCCCCAATCTCACACACACCCCTTAGTCGCTCCCTCCAAACGGTTATCACGACTGTGTACAAACTGATACGGTTCTTAGGCGGCCAAGGACTGGAAAGGAGCACTGGCCGGGTTATCAGTGGCGATCTGTCAGCAGTGAGTCGCGTACTGCTTGTCCAGGCAGCAGCAGAGATACGTCCGATTCCTTCGGGCTCACAAAAAGGATTTCTTCCGACAGGCTGGGCGCTGGAAGGCTTCTGGAAGGGAACAGAGCAGAGAAACACTCTTGTGGGAGTGGATTTTTACACGCACGCCCCAGGTAAATTAAATGTTTTCTATAGATCTTCCTGAAAACATTTGAACTCTCCTTTGGTGTTGTTTTAGTTTCGTTTGATATTTATTTTTATTGTTTTTCCAATTGGGGAAAGGAGAGGGACCTAAGCAGATTGAAACAGGAACACATAGGTGCGCTGTAAAACAGGATTGCGAGAGAACCTCGTCGCGAAGGGGTTCTTTCCTTGAAGTGTACCTGTGCGTGCGCCGAGAGAGAAGGGCCAGGGTTTACTGGGGAGGGGGAAGGAGCCTCCGATTCCAGGAAGTTAGCAATCATTCTCCAGTTTTTCCTTCTTCACTGTAAATCTCGGCCAAAACACTTTCGAATTTTAAACCTGCCTGCTACCGAAGGGGTCTATAAACCGTTCTTGCCTAACTGCGTCACATTTACCATGTTCTTTTTGCGTCCCCAACCCCTCTTCACCCCCCAGTCACTGTGGCTTCAACGTGACTGCCTTTCTGAAAGGCTGAAAGTAAAAAAAAGCTCTGGAATGGAGAGACTAGCAGCTGGAGGAGGATTCGAAGGCTTTAAATTTTAACCCATGTTCCATTGGAAGTTACTTCCACAAGAGACTGGCACGGGCCGGCCCAATTCCCACCGCGGCTTCCAGCGCCTTGCTTTGGGTTGTCCGGTAAGTTCCAACCAAATTTTTAATCGGGTTGGTTTCTGCGAAGTTCATTTGTAAGCAGATCATTAAAGCTTCTGACATCGGTTTTTTCATTTGAGTCGAATTGTTCAGAACTAATGTCTCCAGATTGCTCCTAAAAATCTTTACAGTTCGTATTTGCTAATAAAATAATAAACGGCTTGGCTAACTAAATTACTCTGTCGTCCTGGTTGTGAAAGGCCTTCAAGGCTGAGGAGATTGAGATCAGACGCGAGCCTGGTTCCGTCCTGTCGTTTTGTTGTTGGCTTTCTTCCTCTTTTTTTTTTTTTTTTTTTTTTTTTTTTCCTTTCTTTTTCTTTATTTTTTTTTTTTAAAGTTCGGGGTGGTTATCCTGCTTGCATTTCCTGGGATAATAGCAGTCCCCTGCTTTCAGACAGCTAGGCAGGGGCGAGAGAACAGGGTGGCCCTGGCACCTCTGGAACCCATAATGACAGATTAGACAACATTCAGGCTCTAGCGGCTTGGGAAGGGACCCATCATTTTACCTTCCACATTCCCAATCATGTTAGTAATGCCCCCAACCACAGAAAAAACGATAGATCATTATTTTTCCTTTCAGGACCACAAAATTCAACTTAAATTTTTTTTTGGTTTTAAAGGTTGACTTTCCGAAAGGGGAATGGGTTAGAGATTGTGTTTTCACGCGGTTCATGTAGGAGTAAAACTGTTTAACCTGTCTGGTTGACTAAAACAAAAAAACAAAACAAAACAAAAAAAAATCTAGGCTGCCTACGAACTCTAGTTTGCTTTTCCCGGACTCACGAACTCTGGCGGCGACACCCCGGCCCAGCAGCAAAGGCACATTTCAAAGCCCTCCCCCACTGGCCTCAGGCTGGCCGGGCCGCTCCGGGGAAAGGGAAGCCAGCAGAATCCGGGGAGCGGAGGGAAGGGAGGCACACCAAACTAGGGGAGCCCCAAGGTAGAGATGGTCTCTACCATACCTCAGATAACTCAAAGAAGTTTCTCCTTTGGTGTATTTTTTTGTTTTGTTTCTCTTTTCAACTCCTTTTCTCTTGTCCCCTCCTGTCTTCCCCGGGCCGGCTTTTCTAGTCTTGAACGGAAACTTTTCGCTCAAAACCATTTAGACCCGAAGAGCAGGCCCTCCGAACAGACTCTTCTTCCTAAGCCCTAAAGAAGGCTGGCTCTGGGGAGCGGCCTGTCCCTAATGCTCATTTATTTAGCCCCGCCACACCACCGCTCGCCTTTCAAATCTAGCCAGAACACAGCAGCCAATAGGACAGGGGGCGGGGGATCTGTAGCTGAAACGGAAGAGGTGTTGGGGACTGGATGGTGTGCGACTTCCGGGGGGCAGCACAGATCTGGGCCTCGATACCTATCACTACACACCTTTGGCCTTGCACACTCAAGCTCTCATTACCTGTCATTTCATCTACTTCCATCTACTCCAACGGCGATTCAAGAGTGGGGGAGGAGGTGTAGCTACACACACACAGTTTCTGTGTAAACGTGCTTTGAACTTTAGATTTTAAGATATTACGTTAAGGCTATAACTCACTGGTGAATTGCTTAATGTTCAAGGATGTGGGTTGGGTTTCTGTGCACTACCAAAAACAAACAAAAACAAACAAAAAACAAACAACAAAAATACCGCATTTATAATTGCACCACATTCCTTACTGTCTTAGGGACTCTTTCACCTTGGCTCCCTGATCTTCCCCAATGTCCCAGACCAGTAGAGGGGTGTGGACAGTGTGTCCCCACACCCGGAACGCCAGCCATCAACCAGGGTCCTCTCTTGACTTGTCACTTGTCTTTGCCTTTTCCCTCTCCCTTCTCTCTCCGTTCGTGGTGTGTCCTTCTACCTTTCTTTTTACTCCACTTCTTCCCTTCCTCCGTTTTATTCCTATTTTCCTATAAACAAACAAAACCGCTCCAGACGTTATCAGGTGACGGCGGAAGAGCGAAGGTCGCCCCAATTCTCAGTGTTGGTTGGTTCTCTCTCTCTCTCTCTCTCTCTCTCTCTCTCTCTCTCTCTCTCTCTCTCTCTCTCTCTCTCTCTCTCTCTCTCGACACGCGGGACCCGACCCTGCCCCCGCGGCCCCGTGCATTTGCAGCCCCTGGTGACCCCGGCAGGCAGCCGCCAGCCCAACACAGAGGTGGGCTCGCGCCTGCCCGAAAGGTCACTGAGGTGGCATCCCTGTCCGCGCGCTGTTTACGTGACTTAATGTACTTCTTACGCGGCGGTAAGTCGCACTGGCGATAAGGGGGTGGCCCGGGAGAGTCGCCGCCGTAAAAGCCCCACGCTGGGCGCCTGCGGCCCACCCTCAGCCATTAACCTTTTTACTTTCTTCTCTCCTCTCTCTTAAAGCTTGTTATCTGGGCCACCCAATGACCGACGAAAGATCTTCCCTCCCCATGTCTCCCATCGCCGCTTTAAACCAAATAAATTTAGCTATTAAGGGCCAAGATGTCTGACAAAAGATCGAAAGGTGTCTTCTCTGGGATCCCTTAAAGAAGCGGAGCGGCTCTCGAATCCCGATAAAGAAATTCCACGCCGGCGCCGGCCTCCCTCCGCTGCCTGCTTGCTTCAGAAACCTTGAAATCACCTCAAAGGTCCTTTGCGACCTGTGACTGCAGTTGAGGCATTGTCCCTGGGTCTCCTGATCTGGGGATGCTCAGGCATCAGAACTAACACAAACCCTAACGCAGAAGCTGTAGGAACTGAAGCATTGCTGCCAGGCTTGCAGAAGATCCAAGGTCAATGAAACAAACCCAAAGTGCCATTTAACCCCGCCCTCATCTTTAAGACAAAACCTTCTATTAAGTATGACAGGCTGGCCTGGAGCTCGTGCTCCTTAAGCCTCGGGCCCCCAGAGCATTGCCATTACAAGTGTTTGTAACTTTGTCCCACAGTTTTCCCTTCTAATACTAATAAAGGCAAAACCAAATCACACAAGTCTACCTTTCCCGCGGTTCATTGTAGGATTAGAGAACACTCCATATCTCCGGGGGTGGGGGGGGGTTATGAAGAATATCTGAACCCCTGGCAGATGTGATAGACTTGCATCCCAGGACTGAACCTAGGGAGGTTGAGACTCTCCAACTTTAGTTTGGTCAAACGAAGTTTGTGATTATTAGTCTCAGCTGGCATGGTTACTTGCGGCCCAGGGTTGTGTCAGCCAAAGCCACCACTTCCCTAGAGACCAAGGAACCCCAGTTCCCAAACTCAGGACTCTGAAAGTCCTGGCAGAAAGGGGTGGGAGAGGGTGTCAGTTGGGATGGTCAGATAATGATTTGGGGGTGTCAGTTGGGATGGTCAGATAATGATTTGGGGGTGTCAGTTGGGATGGTCAGATAATGATTTGGGGGTGTCAGTTGGGATGGTCAGATAATGATTTGGGGGTGTCAGTTGGGATGGTCAGATAATGATTTGGGGGTGTCAGTTGGGATGGTCAGATGAGTTGGTTTCGCTGCTTCAAAATGGAAAGGGCCGGCGAGAGGGTGAGAAGCAAGGCTGGTCCCAGGTCCTGATAGATGGTAGGACTCTGCCTGGCTGCCCCCCAGTCTGCTCTCTGGCAGGTTCTTCTGTCACCTTAGCTGGGGTGTAAATTACAGACTCCCTTTTTCATATTACTTTCAAATAGTTTACTCCCCACTACCCTCCTTGTGTAGCCTTGTCCTCTAACCCAGCCTCTGAAGAAAGAGAAAAGGAAGCCTCAGGAAAAAAAAAATTTTTTTTTTCCCTGTTCTGTGGGTTGAACTAGACCTGAGGTCTCCTTGACTGTGAGGGTCACTGAGAGCACAGGTACAATGAATCCTGCGATCTGGAACCCAGGGCCCAAACCTGTCCCTCAGAACCCTTCCTCCATGTTGAATGCCATTTGCTGTTTTATTTCCCTTCTTTTTTCTTTTCGTTCCTTCTTTCTTTTCTTTTAAGTTTTTTTTTTTTAAGGCCAGGCAGGGGGAAAGAAAAAATAAAGAAGGGAAACAGAAAAATGAATTTTTTTTTTGAGATTTGCTAAGTTATAGATGCCGTTCTTGAGTCCAGGAGAGTAGTGACCAAGAAACGTTCCTACTCAGAAATATGACCTCTCTATTCAACTATGCTGCAAATATGCAGAGAATCAGGACCGAAGAGTTTGTCTACCACTGTGCGGCCCTCCAGCTTCCTGCCACTCACCGACAAATCATGTCGGAGTATGCACTGTGAGGAGAAGAGACAGGAGAGGCAGCTCCAAGCTTGCAAGTGTTTATAATCTAGGAGGCTGACACCTCTTGTGGAGCCACAGGCAGCTTCAAGGAAGGAGCTGAGGGAAGCTTTGTTTTCCTCTGAAAGGCACATAGATTGCAGTTTTCGGCCAGGCTGTGAAGTGCCTTTGGAAAGTTGAGAATTACTATAACTTAAACTAGGAGGGAATTTATCAGAGCCACTGCTGGGCCAGCCCAGAACTGGGAGCTACTGTGCCACCTCCTAATACTTCCGTCTGTTTCCTGTTTGGGGAAAGCAAATCATCCAACCTCTCTGTCCCAGTTCCCTCTTCTGTAAAACAGAGCTTTAAAAAAAAAAAAAAAAAAAAAAAAACCAAGGCAATGTGTCCTGACTATGCCTGTGATCACTGTTCTCAGAGCTGGGGCAGTGCTGTGATTCTCAGACCAGCCAAGACTACACAGTGGGCAAGGTGACTCAAAGGTCACCTTGCTGGCAGGATAAACCAATGACCCTCACTCATGAGGTGGGACATGTGTGCATGTGTGGCACATACATTCGTTAAGTGTAATTTTTAAATTAAAGAAAGGCTGGAAGGAAGGAAAAAGAAAGAGGGGAAGAGGGAGGGACTCCCCATGGGATCACTGCAGAGACTAAGAACTTTGGCAGTAACACTTGCACATGGTAAGGTCTGTGAATTCTTACTGACAGCCTCAAATATACTGCCCAAAATTTCAACTTTGCATGCACATGTGACCCGTACTAAATGAATTCCCAGGAAAGTACTCCCATTTGACTGGGGGGGGGGGCTGTTTGGAGCCCTCTGTGTACCAGCACCAGGACTTTATTGCATTATGGTAGGGAAGAGGTTGGGGGTGAGACAAACATAGGTCCTTTGCTGGCTTTTGGTGCCTTTGAAGAGGAAACATTCCTTGTTCTCCCCTTTGCAAATGCAAGCAAGATAGCAATCTTGAAACTTCTTGAAAGAGAGAAAGAGAGAGAAAGAGAGAGAGAGAGAGAGAGAGAGAGAGAGAGAAGAAAGAAAGAATTCCAGTCCTCCTCAGCAGCCCTCCTTGCCAGCTCCATTCTAGAGATAGATGGAAGGGAATTCGCACACAGCCATTAAGAAGGGCTACCTAGGAGACTGGCACTAGATATTCGGGGCTTAGAAAAACTGGTCGAGGAGTAACCGACCCTGCACAACCTTTCAGTTACTGTTGTAGATTTATCCCAGTTTGGTTTTTCATTGTGCTCTCTCTCTCCTCCCTCCCTCTCTCCCTCTCTCCACCTCTCTCACCACCTTTATTCTTCTCTATATGGGGCTGGAGCTGGGGTCAGGGCCCGCTGCATGCCAGGTAGTGCTCTATGCCTGAGTCACACACCGCAGGAGCACATTACCCATCATGGGCTGCTCTAGATTTCTTCAGTCTTGTTTTCTTTCTCATCCCCCTCCTTCCAGTGTGTATTTGAAAACAAAATCCAAACCTGAACAAGAAGAGCCCCGTTCTCTAGATAAGAAGACAGTGAAAAAGAGATGCAGAGGCAGAGACTGTAGACTTTAGTGTGTGACCCGCCCCCCCCCCCTGCAGGCAGCTGACCCCATGTGGGCTGAGACAGCTTTTCTCTGGTCTTTGACCGCCTGATCTTCTCTTGGTTTGATTTACTGAGTGCTGTCGTTTCTCTGGTCTTTACTTTCAGGATCACACATTCAAACCCGATAAAGTTCAAGACCCTGGGTGCTTGCAGCTTCCCAAGACTGACAGTCCTGCCTTCCGCCCCAGCCGGCCAGCTGAGGCTGATTGAATCCTTGTGGACAGAAGCCTCCAGGGATCAGAAGCAGCAGCCAGTCTAAGGGGACAGGGAAGCTCTGGCCCCCTCTGCTATTCCAGCAAGCCTCAGCCCCTCCTTTCCTGAGATTGATTGTCAGCGATTTGGGGGTAGGGAAGTGACAGCCCTGAGCTTACACATGCAGAGCTGGTTAAGTTGGGATGCAAAGTCCTAGAGACTGCCCTGAGAGCTGGATCTCCTAAATCTACTCAACAGCAATGGACTCAAGGCCTAGACACTTAACCCCGAGGTGCCTCAGTTACTCCGTCCATAAAATGATAAAAATATTGCTTCACACAAACACTCATCATGGACTAATGACCAGGGTCCTGCTTGCCACATGCCATCCGAGAGGCTCCTCGGAGACCAGCATACATATATCTGGCCTGGCTCTTCAGTTCCTGTCAGGTTCGATACAAATTTAGATGTTAATCTAAACACAACATTAGTGGGCTAAACAGAAGGAATGATTTGTCTTTAAAGGCCAAACAGTGAACGTAGACTCAGGCTTCCAGACTACTGAAATGTCTTCTGATGGAAGATGCTTTCTAAATGCCGTATTTTCTGCCCATGAATATAAGTGAACAAAACCGAAGAACATACAAGTGGTAACCAAGGATGGAGACCTTTTATTCTTAGCGTGGATAGTGTGAGGGCATTGTGGTTACTAAGCATCATTTAGTTATTGCCCAGATTCATGTTTTCATTATCTTGAAAAGTATCAGAATTCTCTAGCGTAGGGAAGTAGCTCAGCACGCTCCAGGCCCAGACTTCAATGCCTAGTGTCACAAAACAAACAAGTAAAGCTGATGTAAAGTAATTAAGGTAGTAGTGACTCAAGCAGATGGTTAGCAATCTGAGAGTTCTCACCCTGGCAATTATGGAAAAGAGAGAGAGGTCACATTCCTGGACTGACAGATAGCTCTGAGCCTTGGTGTCTGGGCCCCCAAAAGCTCACAGGATCTGAAAGCTGTGCTGTTTCCCTGAAGAAGAGCATGTCCGCCAATATGAAAGCCCTTAAGCAAAGGCCAGAAGACCAGGACCAAAGCACTTAAGATTCAGTGACTTGTCATTCTACGTGTCCCACAACACAGTGCTCTGAAGGGACAGTTCACTGACACTAACATGGGGGAGCAGGCGGGCTATGACAAGCTGTTGGTCAAAAGAATGAAGGAAACAAAGAACCCTGGGAAGAGACACCAGGGTCACCAGCTTTCCTCCTTCCTCAGAGAGCAGATACTGCCATATAATCAAACCCTAGGAGGAAAGGGTTGGCTAACTCATGGCAGATACTGGTAATCCCATGATTCAAGAGGCAGAGGCAGAAGGATCACTAGAAGTCTGTGGTCAGCCTGCTTTACCTAGGGCTAGGCTAACTAGGATTACTTAGTGAGACCCCTTTTGCGTTTTGGTTTGGTTTGGTTTCACTTTGGAGACAGGTTCTTTGTACATCTTCTTGCCTTTGTGGGCACTTTATGCATGCAGTACGTCGTGTATGGGTATACAATGCTCATAAAATAAGAACAGGCGAATCTTTCTTAGAAAGAAAATCAAAACAAAGCTAGAAGGCACTTTTTAGCTCTCTAGTCAGCAGATACCATTTCTGTATCACAAAGTTGCTTTTTTTCTGACCATAGTTCTGGCCTCTGAGGAAGGACTAAGATAGACTGATATCAAATGACTTCTCCTGGCACATCCTAAGTCAGATTACTACTCTGTTTATGGTACCACAATTAAAGGCATGTAATTATCCAACAAAAACAGTATAAATGTTAGATCATTTATAAAGTAGTACCTAGCTAAAGTCTAGCCAAAACCACAGTGTAGATCCACAAATAAAGCAAGCTGTCTGCCTTCAAGTTTTTCTTTCTCTCTTCCTTCCCTTCTCTCTCTCTCTCTCTCTCTCTCTCTCTCTCTCTCTCTCTCTCTCTCCTTCCCTTCTGTCTCTCTCTGTCTCTCTCTGTCTCTCTCTTTCTTTCTTTCTTCCTGTTGTTGCTTTTTCAAAACAGGGTTTCTCTGTGTAGCCCTGGCTATCCTGCAACTCACTCTGTAGACCAAGCTGGCCTCGAACTCAGAGACCTGCCTCTGCCTCCTGAGTCACCAGCCCTGCTCAGCCTTCAAATTTCAAAGGCCTTCTTAGTGTCAAGAGTTCAGCATGTACCAAGCCTCTGTAGAAATGGCAGGATGGACAGACAGAAGCCACGTGAGTCAGCCACTGAGTCATGAGTTCAAATACCAGAGACACATAGAAAATTTACTAACTAAGGGCTGTGAACCCTTATGCAAATTCCCTCACAATACTGCCTGTCCTTCTCCTCCTTTGTTCCAGAGGTAAGAGTGTCTTCTATACCCAGTACACTGTTTGACTGTTGGCTGGAAAAAAAAATAAAATTCTGCTTTAGGATACTTGTGAGGGAATGAAGCAAGGGAAAGAGGATATCAGGGGCTCAGAGACTTGAGAGAAGGAAGTTGATTAAAGGCAGGAGAACACAGAAGACAAAGCCTAGAGAGGATAAAATGTAACCTACTAGGGATCACTGAAGGCTGCAGACAGCCTGAGTTGATGTACATCTGCAATCCTAGTACCTGGGAGTCTGAGGCAGAAGAAGTGTGAGGTCCATCTGGACTGTATAACAAACCAAGCCAAAAATCCTTGATGGAAGGGTGGCTGTGGTGGTTCAGCGACTAAAGGTGGTTTATACCACCTTTATACCAAACTGAAGGTATTAGTCACAATTATCTTAAGAAAACAGAACGGACAGAATGAAGACATATATGTAGATGCATGATATATTATGAATTATTACAATCTATACCATTATAATAATAAATCACTATATGATTTATTAGAATCACTTACAGGACATAGTCCGAATAGTCCAACCATGAATATGTCAGTCAGACTGGAGCAGCTGAGAACCTGGTAATAGTCTACAATGCTAGATGTCTCTGAAGTCCCAAGCTGGCACCAGAGAGATGGAGGATTCCTAAAGAACTTCTGGTCCTTAAGTGTATGCTGGAAGCCCAAAGAAAGTGGCTCTCTAATATCAGCCAAGAAGGCAGTGGGAACAGGAGATGGGCTTGCCTACTGGCGTGCAAAACAGGCTTCCTTCTTCCACATCCTCTCATCCTCTGGGCAGCAAACAACCAAGACACTGCCCACTTTTATGGATTTGTTGTTGTCTTTACCTTGCTTTGTTAGGACAGGGTTTCTCTGTATATCCCTGGCTCCTGGAACCCTCTATACAGACCAGGCTGGCCTTGAACTCAGAGATCTGACTACCTGTCTCCCTGAGCACTGGAATTAAAGGCTTAAGCCGCTACACCCTGCTGATACCACCCACTTTTAGGATACATCTTTCTGCTTCAGATGACCAGATCAAGAAAAGTCTTTTGAAAGAGTGCCCAGATCCAATCTAGTTGACAACTAAGACCTGAGTTCCACCCCTGGGACCACCACAGCAGAAGGATGAATGGATTCCCACAAACTGTCCTCTGACCTCCTTACAAACCTTATGGTGCATGTTGGAGGGTATGCACCTGAGTGCTTGCACACATACACAATGAATATTAAAAGGATTTTAAAAACCTTGATCTGGTGCTGCTCTGAGCTGATGTACTTCATGTGATTTTAGAACTTGGAGGATTTGTGATAGAAGCAAGATCAGCTCAAAGAGTGTTCTTGGCCACAATATACCGAGTTGGAGGCCAACCTAAACTCTATAAAGCTAATCAACCAACCAATCAATAAATCAATCAATAAAAGAAATGAGGTTTTGAGACTTTGAAGTATCAGCAAGTTGTTTTACTATAAAATTTATTATCCAGGGCAGTGGGACATGTCTTTAGTCCCAGCTCTCTGGACATAAGCAGGCAGATCTATGTGAGTGTGGTCTACATAGTAAATTCCAGGCTAGCTAAGGCAACATAGTGAGACTCTGTCTCAAAAAAGAAAAGAAAAGAAAAAAAAAAAAACAACAAAAATATACTGAACTGTGTCCTTTAGGACAAAAGATAACTGTTAACTAAGAAAAAAGTGTCAAATCTCTAAACTGGAAAATTTACTATCAGTACAAAACCTTTTGACAGAAACAAATGTAGCAACACCGGCCAAGGCAGGACTGAGTCTGCCAAAGCTATTGTAATGAGATGCTGGGCATTAAAATGAAGCCCCAAATAGTGGCATTAGAAAGTAATACTAGAATGCAGGCTCAGTAATGCTGAGGTGGTGGTTTCTTCTGCTTAAGGGTTTCCTTGGGTACCTGGTACATAGTAGGTACGAAATATGAATGAATGTCACATTAAGACATATGGAGTTCCCCAGCCCCTAAGTTTGCCATTTCCTCCCCTCACACAGAGACATTATATCACCAGCTCCCTAGGGATGCCACCACATGTGTGTCTCTGGGAATTGAATTCCCAGACTCATGTGTTTAGTGGTACATGCTGAGGTCTCTTGAGTGGTAATTCAGGTGAGATGATCTCTTGGCAGCAGGGACCCATGAAGGCATTGTGAAGAGAAAGAGATTCAAATCAGCAAGACGATGCCCTACATAGGTCATGATGCTGCAAGAAGGCCCTCCTTAGATACTAGGATCATGTGCTTGGTCTTTCTAGCTTCCAAATAAATGTATATAAATTCTCCAGCATCGGGCTGCTACTTTAAGCAACAGACTAAAAGGGTCAGTAACAAACAAAAATAGTAAATGCATGTAATAAAATATTCTTAAAAGAAAACATATGAATACATCACACATACACACACACACACACACACACACACACACACACACATGTGCACATACACAAACATGCACTCGCACGCACGAGTACTCTCTGAATTTTTAACCTAGTGTGGACTAGAACTTGATAAACAGCCCAGGGTGGCTTTGAACAAATAATTCTTCTGACTCAGATTCTTCTGAGTATTGTGATTGTGGCTACAGGAGCCTATTGGCAGACTCCACGGCTTATGGGGGAGGGGAAGAGAGGGAAGTTGAGACAAAGCATGGTGGTACAGGCAGCTTTCTTCCATGGTCTCTGCTTCAGTTCCTGCCTTGGCTCCCCTGGTGATGGACTGTGAACTGCAAACTAAAGTACCATCCACCTGCTTTTTTGGGGATTTGCTTGTTTATTTGTTTGTGGTTTTCATGTTGTGTATCATAGCAACAGAAGCAAAGGTCTGGCTGTGCAGTTCTGGCTAGCCTGGAACTTTCTGTGTGAACCAGACTGGTTAAATATCAGAAGTAATCCTCCTGCCTCTGACACCCAAGTGCTGAGATGACAAGGGCGTGCCATCATGCCTTGCTCTGTTATTTGTATTAATTAATTAATATAAGAGGGAAGGAGGGGAAAGAAAGGCAAAGCATTAACTAGAGAGACCTTCTTGCAGGCTTCTGTCTCCGCCTCCCATTTCCTCTGGCATTTTTCACTTGGGCTCCAGGTATTAACCTTGGATCATCAGGTTTATGTAAGCAGTGCTTCTGCCTGACAAGCCGGCTCCCCCGTCCCAGTTCTCTTTTGGGGTTTGTTTGTTTGTTCCTGTTTGTTTGTTTGTTTGGATTGGTTGGTGGTTTAGTTGTTGAGACACTACCTCTTGTAATTCAGACTGACTTGGAATTTAATATGTAGTCAAAGCTGGACATCCCCCACCCCAATCCCAGCAGTGGACTGAAATGGAAACTTCTAGTTCTTTAAAAAGTTGGTTACATCAAATGATGTTTTGCTGGGGCACATAGCTGGAAGGATGTCTTGCTAAAGCAAACACATGGAAGACTTTTCCTGAAGCAGACACAGGTGAAAGGATGTTTGGCTATAGCAAACATGTGGAAGGACCATTAAGTAAGGAGTATAAACATGACCCCACAAGACAGTGGGGGCCAGGCACTGAGTTTTGGTCGGCTCTACCTCCCTATTCTTCACTAGCGACACACATGTATTGGTTCGCCTCACATAGTGTTGTTAAGCTCAACTTGTGGCAACTCTGCCATTGAGAGAAACTCTCCAAGAACTTGCTGCTCCTTTAGCCTCACTTCAGGCCAGTTGGCAAGCATGGTGGCTTCTGTAGATTGAACTCTAGCTGCTGGTCCGTGCCTGATGTCTGCCTGCCCAGAGGACCAGTCTGTGACTGCTGATTCATATTTGGTGTTTGCTATGGGACTGAACTGTTGCAGAAGAAGATCAAGCTCGCCCCCAAAGAACTATTGCTGCACAGGTCCACTTCCCCATAGCCTAATAACTTTTCTCTTTTACTACTTTCTGCCCGGTGGTGGGCTAGAGGAGAGGTTGAACCCTTATTAAAAGTAGGCTGCAAAAAAATCGTGCCTATAGCAGTCGTTCTAGTTATATACTTAGAAGTCCCTGTAGTTAGAAGAGGGCAGAGAGACATGGCTATAGGCATAAGTGTTTACAACCTCTGGGCCCTCCCTTCTCCTAACAGTGGCTGGAGTTCTGATTTGATGGCCAGTCCTGGAGCAGTCACATTATACCAGTGAATGTGAAAGCTACAGGCTGAACAGCAGGGACACCAGAACAGAACTTTTTGCTTTGCCGTTGCTTTGTTTGATTTTGTTGTTGTAGTTGTTTTGTTTTTCAGACAAGGTTTCTTCTTGTAGCCCTAATTGTCATGAAGTCTCTTCGTAGGTCAGGGCAGCCTTGAATTCACAAAGATTCACCAGCCTCTGCCTCCCAAGCGCCGGATTAAAGGCGTGCACCACCAACGCCCCACAGCCCTGCTATTTTTAAACGATATAATGGGCTATGCTAATGCTCATGTCCTAAAGAAAGCTAAGTAACAAACGTGCTTTTGGTGTAGAACACAGTGGAGATTTAGACAAGGACCACTTAGTATTGAACCAAAAAAAAAAAAAAAAAAAAAAACCTGTCTCTTAAACAGATACGTTTTCATATAATAAACTGAAGGTCTGAAGATGCAGCTCAGCTCATTGAGTCCTCTCCTTAAATACATAAAGCCTTGGGTCAGATCCCTAACATCTTATTACACCAGGCATGGTGGCCCACACCAATAGTCACAGCACTGAGGATTCGAAGTTTAAGGCTAGTCTTGGTTACAAAGGGAATTGAGGCTCAAATTTGATAATTTGTCTCAAAAATATATATAAAGCTGTGGATATTAGGGATAACCAAGGTATAGAGTAAGGGTCTAGAGCAGTGTGATTCAACCTTTGGAGCCACATATTAGAGATCCTGCACATCAGATATTTACATTATGATTCATATTGGTATCAAAACTATAGTTATGAAGAAGCAATAATAATTTTATGCTTAGGTTCACAACATGAGAAACTTATATTAAAAAGGTCAAAACACTAGGAAGGTTGAGAACCACTGGACTGAAGTACAGTAAAACTCATTAGAAAAGGGAAACAATAGATAATTATGGGTTGGCAGGAGCTGAGACAGAAGGATCATTTTGGGAGGGACAGGGGGTAGAAGAAGGGAATACAGGAAAAGACAACTAAAATTAAGAGGTATTGGGGGGGGTTGTATGGAACTTCCTAAAATATACACCCATTTAAAGGCAAACCAAATGAAATTGCCAAACAGTGGGAGGACAGAATCCTAATGTGCTATCTCTTGTCAGCAAATAAAGCATCCGGTTATGGAATTGGGTCTCAGTTAACTGAGTTGTTAGCCAAGAGGGCTCATGGGAATTTCCAACAACCTAGGCTGCTGCTTAGACATCAAGTTCCCATAGCCAAAGACAACATCCACACAACTCGATGAACATGGAGAAATTAAGCTAGTCCCTACCCCAGAGCCTTCAGTCCTATGTTCCATTGTCTTTGAAACAGAAAGGCACTCTGCATGCTACCAAAGCAGAAGCCAACACCAAGCCAGTCCCAACCCCCTTGGTTTACCATTGCATCCTGCTTGCAAGATATGCTAGGGCAGTGGTGGCGCATTCTTGTGGAAGTAACCAACCAATAACTGATTTGGCTTAAGGCCAACTCCATAAGATGAAACCCATACTTGACGCTGCTTGGGTGAAGAACCAGACACTAGACAGCCCACTTCTCCTTTCAGCTTCAGGACCCCCATCTTGTGCAGGCCTGTGCAGGCCCCGTGCATGCTGCCTCAGTGTCTGCGTTTATGTGTGTTGTTGGTCCTACTGTGTCCCCATCCCATCTGGTTCTCATAAACTTTCCTTCTCCTCTTCAGCATGGCTTCCGGTTTGGTGTTAGGTTTTTGTTTTTTGAACTAGGCATCTGTAAGTGCTTTAATTAAAGGCCTATGCTATGATGCTGAGCCAAAATTCAACCAACCAACCAAACAAAAACCTGTTTTCAATAAAAAAAAAAAAAAGTTGTCCTATGGTCTCCCACTCAGGAGCCATGGTATACACACACCTTGTCATTGCAGTGATAAAACACCATGACTAAAAAGGAAGTTGGGGAGGAAAGGTTTTAATTCAGCCCATACTTTCAGATTGTAGTCCATTACTGAAGGAAGTCAGGACACTCAAAAAGGACAGGAGCCTGGAGGCAGGAGCTGATGGCCATGGAGGGATGCTGCTAACTGGCTTGCTTCCCAAGGCTCGCTCAGCCTGCTCTCTTATAGAACCCAGGACCATCAGCCACAAGGGCTGGGCCCTCCCGCATTGATCACTAATTGAGAGAATGCCTTACAGTTGGCTCTCTTGGCATTTCCTCAGCTGAATGACTCATGCTTGTAACAGCTGACATAAAACCAGCCCGTGCACTAAGTTAATTAACTAACTTAGACGCACAGTGTTACACATTTACACATACATACAATGCTGCTTACCCTTGACTGGCAATTTGAAATCACCATGGAAAC
Organism: Micromys minutus; assembly: GCF_963924665.1. Taxonomy (NCBI): domain Eukaryota; kingdom Metazoa; phylum Chordata; class Mammalia; order Rodentia; family Muridae; genus Micromys; species Micromys minutus. Next base: position 487,969 of record NC_137977.1, on the reverse strand, counting down.
ACACCTCTGCACATATCTGCAAGGATGCTTCCAGAAAGGCTACCTAAAGTGGGAAGACCACACTGACTGTAAGCTGCTCCATCCCATGGTCCTAGACTGAATTAAAGGGGGAAACCAGGAAGTAGCCAAGCTGCCTTCATCCCTTTGTTTCCTGAATTAGTAAGCAATGGGGGCTAACTCAGGCCACCTCTCCCTCCGGCCACCATGCCACTCCTATGATGGAGATGAAAAAGCAATGGCTCACTTGTGAACAGTTTGCCACTGCTGCCTGTAGTGGCTGCATTCCGTCAACTTTCTAAAAACCAGATTAGCATGAGCTCAGTTTAGAGAAAATAGAAAATTAGGTTTGCCTTATGACCTGGCCAAGGTTTTAATCTTTTATTGCTGTTTAGACAATTTATGAGATAGCCCCACTTGCTGGCTGCTGCTGGCCTAGAACCTGCTTAAACTCCTGATCTTCTCCCTCTTCCTCCTCTTCCTGAGTTTTAGGATGACAGTCAGTGAGACATCACCAGGTATGAGTCAGACTAAACTTTCCCTTTCCTCCTCTTCCCCATATTCCTGCTTCTCTTCCTTCTCTTTATCTTTTTCTTTCTCATTGTCCTTTTTCTCTTTACATAAGGTCTTATTTAGCTCAGGTTGACATCAAACTCACTATATAGCCAAGGGACAAGTTTACTCCCTGATCCTCCTGCCTCATCTTTCCAAGTGCTGGAACTATAACCATATATCAGCGCACCTAAGAAAATTAAATTCTTTTATGTATTTGTCAGGGTTCGCTAGAGTCATGGAACTTACAGGTAGTCTCTATATAAGAGAATTTGTTATGATGACTTACAGTCTGTAGTCCAACTCCCCATCAATGGTCAGCTGTGAGTGGAAGTCCAAGGATCCAGCAGTTACTCAGTCCCACACGGCTAGTACAACCCTACAGATGTGCGGTAACTAAATGCAAGCAGGGAGAAAAGAGCAAATCCTCCTTCTGCCAAGGTCTTTATTAAGTCTCCGGCAGGTGTGTCCCAGATTAAAGGTGTGCACCACCAGGACCGAATAAGGAATTTGCTGTGTCCCCGATGACCTTGATCTCAGAGATCTACTTGCCTTAGTGTCCTGAGATTTATGGCCACTCTGTCTAAAGACCTCAGGCCAGAAACTAGGTGTCTCCCATTCTCAACATCAGAATCACAGGCGAGCCTCCCAATTATGGATTGCGGTTCATTCCAGATACAGTCACGTTGACAACCAGGAATAGCCACTACAACCCACCCCTTGTCAACTTGACACAAATAATGTCTCATGTTTACATGAAATAATGACAAGGCATGAATACACCTAACATGATATAACTGTTCCTCATACAATCGCAAACACATTGTAAATTTACAATGGGCCAATGTCCCTTGGGAACATTTTTATTTTATTATCTCAACTTTAATACCAATTAATGTTACAAATGTGTTCTTAACAAAATAAAACAGAAGCATTCATATTACTTTACACAACTCGTTTCTGCAACAGGTCACGTGGCCTTAGTCAATATTTATAACTACCTTCCTCTACTACCCATTCTGTGTTTCCTCTATCCTCTGCGAGCACCCCAACAGGTCTTGGCTCTTTTCCTGGAGGAGTGACCCATACCTTCATTCCTGAAGGTTCTGTGTCCTTTGTCATCCTGCTTGGATCAGACTGCTGTAGTTTCCCATTGACTTTAATCACAGGACATGGCAGTACTAAGAGATGCCCTAAGGGATCTCCCGAACTCCAGATATAATCCTTCTTAGCTCCATTGTGGAGAGTCAATCCAATTTCTCCATGGTAATCTGGATCTATCCCCCTCCTAACACTGTTATTCCTTTCTTAGTCTGTTAGTTTAAGTGCATTCAAAACACAAAATGACCAGAGGGAAGTCTGAGCTTCCAGTTGAATGGAATGTTTGTTGTGGCTCCTGATAGGAGCACTGCCCACTTTGGAACAGGAAGCAAACATTTTCCTAGAGGGTCACTAGGAGTGATAGTGAGTGGAACTATTCCCTTTTCTACCCCCTGATTCCTGGACCCATGAATCCTGGCTATGGGAGAAATGGTACCATATATTGGATGCTGATTAAAGCATATGCTGCCTTCTGAAGAACTCTGTCCCAGTCCTCCATGCTGCTGCCTCCTAATTGGCACTGTAACTGCATCTTCAAAAGGCACTTTCATCTTTCTATCAGAACAGCTGCTTCAGGATGATGGGGAACATGGTAAGACCAGTGGATTCCGTGATTGTGGGCCCACGGCCACACTTCTCTGGCTGTGAAATGTGTTCCTTGGTCAGAAGCAATACTGTATGGAATACCATGATGATGGATAAGGCATTCTGTAAGTCCACGGATGGTGGTTTCGGCAGAAGCATTATGTGCAGGAAAGGAAAATCCGTAGCCAGAGTAAGTATCTACTCCAGTAAGAACAAAATGTTGTCCTTTCCACGGAGAAAGTGGTCCAATGTAGTCAACCTGCCACCAGGTTGCTGGCTGGTCACCTCGAGGAATGTTGCCATATCTGTGGCTCAGTGTTGGTCTCTGCTGTTGGCAGATCTGACATTGAGCAGCAGCTGTAGCCAGGTTGGCCCTGGAGAGAGGAAGTCCATGTTGTTGAGCCCAAGCATAATCTCCATCTCTGCCACCATGGCCACTTTGTTCATGTGTCATTGTGCAATGACAGGAATGACTGAAGAAAGAGGTTGGCTGTCCACAGAACAGGTCACATTATCCACTTCATTACTGAACTCTTCCTCAGCTGAAGTCACCTTTTGGTGAGCATTTACATGGGACACAAATACCTTCATATTCTTTGCCCATTTGGAGAGACGGACATTCTTCCCCAGATGTCTTTCTCACCAATTTTCCAGTCCTGATCTTTCCAAGTCTCTGACCATCCAGCCAATGGCTACTGCCCATGACTCAGTCAACAATCATAAATCTGGCCACTTCTTCCAAACAAACTGTAATATCATGTGTACTGCCCAAAGTTCTGCCCACTGTAAGATTTTCCTTCACCTGTACCTTTCAGCGTTATCCTCTAAAGGGGTTGTGATGCTGCAGCTGTTCACTTCTGGGTGGTACCTGCATAACGTACAGAGCTGTCAGTAAATCGGGTCCTAGTCTTTTTCAGTCAGCCGATCATAGGTGTACTGGCTAGTTTTGTGTCAACTTGACACAAACTCGAGTTAATCACAGAGAAAGGAGCCTCAGTTGGGGAAATGCCTCCATGAAATCCAGCTGTAAGGCATTTTCTCAACTAATGATCAAGGGGGGAGGGCCCAGCCCACTGTGGGTGGTGCCATCCCTGGGCTGGTAGACCTGGGTTATAAGAAAGCAGGCTGAGCAAACCAGGGGAAGCAAGCCAGTAAGTGACATCCCTCCATGGCCTCTGCATCAGCTCCTGCTTTCTGACCTGCTCGAGTTCCAGTCCTGACTTCCTCTGGTGATGAACAGTGATGTGGAAGTGTAAGCTGAATAAACCCTTTCCTCCCCAACTTGCTTCTTGGTCATGATGCTTTGTGCAGGAATAGAAACCCTGACTAAGACAATAGGGAACACCCGATGAGGCTATAGGTGCATACATGACAGCATATAGCATTGTAACAGGAGTAGAAACCATAGGCACTTGAGCAACTTCTTCATGTAACTTGCTTGTGCCTTCAGGACCTGCCAGGGCCTGATCACATAGGTACCACTTCCATTTGCTAATAGACTGATGATGTGCACATCCTACTTTATGACTCGAAGAGCCTGATAACACTCAGCTCTTGATGGGCAGTTCAGGTCGAATGGTAACTTGGTGTCCTATTGTCAAATGTTAAGTTTCCACTAAGGCCCAAAAGCAGGCCAAAAGCTGTTTGTCAAGTGGAGAATAGTTGTCTGTAGATGATGGTAGAGCTTTGCTCCAAAATCCCAAAGGTCTCTTCTGTGACTCACCCACAGGGGCCTGCCAGAGGCTCCAAACAGCATCTCTGTCTGCCACCGACACCTCAAGTACCATTGGGTCTACTGGATCGTATGGTCCAAGGGGTAGAACAGCCTGTACAGCAGCCTGGACCTGTTGAAGAACCTTCTCCTGTTCCAGGCCCCACACAAAGCCAGCAGCTTTCCGAGTCACTTAGTAAATGGTCTGAGTAACACACCCAAGTGAGGAATGTGCGGTCTCCAGAATCCAAATAGGCCCACTAAACATTGTGCTTCTTTCTTGGTGGTGGGATGGCCCAGGTGCAATAACTTATCTTTCCCCTTAGAAGGAATGAATATCTCTGCATGCCCCACACCACCAGACTCCTAAGAATTTCACTGAGGTCCTTGAATTTTGGTTGGATTTATTTCCTATCCTCAGATACACATATGTGTTACCAATGAGTCCAAAGTGGTTGCTACTTCCTGCTCACTTGGTCCAATTAGCATAATGTCATCAATATAGTGCAATTGTGGGAGAGACAAACCATCAAGATCCCTTCTAAGTTTTGACACCGGGCAGGAGAGTTAATATATCCTTGAGGCAAAGCTGTGAAGGTATACTGCTGGCCTTGCTGACTAAAAGCAAATTGCTTCTGGTGTTCCTTATGGACAGGTACTGAGAAGAAGGCATTTGTTATATCAGTAGCTGCATACCAGGAACCAGGAGATGTGTTAATTTGCTCAAGAAAGAAAACTACATCTGGTCCAGCACCTGCAGTCGGAGTTACTACCTGATTTAGTTTTTGGTAGTCACCTGTCATTCTCCATGACCCATCTGTCTTCTGCACTGGCCAGACAGGAGAGTCAGAGGGAGATGTGGTGGGAACCACCACCCCTGCACCTTCAAGTCCTTGGTGGTAGCAGTGATTTCTGCAGTTCCTCCAGGAATAAGATACTGTTCTTTATTCACTATTTTCTTTGGCAGAGGCAACTCTAAAGGCTTCCATTTAGCTTTTCCAACCATAACAGCCCTCACTGCACAGGTCAGGGAGCCAGTGTGAGAATCTGCCAACTTCTAAGTATGTGTATCCCAATTATACATTCTGGAACTGGAGAAATGACCACAGGGTTTGCTTAGGGACCTATTAGACCTACTGTGAGTTGGACATTAAGTTTGAAATATAGTTTCCACCATGGGCCTTCAATATTCTCCAACCTCCCAGGAGAGAGAGTACCCGGAGAGGTTTCAGTAGTTGAAGGCGCTGGTGAATTATTAAACCAACTCCAGATTCTTAAAATATTTATTCTTAAACTTCTGTTGCTTTAGAACCACCCAGTACCAACTTCTGTCTTAGGTAGGGTTTTTGATGCTGTGAACAGATACCATGATCAAGACAACTCTTATAAGGACAACATTTAATTGGGGCTGAATTACAGGTTCATAGGGTGAGTCTATTATCATCAAGGCAAGAAAATGGCAGCATCCAGGTAGTCGTGGGAAGGAGGAGCTGAGAGTTCTACATCTTCATCTGAAGGCTGTTAGTGGAAGACTGACTTCCAGGCAGTTAGGACATAGGGTATTATAGCCCATGCCCATAGTGACAGCATCCTTAAGCTATGTGAACTTCCACATGAAATGTGAAATTATAATCTGCAGTCATGTTAGGGTTGCTTTGTTGGCAACATTTGTTCATGGAAGAAAACAGCATATGGATATGTGTTCTCCAAAATGATAAATTTTTACGGCTGGAAATAATGAATGGCTGAGCTACTAAGGAGACATACTGATTGTGATAGTTTGCATATGCTTGTCCCAGGGAGTGGCACTATTAGAATGTGTGGCCTTGTTGGAGTAGGTGTGTCACTGGGGGGGCGGGTTGGAGACCCTCTTCCTAGCTGCCTGAGGATGACCAGTCTGTTCCTGGCTTCCTTCAGATGAAGATGTAGAATTCTCAGCTCCTCCTGCACCATGCCTGCCTGGATGCTACCATGTTCCCACCTTGATGATAATGGACTGAACCTCTGAACCTGTAAGCCAGCCCCAAATAAATACTGTTCTTTATTAGACTTGCCTTGGTCATGGTGTCTGCTCACAGCAGTAAACCCTGAGACACTGCTCTTCCATAGGAGGTCAATCCTCAGTACCCACATCAGGCACAAAGAAACATTTGTTAACTCTAGCTTCAGAGGATCTGATATCTCTGGCCTTCAAGAATAGCCACACTTGTGTACACATGTGCACACACACAATTAAAAATAAAATAAACCTTAAAAAATGAGGCCAACTTCGAAATTTCTTAGTGGGGGAAAAAGGACAATTTCATTTTGTCTTGGATATAACATAAAGAAATAGAATAATGAGCCTTCAAACAAGGATGAGGTCACACCACAAGAGGAAAAGAGATCAAGGCAGCAAAGGTCGCCCTGAAGAGTTCATCAAATACAATGTCAACTTTCTTTCATTTTTGCTGAAGTCAGCTAAGGGCCATTATTGCTTACGTTCCTGTTCTTTTGTTCAAGGTAGAACAGATTTCCCTGTCTGAGAGACGTGTTCCATGTGAGAACCAGTGACCGGCTTAAGGAAAACTATTCATCATGTGCAGCCACGATCTTCCTTTCCTGGAAGTCTCCCAAATAAGTGGGAAATAGGTCAGGACCTGCAGAGGAAGCTGGGTTCACACACACTCTTAAACAGAAAGAAACAAGAGTGCCTCACAAAATACTGTGGAAACCTGGGCTGGGGCAGTGAATCAAAAGTTTGAGGTCATGTTTAGCACAATCTGAGGCCAGTCTAAAATATGTAAAACCCTGTCTCAAAAGAGGAAAGAGACAAAGAGATAGAGAAACAGACATATGTGCGCGTGTGAACTCACACACTCATGAGAGAGAGAGAGACAGAGAGAGAGAGAGAGAGAGAGAGAGAGAGAGAGAGAGAGAGAGAGAGAAGAGAGAGAGAGAGAGAGAGAACAAAACAAAGGTGAGGTGAGAGGTGAGAGCTGGGGCATTAGGCAGGGTGTCTCACACCTTTAACCCCAGCAGTTTGGAAGCAGAGACAGGTGAAACTCTCTTAAGGCCAGCCTGGCCTACGTACATAGTGAATTACAGGAAATCAGGGCTACATAAAAGCTACTGTCCCAAAACCAAAGAAAAAGAACTCTGTTGGCTTCTTTGAAGTCATGATGATGTACAGAGAAAGCTCTAGGCAAAGCTGTGACATGATACAGCCCATTTGTAGCTCCCTGCTTCCCTGTACCCATCACACATCACACTACCAGAGAGAAGCTGTGTGTCGGAGGCAGTGGGACATAGCTTCAGTGGACAGCTACATACTGGTGATCCATGGGTTTGAGTGACTGGTAGAATCCCAGGCTTTGGAGGTCCTCTGGGAAAGTTTTGGGAGAGAGTCTCTTTGTGACATCCATATTGTTCAAGAGTAGTCAAGAGCTGCCACTCCTTTACAGAAACCAGGTTGCGGTAAATGATGAGTGCTTGTCCCCCCCCCCCCGCCCCCCTCTGCCTCTGCAACTTGTCTGCCTCCCAATTTGATGGATTATTTCTCCTCCTCCTCCCCCCCCTCCTCCTCCTCTCCCTCCTCTTTCTCCTCTTCTTCTTCCTCCTCCTCCCCACAGAGTCCAGTTAGTATAGACTATGTAAAAACAGGTATATCACTTATTTTTTTAATGAATAATTTAAAATTTGAACCAAAAGTATGAACTATGGTGGGAATTGTAGTTTCTTTAAAAACACAGAAATGTTATTTGAATATGTTTTTGTTTTAATCTCAGGTGTGGGATATGGGGCTGCTTCAGATTGTCCACAGCAGCTGACTATGATTTGTCTCGTGCTCTGGCAGGGGCGTGGTTTTGCCAGCTGAAGATAGTTTGCTTTTGGAATTCTGGGGACTCTTCAGAGGGGATATAAATGTCAGAGCCCAAAGAAAGGTGGCAGTGCTGCTGCTGTTGTTGTTTCTTGGAGAGGTCCTGACAAGAAGATCAAACTTACCTCAAGGAATTCCATGCCCCTAATCATCAAGAGATAGCCTAGCACTGGGTTTGATAAATGTGGGCTCTCTTCTCTCTTTGTTTATGTGCTGGGCAGGGGTTGTTTGTTTTGTTTGGGAGTAGGAAAGTGTGAGCCACCGAACTGAGAGCCTCACACATGCTCTGCCAGCACTGAGTCACACCTCAGGCCCAGAGATTCCACTTCACAAATTTCTGTTCTGAGCATGTTTTACATTTGAGCTGAGAAAAACAATCCCAGGAATCCAGGGAAGCCCAGTCGGGGCTTGAGTGGAAAGTCAGTCAGACTGCCGAGGGGTCAGCAGGTTAGTCACCAAATATTTACCCAGTGCCTACTCTGCATCAAGTAGGGGGCAGAAGCAAAGGCTGGCACTGATGACTCTAAAGACACCAATGACTGTCACACAGAGGAAATGTTCCACCTGAGCCCCACGGTGTGCATGTGATGGTGTGCATGTGTGTACAACCAAAGCTAGGCATGATCTCAGGACCAGAAAGTAGAAGGCCAGCTTGAGCTATATAGTACATTTGAAGCCTAGGTTTTCAGAGACTCTGCTCCACCCCACCCCACAAAAGAGAACAACAACACAACAACAAAAAGACTCCCCCTGTGCTAGAAATGACTGTTGTAAATTACATCTGCAAGAGGCTTCTTTTGTGGGTAGGTTAGAGGTAGAGAATTTGCTTATCACGCACAAGGAAGTGGTTTCCAAGTCTGCACTTAAAAAATAAATAATATGAACAACCATCTTTCCACACATTAGGCGATCGATGTGTGTCTTTAGAAAGGTTCCAGACAGGAGCTGAACATTTCTCAACACTATTCCCCCAGCTCTTCACCTCTGCCCCAGACGAGGGCACTACATCCTGGATTTGTTTTGCTTTGTTTGAGACAGGTTGCAGGTAGCTCAGGCTAGCCTTGACCTTGTATTGGCTAAGAATGACATTGAGTTTTTGAGCCCTTGCTTCTAGCTCCTTGGTGCTTGGATTACAGGTGTGTGCCGTCACTCTTGGGTTCTATGTGGTGCAAGGGACTGACCCCAGAACCTCATGCAAATTAGATGAGCATTGTACTAACTCAGCTGTCTCTAGTCCTGGGGTTCACAGGGTTGAAGTAACAACTACTCCCATATCCCTCTACTGTGATGTTTTGAGGACAAATTGTGTGTTAAAATACTACCAAGGGTAAGGCACATCAGGGCGTGGCCAGGCCTAGAAGGTTGGCTCAGATGGATCATGATTGGATGCCAGTCTGTGTTGCTTAGCAAAATATTGTCTCAAAAACCAAAAAATCTTCTCAAGGGTTGGACTAATGGCTTCGTGGTTTAGGAATACTTACTGCTCAGAGTTTGATCATGGCACCCACATTAGGTGGCTCACAAACATATCTCCAGCTCCAAGTTATCTGATAGTTGTTTCTAGCTTCTGTGAGCACTCATATCTGCATGTTTCCCCTCCCCCTCTTTCTTACACACACACACACACACACACACACACACACACACACACACAGGGCAGGGGGACACTTGTTTATTTGTTTTGTTCTTTTGAGACAGGGTTTCTCTGTGTAGCCCTAGCTGTCCTGGAAGTCACTCTGCAGACCAGAGATCTGCCTCTGTCTCTGTAGTGCTGGGATTAAAGATGTGTGCCACCACAGCTCAGCTGAAACAAAACTTTTAAGCTGCATCTGGATTCCTTGGCAGAAGAGATTCAGAATTGCTGTGGAAGGTTTAAGGCACCAGGAGTTGGCAGCAGTGTGTGGAGGCAGATGTTCTACCGCCTTTGCCTGGGCATCACACCTTTAAAGGTGTTTGGTGAGAGGGACAAGAGAATCAGTGTAGATTAGCAGTCTTCCCTGTGCTTATCCTATGGACCGTGGAAGGCACCTAGGTTGGCAGAAACCACAAAGCCCTTGTAACATAGAATACAGCTGATAAACAGAGTACTGAAACCAACAATAACGGTTCAGAGGAGACTTACGAATGAAAGCTAACGTGGCAGGCAGGGCTTTGTGCAAGGCTGAGAAAGGAAGAACGTTGACCCAGCATCTGGAGACCAGTCTGGACAATGCAGTGGCTCCTTTATCTTAAACAAAATGTCTGCCTCGACTTCCCAAATGCTGGAATTCCTAGTGCGTTCTACTATGCTTGGATTGAAATACAGGTAGATAACGTTAGTCAGTGTATTACAGTGGAGATTATTTGAAGAAGGATAAATCCATTGTGTGCCCCTGGGCAACAATGGCCTGCGTCACTCCAGCAGCAAGAAGGACCTAGAAGAGACTATAAGACAATTGAAGACCATTCTGTAAGATAATTGGCCAGGACTTTTCAAGAGAATGTTCTAGATGAAAGAAGTCCAAAGAGACAGGACAGTATTAGTGATGGCGCCCTGCATTAAAGTCTGGACCAACCTGAATATAGAAAAATTGGAGAAAAGCAAATTGTACTTGAGATTTGATAAGGCACATTGGTACCTGTGCCAGTGTGCGTGTGCGATTTGTTTATTTATTTGAGATTGGGTTTTGCTGTGTGGCCCAGGAGGGCTCCCTCAGTGTAGCCCAGGCAGATGTGAAACATGAAGTCTTTGGCTCAGCTCATAAGTGCTGGAGTTATGGGTGTATACATCCTGCCTTGCTTGCTAGGAGTAATATAATATATCACAGTTAATTTCCCAGTTTTGATCACTATACTCAGATTAGTCCTATTAGTATTAAATAAAGGGCATTTATCGTGTGTGTGTGTCTGTGTGTGTGTGTGTGTATGTGTGTGAGAGAGAGAGAGAGGGGGGGTGTGCGGGAGGGAGAGAGAGCCTACACAAAGTAAGAAGTGGACAGATCTTTCCTTTATTTTTTAAAATTTATCTTTATTTCATATGTATTGGAGTTTTGCTTATATGAGGGTACTGAATTCCCCTGGAACTGGAGTTACAGACAGATGAGAGGTGGGTTCTGGGAACTGAACCTGCATCCTCTGGAAGAACAAACCGTGTTCTTAATGACTGAGCCATCTTTCCAGCCCCCTGGACAGCGTTTTCTTAAAGTCATCTTTTGTGTGTGTGATTTTGTTGTTGTTTGTTTGTTTGTTTTCTCTGTGTAGCCCTGGCTGTACTGGAACTTGTGCTGTAGACCAGGCCGGTTTCTGCCTCCTGAGTGCTTCAATGAAAGGAGTGTGCCCCAGGGCCTGCCTTGATCTTTTTGTTTTTTGCTTTTGTCCTTGTTGTTTGACCAGAGGAAGTCATGGTCTTTTCCCCTGTTAAGACCAATAAAGGGATAGAAGATAATCAATCAGAACAGTGTTTCCATTTTCCTTTATCTTTCACCACACATGGAATTACAGAACCTATTCTAGAGGGTGCCTTCAAGACAGCTCTGATCTGAAAGAAGCCAGTTCAATCTCACGATGGGTTCTCTCTATGTAGACGGTCATAGCCTTCAACTCACAAAGACCCTCCTGCGCGCTGGGATTAAAGATGGCAGTCACCATGGCCAATGTCTGTCTTCCTTCCTTTTTTTTGGCATTGAAGACCAACAACCTACATGCCAAGCACACCCTGCATGAGCCACGCTCAGCCCCGTCTGGCACTGATTGCCTAAGGCTTGTCACTTTCCGCTGACCCTCAGCGCCTAGACTGTACATCCGTAGGCCTGTGTACATTGTAATACTGGACTCTGTTGGGAATGAAGGCCCTCGTCGTAGTTCCCATTGATTTCCCCACGGAGTCTAGTATCAGACACGGACTGGGAAGGCCTAAACTCAAGAGATCTGCGTTGTGTTTTAAAGTGTGTCCATGAAGTGCAGAGACTACGAAACCAAGCTAGAAATCATTCAGATTTATTGTATTGTTTGTTCATCCTGTTTATTTATGCATGACTTGTTTGTTTTGGGTTTTTTGAGATAAACCCCCAGTGTAACCAAAGCTACCCACCCCACCCCCAGGGCTAGAATTACTGAAATTCTCTTACCTTCCACGCCCCCAAAAAAAGTCATTCAAATTTAAATGGTCATTCTCTACCAAAGAGGGCCCAAGCAAAACTCAAGGACAGAATCCTTTAATCCACATTCCTGTTAGGAATCCTCACTGCTGGCTGAATATTCTCTGAAAGTCTACAAGTAATAGCAATATCATATGTTTCTTTAATTTGTACATAAAATGGCAGTTTGGTAGAGGAACTGCAGAGTCAGGGTCAGGGTCGAAAGCATCCAAGGAGGAGATAGCTGTCTAGTCTTGAGGTAGGGTAAACCCCAAGTCACTCAGGAGCCCAGCAGCCCCAGGCAATTTTCTAGACTCAATCCCAGGATTCAAATGCTAAGTCTCTCCCTGAGGGTGAAGGCTTGGTAGCTAACCAATACAGTCCCTCAGCTCTATCTAAGGTGCCTTGCAGGTTTAGGATCCCGCGGCAGTGGGATGCCCCGCCCACAACTTTGGGCTCTGTTGATGAGGTAGAGAAAGTTACTTTAACAAGGTCTGTCCAGAAAGAGTGGCTGGTTCATCAGCACCCCTGTGGTCTGTGCCACCCTCCACAGAGAGACTAGCTAGCCTTATCTGAAGAAGGTGACATTTTTTCAAATTGCTGTGAACTGGAAGCGGGAGAGCAGCCATGGCAGTGATTTGGGGAACAGGGGTGTAGTTGAGGGTCTGAGCCCTCACCTCTTTAAGCATCTTTGCTTTGCCTTCTTCATGTAACACTTTGGAAAGTAACCAAGAAGGACAAATGTCTGTGACCTTAGGCCTGTCCTCTAAATCCTATAATCTCTTCCGAAGGGTTGGTTCAGTTGCTTGCTTTGGTTAAACATGCTGTAGACCTTTTTCTATTGGAAGGGGAAAAGGATTCTGATTTCTATTTCTTTCCTCCCTCCCTCCCTCCCTCCCTCCCTCCCTCCCTCCCTCCCTCCCTCTCTCTCTTCCCTCCCTCCTTCCTTCCTTTTCCCTTTGGAGAAAAGGTTTCTATGTAGCTTTGGCTATCTGGAACTCATTATGTAGACCAGGCTAGCCTTTCCCACCTTTTAAGTACGGTGGCAGACCTGCCCTGATTTCTTAATTTTATTTTTACTTTTGAGACAGGACCACACTATATCTCTCTAAATGATCTCCAACTCATAGCAGTTCCCCTGCCTCAGCCTCCAGGAAGCTGAGGTGACAGGCATGAACTACTGTATTCAGCTTGAGTCCTGCCTTCTTTATAAGGCCTTCCTTACAGTTCGACTTTGAAGAACCTTAGGCAAAGCTGTTACTCATTTCACCCAAGATCCTGTAGGTTTGTTTTGTGGAATTTGGTTGTGGTTTGATGGTCTTCGCTTTCCCACAGGCTTCGAGTAGTTTAAACTCAGGAACTAAGACTCAGCCCTTTCCCGTAACTCTGAAGGATACGTTGGTGCCCATAGGAGTGAGGACTAAAGAAAGGTACACTGAGGACCAGTGACGTGGCTGAACAGGTGAAGGCCCAGCCTCTGAGCCCGATAGCCTGAGCTCAGCCCCTTACTTCAGAAGTAGGGCAAGAGAACTAAGTGACATACATGTGCTGTGTGACACGTGTGTGCCCCCAATAAACACGGTGGAAGTAAAAATTAAACAAGTTTGTGACAGAGCCCTAGTTCCCGTACATGCTTGTGAGAGTCTGTGTTGGACTTGTTGATGTGTGGGTGTGGGGGATCCCAAGGACCGTCCTCTTGAAGGCTGGAGGTGGCAGCCATCCTCCGGCCAACTGTCCAGGCATCTTCAGGTTCGAGACATTGCTGAGTCTCTGGCCCTTTCCAGCTACCAGGGCATCGTGAATCTGCCACAGACATTGTCTAAATTCAACAGTAAAAACTGTACACAGTGTGCTAGTTCAGGCCTTTTATTCTAATTACAGTATCAAGGCAGAGGCAGGCTGAAATCTGTGAGTTCAAGGCCAGCCTGAGCTACACAGTGAGATCCTGACAAATACTCTGTTCCCTACATCTGAACCTACCTTTGTCTCTGCCCCTACTGGGAGCCTCAACTCTGTCCTGGCCTCTGCACTTCCCCTCACTCCTCCCCTCTCCATCTCCCCCCCCCACCCCCACCAAACCCTTCCTTCCTAGTAAATCTGTTCAAAGCACAGGCTCCCAAGGTTCCAGACTCACATGGGCGTTAGGACCTCTTTACACTGCACAAAGCTCACTCTAAATCTCAGCCATGCTCTGATCCCAGCACTGCAACGGCTGAGGCAGGCGAAACACTGAGAATTCAAGGCCAGCCTGAGCTATCCGTGTCAACTATCCCCACCCCCACCCCACCAAAAATTGGGGGAAGGGGGCAAGAAAAAGGGGAGGGGAACTGGAACAAACAATATCTCCGTGACTTGTTGAAGATCAAACCTTGTCTGAAACCCCACTGCGCACTAGAGCCATAGCGAATCCTCCTAGTGACTAAGACTTTCCTAACCAGCTGAGTTCTCCTGCCCTGAATTCAGGCAGCCATCACACTGGTGGGCAGTCTGTCCCTTCTGTTCTCCCCTACAGCACCACCACCCGAGCATCCACACTGAAGGCGCGTCTTCTCTCTGTGCTTATCAAGTATCCCGTGTGTGTGTGTTTATCTCTCCGTGTGTATCATGTATTCCTGTGTACTTGTTCTGCCCAGCAGCCAGGGACAGCTCAGAGGGCAGAGGCTGAGCTGGGTCCGAAGCCCCACCTCCTTTTATGGAGCAGCAAGAAAGGAAACGACCTGAAACAGCAGCAGCTACAGAGTCAGCGAAGGCCAGGACTCTGGCTTTCTCAGGACCTATGTCCTCCCTGCTCTTTTGTTATATCTTATTCTGTGGAAAAGCGAATTTTCAGGAACAGTAAAGCTCTAAAACCGTGCCAGGAGCAGTGGGGCATGCCTGTAATCCCAGCACTTGGGAGGCTAAGGCAAGAGAATCCCATTGGTTTGAGACCAGCCTGATCTACATAATGAGAGTTTATCTCAAGACAAACAAAAGCAAAATTGGAAAGGGGGGAGGAGCTTGTTCTTGGAAAGGACCCCAGTTCAATTCACAGCATCCACATGGAGGCTCCCTACCTCCTCAGGCACCAAAATGGACATACATGAAGCCAAAACACTCACACATACAAAATAAACAAAAACATAAGTAAACACATAAATAAGCAACCAAACGGGCACATGCCTTTAATCTCAGCACTCAGGAGGCAGAGGCAGGGGCAAGTTTTGTGAGTTAGAGTCCAGCCTGTTCCACAGAGTGAGCTCATGAAGAGCCAGGGTTACAGAGAGAAACCCTGTAGCAAAACCAAAAAAAAAAAAAAAAAAAAAAAAAAAAAGAAAAGGAAAAGGAAGGGAGAGAGACAGACAGAGAAAGAGACAGACAGACACCAAGACAGAGAGACAGAGAGAGACAGAAAGACAGACAGACAGAGACAGACAGACAGAGAGACAGAGAGCACATAGAGTCTGGCCTTAAACATCACAGTCATTCATTCTGCTGACTCTCAGTGGCTCACTATTGCCTAGAGACAAAAGAGGCCAATCTCTTTGGTATTGCATACACCCCAGCAAACATGGCTGTGTGTGTGTGTGTGCGCGCGCGCGTGTGCTCACGAGTTGGCTTTTGTTTTTTCCCTAACCTTGAATATGTTCTTCCCTAGAATCCCACTCTCTCCTCTTTATGCCCCAGAACTCTCATCCCTTCCGAGTCTGTTCTTATCTTGTCTCCTTTTTGAAAACTTGCTATCCTAGGAATGAGAGCCACTGCGCTCTCCCATACAGCCTGGTTAACTGATCACTCCATCTATGAGCCTCAGGAGATCTTCAATGATTTGCCTGCTTGTCTCTGCTGTTCCCTTAGATCTTAAAACCCAGAAGCTTGCTACTGACTTGTGGTTATCTCCAGAACTGAGCCAGCAAGCCACAGCTTGGTCCGTCTCTCATTTTTCTGAAAAATAGAAGGCATGGGGAATAAAATTAAAAAAAAAAAAAAAAACCAGGATCACTTTTCAAGTTGTTGACTAGTCAGAGTGTAGACACAGCCTAGAATATGCACAGACACACCAGTAGCATCCTCATCATGAGTTTGTAAGTGAACGTCATGTCAGAGTTGCTTCTCTCTCTAGATTGCATCCTCAGCCATGCAGCATATGTAGGGTTAACTTGTGCAAGTCTGAGGAGGAAAAAAAAGCTGTATGAAGGCTGTGGATGAGTTCTGGAATGCCTGGGCCCCTGGTACTGACTCACTCAGCAGTCCGTGGCTCACCATCCATAAGTCACCTGGGAACAGTAATCACCAGCCCGGCCCACAAGGTAATCAGGTCCAGGAGAGCAGCTGATAACATTCTTGGATCTCAGTCAGAAACTCCCAGGACTCTCCAGGAGGCAAGAACAATGGTGAACTGAGAAACAAATCAGCCATTTTCCTGGCTTTTGAAAATCTCAGATTTGACGTGGGCAGCAGACACGTGTAGGAGGCACAATGACACAAGCTAGAACCAGGGGGTGTCACAGCAGAAGGACAGGCAAGCACATCTACTCGAGGAGCAAGGGAGGAGTACTCTGCGACTGTCCTGGGCCATAGGTGTTTCATGGAGTATACTACATCAACCTTCTGCTAGTGCAAAGTAAGGAGTTTTAGACCATAGGCTGAAGAGAGGTGGTCAGTAAAGTGCTTACCACATAGGCACGGTGGCCCAGGTTGAATGCCCCACACTCACACTTAAAAAATCAAATAAAATAAAAGCTGGTTTTAGTGGTGCACATCTGTAATCCAAGAACAAGGGAAATGGAGCTAGGATGATCCTTGGGGCTTACCCATCACCAAATCTAACCAATCAATGAATTCCAGGTTCTGTGAGAAACCCCACCTCAAAACACAAGCTAGGCCAGGCATAGTGGTAGATTCCTTACGGGTTCCAGGGTAGCCAGGACTTCATAGTAAGCCTCATCTTAAAAAAGAGAAACACTTTTAAAAGAAAAGGAAGCAAAACTATTGAGGAGAACACCCACACATGTATGCATGAACATACACATATGTACTCACAAACATTTGTGTGTACTCACATACGCACACACATGTGCACACACTTTAGCTTAACTCAGGTGAGCACTGTTAGGCTCAGTGGAACTAGGTGACTTGACTGGATCCTACACCAGCTCATCCCCGGGGTTGGCTGAAATGCCTTCAGGGAAATAGTAAGCAAAGAAGACAGAGTTGAGCATCCAAGAGGAGGGGTGTGAACAAAAGACACTGTGAGCACACCTTTAGTCCCAGCACTCAGGAGGCTGACGCAGCCAGAGCTACACAGAGAAAGTCGATTTCAAACAAATCAGAAGAAAACAAAAGACCAGGGCCAGCTCAGAGTATAGTGAGAACTCCTCCTCAGTACCTCTGAGGAATTGGTTTGGTTTGAGGACCCCAAGGATATAAAAATTCTCAACTTTTTTCCCTGTAAAATGGCATTATATGTGCTGCTACCTAGGCACAACCTTTAGAACACTGTAACCACCTCTAGATTAGTCACGTGCCTAACACAGTGACAGGAAAACATGTGCACGTGTGTAGTACATATACACTTCATCCTATCTATTTACTTACGCGTGTGTGTGTGTGTGTGTGTGTGTGTGTGTGTGTGTGTGTGTGTCTGTAGAGGTCTGAGAACACCTTACACAAGTCTGTACTGTCCTACTGTGTGGGTTTCAGAGTTGAACTTGGGTCATTAGGTTTGGCTGCCTTTACCTACTGAGTCATCTAACCAGCCTCAAATAAATCATTTTTCCAAATATTTTCAATATTCACACAGAGAGGTGAATCTTCAAAAATAAAATCTGTAAACCTTAAGGACCAACAGCCCTTTGTGTTTCAGCCCTAAAATAACATACATTTTTAAATAATAGTAATGTTATACTAATCACACTAATTCATGATTGTCATTAATGCATTATTATTCTTTAGTGACAGATAAAAGTTCCGTATAAGAGTAACAGTAAAAGCCAAGCAGTGGTAACCACACCTTCAGTCCAACACTCAAAAGGCAGAGGACAGTCAGGGCTTCATAGGGAATCCCTGTCTCAAAAAAGCATAAGTAAATAACTATGTCTTGATATTTTTCAAAATGACCACTGCAATCAAAACTAACAAACATGTTCAAGTCGCCCTTTTTGTTGTGTTTTGTTTTATGAGGAAAAATCCCTGTTCTCTCCTAGAATGCAGTGTGAGTAATTAGTCACTATGTTGTGTGTCTCACCTTGAGAACTCATCTGTTTGCCTAACTGAAACTTAGTGCCCCTTGACCAGCAACCCTTGTCAATGACAGTCCTGCTGATTACACAAGTACAGTGTTTTTTCAGATTCCACGTGTAAGTCAAGTCATGCTGAATTTGTCTTTCTGTGTCTGGCTTATTTCACTTAGCATGATGTCTTTCAGGATCAACCATGGTACCTGGTAGTTCCTTTTTTTTCCTTCCTTCCTTCCTTCCTTCCTTCCTTCTTTCCTTCCTTACTTTCCTATTTTCAGAATTATTTATCTGTGTGTAGTCTTGCTTGCATACATATCTGTGCATCACATGTATGCCTAGTACCTTCAGAGGCTAGGAAGAGGGTTGGATCCCCTGGAACTAGAGTTATAGATGCTTGTGAGCCAATGTGTGGGTGTTGGCAATTGAACCTGAGTCCTCTGAAAGAGCAGCAAGTACTCTTAACTGTGGAGCCATCTCCTCAGCCCGATAATATTTCTCTTTATCCAGTTTAAAGTATTTTGTATTTATGCCATCAAAATTCCACAGGCATTTCACCTGTTTCATAAATCAGAAAGCCTTGACCGAGAGATTGTTTCAGTAACATGTACAAAGTCATACATGACAGGGGTGCGGTTAGTACACTGCCTAAGTCACCAGGGTTCCAGAGAGAACGGAAAGGATGCGGTCCGGAGCCTGCATCTCCGGTAGATGGAAGCGATATTAACAATTGTTTCAAAAGACTCTTGCAACTTTACCAGATAGCACACAGGGGTAGGACGTTTTGTGGGCAAGATAAGCAAATGTTTTCTGTAACCCAGGAAATCTCTTTAGGGCCCTTGGGACAGGGGTCTAAGTTCAGAGAGTTTACTTAAAATCTACAATTCAAAGAGCTGGACTCTGAAGCGGAAACCAACACCTTTTGCACATCTGAATCACAGAACAATGACTTGTTGCTGAATAGGTTGCCCGAAGGAGGCTTTGTCAAACAGGAAATTGGTTTTTAGTGCAACGAGGTCTCTACGAGTTCAAAATCCTGCTTTCAAATGTTCTTACAAGATGCACAGTTGGCACCAACCTACAGGAAATATATCATTGGAATCGGAAGGAGCTGACGCTGATGGCCTGGGTTTATAATGTCTGCACATTCCCATTGCAGTAAGTTAGTGTGTGCAATGAGTGAGACCAAAATACACTCCACTATGCTTCCGGGACTCAGGTGCAGTTTGTGCAGAGTTGGGAAAAGAAGGGGAGAGTCACCACAGAGAGAGGATTCCTTGTAGGTAAGACAGGGCTGGTAATGAGCTCAGTGACATATTTATGAGCCCAGCATGGGTTGCTCATGCTGATAAGCACTGGTCATTGAGGGAAGGAAAAGTCACCTTTGTGTATACAAAATATACAAGATTCTCTGTCTAAAGAGGCTGAACAGGAAAGCATTGGGTAAATAAAGGATATCCTAGCTACAGAGATTGCTCAGTGGTTACAGCACTGACTGCTCTTCCAGAGGTTCTGAGTTCAAATCCCAGCAACCACATGGTGATTCACAACCATCTGTAGTGAGATCTGATGTCCTCTTCTGGTGTGTCTGAAGACTAATACAGTGTACTTATATATAATAAATAAATAAATCTTCTTAAAAAAGAATATACCTTTAATTATAATGTGAAAATTAAGTTGCTGCAAGAAGGTAGTTTTTTCTCTCTGAATAAAATGCTCCTTCAGTTGAGATCAAGGTCAACAGACTTTTCAGTCTTTGGGGGTTCAATTCTGTCTAGGAAGATAGGACAAAGACATTCTTCCTTCTAAAAAGCTCTTAAGACTCTGTGTGGTAGAACCATCTGTTCTGTGATAAATTCTGCTGCCATCTTTCTTTGGGCCATTGGTTTCCAATCATCCTGAGTGCCAAGATTTCCCCAATATTCTCAAAGAAGTTAGCCATAGCTGGGCGTGGTGGTCTCTCTTTCCGGCACTTAGGAGACAGAGGCTGGGAAGATGTAAGTCACCGTCTAGCCCGACTTGTAAATGAATTCTAGGTCCTGGGCTACAGAGAGAGGCTGTCTCAAAACAAACAAACAAACAAGCAAAAACAAGGAAAGAGTATGGGAGTAAGTCTTTCCAAACCAGTATCACAAACTGGGCATGAAAGTACTTGCCTATAATTTTAGCACTCAGAAGACTAAGACAGAAGAGTTGTGAGTTCAGGGATACAGAATAAGATCTTACCTCATAAAGTAAACAAAAAGTAAAACAAAGAAAATGGGCTGGAGAGATGGCTGGCAGTTAGGAGCACTGGCCACTCTTGTAGGCCCTGAACTGAAATTCCAGCCCCACGGCAGCTCACATAACAACCCCAGCTTCAGACCTCAGGACTTCTGACTGTCTGGGCACTAGACACATGTCTGCATTATATAATGCAGGCAAAACATTAAAGGGTATACATAAGAACCAAAACCAAATACACAATACACAAAAACCAAAAAGGAATGTAGTAAAGACGGCCAATCTTACTCTAGAGCCCCTTGGTAGGAGGATTGTGTGTGGCCCAAAGAAGAAAGTTCTCTGGAAATTCTATCAACATTAAGTTCCTTCGTCCTTGAGCTGTCTCCATCCATGGTGATGTTCTCCCTCACAGCTCAGTTTACTCCCTGCCTCAGCTTCTAGAATCTTCAACTCTGTCTCACCATGGCCCTTGGATTGGGCCTCCTGGTGTAGACAAAAGTCTTTCCCTTTCTTAGAAACCACCAAACCACCCCTCACTTGCCAGTCCCCACTTCCTCTAGGAAGCAGGAGAATCCTCCTTGATAAGCATATCTCCTTTGGAAGTGAGGTTTGCATATCTCAGGGCCCACCCTTGGGACATTCAACCACCAACCACCCGTCTCCATTCCAGCACAATAGCAAGTTTCTGGGCATTGAAGTTTTGTAGTAAATGTTCTTTCCTCGGGCTCCCTTGGTAGAGATTTTCTCTGGGAGAAGGCAGACAGGAAAAGTCCTTATCTTTGTAGACTTTTCTATGCAGCAGGATAAATTGCATACAATTGCATCCAGCAAGTTCCCCATCCTTGGATTCTATGGTTTAGAGATTAAAGACCAGTACAAACTTGTTTTCTTTGTCCCTAGATTGTTAGGGCAAGCACTGTGGACAGAGTTGCCTTTGAACTTGCTATAGGAAGATACACCAGATGACTTCAAGTGCACCAGGGAAGTTAGACATAGAGACACTTTCCTGTAACCCCAACACTGGGAGGCAGAGGTTGGAAAACTGGCCAAACTAGAGGCTTGCCTGTTTATCCTACCCAAAAAGCAAAACAGAACCCAAACAAACAACAGCAGCAACGTCTCTGAATGAAGGATGTGGGATGTCAGGGCTGGTTAGACGCCCCGTTGGGTAAAGGTGCATGCCAAGACTCCTAGCCTGGAGCTCAGTCCCCAGGACCACTCAGGGGAAGGAAAGGAACTGTGTGAGTTGCCCTCTAACTGCCACATACAAATCATATGAAAGTAAATAAATTCTACCATCCCCACAAAATGATAACATAACAATTTAAAACTATACAAGAAGATATATGTTCATTATGTGTAAGCATGTGCTCCCGCATTACTTAGTACTCTGTTGGACACATTTGAGATTCCTGTCAAATACAACCTCACTTCAGGCCTTAGCATTTTGTTCCATCTCCCTGGGTTTCTTCTCCTAGAAGGCTCTGTGACTCAGTGTCTTCAGCTTTTGAGAGGAGAGATAAGGGGTTTTTGTTTGTTGCCTGTCTGTAATTCTTGAGACAAAGCTGTGCTATGTGGCAGAGGCTAGCCTCAAACCCCCCCTCCCTGCACTGCAACACCAGGCCCTGTCCATTTTGCTATCGAGGCTCCCCTAACCCAACCGCACCCCATCCTCACACTGTCTGCTCTCCTCTTCTTGCTTTATCACATGCCACCACATAGCTAACATGCATGATGTTTTCCATTTATCATGTCTTCTCTAGAACGAGGCTGCATGAGGACAAATATGTCTGCTCATTCAGTGGTCTCCAGTGCTCTGAACCATCCCAGTTGCCCAGCACTTACCAGATGCTCAGATCATACAGAGCCAGGCCCCAAGGAAGGAGTAAGATAAACACCTCTCATTCCACATCAGGACCACTGTTCTCTGAAGAATGGGATTCAAACCATGCTACTTTTGGATCTATCTTCCACCTTTTACTTGTGTGACTACGAGAAGAACACCCTTACCTTGGGGACCTTAAATCATCATCACTAAAGTGAGAATGACATTATGTCCTTGTGACTGAGTCACTGGCACAATCGTTCTAGCCAGTGCTTCAGTGGGTGCTAGATTCAACCCTGACAACACAGACCTACCATCCTAGCTCCTTGGAAAGCTGAGGCCATAAATCACAAGCCTGGGATAAAAGAGCAAGTTCAAAAGCAAACCAAACAGAGTAACTTAGTTATCTCAGCCTCAAAACAAAAGCTTAGAAGGGCTGGGGACGTAACTCAGTTGTCAGACTGCTACCTGATCGCAGAGGAAGGCCTGGGTTTGATTCCCAACACACACACCAGGTGTGGTAACCACACTTCTGCAACCCCAGCACTTGGGAGATAGGGGAAGGAGGAGAAGAAGTTCAAAGGCATTCTTGGCTACATAGGGTATTCTAGAACAGTCTGGGCTACTTGCTACACAAAATAGTGAGAAAGGGGGAGGAGGAAGAGAAAAGGAGACATAGAGAGAGAAAGAACAGAGAAAAGAAGTGTGAGGTCTGAGCCCAAAATGTTGGTGTACACCTATAAACCTGGAACTTTGAGGTGATTGGGACAACACAGAAGAACTCTGTCTCAGAAGATAAATAGGAGCTGGCTGGGTTACTATTGCTGTTGTTTTCATTTTGTAATGTTTTGACCCAGGGTAGAAACTCTTTAGCCTCAGAGCAGGGAGAAAAAACCTTCTCATCAACAGCTACCTAATAGAAGAGCGACTGTACTCTGGGGCTAATTAGGGCCCTTTCATTCTGGTGAGGCGGGCTCCTCACATTTGTAATCCCAGTGCTTGGGAAACTGAGATAGAGTTTCTTGGAGTTTGGAGCCAACCTAGGCTATATAGTGAATTCTAGGCCAGCGCAGGTTGTCTTAAGCAAGCAAACAGAATTCAGGGTGCAGGAGTATATGCCTATAATACCAATACTTGGAGGGAGAAACTAGAAAACCAGGAGTTCAAAATCACCCTGAGCTACCTAGCAAGTCTGAGGCCAGCTTGAGCAAAACCCTCTCTTAAAAAATAACAATAATAACAAAATAAAACCAGGAAACTTTTCATTGTCACAATGGTAAAGAACAGTGCCTTTAGAGGAGCAATAATTCCAGCACTCAGGAGACTGAGGCAGGAGGATTATCAGCCTGAGCTACAGAGCCACCCTGTGTCAAAGATACAGACAAAGAGGGACGCTCATAGCTCAACGTAGAAAACTACTTTCTTTCCTTCTTTTTGACTATTTTCTTCCTTCTCCTTCCTTCCTCCCTTCCCTCTTTCTTTCTTTCTTTCTTTCTTTCTCCCTTTCTTTCTTCCTTTATGTTGTTAATCACATCTGTAAACCAACATTGTGTGTGTGTGTGTTTGTGTGTGTGTGGAGGGGTGTACTCTAGTGCAGAAGTTAACTCTCTTTCTACCATGTAGGTCCTGGGGCTTGAATTCAGGTTGTCAGGCTTGGCAATAACTGCCTTAACCTACTAAGCCAGGCCACCAGTCCCTATTTGTTGTTTATTTGTTTTAAATGGAATATCCTGTAGCTCTGGCTTGTTTTGAATTCACTGTATAGACAAAGATGACCTTGAACTCTTGATCCTCCTGACCCAGCCTCCCAAGTCCTGGGGATTACAAGCATTTGCCAACACATGAAAACTGTGTTTCTAACCACTGAATATTACAAAATCGCCCTCTGCTTTAATGAAGCGCTTTCTTCTTTCAGTGGGTTTTCTTAGGCACACAAGAGAAACGCAGAGCAAACTCCACTGAAGTCATGAAAAGATGTTTATTCTTATGTTTATATGACTTGACCCTGTAGGTCTCACATCAAACATCCATGTCCCTATTTACTTAAGTGTGTATGTGTGTGTGTGTGTGTGTGTGTGTGTGTGTGTACGCGCATGTGTGTTCAGACCAGTCTATTCCATGATTCAGGCAGACACAGCTCTTTCCTGCACCTTGGGAAGCCTAGGATTGAACTCAGGTCCTTCAGCCTGCATCTCACAGATCCTACTTCGAATCTTTTCTTTATTATTGTTTAGAAGACAATCTAGTGCGTGTTTGGTGCCATGTGCTGAAAGGGTAAAGGTCACAGCAAACTGCAAATTATTCTCGGATGCTGATGGTTGGATGGCAGTGGACAAATACGACAGAGAGCCCGACGGACACAGATGACACTGTCACTGAGGTACTGAAGGCTGTGAAGGCAGTGACTCTAGAGACTTATAGAATTCTGTGTCTCATCAGCTCAAAGAACTTCCACTGTTAAAAAGCTAATCCTGGGGCTGGAGAAGTGGCACCATGGCTAAGGGCACTTGTTATTCCTGTAGAGGGCCTCTGTTCAGTTTCCAACACTTACATGGCTGCGTACAACTATCCAAGACTCTAGCTTCAGGGGGTCCAACATCCTTCCCAGACGTGGCGGCACCTCTGTGGTACACAGACACATATGCAGGCAAAACACCCATGAAATTAAAAACAAATTCAAATCTCAAAAAAAGTAAAAAGAAAGAGGGTTAACTTTTTAATAGTTAAATATCCACTCAGTGTGTGTGCCCGCTCCAACCGCAGCCTAAGTGTACAGGCTCATTCAGGACCCATACCCACACCCCCAGGAACCCATCCACCACCCAGGGGAGCAGGTGAAATTTCGGTGCTACTGACCTCAGCCTGAGATCCTCATGAGATCACCCTAGTTATGCCCTCTACTTTATTAATTTCAGAATTCTCTAAGTTTCGTCACTTAATCATACTCTTCAAAACCAAACAAAACCCTTCCAGTGAAACCCTTCCGGTGGTGTTCTTCCCGAAACTAACCCTGAGCGCTGGTGTGGTTCAGAGACAGCAGAACAAAAGACACCCCCTCCCCAAAAGGAAACAGAGAGGATTATCCTTTTTCAAAGGTGCAATAATGAAATGCTTTCCTTCCCCTGGACAAGCAATTTCATCAGGGTTCATGCAAAGGGAACAAAACACCATTGTCTTGACTTAATTGGCATATTATCTCCCCCTCCTCCAAGTGATCACTCAGAGGGCTGCTGAACGCCTTCTGCCTGCAGATGCAACGCCTTTTAAACGCTGAACCTTTCACCTGGCAAACTCCCAACCCCTTCACGAGGCCCCACAAGGAAGAGCTCTTGCTTTGGCCTGGCACAGGCTCTTCTGTGGAATTGCGAGGCCTGTCTCATAGGACTTGGGAACCATTTCTGGCCTAACTGTCTATATCCCTCCTCCTAACACAGAATGGGTACCAAACTGGCCACCAAGGCAAGGAGGTCCTTTCCTCCCTGGGAAAGGTGCGAGTTTGAAAACCACAGAGCATATGTGCTGCAGCTATCCACTGAGACCCCACAGCTATAGTGAGGGGACCTGCAGACAGGTCCCACTGAAGGAGAACTCTGCAACAAAACCCTGACCTTTTTGTCCCTTGGACTAGACGAAGAGGAAGAGTTGGGCAATCAATCACTGAAGGAGTCCTGCTGGCCAGAGCATGCATGACCTGCTTGATCCATCTCTGCGGTCCCTCTTCCTTATTGCTCTTGCCAGACACTGGCCAGCTGTCCCCTCAGCCAACAAAGTCGGCATGGTTCCACCAAGACTCCACCAGGGCAGGCTGGGCAGGTGCCCTTAACTCTTATCTACCACCTTTCGTAAGAGAATGTAGAGGCAAGCTGTCCAGTAGGGGAGCTCCTGCTGGCCCCTCCTGGGGGCTAATTTTCAGGAAAATTTACAACAGAAAAAAGCAAAAGGCAGAAAGACTGTATGAGAAGGTCCGCATAACAGCTGGAACAATGGATGTCTAGATGTTTGAGGGACAGACAGCAGGAGACACTTACACAGGGGTATGTCTTGTTCCGTTCTCAAATCAGAGATGGGTCTGATGATAAACACCCCACCGACCTACCCCAAATCATTTTATTGAAGAAGACGTCACTCTCCTCTAAGAATGTCAGCCTCCTGCATGTGTGTTAGTAAATTCCAAAGGTCAGGTTAAGCAGCTGTGAGGTCACCTCTGTTTCTATCAACTGACCTCTTCCCCAACCCACTCACCTGCTTCACAAGAGAACTCACATCTCTAGAACCTTCTTCCCCAGATCCGGACCTTCTCTAACCCCATCTGTCTACAGCCAGGCTTCACCCAGTTTCCGTGTCTCTTCCACAGCCCACGCCTGCCTTACTAAGAAAGGTAAAGGAAATCAAACTGCTGGGTCAGGCTGCTACACACTCAAACAAACTGCCCTAAGGCTTCAGCACCCTTAAATGACAACAATGGAGAGGTTCCAGTGTGTTCTCATGGTGTTTAGTTTGGAGTTAAATGGAAATAGGTCTTCATCGTGAGGTACAGACCCTCTTTCTATCCACCCTTCATCTATTTGTCTGTCTGTCTGTCTGTCTGTCTATCTATCTATCTATCATCTGTTTGTCTATCCATCATCTATCTCTCATTTATTTGTCAACAGAGTTTTCTGTGTAGCCTTGTGTACTCACTGTAGACTAGACTGACCTCAAAGTCACAGAGATCTGCCTCTGCCTCTCTCTGTCTGCCTGTCTCTGCCTGTCTCTGCCTGTCTCTGCCTGTCTCTGCCTGTCTCTGCCTCTCTCTGCCTCTGGAGTTCTGAGATTAAGGGCATGCACCATCACTGCCAGACTTTATTTTAACTTTTTTTTTTTGGTCATTTTGTTTTAAACAGGATATGATTTTAAAGACCAAGTTGGTCTGCATCTCACTGTGAATCCTAGGTTGGTCTCATGTTGGCAAAAATCTTGCTTTATCCATACAAATCGTGGGGCTGCAGGAGTGCACTGGCAGCATTCCAGGCTCTATCATCCCTTGAAAGGTTATTTCATAGCCCTGCCTTTTAAAGATGCTATAAAGAGACGCTTCTCCAAAGCAACTCTGAACATACAAAGTGCAGGTATTGTATCCAAGGGCCAAGTGCACCTGCGGAAGGAAGGCCTGATCCCAAGGTGAGAGTTCCCAGACCGTCTAGTTCCTCAGGATCACATTACCCATTCCCCCGATTGTGAGACCAGGCTACTTCCACCAATGAGCAAACACATTCAACTCTTCTAGAAAACTGCTTATTTATGACCCACTGGAGATGCGGACACCTTGGGTTTACATCCCCAAGTCTGAATCGTTTATATGTGGGCATTTTGTTTATTTGTTCTGAGAGAGGATCTTGCTTTGTAGCTCCAGCTGGTCTGAAATTTAAAGCAAACATCTGGCATCAGCTCCTGGAGGAAGAATTACAGGCACAAGCCACGACTTCTGCTTTGTATAGATCTGTTTATTGCCACTTTTTATTACCAAGCAAACAAACAAAACCTTGAGCTACCACTAGCAACACTATAGACAGTAACACTATAGGCTGGCTGTCCCAAATGTGCTCCGCACTAACACAAGTGGGTTCTCCACCCCATGAAACCATTTCATGTACAAAATGCTGTAGAATAATGTATGAAATTACTTTCAGAGAAAGTACAAGGAGTGTGTAAAGTATAACATTTGAATTTACATTGGAATTCTTTCCCAGAATAGCCTACTATATATGGCAAGTCTGTTTTGAGAAATCCAAACTCCAGGTCACTTAGCACCACATGCTCTGGTTAAAGAGTTGCTCATCTTTTTTCCAAGAGTCACTTCACAGACAGCTCTGAGGCTAGCCTGGACTACACAGTGAATCACTGGAGCTCTGAGGCTAGCCTGGACTACACAGTCAATCACTGCAGCTCTGAGGCTAGCCTGGACTACACAGTCAATCACTGCAGCTCTGAGGCTAGCCTGGACTACACAGTGAAAAGAAAATAAGAACAAACAAAAATAAATGTTAGGAAACACCTGACTCTCGTACTTCCTCCCCCTTTCTTCCCACCTCTTCAGGCTTATCTTGCCCAGTCTTCTTTGTAAGCTCTGATCCCCTGCTCTGGGGGTGGAGGACAAAGCCACCACCCTTAGTTCTTCTGTGGCTTTTCCTCAGAACAAGGATGCTTTAATTCCCTTTTCTAAGAACCTAGAACTATTTTGTTATGAGCTTCCAGGCTTTGGGTCTTCTTTCTTTCTTTTAAATCTTCTTATTTTTTGTGTACACAGTGCCCTTGGAGGCCAGACTCGGGAGTAGGATCCCCTAGTATTGGCGTTGCAGATGGTTGTGAGCCACAGGTGTGGGTGCTGGGGATTGAACCTGGGTCCTCTGGGAAAGGAACCAGAACCATCTCTCCAGTCTCCCCATGTTTGATCTTTAAAGAATTTCCCCTAGATGAAGAAAACTGAGTTACTAATCATGGACGTCCTATTCCTGGTATTTATGGGTTTTCTTTTCTTTTGTTTTGTTTTTTAATGCTGAGGGAACAGCAAGAAGACATAGGAGGAGATGTGATATTTAAGCTGGTATTGAGTATCTATTAGTATAGGCAAGAGCTCCAACCCCAAGCTGTCCATCGGAGCTGCATTCTCTCTCTCTCTCTCTCAAGATTTATTTATCTATTTTATGTATGAGTACATACGCTGTAGCTGTCTTCAGACACACCGAAGGGGACGTCAGATCCCATTGCAGATGGTTGTGAGCCACCATGTGGTTGCTGGGAATTGAACTCAGAACCTCCAGAAGAGCAGCCAGTGCTCTTGTCTGCTGAGCCATCTCTCCAGCCCCTTTGATGAACTCTTAATTAGCAAGTTCATAATTAGCTAATAGAATCAGGGGTTTACACTTGCACATTACTCTGACTTGCTCGTTAAAAAGAGACAGTGCCAGGCGTGGTGGCACACGCTTGTAATCCCAGCACTTGAGAAGTAGAAACAGGAGGAGTGGGAGTTCAAAGTTATTGTTGGCAACATAGTGAACCCAAGACCAACTAACTCAAACTACACGAAACCCTGTATCAAAAACACAGGGGCTGGAGAGATGGCTCAGCAGATAGAAGCCTTTGCTACTCTTCCAGAGGACCTGACACCCTCTTCTGCCCTCCAGTGACACACTATACACATGGCACACAGACATACATCCAGGAAAAACACCAGTATACTGTAAATCAAAATATATAAATCTTTAAGAAATAAAAACTAAGACAGTCGTCGTAGGAAAATGATGGGTCCGCAGTCCAGGCTCTTGGTTCAATTCTGTGAGTCATGGTGGGCAGTTTTCTTAGAAGGTCTCTGCTTTTTTTGTCAATTAAAAACGGACTTTTCTTAATTAAAAACTAATATGTATTTATTTACATTTGCATTATTGTGAATGTGTGTATGTGTGGAGGCCAGAGGATAACTTTCAGGATTTGGGTCTCTCTACCACGAGGTTTAAGTATCAAACTCAGGTCCCCTTCTTTGGTGGCAAGTGTCTTTACCCACTGAGTTATCCCGCTAGCCCCTCCACTGGAGCCTGTCTGTCTGCCACAAAGCAAGGCTATAACAAAGTGGCTCACAAGGAGGACATTTATTTTCTCACCTAATCAGCATCTCATATGGACCGAGCAGACGCAGATCCTCCACCCTGATGGGGACAGTGATAGCTGTGGCCTGTGATCTTGGTCCATCTAGCTGTGCCATAAAATGGGCCTCAGTCAGCTCAGAGAAATGCACAGGGACATGTAGGAAGAAAGACACAGAGCAAACTTCTCAAATAGCGACAGCTATGAAGTCAAAGGTTTTATGTATGTATGTATGTATGTATGTATGTATGTATGTATGTGAGGACACTATTGCTCTCTTCAGACACCAGAAGAGGATCGAATTACAGATGGTTGTGAGCCACCATGTGGTGGCTGGGAATTGAACTCAGGACCTCTGGAAGAGTAGTGAGCCATCTCTCCAGCAGGTTCTACATGTCAGCAAAGATACTTTAAAATATTCTGATTTCTGCTGTTGCTAGAGGGTGCTTACCATCAGCCAATAATTATCAAGGAAAGAAATCATTATTATCTACTTTGAAATGAAATGAGCCCTATGTCCTGAGAGGTGGCTGTCCCAATGTTCCAGACAGGTACCTCTGTGAACAAATTGAACTCATAGTAATTGACAGCAAACAGGCTGCCAGCTCTCTGTATAGACCCAACCACTTCGATGGTACAGAATATTAAAGTGTGTGTAACTGCAAAGGACTTTACCGGGAGAAGACAGTGTAAAGGTTACCCAGTGAAGAGCTGTGGAAGAAAATTTTTGTTCAGGGCCAGCGAGATGGCCCAGCAGGTTGTGGTGGCATCGTCACTTGACACTGTAAGGCCACCCCTCCCTTCTCCACGGCTTGCATGTTTATACACTGCTGTTTGGAAGCAATTAACTAATCATGACCTACATTCAAGACAGGAAGGAGCTATGCTTCGTGTGTAACTGAGGGGAGCGCCCATGTAAACAAATTGACATCTATTAGAGAGACTGCGCTCTGTGGCCCACAGGATAGCTCAATGAGCAAAGACTCCTGCTGCCAAGCCTGACAACCTGAGTTCAATCCCCGGGACCTGCATGGAGAGACTGACTCTGGAAGGTTGTCCTCTGACATCTATGCATGCTGTGCCATGGGGAAGCACACACACACACACACACACACACACACACACACACACACACAGTAAGTAAGTTACTTAAATATAGCAGGAGTGAAGTAGCACTGTGGCAGCACATATCTTTAATCCCAGCACTTGGGAGGCAGAAGCAGGGGGATCTCTGTGAGTTCAAGGCCAGCCTGGTCTACAGAGTAAGTTTTAGGACAGCCACAGCTCCACAAAGAAATCTTGTGTTTAGCAAAAACAGACAAATAAAAAGCAACAACACCGGAAAAGAAAAAAAAAAAAAATCAAAAGGAGTAAAGAAGGGACAAGTCATGACGTTGGTAAGTGCCTGTCCCTCCCCTGTGTACAGTTGCCCACGGGGATTTTTCAGCACTCACTGCAGTACTTACCACTGCAATCCAGTACCGCACCATCTATTGCAAGATCCAAGCTCTTCTGTCTGTGGCATGAGCTCTGTGGTGTGACATGCCGCAGTTTCCGATGCCTTCCATTTGTGTCATTTGAACACTTTCTGTCTTTCACACTTGCCTTTCAGCTCTTCCTCCGGGGAGCTCTGGTTTTCTGTATTGGGAAATGACTTCATTTGCATTCTGCTCCAATGTCACCATTGCCAGGAACGGTCATCTGCTGCATGTCACCATTGCCATGAACGGTCATCTGCTGCATGTCACCATTGCCATGAACGGTCATCTGCTACTCGGTAGCTTCCTGTGGCTCATGCCTTTCATCCCAGCATGCTGGAAGCTGAGTCCCTGCTCTGTGAGGTGAGATCCTGTCTCAGGACAATCTGTGATTCTAACTGTCCACAGAACAGAGTCTGCATCTCTTGTGTCCCATCAGAGCTCTCACAACCTGTCCCCAGTATGCCCACCATCTCCAGAGGAATGCTCCCAACCCACACAACACCTTTCCACACCCAGACACCTCACACACACTGTGATAAATCTCTTATCTTACCCTCACTCTTCTGAACCTGGCCTGGTTGTCCTTTCTTTATGGTCTATCTCTTACTGTGAACCCTCAACCTTTACAAGCTTAGGAGAATTGTCTGTCCTCTGTCTCCCCTTGAGGGTCTTCTCAAAATCCTAGGCATTTATGGGAAGCATACCTCTTGAGCAGGGCATTTCCTGGTTTTATATTATATTTTACCTTTGCTAACTTTTGAGGTAAAAACAACAACAACAACAAAGACATGTCTTACCTATTTATATTTATTTTCAATAACGAATGTATCAAACCCGGGGCTCCTAAATGCTGGCCAAGGGCATTAAAGATCCTGAGCCATGTATCATGGGACATAATTGTGCTCATAACACTCAGCAGACAGAGGTAAGATGATGAAGAGATAAAGGTGAGCCTGAAGTAATAACAAGGCTCTACCCCCAACATAAAGATAACAACAGAATTACTAAATAGAATTGGAGAATTGTGTTTCCCTGTTCATTTTTACATTAGGATTTTCATACAAAAAATTTAAACTCGCTCAAGAAAACACAGACCCTTTGTCTTTCTTCTACAAATACTAAGTTTTCCAGAATGTAGCACTTATTGTTTATTACGGTTGCTATTGTTCTTATCAATATCTCACGACGCAGCTCTGGCTGACCTGGAACTGATTCTGTCGATCAGGCTAGACTCAAACTCACAGAGATCTGTTTATGTCTTAGTCAAGGTTTCTATCTCTGCAACAAAACACCGTGACCAAAAAGTAAGTTGGGGAAGAAAGAGCCTTTTGGGTTTACATTTCCATATTGTAGTCCATCACCAAGAGGAGTAGGGCAGGAAGTCACACAGGACAGGAACCTGGCAGCAGGAGCTGATACAGAGGCCACAAAGGGCTGCTGCATACTGACTCACTTCCCATGGTCTCCTCAGCCTGCTTTCTTACAGAACCCAGGACCACTTGCCTAGGGCCTTCCCCCATCAACCACCAATTTAAAGAAGGCTCTGTAGATTGGCACACAGTCTGATTTTTTTTTAAGACAGGATTTCTCTGTAATAGAGACCTGGCTGTCCTAGAACATGTTCTGTAGACCAGGCTGGCCTAGAACTCATAGAGATTCGCATCCCTCGAGATAGGATTAAAGGTGTGCAGCACCTTGCTGCTCAGTCATAGCAGCACTGAGAGGTGAAGGCAGGAGGATCAGGAGTTCCAGGACTGCCTTGACTATTAGAAGATCTGAGGTCAGCCTAGGCTATGTAAGACCCTGTCTAAAAAGAAAGGAATACATAATAATAATAATAATAAGGAGGAAGAGGAGGAGGAAGAGGAGGAGGAGGAGGAAGAGGAGGAGAAGGAGAAGAAGAAGAAGGATATTTTTAAAGATTTTTTTCTCAGATGAACATACATTTATGAATAAGAAAAAATATTTTATTGTTAAATACCATAATTTCTGTTTGCGAAAGACACTTGGGCCTGGGCCACAAAGTGTCTTTCCCAAGTTGACCAAGAGGTGCTCAGTATCTGCCCTTTGGATCGATACTTGACCACCTGTAACTCTAGCCCACGGTGTCAGAAAAGTCTACTCTCACAAGTCCCTGGAGATAAGAAAAAAGGCAAGGTATACAAACCTGCACTAACAAAATCCCACAACAGCAGGTATACAAACCTGCACTAACAGAATCCCACAACAGCTATGGAGTAGACAGCAAAATATCATAATCAAGTCAGTCCCCACATTCCAGCCCCCCACGGCTCAGCATTACCATCTTGAGCCAAACCATGTGTGCCTCTTAGTTATCAAAATCTTTCACTGACCAGTGCGGGAATTCATAATACCCACAAGAGTTCTGAGGACAGAAAAGTGGGCCATAGTCTCCGGTGACGGACTCCAAACGTTATTGGAGACGAATGTTTCCATGGGAACATCAGAGCCTGGGAGGATTCCCTTCAGGGAAGATACCTCTGTCTGTCCTGCCACAGGCTTACTTCTCACATCTTCTCCTTATTGGATGCTGTCTTGCCCCTCCCTCCTCCTGCTAACTGGTTTTCAAAGAGTGGGGGTACCTTAAGCAAACCTCCCACGGCAGGGCCAGATGTCCCCACTCCTGTCTGCTGTGTCTACGGAAAGGTAACAGAGCTGGCGCTCTAGAAAGCTGCCTTCTAGAACCATGCCAACCACTTCATTTCTATTTAGTCCAGCAATGGCCAGCAAAGTTTCTGTGGGGATGGGGAAACTGGAGGAAAACCCTCTCTCCCCCTTCTGGGAGGGGACACATCTCCTCCAAGATGGAGTCACAGTGGTCCTGTTTCTACTGGATGGCCCCAGCTCCCAGTGTCAAGTAATACTGCCTTCCTTTCTAGCCTGGAGTGACAGTCCCACAACACTACACATACTAGGCACAGCAGCATATACCCTAAGGGGCTATTCTAAGAAGATACAGAGAGAAGGATCAGAAGTTTAAGGTCACTCTCAGCTGCACAAGTGCAGGACTACCCTGGCCTACATGAGACACTGTCTAACAACAACAACAACAAAAGAGGGGTAACGAGTCTGATCCCCAGAACCAGGTAAAGGTAGAAGAACCAACCCCATAAAATTGTTTTCTGACTGTCACCTACATGCTGCATGATACATGTTCCCCCTTAATATCTCTCTCTCTCTCTCTCTCTCTCTCTCTCTCTCTCTCTCTCTCTCTCTCTCTCTCTCTCTTTGTCTCTCTCTCCCTCTCTCAAGAAAAGTCAGTTATGTGGCAAACTGGAGATCTGAATAAAAATGTAATGCTCTATCTTTAACCTTCCTCAAAAATGGCCTCCTAGAAACATCATCTCTGGCACCTTCCCAAAAAGCTGCTGTCAGAGGTTGGCCAGAAAAGGCTCCCTATGACCACCCAGAGGAAGAAGAAAGGCAGAGGACATCAAGGATCTTTTCTGATGGGCTCTGGAACTGGAAATCCTGGGATCCAGACTGAGAGCGAGGCTGGCCACAGGGAAGCAGAGGAGGGCTCTTTTGCAAGCGCAGACCTTCTGCATTGGGAGCAGCAAGTGCAAGATCAAATGAATTTCAGGTCAAGTGAAGGGCTCTGCCTACTGAAGATGTTTGAAGCTAAGACCCCCAGGGCACATTTGTCAAGCTCTCAAAAACTAGAGACTAGGATCAAAGCAGAAGCACTTTTCAAATATAAACATTTGTCACCTACATTTACTTTTGATGTGCCCCATTTTGAATGCATTTCTCCTTTATAAAAAGGACAGCTTAATCTTTCTGTGCACACACTCTGGTCCTTCAAACAGAGCCTAAAGACAATTTGGGCTAGATGAGGGGGTGTGAGAAAGGAAGTTGCAGCCAGACAAAATAAAAGAGAGGAGGGGGAAAGAACTTTCCAGAAGAGTGAGGCAGGAAGCACAGCTCCCTCACTTTGGGTATTAATTCACATTTTCCTGCAGATTAACTGGAAAGGGGCACCATTGTTCCTGATTTGGAAAGCACTGGAGCCAGTTAAATATGCAGACCAGGAAGAGTTGATTGGAATCTTCTCGGGATGTCTGAACTAACTATGGCTCTTCTCATAAGGTACCTCAGAGAAGGTGTTGAGTTCAGATGAGCAGAGCATCTCTGTGCAGAGACTCGTGTCCACATCTGCACTTGCAGCCTGGCACCATGCATTGAAGCCTGGCAGCGTCCAGATGATTCTTTCATCTTGCAACTGCCTGAGTTCTGCTGCCAGACTCCAGGACCTTTGATTCCACGTTTGATGCCACCCAGCTCTGTCACGGCTTCCTACAAAGAGGCACAAAGGACCAGTTCCTGCCAAATGAACATGGACACGTGGTAGGATCTCTCTCGTACCTGGAACACTACTCTTGTGAGTCCCAACTTTAGCCTCCTCAGAGGCTCAGAGACCACCAATCTCCACACATGGGCACCCATGTTCACTTTTCAACTTCTGTTTTCTTATGAACTTGGGCCTCTCAGCCATAGCATTCACGTCTAAAGATGGTTTAAAATACACAGGCAGCCAGTGCAGCTGCAGCTCAGTGATAGGGTGCTTGTTTAGTTGCATGAGGGGCCAAGTTCAATCCTCAGTACTTCAAAATATAATAATAATAATAATAATAATAATAATAATAATAATAATAATAATAATAATAAAATATATCAGAGGATATGTGTAGGTCACAGACAAAAACTGTGGCCTTATTTCTTTGTTGGCTTTTAGGTCTAGGGATGGTTCCCAGAGGCTTGTGTATGCCAGGCAAACTCTGCACTGCTGAGCTACACCCCCTAGCCCCATGGTATTTTATTTTACTTTAAGAATTACTAACATACATCAATAGCATATATATCGATCGCTTCACTGTAACATTCTATATTTGCATGAGATGTATTTGATGTACCTAACAGTCATTTCCTTTTCTTGTCCCCTTCCTCTTCCCATAGTTCCCATCAACTTTTAGCACACATGACACAGGGATGTGTGCCTGAGAGGATGAGGGACTTAGTCACTTACCAGCTGCTACATTACTGAAGAAAAACCCCATCCCTCCACCCCCACGCTTTAGTACCTACACATCCTCAGAGAGTGTCATGAGTGCCCCCCACCCTGTGACAGCATATTGGCAGGCCCAGGTAATCAGAGCTGCTGGGAGTTTCCGGCTCCCAGTATTCCACAACACTACCCACCCTTTCTTCCTTACATCTCCATGGTCCTTCATCTATACTGAGCTCTGAGCCTGGACAGGGCGGTACCTACGTCATCTTATATGGGACTTGAGTGTCCATAGATTTTGATGTTGTATTGACAGGGTCCTGGACCCCATGCACTGATGCAAAGATTAGAGTCTGTGCTTTAACCGTGCCATACGTAGCCCGAAGGGCAGAGTGTTCAAGCAGAAGGAACACATTTCAGCCGGGGACACTGCCCTTCAGAATTGAACTGTATGGTTAGAAGCCAAGCTGCTGTTGCAGGACGGAGGACACCCTTGACTTCTGCCACTTGTACTCACAGGAGACTGGCTTTACTCCCTGCCGGCTAAGAGATGGAGACAGCTGAGTTCTGTCCCAACAGCTTCACCTTAAAAGAAGAGAGCAGAAGTGAAGAACAAGCAGAAGGAAACTTCCCCAGCCTCGTTCCTGCTTCCCCAAATGAGAAAAAACAAAACAAACACAAAAGAACCCAAAACTTATTTTTGCTTCCATAGACCCAGGAATCAACATTCAGATTCATGTAAGGCCACCCAGAGAGACTCACTGCCTCTATGCCAGATTCCTCATGATGAAATTTTAAGATATGTCATTACACCTGGGCTCAGATTTAATTTAGGAATTCTGGTCATTGATGAACACGGGTAATCACCAGCCAAACTTTCAGAGTCTTCATGGTTAGGACCATTCCCTGTGGTGAGTCGAGTCATGGAACCTGTGGCAGGTCCTTGGCAGAGTTTCCAAGCCATCAGGGTACAGTAGACGAGACAGAGCTGCTTACAGCTACTAGGATTTATGAGAACATTGGCACTTAGGAGACACCTTGGATAATCTTTAACAGAGGAAATCTGGCTGGTACCTTCTCTTTGTCTAGAGCCCACTTTGGAATTTGAGAACCCTTGTGACAGCCCTGCTATTTACAGCAGGCTTTCAGGCTATCGTCAGCCGTCACTGGCCACCGACGCGGGGCTAGTGGATGCTGGGCAAATGTGAGAATGACTCACGACTCACTCTCCTTCACTGAGACACAGAAAAACTAGGCAGACTGTGTTCTCACTTGGTGGCGGCTACAGAGGGCTCCGAGGAGCGTATTTCAAAAACATATTTTATGGTTTTGTTTACAAATAAGTAGTCTACCTTCTCCTGTCTCAGCCTCCCAAATGCTGTGGCCGTGGGTGACAGTTATATTGTCAAGCCCTTGAAGACAGATAATAAGGAAGAGCTTGGGAGACGGGTAGATATCCTCGTGGTCAAAAGAAGCCTTTGGATATCAGCAATCAGGAGGCTGAGGCAGGAGAAGTGAGAGTTACAGCAGGCTGGGCTATGCAGCAGAAAACTGTTGGCTAGAAAGAAGAGGAACAGGAATGGTAGGGGCAGGGAGGAGAGGAATGACAAGAAGGAAGGTAAGGCTACTGCACACCTATAATCCTAGTAATTCTAGTACTTAGGAGGCAGAGGCTGGAGAACTAGGAGTTCAAGGCTAGCCTTGTCTACAAGAGAGTTTAAGGTTAGTCTTGTCTACACAGTGAGTTTAAGGTTAAACTTGTCTACACAGTGAGTTCAAGGCCCGTTTGAATT
Organism: Micromys minutus; assembly: GCF_963924665.1. Classification (NCBI taxonomy): domain Eukaryota; kingdom Metazoa; phylum Chordata; class Mammalia; order Rodentia; family Muridae; genus Micromys; species Micromys minutus. The sequence goes on along the minus strand of NC_137977.1, from coordinate 449,869 downwards.
ATGAGACCCAGTTTTACTTAAAAAAAAGAAAAAAAAAAAAAGAAGAAAAGAAAAAAAACTCACTACCTTCACCTTCCTTCTTCCCAAATCAAAACAGAACAAAGGAGAAGAGAGAAGAGGAAAGGAGGGGAAGGGAGGGAAGAGGAGAAGAAACTTCAGGAAAGTTTCTAGGACACAAACATGTTCCTTTGTTTTCCTGTGTTGTAGACGTCTTTGGTTTCCTGCCCTGTGGTGGAAAAGGCTTTGAGGTGTATGATACAGCCAGACACATTTTCATTCACACTTTACCTAATAATCAAAGCTTTACTTTATAATGGCAACAAGAACATCCAAAAAATGGTTTTGATGGGTTATCTCTCTCCGAATGCCCCATCTGAGAAGGATAAGGGTCTAGTCCACATCATAAGGCCATGGTTAGCAGTGTATGTGTGCAGGTGTGTGTACATGCATACGTGTGTGTGTGTGTGTGTGTGTGTGTGTGTGTGTGTGTGTGTGTGTGTAACAATTTTCCCACTTCCTTTTGTTGTCTTGATTAACTGCAAGTCTTCTAGAACAGGGTCTTCTTTTTCTGCCATTGCTCGGGTGCCTGCACATAGGACAGATCCATGTCCCGCCACTAGAAATGCCTGAAATGAGAGACAGGCCTCACTTTGTACAGACTTTTTATACCTCAAATGCTTCATAAGTGACATCTATGAATTGCCCACTTAGGGTTAAACACAGGGCTGCAGAAATGGAAGAGACGTGGTCTCTGCCTTTCAAGGGCTCTCTGGGGGAAGGCGTATCAGGAAGCAGTTATGAAAGAATGGCTTTGTGCTGTCTAGGCCAGGAATAGGAGCGTGTCGGGCTTGCCTCTCCCTAGAGGGAGAGCATAGCAGAATTATCCACCAGGAGGCTTCTGGGCCTTTGGTGCTCAGTCTTCTCACAGAACAAACCCCAGGAGTGTTAACCATCAGGGCCAGGACTGGGCCAGGAAAGAGAGCCAGAGGCTTGTCAGCAGTTTCAGAGCCAAGTGGACAGGAAGTCAGGCCAGTTTACTAGCCTGAGCTCTTCGCCCTGGGCTCTGGGCCCCAAGCAAGCCTGGAACAGTGGCACTGCCATCAGGATCTGCAATGGTGGCCCCCAATGACATCATCCCCAAGACGCCGCATTTCAAGCCTGAAACCTTGCAGTGGATTAAATTATTCAACCCCTTCTCAGTCATACATTGAAATCTTAGTCCCTATTGTGGCAACATTAGGAAGTGGGACTTTTGGAACTAAATCAGGTCATGGGGGTGAAGTCCTCATGGATAGAATTAGTGTTCTTTCTTTATTTTATTTTAGATACAGTCTCACTATGTAGGTTTGGCTGACCATGAACTTAACATATAGACTGGCCTCACACACAGAGACATCTGCCAACTTCTCATTCCTCCACACTGGGACTAAAGGCACGTGTGCTGGCCAGAATTAGTATTTTTACAAAAGAGACTCCAGGGATCTGACACCTTTGTCTAGCCTTCTTGACCACTGTGCACGTGTGGTACAGGAAGATAAAATGTTCATAGAAAGAGTACTGAGGAGGAGGGGACTCAGAGAGAGCACCAATCTGCTCCCACTGCAAGGACCCCAGGCCTGAGGAGAGGTGGCAGAGGCCAGGGAACAAATCTAAATGCCCAGAGAAACACAAAAGGGCCGATAGAAGAATGAGACCCAACAGCGCAAAACTCATCGGTCAGTAAACGGATGCCCAAGGCAATACCGACTTGCCCTGGGAAAGTTTTGACTTCCATACAGAAGAGAGTAAAGGCCACCATGGAGGTAAATTAAGGACTGCATTTCTTTGCCTGAGACAGGGCACCTCATGTCAAATCACCTTGTCGCTTGCTACAGGACCCAGACTGGCCCCAAAGCTGAGGTTCCCCTGTGTCTGCCACCCACATGTTGACTTTACAGGCAGGAGCCACCAGGCCAGCATTTTTCCTTCCCTGGTGTGGTGGCTCATGCCTGTCATCCCAGCACTCAGAAGGCTGAGGCAGGAGGACTATTATGAATCTGAGACTGTCCTAGCTGCAACCCAAAACCCAGAAAGGAGAGAGGGCTGGGGTTTGCCTTGGTTGATATAGAGTACTTGTCTAATTTGCACAAAGTCCTGAGTTCAATCCCCAGCCAGTCCTGCATAAAGCCAGGCATTTGGTACCCAACTGTAATCCTAACACTTTTTATTTTAGCTACACAGGGAGATTGAGGCCAACCTGGGCTATATGAGTCTCTGTCTCAAAGCAAACATACAAACACTCTGGAGAATTTTTTCCAACATAATTTTTTCCCCATTAAACAATCAACTCTGTAGAAGATTTTGTGTATCCTATGTATCACATAGAACGTTGTCTGGGAGGAAAATTCCACAAGATGAGGCTTCTCCAGACTGTAACCCTGCCTAGGATCCATGCCCTCAGCTGTGAAAGGACGGACTGGCCCTCAGGTTGTCTGAGGTCTCGAATTTTACCACTGGCTTCCCTGGCCTAGCATACTGCTCTCAGCAAGCCTGGCACCGGCTGCTCATTTGGTCTCTGTTTGTCCTCCTTGACAAAGGGCCTCTCAAAGAAAGGAAATTAATAAGGAAAGAAAAACTAAGGGGGAAAAAAAAGAGAAAAGACCCAGTCGGGCGCTTTGTGTAGAGTGATTTTTCTGTTGTATTTAGATTACAATCACCCTGTAAAAGACATGCTATCAGCCTGTTCCTGCTGGGGGACCTTTGTCCCCAATATTAGAGGAGCTATAAATACTCCACAAGAATGTTTACATTTTACAAATCCATTTTCCTTGATCATTAGTTGAGACAGAAAAAAAAAATCCCCAAACTAATACACTCATTCATCCCTACTTTGCAAAAACTGTTTTCTCATGGAGTTTATGTATTGCACAAAGCCACGTTCTATTCAGTGTTTCATTCACAGACAGTTCGAGGGCAACGGGAGCTTAGTGTGAGACGTGTAAAGAGAAAATAAAAAGGGGAGTGCTTACCCGGCAATCAATCCCAGGATCACACCCACACATGACAGACTACATGCCCTTTACTTCTGAACAGCCCTTGGGAGGGGAGACTGTAGAAGGAGATTTCATGTGGTTTAAGAAAGGGAGAGGTATCGTGAACCCCGGGGGGACCTGGAAAGGCCAAAGCTCCTCTGTCCTGCCCTGGTCTGCTCCAGCCAGCACTCGGCAGAGCACTTATTCTCTTCTGAATGACCATCCTTGACCTGCCCTCAAAGTCATGGACAGACCCCAAATTATGTGCAGAGGCTTGTGTTGGGGTAGCACAGGATTGTGCTGATCTGCACAGGACAGACATCTGAGCTAGACCACGTGAGGTTTTCCTTCCAGGCAAGGCAGACTTGGCTGAACACGGGGTAGTGAGCAGTGTGAGGAGCAAGTGGCAGCTCAGTTAAGAAGGCAGATCCAAAGATGAGAAGGAGCTGGGGTTAGAGTTCAGTGGTACACTGCTTGCCCTGCATATAGGAGGCCCCGAATTTACTGTGTGGGAGCAAGAAAATAGCAAAAGAGAGTGAGAGAGGGAATGGGAAGAGGAGGACAAAAAGAAGAGAAAGGGAGGGTGAGGGCAAAGGAAAGGAAGAAAGGAGGAACAGTGAGAAACACTCTCCACTCTTGGGGCCCCTGTCTGGGGCACTTGATTTGGCATTTACACTGAGAGTGGAAGCAGGCTTGGCAGTGGTAGCCATTCACCATAGTGAGGCACCGTAGTCAAGTGAAAGAACAGAGAGGGGTCAGGAGGCAAGGGCCTGGGAGGGTGGGAGTGTGTGGGACAGGGAGGCAGGCAGGTGCCATGTTGAGTTTGGACTGTGGCTTTCTCCTACAGATATGGAGGAAAAGGACATCATCTGGAAGTTACTCCACCACGTAGAGGAAGAAAATCCTGGGGCTACAAACTATGAAGAGAACAGAAGTACCTGAGTGACATCCAGGACAGTCAGACAATAAGGAATCACTTCAGGCTCCAAGGAAGACAACAGGAAACCAAGCAGATCTGAAGACCAAAGGAAGGATGTACAAATGTTGAAACAGGACTTCAGGATCTTACCCCAAGCCAACTATAGATGACCTGGACCAGGGCAGACTCAACAGTGGTGGGTCTAAACCAGATTCCAGCAGTTTGAGGTACAGAGGAAGCAGGGCCCAGAATGTAAACAATTTTTGCCTGAAGCCAGCAATTTAAGGGAACTGACATAGCCAGGGGGCTTGCTGTGAGGGTCAGCTCAGAGGACTCAGTGTGGAAAGAGTGGTAACCATGGTGTTCCTGTTAGTAGAGCATGAAGCTACACTCAGGTCTGCACTGCCAAAAGCCTCCTCCCCAGGTGCCAAGTAGGGCTCTGTGCCTTGCGTACAGCACTTCCTTTATTCTTTACCACAGCTCTGTGAGATTGGGATCATGAGTCTAGATCAATGGTGACAAGTGACGGCTGAGAGAGGCAACATACCCTTGGCTGTTACCAAGTTTGAATCAGCAAATGAAACCAGCTGCGCCCCCATCTGAGCCCGAAATCTTTCTCAGAGGCAGACTCACCATTCTGTTATGCACACATCTTCCCTCAGATGGTCCCCAAAAGGTCTTCCCCCAAATCCCAAGAGATAAGAGCTGGATTCCTTAGGCTGTTTATTCATGCTATCCCCTGGAACAGCGGCTGGGTGCCGGGGAGCACACATATAGTGTAAGTTTAATAGGACCTGGATTCAAATTATGAACTTCTTACTTATCTAGGAGCTCTCATTTCTTTTCAGTAGAAAAATAAAGTTCCAGGCCACCCAAAGACACATTGCAAGATCTTGTCTCAAGAGAAGAGGTGGGGGAAGGGGAAGGGAAAGAAATGGGGACAAAAATCTATTCTGGTGGCACACACATGTAATCCCAGCCCTAGAGAGCTGAGGCAGAAGGACTGTGAGTTCAAGGCAAACCTTGGCTATATAGTAAGATCAGCAGAGAAGAAGAAAAAGGAGGAGGAGGAGGAGGAAGAAGAGAAGAAGCTGGTGGTTCCCTAGACTACATAAGCCCTGGGTTTAATTCTCAGAATCAACCAGCATTTTGAGACGTGGAAGCAGGAAGATCAGATGGTAAAGGTCATTCTCAACTATATAAAGAATAGGCTGTGTTGGAAGTTGAAGGCTAGCCTGGGGTTGAGACTTTGCCTAATAATAAACAAACAAACAAACAAACAAATAAGAAAGGAAGGAAGGAAGGAAGTATTAGACAGGGTAGCATACATTTACAATCCTTGCACGTGGGAAATAAAGGCACCTGGATCCGGAGTTCAAGGATATCCTCATCCAGAGTAAGTTCAAGGCCCCATTGAGCGAAATGAAATCTAAAGACTACATAGAAAAACAACTGAAGCATGAGACTACATGGAGGATTGCTCGTGAAGATTCCCCTCAGTGCTGACACAAAAGGCACTCAGCAAATGGTAGTCACAGCATTTATATTGTTCCCGAACCCCCTACCTACCACACTCCTGCCTGTGAACCTGAGCCCAGGCTTTCTCCCCAACAGCATGACTAATCCGAACAAAGCACTGTTTCAGGATCCTCCACACACCAATACTGGGTATCTGAAATGGACTCATTACAGCCAGCCCCCTCCTGAATAGTTCCCAGGAAGTTCATGGACCAAAAGATTCTCATCATCTTCTTTTCCATTGGCTTTATTCATCTTTCAGAATCCTATATTTAAATCTGCAGAGTGAAGTATGGGAACTGGAGAGATGGTTCGTTGGTAAAGTATGTTTGTGGTTTAGAAGAGTTCAGCTCACAGCACCGATGTCAGATGGCTTATAGCCTGGCTCCCAAGCATCTAATGCTGTCTTCTGGCCTCTTTGGGTACTGAATACACACACACACACACACACACACACACACACACACACACACACACACCAGAAGTAGGCTTGTACTCACAACAAAAATTTTAAATAATAAGATACAATAAAAATAACAAAAATAAATATTTTCAAATGCAAGAAGGGGCCTCCCATACACAGAGCTGTGCCTTCTCTCCTCAGTAGCACGCAAGCCTGGGATGGAGACAGATTCTCAGTCCCGGCATTTGATGGGCACAGGTGGGAGGGCCAGGCAGGAGGACCAGAAGTCCAAGGTCATCCTCTAATACATAATGACCTTGAGGCCAGCCTAGTAAACCTGTTCATCCAAAAAAATGCCCCCCCCAAAAGGTGAGCAGCTGCAGGTTTACCTCAGGCCTATTATCCCACCTCCTCATAAATTCAAGGCTTGCAGAGTGTCTTCAAGGCCAGCTTGGGTACTTTAGAAAGACTTTGTCTAAGGAAAAGAAAAAGAAAACAGGGTTGCCAGTGACATGGCATTTGTCTTATGTTCAATTCCTAAATACTATCAAAAAGACAAAAATACAAACAGCCTTAAGGGAGAAAAACAACCCCCCCCACACACAGACATGTCCTGTCTCCCCAGCAAGAGAGCACAGAGGGCCTCAAACCCACAAGGTCACTCGGTTCCTAGGGCTGCGTTTCTTTCTGCAGAAGCAATAGCCCCAGTTCTTGGAACCAACAACTCCAGTATCTTCCCAAAGCCCGCATGCCCGTGAGATGGAATCATTCGGTTCCATTTGTTTTTAAAAGGTGGAAGTTAGTACAAAATTGCCCTTAGGTGTGGTGTGGACACAAGTCTATAATCCCAGCACCATTCGGCAAGAGAATCACCTGAGCAAGTCTGGGCCAGTAAGATCAGGTCTCAAAAACCCAAACCAGCCCTTCAGCAAGCTTTGTCTTCTTTTCCCACTCCAGAACTCTGTCTTCACGTGGGCACAAACACTGTCCCATTCAGGAAAGCAGCTAAGCGAGTCCAAGCTGTTAGATTTTGCTGAGATCAGTTTTGAAAAGTACTTAGAGCATTTTAGTGAGATGTCTACTTCAAACAACTCAGCAATTAATCGCTGATAGCGGTGGTCTGGTAGGCCTGTGCTTTCCACCTTCTAAATGCTAGTAGGGACAGAAAATAAACACCAGATTGTTGCTATCCACAGTCTGGAAGAATGGGCAGAGACTGGTGGGGAGCCCCGAGGGGCCAGGGAACATCCTGGTCAGCTGGGAGAAATTGGTTGCTATGGAGAGAAGGGCCTAGGAGTCCAAATGCCATATGATGGAATGGCATGCAGATCTAGATTGTTTCTGTCTGACTGTCTGTCTATTTATCTATGCCTTGGTGTTTTGCATGTATATCTGTTTGAGGGGTATCAGATCCCCTGGAACTGGACTCATAGACAGCTGTGAGCTGCCATGTGGATGCTGGGAATTGAACCCGGGTCCTCTGGAAAAGCAGCCAGTGCTCTCAACTGCTGAGCATCTTTCCAGCCCCCATGACTTGGGTTTATAGGAAATCCCTGGGGCTGAGGTGCAGCCGGCTGTGAGCCGGTGCTTGCCCGGTGGGAATGAGTTGATAAAATAGTCCGTCAGTTCTGAAGACAGACCCAGAAGGCTTTAAAGGCAAAATGACTGAACAGCCATTGTGTCTTATTCCCTTGGGAGGTGGTGTTGAGGGGTAGAGTTGTAAAGGTTAACTGGTTTCTTGAAGGTCATTGAGGATTCCACAGATCTCATAGTTTTGGTTTGTTTTGGGTTTTTTATACTGATGGTGGGGCAAAGAGAAGTTGTAGATCCTTCAGAATGAGAAAGACTCCTGGACGTGATTCCTTGGGGCATAGCCTTGGGGTGAGGATAGTCCCTGAAAGAATACAGAAGGAGTCTACACTGAGCTGGCTTTGGGCTCAGAAGGACTTTACTGACTGAGGGCTCTATCTCCTCACCTCCCAAGGAGCCCGTTCTGTGCTTTGTAGGTGTGGCATTTGCAGGTGTAGGGGGAACAAATCTGCAGCAAAATGTTACCGACAGCAGGGCGTGTTGGTACAAGTCTGCAACTTTATTACCAGGAAGTCAGGCTCCCAAATGTAAGGCTAGCCTGAGCTACAAGGGTGAGTTCAAGGCCTTGATGAGCTTCAGAGCAAATAAATACCTCCTCCCCTTAGAGAAGAAATAAAACAAATGACAAAACAGGCTGCCATTGGACACACCTGCAATTCCAGTACTTGAGAGGCTAAGGAAGACCTTTGGGAATTCAAGGTCAGTCTCTGGTGTGTAAGGAGTTAGAGGCTAGCCTCAGCTATGTGGCACTACATTTCAAACACTAAGCAAATAAACAGTTAAAGCTCTTCAATAGGACCCAGGCATGGTGAGGCTGTAATCCCAACACTTGACAGCTGGGGGCAGGAAGATGTGGAGGTCAAGGCCATTTTTGGCTACAGGGCGAACTGGGGACTCAGCTGGACTGCCTAAGACCTTGTCTAAACAAAACAAAACCAAGGCTATGACTTACTTAAAACAATTTTTTGGAAAACCTCTATAATAAGCTCCCCAAAATGTCTTTTTCACATATATTTTGAGTGACACCCAGACTCTCAAATTTTCCACTCTCCAAAACAATTGACTTCTTAAAGAGGCCTTAAGTTTATCTCTGCTCTCAAAAGAGTCAGACACTTGTCTTCTGAGGGCTAGAAATTAGCTCACCCTGCAGGGGTATAATTTTGTGTCACCCCAACCAAGATGCTTCTCACTACACTCTCCAGCACTGGCTAAATGCTCCCAACAAACTGCAGAAATTAACAGAGGCCAGCATTGTCGACACATCCCCCAAATGAATCAATACGGGCCAGTTGGTGTAAACAGATCCTCCTCTGCTTGGGTGCAGCCACACAGGAACATCTAAGGGGAGTTAACAAGGCCACTTTGTGAGGCTGCTGGCATGGTGCCATCTTACTCCCAAGCGAGCAGTGAACAGCTCGGGCTGCCTGCTGTGAGGAAGGCTCACACACACTACTGAGACAACCATAAGCCATTAGAATAGATCTCTGGGGCAACAGGTTCAGCCCAGGCAGAAGGGGAAGCCCTGAACCTCTGATGGAAGCAGACGAGGGCCTGGGCGCGAATGAATGAAGCGAAGCAAAAACGCATGTGTCAGGGGGACCTGAGCCGCACGCATCCTGTGATCATTTCCCCTACACACCTTGAGCCTCACACAAAGACCCTCCTTCAGGCGGCCAGTCTGAGCCAAGCTGGCTCTGTTTTCACACCTCTACCCAGAGATAAGAGGTAACTCTTGGGAATCACGTAACCCAGTTTCGAAATGAACCTGATCAGCTAAAATTGGCCATCTGAGTGCCAAAGTGGGGGCTGACATGGTAGGCACTCAATGGCCCCCTGTTTTCCTGCCTCCTCACCCAGAGTGGCACATTTCTGTAGGCCGCTCATTGGCTGGCTGGTTGGCTAGGGTTGAGAGCAGCCAGAGTCTTGTGCTCAGTCAAGTGCACCAACTTGGACTCAGTGCCTTTAGAAAAGTGTTGGTTAGGTGACAGCAGGAAGCTGCCTCTGACCCTCCCATCGGCACAGGTAGCTGCTCTGTTTGGCAGCACTGTGAAGAGCTCCAATTCTCAGAAATCATAGTTTCGGGGGGATGACGTCTAAGTGTTGATAGGCCCTGGGATTTTACTCTCCTAAGTACAGTTCCTGGGACTCAACAGCCCAGAAAAGGCAAGAAAGAACCCTGTGTGCGCTCTGTTCCACATCCCACCTACTTCCTGAAACAGGGTGGGCTCAGGTACGCCCACCTGTAGGCGCAGAAGCTATAGGGGAACAGACTCCTGGGAAAGGCAAGTGTCTTGGGCTGATCTTGTCCATGCTGCTGCTTCCATGCCTCCCTCCCTCCCCCCCTTTCTCCCTCCCTCTCTCCCTTTGTTTCTCTCTTAAGGGCGCAGCACCTTACCCTATAACATAGACTGTTCTGGAACTCACTCAGGTCCAGGCTGGCCTCTTGCCTCATCTCCCAGTGCAGGGATGACAGTCGTGAGCTCACCAGGTCTGCTCCTCACCTTCGCATCCCCTTGTCTAGCTTACCAGGAGCCCTGTTTTGGTATCAGATATTCTTCAGTCCCTCCTTCCAGGAACGGACAGTTGTTTGAAATCATCAGATTGCGTTTGCCTCCTCAAAACAGGCCAGGCTCTTCCTACCACCTGAGATCAGAAAAGTTCCAGACACCTTCCCACAGGGTCAGGACACATCACCTACACAGTCAGTCAATACTGTCTCCCAAATAGGATTTGCTCAGCGCTTTCTTTCATTCATACTTTGGTTTTGCCCTACGGTACTGGCTGGTTTTGTGTCAACTTGACACAAGCTGGAGTGATCACAGAGAAAGGAGCCTCAGCTGAGGAAATGCCTCCATGAGATTCAGCTGTAAGACATTTTCTCAACTAGTGATCAAGGGGGGAGGGCCCAGCCCATTGTGGGTGGTGCCATCCCTGGGCTGATAAACCTGGGTTCTATAAGAAAGCAGGCTGAGCAGGCTAGTAAGTGACATTCCTCCATGGCCCCTGCATCAGCTCCTGCTTCCTGACCTGCTTGGGTTCCAGTCCTGACTTCCTCTGGTGATGAACATCGATGTGGAAGTGTAAGCTGAATAAACCCTTTCCTCCCCATCTGCTTCTTGGTCATGATGTTTGTGCAGGAATAGAAACCCTGACTAAGACAGCTACTTTAGGCCATTTCCTACCTCTGCTGTCTCGCCCACTGTAATGGAGTCCGTACACTTGCCTAAGATCTAAGAGCAGTATTTCCGACTTTACCACTGCTTTAAACCCTGCGCCTACTGCTCCACTGCCTGCAGGTTACAGGTCCTCTCCACGGTGTCACAGACTTTCTTAGTTACTGTCCTGAAGCTCTTATCTTTTCCAGCAGTGGTGTGAGCTTCTAAACACCAGAGGAGGCTTTCTTCAAGTCGTCTCTTACCCTAGTTCTTGACCGAGAGTCTTAGCATTGGGCTATCTCATAGCACCACAGATATAAAATACATTTTTCTAATAGACACATTGAAAAAAGAAAAAACAAAATGTGGCTGGGTATGGTGAGTCATGCTTGGCGATTTCAACATTTAGTAGGTAGAGGCAAGTGGAGCTCTGAGTTTGAGGCTAGCCTGCTCTATAATGTTCCAGACTAGCTAGAGCTACATAGCCAGACCCTGTCTAGAAATAAAACAGAAAGATGGGATTAGCAACATTTTATTTAACCCAATGAGCCTAAAATAATTTTCTTAACTTGCAATCAGTCAAAAAGTAATGAGAAGGCCAGGATATGGTTCATGGGTAAAAATAATTGTCCTGTAAGCTTGGTGACCTGTCTCTGATCCCCAGAACCCACATAGAAATCTGGATGTGGTGGCAGGCACCTGTAACCCAGGACTTCAGAGAGTGAGAGGCAGAGACAAGCTCAGGAACCAGCGAGCCTGGGGAACACAGCAGCAGAGGAACAGGAAGGCCAGGACCTACTCCTGAAAGTTAATTTTTCACTCCATACTGGTGCCTGTGCTCACACGTCTTACACACACACACACACATATATATGTGCCATACATACCAAAAAAAAAAACCCTAAGGTTTTAATATTCTTTTTCTTTATGCTAAGGACCCTCCCTCCTCCTTCCATTCATTCATTCTTTTTATTAATTTATTTATTCAGTTTCCATCCCCACTCCCACCCCTCCTCCTCCTCCAGTCTCACCCTTACAAATCCTTCCCCCATGACCTTTCTCCTCAGAGAAGAGGAGGTTCCCCTTGGTGCCACCCCACCCTGAAACATTGAGTCACGCAGGACAGAAGGGGACTGGATGGCAGGCAGCAGAGTCAGTGACAAGCTCCTGTTGTCATGGGACCCGCATGAACATTCAGCTTCTGACATAAGATGCCAGTAGCTCAATCTGGTCTCAAATTCTGTATAAAGTCACAGATGACCTTGAACGTCAGATCTTCCTGCTTTAACCTCCCACAGCAGATGCTGCACACCTGGTTTATGAGGTAGTCGAAGTGAAACCCAGGGTTTTGTACACACTGAACAAGCATTCTACCAAATGAGCTACACTCTTAGCCTTATTTCTTTTAAGACAATCTTACTGTTTATTCTAGGTTAGACGTGAACTGATAATCCTCCTGCCTCAGTTTCCTGAGTGCTGGAACTGCAAGCATGTACCACAAGTCCTGGCCCAACCTGTTTCTATTGTGTACTTTTAACTAGTCTTTGCCTAGGCTCTACCTTCTTTGAGCATCACAGCTACCTGTTCACTCCCGTCTGACTCCTCTCCCGCCAACAGGCTTAGAAAGCTTCCAACCAATAGGTCCCAAGCTGCCTAATTCAAGATGATCATTGAAATTGTTGTAGAATCAGAATCACCTTCCCATCAATGTTACTCAGAATTGGCTTAGTTTAGTATTGTTTAGTACCTGCTTTCGTAGGTATCTTCATAGACCTTGCACAGCCAAAGCAAGCCTAAGAAAGAACACTGCTGGAGAGAGCACAATGCCTGATCTCAAATTATACTATGGAGCCACTGTCAAAGGATAACATTTACACACAGACAGACAAGTGAAGCGGACTGGCCTTGAACTCACAACTCTGCTTTCTCTGCCACACTTTTCCTGTCTTATTTGACACGATCTGATTCTCCTCTCAGTCAGTCGACACTTGGAATGGTGGAACAGGGGCTCCTGTCTTTATTTATCACTGCAAGTTGAGTATTATTTCATGGACTTCACGTACTGAAAGATTATGTTTATCAATTAAGCTATACTTATTAAGAAATAATAACTTTTGTAGATATATATGATGCGGAAGGTTTATTAATCAAACTGAGGGTTTAATTTGGGAGGTGAAAACAGCGGTGGGTTTGCACACGTGTGCAGATGTGTGGGCCATACGCAGAGGCTACAGGATGTCACGTGTCTTCCTCTATCACTTCCCACCGTATGTTTTTATTTTGTTCAGTTACAGAGTTGCACATTATAGCCTCTGCTAGTCTGGTCTGGCCTCAAACTCAGAGACTTGCTTGTTTCAGCCTCTGCGTTCGGAGTGCTGAGGGCCACTTCTAGCCACCCTGTGGTTGGGGGTTTGTTGTTTGGTTTTGTTTGCTTAGCTTGTTTGGTTTGTCTTTTGTTTTGTTTTCAAGATAGGTTTTCAGATTTGCAGAGTCTCCCCCACAAAACACTAAGTTACAATGACTCTTGGCAGCACAGGGAGGCGGGTTCATAAGATGAGAAAGTCAGAAGAAAATTGTTTCTCAGTGTGTACTTGAGGACTCTGCTTTGTGTGTGTCTGTCTGTCTGTGTGTGTCTGTCTGTGTGTATCTGTCTCTGTGTGTGTGTGTGTCTGTCTTTGTGTGTCTGCGTGTGTGTATGTGTGTGTGTATGTGTGTGTGTCTGTGTGTGTGTATGTGTGTGTGTGTGTGTGTGTGTCTGCGATTCGTTCAGAGAACCCAAGTTAGAGGCTCAGCACCCACACAGTGTCTCATAATCACCTGTAACTCTAACTCTAGGACATTTGATGCCCTCACTTGGCTTCCACTGGGCACTGCATACATACAGTGCACATACAAGCAAACAATCATACATTTAAAATAAAAATAAATACATTTCTTTAAAAAGCATTTTCAATTATTCTTGGTTGAGTCTGACGATATTCCACGATATAGGACAGTGGTTCTCAGCCCGTGGGCCGCAGCCCCTTTCACAGGGTGAACTCATTTACATCTCACCACAGTAGCAAACTTAGTTATGAAGAGTAGTGAAATAAATAATGTTTAACATCCATTTATTTTCATGTATACGATTGCTCTACCTTCACACACACCGGAAGACAGGATCAGATCTCATTACAGATGGTTGTGAGCTACCACATGGTTTCTGGGAATTGAATTCAGGACTCCAAGAAGAGCACTAGTAGTCCTAACCACTGAGCCATCCCTCCAGACTAGAAATAAATAGTTTTATGGTTGGGGCACCACAACTTAGAGAATTGTACTAAAGGGTCACAGCATGAGGAAGGTTGGGAACCGCTAACATAGAGGGTCTGATACTAAAAATTATTTTTAAAAATAAAGAAGAACAGAAGATGCATCAGGTCTCTAATAATGACAAATTTAAAGGCTATCAGACTCCAAAACCAAACACGAAGTAAAGAAACCGTCCCTTCTCCTCTGCTTGGCATTGAGCATTCTCACAACAGACAGCTCCACCTCTGTTCCCCTAATGGCTTGTACTTTCTCCACTGTCCTTGCCTCTGTCTGGTGCTGGAACCTTTGGAGTCTGTGGGCCAGAGGGCTGTCTGGGGGGACAGTCTCCTCCTCTTCTACACGCAGGACTCCTTTGGGACTCAAGCCCACAGCCTGATTTGTCCCAAAGTTAGGGCTCGGCTGAGGCTCAAGCCTGGGGTGTGGCTTCTTTGTCCTAGGGCCTTGGAGATGAAAGTGTTGCTCACTTGTCTCCTGAGGTTTGTAACACAGAGGCTCCTGAAGCACACACACACACACACACACACACACACACACACACACACACACGCACGCACACACGCACGCACATTCATCTAGAGAATCCCCTGAGGAAGGGTTTGTTCATCAACCCGGCACAGGAGCTTTGAGATAGAAGATTCTAAACAGACAGCTGGGTGGCTTCAGAAAACATCCCTATTCACTCTACCACACTCTTCTCTTTCCTCCCTCCTTCCCTCTCTCTTTCTCCTTCTTTCCTTTATGAGACAGGGTCTTACGTAGCACAGATTGGCCTCAAACTTAATATGCAGCTAAGCATGAGCCCGAGTTTGTGATCCTCCTGTCTCTGCTTCCCAGGGCTGGTGTTGTGGGTGTGTGCACCCCCATGCCCCATTTAACAGTCCTGGGCATGTGCACCCCCATGCCCCTTTTAACAGCCCTGGGTGTGTGCACCCCCATGCCCCATTTACACAGTCCTGGGTGTGTGTACCCCCATGTCCCATTTACACAGCCCTGGGTGTGTGCACCCCTATGCCCCATTTACACAGCCCTGGGAGTGTGCACCCCCATGCCCCATTTACACAGCCCTGGGTGTGTGCACTCCCATGCCTCATTTACACAGCCCTGGGTGTGTGCACCCCCATGTCCCATTTACACAGTCCTGGGTGTATGTACCCCCATGCCCCATTTACACAGCCCTGGGTGTGTGTACCCCCATGCCCCATTTACACAGTCCTGGGTGTGTGCACCCCCATGTCCCATTTACACAGCCCTGGGTGTGTGTACCCCCATGCCCCATTTACACAGTCCTGGGTGTATGCACCCCCATGTCCCATTTACACAGTCCTGGGTGTGTGCACCCCCATGCCCCATTTACACAGCCCTGGGTGTGTGCACCCCCATGCCTCATTTACACAGCCCTGGGTGTGTGTACCCCCATGCCTCATTTACACAGCCCTGGGTGTGTGCACCCCCATGTCCCATTTACACAGTCCTGGGTGTGTGCACCCCCATGCCTCATTTACACAGTCCTGGGTGTGTGCACCCCCATGCCTCATTTACACAGTCCTGGGTGTGTGCACCCCCATGCCTCATTTACACAGTACTGGGTGTGTGCACCCCCATGCCTCATTTACACAGTCCTGGGTGTGTGCACCCCCATGCCTCATTTACACAGCCCTGGGGATCAAACCCAAGTGCCTCGTGCATCCCCCATTGTTTGAATCTTACTCTAGCCCAAACTGGCAAAGAACTGTAGCAGTTCTGTAGCCTCAGTCCCCTAAGCACTAGGACCTCAGGTATGAACCTCTATTGTCGTTCGGTTCTTCTCAGCTCCACAATTTTATACCACACATTCCATGACAAGACCCATGAGTGGGAAATAAGGAGTGGATCTTTTTACGAAGCCTAAGTCCCCAGAGAGATGAGTTCTCACACTCTAATGTTCCTTTGATTTATTCTTAGAGATTCAAATGGTGCCTTATGCATAGTAGATACTCAAACATTTGTTGATTGATAAGATTCCAAGGCTTATATATAAATGAATGCACAAGAGTTGCCTAAGGGAAAAAATATGCAGTTTCTATACACATAACCTCTTAATTCTCCTTATTTAGAATAATGAACATTATATTTTACATTAAAATATTCAGATGCAAAAATCCAGTATCCCAAAAATATATATTTTAGACCATTTACCAAAGTACTTGCTATTACTTATTTTTTCATGGGCAGATATTGGTCAAGGCCCCACTTGCCAGACACTACTCTGGACACTAGTGAAACAAAGACGGGCACAGTGCCTGTCCTCAGGCTCACGCCCCCACTGGGATTCTGGCAGGCAGCCAATAGATGCACCATTAAAAGGCAATCTCTCTAATGCAGGTGATGGCCCCAGGTAGAACTGGTTTCTGGCAGAAGTGGTACCAGACATCAGTGGGTCCACAGTAGGCTGACACGGAGAAACAGAAGCCTGGAGGAGCCAGTGAGGGTTCAAATCTCACTCCATCCATCTAGAAAGGGATACTGAGCTGGGTGTGGTGGTACAGGCTTGACCTCTCAATGATTGGCAGCGGGAACAGCTCAGGGTCATTCTTGGTTATGTAGTGTGTTCAAGGCTAGCCTGAGCTACATTAATTAGTTAATTAAAATTAGTTAATTAGAAGATAAGACATGGGGCTGGAGAGAGAGCTTAGCAGTTTAGCTTGCTGCTCTCTAGAAGACCAAACTTCGGTTCCCAGCAGCACCCAAAGTCAAATTATTTGGTTTCTTTGGAAACTCAGTTATGTCATATGATGTTTTTCTGAAAACTGTCTTATGAGAAAGAAGATGTTTTGCTGAGGCAGACACACAAAAGAATGTCTTGTTGAAGCTGATACGTAGGAAAATTTGTGATGTTTAGAAAGAATGCAAGCATGACTCCACAGACAACGGGAGGAGGCTCTGGCATTTGTTCTTCCTGCCCAGCATTGCTGACCTTCACTTGTTGTGACTTCATGGAGAGGAACTCACCAGAGAACTCTCATGGTATTCCAGAGGCTTTTTGCCACTTCTGTGGACTTGGCGGAGCCTCGCGGTTTCTTCTGGATTGAACCGCCGCTGCTGATTCAAGCGGCGTCTGCCGAGTGGACGGGACCGCAGCTGCTGACGCCTGCTGGTGTTTGGCTGGTGGCCTGCACAGATGACAATGAAGATTAGAATCGCCACAAAGAACTATCTGACACAGGTCCACAACCGCTTTGCCACATTAACTTTTCTTCTCTACAACCTCTGGTGGGTGGTGGGCTAGAAGGGAGGCTGAAGCATTTAAGGACCCTTATTAAAGTAGGTTTTGAAAAATCTAAACCAGCAAGCATCAGATGGCTCACAGCCACATGCAGCCCCAGCTCCAGGCGATCTACTGGCCTCTGCGGGCACGTGTACACAGGACAAATAGCCACACAGAGACACACAAATGTCACATAAATAAAATTAAATATTAAAAAGTTTAAAGGAGGCTGCATCTGGCTCCCGTTCTCACAGCCATTGCAGTCCATTGAGTTCCGCAGAGACAGCGCAGGGGCGAGCGAGAGCCGGAAGGGCACTGGGCGACTCTGTGCCTCGCGGAGGAAAATAACTGAACATGGGCAAAGGAGATCCTAAGAAGCCGAGAGGCAAAATGTCCTCATTGTGTTCTCTGTGCAAACCTCCCGGGAGCACAGGAAGAAACACCCAGATGCTTCTGTCAACTTCTCAGAGTTCTCCAAGAAGCGCTCAGAGAGGTGGGAGACCATGTCTGCTAAAGAAAAGGGGAAATTTGAAGATATGGCAAAGGCTGACAAGGCTCGTTATGAAAGAGAAATGAAAATCTACATCCCCTAAAGGGGAGACCAAAAAAAAAAAAAAAGTTCAAGGACCCCAATGTACCCAAGAGGCCTCCTTCAGCCTTCTTCTTGTTCTGTTTTGAGTACTGCCTAAAAACAAAGGCGAGCATCCTGGCTTATCCATTAGTGATATCGCAAAGAAACTAGGGAGATGTGTAACAACACTGCCGCGGATGACAAGCAGCCCTGTGAGAAGATGGCCGCCAAGCTGAAGGAGAAGTACGAAAATGATATTGCTGCCTACAGAGCTAAAGGAAAACCTGATGCAGCGAAAAAGGGGGTGGTCAAGGCTGAAAAGAGCAAGAAAAAGAAGGAAGAGGAAGATGATGAGGAGGAAGAAGAGGAAGATGAAGATGATGATGATGAATAAGTTGGTTCTAGCATAATTTTTTTCTTGTCTATAAAGCATTTAACTCCCCCTGTACACAACTCACTCCTTTTAAAGAAAAAAATTTAAATGTAAGGCTGTGTAAAAAAAAAAATGTTTAAAGGAACTGGGTATAGTGGCACACACCTTTATTCCCAACACTTAGGAGGCTAAGGAAGGTGGATCCCTGAGTTTGAGGTCAGCCTGGTCTGCAGAGTGAGTTCCAGGACAGCCAGGGCGACACAGAGAAACCCTGTCTTCAGAAAAACAAACAAATAAAACAAAACAGAAAAAATATTAAAGAGGCGATGATAGCACTGGGAATGGCAGGGTGTTCCTGTCTTCCCAGCAGGCGAAGGTAGTCAGGAAGTGATGAGTTTGAGGCCAGCCTGGGATAAATAGCAAGGACCTGTTTAAAAGCAACAACCAAATGCACAACCAAGTCACAAGTAAAACACTGTGGATGGCAGGCTAGGGGTCAGTGGCCTCGGACTCTTAAATCCCCACGTGAAGTGGCCTGTGGGATGTGAGGTGTGAGGGGACTGGGGGACTCTCAGTCTCACTTCAGCAGGGTCTTGTGTCATTTTGTTTCACACGAGGAGCCCAGGCTTGATGCGTCGTTCCTGTTTTGTTTGTGTAAATTACTGCAAGCTCCAAATGCCTGTGCTGTTTGCCAGGAAATCTCAGGTCTCTAGAAAGGCCCCCTGAGATGGAGTAGATCTCAGCCGTGAGGTTGTGCTGCCACCAATCAAATGTCATCCTAATCTGCAACCCTGAGTCTAATTCTTCTACACAAAGCGTTTCCGAGAGCCCAGTGTCCAAACTCTCATTTGGACTTTCTTTTAGCCTTGAAAAGGTGAGGAGATTATTCAGTAATTAATTTTAAATGACAGGTTGAAGAGAGCTCAAGTGAAGGCATTTGACACCAAGCCCGAGTTTGGTCCCTGGGACCCCCGTGGGGAGGCAACAGCTGACACCCAGAGGTTGTCCTCTGACCTCCATGTGTGTGCCTTGGACAAGAGTAGCCTCACATATATGGAAAAGGTACATTAAAATGTAGTTAAAAGATAAAATAGGGGCTGGAGAGAGAGAGGCTTAGAAGTTAAAAGTATTCTTGCTCTTGCAGAGGACCCAGGTTCAATTCTCAGCATCAACATTGAGGCTTATAACAACCTGTAACTCCAGTTCCAAGGGGTCCGATGCCCTCTTCTGACCTCCAAGGGCACCAGATACACTGTTGGTACACATACATGCAGTTGTTCAAGCCATTCACATAATACAAATATAAGTTTAAAAAATAAAATGACTTGTGTTGCTCTTCTAACATGGACGAAATAATGAAGACTTCCAACAGTTGGCTAATGATGTCCTGTTAGCCTAGAGTCTGCAGCTTCCGTCAGCATCTTGAGTGGATTTCTGCCAGAATCTTGCTGCAGCTTGCACTGAGATTAGCAGATGCTCGGGCACCTGTAGGAAATGGCATGGTATTTACATTCCAGGCTGGGAATGTTGGTGGAATACCACCGTAGCACACACTGGTCCTGGGTCCGGGCTGCACAGCTGTAACCGTAACCCAGGCAGGTGGAGGTGGGAGCGTCGGAACAAGCTTGTCCGTTGTTGGCCGGAGTAAATTCGGGCCAGCCTGGGCTACATGAGACTTGGCTTAAAGATTGCAGTGGTTGGGGAGGTGGCTCAGTGACAGCTCGATCCCCACATGCCAAAAGCCAAAATGTAAACAAATGGTAAAGACTGGGAGTGGTTTGGAGATGATCAGCTGCACACAAACCAGAGAAAGAATTAGAGTTGATTTCACCATAGACTCAAACCACAGACTGATTCAAAATATCCTTATCTTAGGAAACTACCTGGGGGTCTGAAGACGCTGCTCAGTGGTTAAGCTGTTTGCTGCTTTCCCAGAGGACACAGGCTTGATTTCCAGCTCACACAGAACAGCTCACATCCACCTATAGCTCCAGTTCCAGGGGATCAAATGCTCCTTTCTGGCCTCCATGAGCAGGAAACACAAACACAAGCAGACAAATAATTCATATGCATAAAATAAAAACCAATATCTAGAAATAAAGAGAGAAGGATAAAGACAAAGAGAGAAGAGGGAGGAAGGGAAGGAGAGAAGAAGGGGGGAAGGGAAGATGGGAGGGAATGAGGGAGGGAGGGTGAAAGGGAGGGAGGGAGGAATGGAGGAAGGAAGGAAATTATGTCACAGGCTGGAAAGATGGCTTAGTGGTTAAGAAAACATATTGTTCTTCCAGAAAACCCGAGGTTCCAGCCTCACATGATCCTGAAAGTTCTCCTCTAAAATTGTCCTCTGACCTCTATACTTACTCCATGACACACACATGCCCATACAATTCATACAAATACATGAAAATTAATGTGATAAGAGTAAAACTTTTTAAAAGTTTGTTCAAATCCATGTGCACTTTAAGCATAGTAACTCCTTCTCCTTCTCCCTCCTCCCTCTCCCTCCTCCCTTCCCCCTTCTCCTTCCCCCTCCTGCTCCCTCCTCCTGCTCCATCCTCCTGCTCCCTCCTCCCTCTCCCTCCTCCCTTCCCCCTTCCCCCTTCTCTTTCCCCCTCCTTCTGCTCCCTCCCCCTTCTCCTTCCCCCTCCTCCCTCTCCCTCCTCCTCTCCCTCCTCCCTCTCCCTCCTCCCTCTCCCTCCTCCCTCTCCCTTCTCCCTTCCCCCTCCTTCCTTCCCCCTCCTCCCTCTCCTGCTCCACCCTCTTGTCAAGTAGTCCTATTCTCATGCCATATGAGTGTTTATATGTTCTTTTTAATTCCCTTACTTTCTTTTAGAATTTTTAAGTATTTATTTTTATTGTATGTGCACTGGCATATTGCTCGTCTGTATGAGTGTGCTGGGTGCCCTGGAACTGAAGCTATAGTCGGTTGTGAGCTGCCATATGGGTGCTGGGAGTCAAACCCAGGGCCTTTGGAAGAGTAGCCGGTAGCCGCTGAGCCATGCCCCCACCTCTCCTTTACTTTCACACATGCATACATATACATATGTGTGTGCATTTATACATACAAAGATATATATGTGCATCTATCTCCTATGTTTTATATAGATTCCCCGTATGAGAGAAATGGATTATTACTTGTTCTCTACATAGAACTTCCTGCCAATGCCATGCCCAGCTGCCCCAGACTCAGCAGCCCTCCAGGTGCAGCCCTCCAGGTGCAGCCCTCCAGGTGCAGCTCTCCAGGTGCAGCCCTCCAGGTGCAGCCCTCCAGGTGCTAGAACCACAGGTGTGATCCACCATGTCTAGAAAATTTTTTGAATGTAGAAAGATCAAGTGCCTATTTATCTCTCTTTGGCTTCCAAATGAATTTTCTGGAATGTTTAAGCCAGAGTTTCTTCTTACTTCTTTGGCTCAAAAAAAAAAAAAAAAAAAAAAAAAAGTTCCAGAAATTCCATGTCTATCACCTTTACAGTCTCAACACCCATTACTTGCTGAATGACATAATTAAGTGTTCTAGAACCCTGATGAAAACGCCAGATCTGTGCAAAGATCAAGGTTTGACATAACACATTTGCCTCCCTCCAAAGCCCCTGTGCCGCATACCAAAGGACACTGACTCCCATGGGAAAGTGGGGTGAGAGGAAGCATCTGGGGGGGGGGTTAATAGAAGTTCTTTCCTCAACATGTTCCAAATGGGACATATTATCGATAATATTTTATAATTATACAGTAATTATACATCCCTATTCTAATGCCCAGAAACAGAGACAAAAGACTGTACCACCAAGCCCCATCTCCAGCTTTGCACTGGGACTTTCTGTCCTCTGACTCAACCTCAGGAGGAGAGTGCTAAGCACCCACCACTGTCTGGTACACTGGGTTCCGTTTGACTGTTTGAGGTGGTCTCATACAGCACAGGCATTGAAGGTTGTCTAAGTAGAGAACTGAACTCCTGATCCTTCTGCCTTCAACCCAGTGCTGAGATTCCTGAGGGGCGCTGCCATACCTAACGGTTGGCTCTTAATGAGGAGAGTGCTCGCCATGCAGCCTGGCAACCTCAGTTGGATTCCTCAGAGCCAACATGGTGGAAGGTGAGACTCCTGACTGTTGTCCTTTGACCTTCACATATGTGGCACGTATGTGCACATGCACAATATTTTTTTTAAAAGATTTATTTATTGTATATGAGTGCACTGTATCTGTCTTCAGACACACTAGAAGACGGCATCAGATCTCATTACAAATGGCTGTGAGCCACCATGTGGTTGCTGGGAATTGAACTCAGGACCTCTGGAAGAGCAGTCAGTGCTCTAACCACTGAACCATCTCTCCAACCCCACAATATTTCTTAAAAACATAACTGGAAGGTGAACTGAGTGAGCTAAAGTGTAAGCGTCAATGTTGAAGGAGCACTAACCTGTGCTCCCACCCAGATGTTGTTCAATGCTGGAGGAGCACTAAAAAGTGCTCCCACTTGGATGTTTCTGCAGGGAGAAAACAGATATTCAGATTAAAATCACAAAAAAAGCAAACAAAATCCAGTGGGAATGGGCAGGGAAGATGAAGAACATCACAGCTTGAGTTTTACCAAGCACATGGCTCCTAGCTTCCTAGGGTCCTGAGAAGCTGGGAGCCATGTGCTGGGTAATCTCAGCACTCCTGCTTTGATGGTTCCTGGGCCAGCGAGGCTACTGTGGGTACTAGCAAGCAACAGGAGACTTTCAAAGAAGGCGAGTGGGGAAGACCCACACCATAGGCTGTCCTCTCACCTCCAAAGTGCTCTGTGGCACATACATACCACACTCTTACACAAACTCACATACACTTGCACACACATATACACACATCCTACACAAATTCTTTTACATACAAACATATTTTTCTTATAAATATTTTATTTTAAATTGTCATGTCATGGTTTGATTCAGATTTTGAGATTATAATATCCTTGAAATATTGAAGTCAACCCCCCCCACAAAGCAGTTTTTAAATACACTCATTCACATTCTGAGTTGTGCGGCGACCATGGGGACCAGGAGTGGCTAGCTTTCTTTCTAAGCCCCAGCCTCTGACATATGGCAGGGAAGATCACTCCTACCCACTCCCAACTTTGTTCCCAGGATGCTGGAAATGACTGAGGCATTGAGACAGTAAAATATAATCCCTGGGAGGTTAGAGTTACTTGTGTGTCTAGAATCATGTAGAAAACATGTATGTGCCCAAAAATTTACCCTAGCTAGGGCCTTGCATTTCATTGGCTTTTCACCAGAAAGGGATGATGGGGAGGATGGCTTGGCCATGAGTTAGGTACCTGCCAAGAGTTACTGAAAAGGGAGGACCAGGCAAACAGGAGGAGTTATGGGAAGTGTTATATTGTGAGTGTTTTGCCACAATGAAAAACGTTGGAGAAGTTGGGCATAGCTCAGCGCTAGGTCATGTGCTTATCCTGTGTCAAGCATACAACGCCTATACCCCGCCCTGTAAAACCACCCCTAGAAACATGTAAGGATGAATCACATCCTCTGAAATAGACGGAAGTGTGGGAGAACGTGGGGCTTTGAACATACATACAAGACTATGGTTGTGATAGATTGTTCCGAAAACTAGCCAAGTTAATGCCTCCCATTCTTGTTTTTTCAGCATTCAAAGGGTAACTTTGCCACATCTCCCATTTAGGTGTGAAGTTTATTTCCTGACTCTTTAAATCTGTGCCAGGTTTGAGATTTACTCCAACCTAGAGAATGTATCAGAAATTGGATAATTTCTGAGCCTTGATCTTATGATGGCTTTCAGAGCTCTGAGGGAGCAGTGGCCCATGTGGATGCAGGAATGTGCCTGAAGCCGTAAACCCAGCCAGGCCACTGCTAACTGCCACCTGACTGCAAGTGGCCCAAACAGAGTTAGAAAGTGACACATCTGGGAAGGGCTCATTAAATAGTAATAATTATTGTACAGTGATATGTACCAAAAGTGGTATGCCATCCCCAAAACCTAAAACCACACATTGTTTGATCGGTTTGATCAGCAGCAGCAGCAGCTTTGTTTGATTATTTATTGTATTGTCTAATACAGCCCAGGCTGGCTTTGAACTCATATACTGGAGAATGACCTTGAACGTCTGATCTGTCAGTCATTTCTTCCAAGATCTGGGAATCCAGGTGTGAGCCACCATAGCGGCCCCCACGCCGCTTTTAAGGGGGTTGTACTGTATTGGACTAAATGGGACACCGTTAGTTTAAAGTGCAGTGGCCAAAGAGAAATCTATTCATCCGAAGCCTGGGAACTCTCAGAGGAAAGGACGTGACATTTCAGAGGGCTGAGCAGAGGACTAAGGCGGCATGAAGAGATAGTCGTGGACAGGAATGGTCCCTGATCAAAGGAAATTGACTGACTTGTTAGTCAGCATCCACCCCTGTGACCAGTACCTGAGGAAACTCAGTCTGGGAGGAGGAGAGAAGCTTCAGTCAGTCCCTGAGCCTGGTCCTTGGTGTTTTTATTTTGGACTGGTAGGAACATGAAAACCACGAGAGGATTGAGTAGTTAAATAAAGCTACTCTCTCATGGTGACCAGGAAGCAGGGGCCAGGGAGAAGCTGAGAATTAGCCAAAGAGGGGCCAGGCTCCAGGGTTCCCTCCAAGTGGTTGCCCCACTTTCTAAAGATTTGTTTTTATATGTGTATGTGTCTGTCTGTCTATGAGTCTGAAAACATGTGTACAAGTACCCAAAGAGGCCAGAAGACAATGTTGGATCTCTGGACCTAGAGTTACACACTGTTGTGAGCCTCCTGATGCGGGTCCCCTGCAAGCAGGCCGAGTACCCTAACTGCTAAGCCATCTGCCTAGCCCGTTGCCCTCCTTTTTAAAGGTTCCCATCCCCCAATCATGCCAAGCCTGGAGCAGTCCTTTAATGGGACTCTGAGGAACATTGATCCAATCTGCAGCATTCCCCTTAGAGAAGAGACACCTGGAAAACGTGTGCCCAGATAGGTTCAGAATTGTCATGAACCAATGAGCATTGAGAATCTGCAGACTGTCCTTTTTCTAAATAGAAATGTCTAGTCATTCTTTTTCACTAGTGTGTGTTTGGAGCAGAATGTAGACTCCTATAAGAGGGAAGATTTAGTCATCTGTCCCTTTCCTTTAAGAGTTAAGATTTTTATTGATAGAAGATCAGTAGTACACAGACATATGAAGTCTGGTATATGACAGAGGGCACACCAATATCTGGAAGTAATTGTGGTGACCCAATCCTAGCCTTTTAGCTTCATGCCCTGATGAGTGTTTAGAGGTTCATGTCTCTCTTGAAGGAGTGATGTGGTTTAGCATGGTTACAGGTGAACTTGCATGGTTGGTTTGCCAGGATAGAACCAGTAACTTTCCCAGCCCTGAATACACTCCTTCCTAGACACCTTTGATGCTTCCCCATCAGGAGCTGGAGCCTCTTTACCCAGGCTGTGAATCAGACTGGTTTCAGTAGATGTCACAGAAGAAAGAACCTTTACAGCATTAAGCCCAGGGTTCAAGACTTACCTTCTGCTCTAATCTCCTTGGACCCCTGCCACACATAAGAAGGCCAGGCTGGCCTCTGTGAGAATGAAGTGCCCTGTGAAGTCAGTAGATGGCTCAACCCACAGTATCAACTGCCAGACTCATAAGTAAGGCCCTCATTCCACACCAGTTGGCCCAAGCCAGAGCAGCCAAGCTATCCAGGTGGGCCAAAGCAAACCACGGACCCGCAGTCGTGGGTAAATAAAAACAGCTACGATTCTGTGTTGATTCATTTACACAACAAAAACTGATATGGTGGAGACATTTCTACTGTACTAGGAAAACACATCTGTTCACTCTTGTTCCAGACAGTTCCTGCCATATTCAGTGTGAATAGAAGGAGGAAAGCTCAGGTACAGCACGGCTCTCCTTGTCTAGCTTTGGGTTGAATGTTTGGCCTTCCACAGCGGAGGGACAGCTGTGTTCATATGGAGTGATCCATTAACTGCCTTTGAGCTCAGGGCTTCTCAGGGGTGGAGGAGGACAATGGCAGCGTGAACACTCAGTATCAGACACAGTGCCAAGCACTAGCCTTGGAGCACCCAGTTTAACAAGGGGCCCCATTGTCACTATTTTCATTTGCGGTAACTGAGCCTTGCAGAGGGGATTTTAATGAAACTTAAGCCCAGTCTCATTCCAGAGAACTGAACCATACTGCGCGAAGACTTCCACCTTCCCTGTCGTCTTACAGAAGCAGGCAGCAGTGCAGGGCTGCGTGGGCGGCGGGGGCTGGAGGTAGAGTATGGAAAAGGAGTTGGAACAGCTGGTAACTTCGGCTTCTTTCCTCCAGATGTTCAGATCCTTAACATGGCGACTCCCCAGTTCCCACAACTGAGGCATACTTAAAAATGATTTCCAAGTTTTGGCAGACAGAGCCAAGAGGATTGCAAATTTGAAAACTGGGACTACTTAGTATATGTGCTGACTAGTCTAACATCAATTTGACACAGCTAGAGTTAACCTAAAGGACGGAGCTTTGAGAATCTCCACCAGGTCTACTTTAGGGCATTTTCTCAATTAGTGATCACTGAGGAGTCCTAGCCCATGGTGGGTGGTGCCATCCCTTGGCTGGTAGTTCTGGGTTCTATAAGAAAGCAGGTTCAGCAGTGTATGGGATCACTCTAGTAAGCAGTACCTCTCCACGGCCTCTGCATCAGCTCCTGCCTCCAGGTTCCTGTCCTGCTTGAGTTCCTGTCCTGACTTCCCTCAGTGGTGAACAGCAATGTGGAAATGTAAGTGGGATAAGCCCTTCTCTCCCCTTCCTGCTTTTGGTGATGGTGACAGTGAAAGTAACTCTAAGACAGTATACACTTATCAATTTTATATACATACATACAGACAGACAGACAGACATACATACATACACACATACATACATACATATATACATACATACATATACACATGCATACATACATACATACAGACAGACAGACAGACAGACATGCATGCATACATACACACATACAGACAGACAGACAGACAGACATGCATGTATACATACACACATACATACATACATACATACATACAGTTTATGAACTTGTCATAAAATAAAATGGCAACATAAAAGAAAGCCTCATTTTTACATCCATTACTTTTGCAAAGCTGTGACCAGATATCAGACAACTTAAGGGAGAAATTACGGAGTTTAGGTCATGGTTTCTGAGGTTGGGACCATGACTGCTTGGCTGCATGTATTTGAGCAGACCTTCATTGATCAGGAAGGAGCATGTGTAGAGAACTGCTGTTCACAGACTAGAAATGGCGACAGGAAATAGCCAGGAAGACATATCCCAAGGAGCGTGCCCCAGTGACCTACTTCCTCCAGCCACATTTCACTTCTAAAGCTTCCAAACCCATCAAAATGGTGCTGCCAGACAGGGACCAAGGATCCAAAACACAAGATGGGGAGGACAGTTCATATTCAAGCCACACCAAGTTCTAACTTAGAAAGTCTAGGACGTCCTATTGCAAGTGGAAGGCGAAGAGAAGCCACACCTACTCGGACCCTGAAAGGGCAGATAGAGGTTCATTCCTCTCCTCAGAACCATCTCTCCATTACAACCTTAACTTTTTTGGCTTTTTGCTAGCTTTCCAACGAGTAAGCTTACGTAGCTTCTCTAGTTCATAACCAGGTATCAAATGGTGAGTTCAAAGTTAAAAAAAAAAATTGCAAGCTGTGCAAAGTCCTGCAGTGAGCTTCAAGGGTCTCTATACGAACCATCTTAAACGGTGATGTGATGTCGGGAACAACGGGTGTTTCTGGCCGAGCTCTGAGCTGGCTTCAAGTTGTGTGAACTACAACCCCTGAGGAGAAAAAGCAGCAAGAGACATGACTAGGAGAAAGGATGCTTCACAATAAAATCAAGGGGGAAATAAAAAGTAGGAAATCGACCAAAAAGAAATAGAAGAGGGACTAGGGCTGGAGTTTGGTGGCACAGCGTTGACCTCACAGGCATGGCTATGGTCCCTAACCCCACACTAACTCACCACAGTGTTACACTCCACAGCGGGAGGCAGGAGGACCAGAAGTTTAAGGGTATCTTTGGCTATACAGCAAGCTTTAGGCATGCCTGGGCAGCAGGAGACATTGTCTCAAGAAAAATTACATGATCCATTAGAAGGAAGGATCCAACAGAGAATGGATCCATTGTACACCTGTAATGCCAGCCACTGGGAGTGGGAGTAGGAAGAGCCAAGTTCAAGACCAGTCTGAGCTTCATTGTAAGAACCTGGGGTGGTGGTGGGGGGAATAGAGAAATGAGACATTACATGCACACACATGCGCACACACGCACACTTTAACTGTTCTCCAATCTGTTGAAAGGCCGATGAAATCTCTGGCCTTTAGCTCCTTCTGTTAGTATTACCCAAACACAGCTCCTCACAGGCATGGCCTTGGAGAGCACAACAGGACCATCAGATAACACACAATCTGTCCAGTCTGTCCTGCAATTCCTGCACTTCCCGCCCCTCCTGTTTCTCTTAAAATGCTGAGAGCTTCCTGGGCCCTCTGCAAAGGGCAGCCTCTGCTCTGTGCTGAGCCTCTGCTTTGTGCCGAGCCTCTCTGATATTTTCTTCTAAACATTTCACGAGCCAGCCATTAAGGTACCTGCCTCTGTCTCTCAAACCATAGCAGTGAGAGGCTCACTGGGTCTGGATCCCGACAGGGGAGAGCAAAGGCAAGAAGGCTGGGTTTACAGAATCAAAGCTGCTCCCGGACCCACTGGGAAAATGCATGGAGTTCTGAGGGAACTCTCAAACACTTTCTAAGGGGTCTGTTTACCTCTTCTGGGTTCTGTGCCACCCACAATTTACATTTTGTGGCCGGTTGGTTGTTGCACGATTGGTTATGTGAGTCGGTCCTCACACTGCAGCCTAGGCTGGCTTGGAATTTACTTCGTAGCAGGGGCAGTTCACAAATCCCGGACAGTCTTCCTTCCGCCTCCCACAGGCAGAGATTACAGGTAGAAGCCACATTACCTGGTTCAGATTTCACATTCTTGAGAATTTGGAACAACTGGGCAAAGATTCTCTAATCGTTGCAACGATGTTTTTTTTTTTTTTTTTTAGCAAAAGTCTTAGGGATGGATGGGCCACACTCCGAAGCGTGATCCCACACCCAGAAATGTCGGGACACGCGGCAGCAGCTGCGCTCAGTGCTGTCGGTAAGACACTGAGAGGTTGAAGGTACGTGGGGGAAGTGGGGATGGCTGGGGGCACGTTTGGGGACGTGAGAGGTGAATACCTCAAAGGATTAGTAAAAATTGTTAAGGGTTTTCATAATCTAAATTCTTTTTGTCTTAAAAAAAGAAGGCTGGTGTATTTTCCAAAATGAAGCAGAAGAAATGCGTACTAAAAGTCATGCTAATGTACTAATACTAATAAAAACACAGTGACAGAGGGCACTGCACAGCGACCCACCTTCAGTAGCCAGCTAATGAGCACTGACTGGAGTGTGGTTTTAAACTCACCTCAACATCTTTCTTTCCTCAGACACTTCCTCCACCAGCCCTAGCCTCAGGCTAATGCCAGACAATGCAAGTGGTATGAAGGCTAAGACTCTGGCTTTGGGATGAGACCATTAACACTCTCTGTGTGCTACCCAGAGGCGGGACACAGGCACTTATGATGTCCTTGTCCCCAGGGACATCAGCAAACTTCTACTTGGTCATCAGTGAACTCATCCGAACAAAGGACTAGAAAGTCTCCTACCCAGTTGTCTGCAAGCATGAAAACAAACACTGGAATAGAGCCTGGTGTGGTGCTGTGTGCCTCTAATCCTAGGAGAGTGTGAGTTCAATACCATCCTGGGCTAAATAGTGAGCCCCTGTTTCAAAACCAAACCACACACAGCTTTGTCTTCTAGGCTCCAGCTGGCTCCGTGCCACTGCTGCGGCTGCTCTTGGTGGTCATCCCATGGTTCTGGTGTCTCCAAATGCCGGAGGCTCTTTGCTACAACTGGGCTGCACCTTCACGATAGCCTCGCACAGGCTCTCTTCATGACGCATAACCTCAACCTCTCTTCATGGTGCCTTCAGTCTGGACCTTCAACTGCCACTGAGGCTGCGCCGTCACCGATGTGTCTCCCGGCCTCTCCCAGTGCCAAGCCTCAGCTGCTCTTCATGACCCCTTCATGCCTTCAAAACCAGTACCATCATAGTGACTATTACAAAGTCCAGCTACCAACCTGAGGTACAACCTTGGTCACCTCTGGAACTGGCTTCAGGAAACCTTTCTCAGAACATTTCATCTCAGTGATGCTGATCTCTCTTTCATCAGCACTAATGTCTTAGCTCCAGCTGACCAGCATCAACTGTCCCAGTGACGCAAACATTTCATCTCAGTGCTGCTGGTCTCTCTTTCATCAGCACTAATGTCTTAGCTCCAGCTGACCAGGGTGACAGGATCTTAATTCAAAGTAGCAAATGCCTCCAAGAGTCTTTACATTTCCCTCTGAAACATCACAACTCGGGCCTCTGTATTCTGCAGTGTTCTTAACATTCTTAATCTTCCAAACTCCTAAAGAACATTCCACTGAGTTCTCAACACTGTTCCAGCCAGAGTTCCAAAGTCCTTTCACAATCCTCCCCAAAACATGGTCATGTCTGTCACAGAAATATCACACGATGCTGGCACCAATTTACCTTAGTCAGGGTTTCCATTGCAGTGACAAACCACCAGATCAGAAAGCAAGTGTGGAGGGAAGGTTTATCCAGCTCACACCTCCATATCACTGTTCATCCTTGAAGGAAGTCAGGGCAGGAACTCAGACAAGAACCTGGAGGCAGGAACTCATGCAGAGGCCGTGGAGGGGTGCTGCTTACTGGCTTGCTTCAATTTCAATACGTTCTAACCTTCATTTTACTCTGTAAATGAACTTATTTGGTGTGTGTGTGTGTGTGTGTGTGTGTGCGCACACGCGCACTACAGCATGCATGTTGGGGATCAGAGAATGATTCGATGGAGTGAGCTGAGGTCATACAACTTAGCAACAGGCACTGGAACTATGGAACCATCTTAGCAATCCAGTTTCACCCCCATACGCTTTAATAAAACACCAGTGGAGCCATCGTGATCAGTATCTGTGAGAAGTGACACCGTTTGGGAGTTAGAGTTTTCCACTAGTTCTTCAAGGTAACCCATAGACAGTTCTGCAGGACAAAACCAGTTCTTCTTTTTAAAAAAATATAATTTATTTTTAATTTTATGTCCATTGTGTTTTTCTGGCCCACATGTCTGTGTCATGGTGTCAGAAGCCCTGGAACTGGAGTTACAGACGAGTGTGAGCTGTCATGTGGGTGCTGGGATTTGAACTCAGGACCTCTGGAAGAGCAGCCAGTGCTCTAACCACTGAGCCATCTTTCAAACCCTGCAAAAAAACAGTTCTCAGCACGAAGCAGCCATCTGTGAATTCTGCATACTGCCTGCTCTTCTAACATTTAGGACCCTAGCTGTTTGTGCTACCCCACCCTGCCCATTACTGGGTGAACCTAGGGCTCCACATGGTAAGCAAGACTCCACCTCTGATCTGTAACCCTGGTCCACTCTGTCTCTGTCTCTGCGTCTCCATCTCTTCTTGTTTCTCTCGCAACTAATTATCATTTATTGTTTTGAGATACAGTCTCATGTAGGCTAGACTTGCCTATATAGGCAAGGACAACCTGGAATTTCTGATCCTCCTCCTTCTGAGTTCTGGGAGTGTAGGAATCATACTACCATTCCTATGTTGTCTAGGAACCAACCCAGGTTCTCTGGGAGAGCAGCCAGGGTGTTAAACGAGTTATCTCTTCAGCCCTTCCAAACCTTTTAAACTCTGTGTGTGTGTGTGTGTGTGTGAGAGAGAGAGAGAGAGGGGGGGGGGGGCTTAGGTAGTCTAGGCATTTTTATTTTATTTTATTTATGAGGACATTGTAACTGTCTTCAGACACACCAGAAGAGAGCATCAGAGCCCATCACAGATGGTTGTGAGCCACCATGTGGTTACTGGGAATTGAACTCAGGACCTGTGGAAG
Organism: Micromys minutus; assembly: GCF_963924665.1. NCBI lineage: Eukaryota > Metazoa > Chordata > Mammalia > Rodentia > Muridae > Micromys > Micromys minutus. Next base: position 417,708 of record NC_137977.1, on the reverse strand, counting down.
AACAGTCAGTGCTCTTAACCTCTGAGCCATCTCTCCAGTCAGGCTGACCTCTTTTTAACATTTTATTTTGAGCTACTCAGTGCTTTCCTCAGCCTGGCTCTGAGTTTTCAACTAGTCCTGCCTCAGCTGCCAAACCAGACCGACCACAGTCTTCACAGGTATAGCAGGTGCCCCTTTTCCTCTCCTTCCTGAAAAGCAAGAGACAGCAATGGGACAGCAGGAGGCTGCCAGCCCAGAGCTGTCACTAAGTGGGAAGACTGGCTTGCTATTCCAGCTCAATCAGCACACTTTCTTTGGCCAAATCTACCCATTTTTGTAGCCCAGTCTGACAACATTTTTGTTTATATCAAGAGAAATTTCCAAAGGATTCTGGATAAGCTGAGAAGACAAATCTGGCTTGTGCTATTCCCTTTCCCATTGAATATTTATGGAACTAAATTTTTTATTACATTTATTTATTTTATTGTGTGCACCTGCCCCAAGTGGGTGTGGAGGTTAGAGAGTTGGTTCTCTCTTTCCACTGTGTGAATCCTGGGGATTGAACTTGGGCTGTCAGGCTTGGTAGCGTGAGCCTTACCTGCTGAGTCATCTTGCTGGTTCTGGACATTGTTTTGTTTTTATTTTAGATAGGGCCTTTCTATGTAGTCTTGACAGTTGTAGAGTGCATTATGTAGACGAGTTGGCTTTGAACTCACAACGATCCTCTAGCCTCTGACTTCCCAGTGCTAGGTTAGCAAATCCCAGAGACCCACCTGACTCTACCTTGAGCTAGGATCACAGCAAACCTACCACGTCTATCTTTTACATGGATGCTGAAGTTCAAGCTCAGGTCCCCCACCAACGTGCCACGTGCTTTATTTAGACTGAGCTATCTCCCCAACCCCCACATTTCCTACTTTTGAATGTCCACATAACCAAACCCAAAGTGCTTTTTACCTACCACAGACAGGCCCTGCTGACCTGCCATTCTTTCTGAAGGCATGTATTCCTCACTTGAAATTCCATTCAAAGATTTCTTACATCCTTATTAGGATTGAATTCCTAGTTTCACCAAGATGCAAAACCATGTCCAAATCAAATCCAAAAGAAAGCTTGCCAGGGAGCCAAAGGGTACGATTATAAGGTCAGAGTATGATTGTAAGGTCAGAGAGCACACAGCTGCTATGTCTGTAGAAAGAGACTGGCCAAGGGATGGAGGTGAAGCCCAGTGAGTAGTGTTTAAAATAAACCTTCACCACCCCTTACCAAATAAAGCAGATGTAGAAATGCACACCTCTAGTTCCATGAACTCCAGCTGCCTATGTAGGTGAGACTGAGCTGGAACTCCTGATCCTCCTGCCTCTGCCGTGCCAGTGCTGGGATTACAGTTTCCTATCTCCACGTCTTGTAAGCATGTTTTTCTTGGGTTTTGTTTTTGTTTTGGCAACTCACTGTGTAGCTCAGGCTAGTGGAGAACTTAGAGCGGTCTTCCTGCTTCTGCCTCCTGGCACAGGGACACAAACATGGCACACGGAGGCACAGGGACACAAGCATGGCACACGGAGGCATGGGGACACAAGCATGGCACACGGAGGCATAGGGACACAAACATGGCACACTATGCCTAGAACTTACAACCTCCATAGCCCTGGAATTTAGCTTCTCCTCCTATGTCCACAGAGCACTGATGTGGAGCATGGAAGGCTGGACTTACCACTTTCTCCATCATGAAGACGGGCTGATAAGAAAATCTATATTATAGTGCTTATGGTCATCTCGTAAGAGCTTGATTTTCAGAACCTCCGAAGATACTGCCAGGCTATAGAAGTCTCAGTAAGTCTCAGAGACAATGCTGACATTGGGGAAGCCAGACGGCTTCTGCCTTTGTGGACTGAACAGAAGAGGTAATGTGGGGGTACACTTGCTGTGCAGCGGGGCTCAAGTGTCATGTGACAGATGTTATCCTGAGTTATTGATGTCTGGTTACATGTGCGCCTTGTACCTCTATCAAGATGGACATTTGTGGAGGGAGGAGGGCCTGGATCCATCCCCGGCACTATCTGTGGTGTCTTGTATTTGACAGACATCTGACAATACTTATTGCTACCTGAAGGATTGGGACTCCTGTAATAAAAACTTTATTATAAAGATCCTATTCCTCGATAGAGCTCCTCGGCTATTGTAGTTTGATCAAGTCAGTATATGAAAAACTAACACATAGCTACCTCCACTCACAAACCTGTTAATCATTTGTCTCTCATACATAGAGCTCTAATAGCATCAACATCCAGACTGAAGTTACTCTCAGGAGGCAAGCATTATTACTACCCATACTTTACAGATGGGCAAACAAGACACTGAGAACCAGTGTTATTTGTCTAAAGCCACAAGGAAGTGGTAGAGCCTCCATTTGAACCCAGGACACCTGACCCAATGGGGGAAGGAATTCCCACTCTTTGGTAGCACTTCCTGATGGGATGACAAAAAGACCACTTCTGATAGGACTTCCTCTGGTAGGAAAATCCTGGCATATAAGAACAAGGTACAGTTCCCTCTGCAAAGCTCCCAGGGAGGGTACTATAGTGACACTCTCCTGCTTCTCAACCCTGTTGAGAAGGGCATCTGAATCCACAGAGGACCATTTTCTCAGAACTCTGGCTCAGTACCTCACCAAAGCCCTTCAACTGTAAGCCTTTAAGACCTCCTCTTGCTCGAGGTCCTTCCACCTGGTCTTTTGCTACCATAGCACCAGAGATGACTCCAGACCACCAGCAAAGGCTTCTCCCCTTCCTCACGGGGCTGTTGCTTGGAGACTTTTTTTTTTTTTTTTTTTTTTTTTTTTTATGATTTTGCTCAGCCTGTTGTTAGCCTGCTGTGTTTGGAAATGGTAGATGATTAAACCTCCTGGCCAGGTGTAAATGCAACCTTTGTCATCTAAGGCTGAGAGAATTACCTTACTGGGCTACCTACCACCTCCCTGAAGCTCCTGAACTTTCTGCCTCCAGAAGATCCTCTCCCAGGGCTAAGGTCTACAAAGCTGGCACCCCACACATGACCTCCATGCTCTTGAGTCCAGCCTAGAAACCAAAAAGCCCAGCTGAAGTCAAGGGCCACACAGACCCTGAAGATACTCAAAGCTTAGGAATAAGTTTCTTTTTCTCTCCCTCTCCCTCTCCCTCTTCCTCTCCCTCGGTGTGTGTATGTTGGAATTTTTACCAGGTAAATAACAAAATATGCAAATATGTAATCATTGACTAATATTTTAAACCTGAGTGGTTTAACATCTGCAGTGACATCCATTCCCCTTGGTCCTTCACTTTTTCTCAGTCACCATCCAAAGTCCTCAGAGTTCACATGTCCACTTGACGAGGCTTTTGAGTTCAACCATAGAAACTATAGTCAGAAGCAAGAGCAGGCTAATGAACCCCTTAGCAGGATAGATCGATAAACCTCTTCTGTCAAGAGAGACCTTTTGGTCCACACCATTTCTGACTACAGGCTTGAAGTTGGAGAGACCGAGCCAGAGCTTCCAGGCTGGAAACCACTAACTCAAAAGACAGAAAGTTCTGGATCTGCACTAAATGCATTGCTGGCAGTCCAGTGTCCAGGAGAAGCTGCCAGAAGCCCTCTGTTGACTTTGTAAGGCCCAGTTCTCACCAACAGACCCACATTTCAGGAAGGCTGGGGTTGAGCAAATAGCACCAGGCAAGCGTATTCTGTGTGCACGCTCCTAAACTCCTGAGCCTGGCTGCTGCTCAAGGTGAGTGAAGGCAGTGAAACCTGTTCCCCTGAAGCTTTTGTTTGTCACAGGCCTCTCTCAGGCACGCGATGGCGCTTACTGGATTTTTTTTTCCCCAACTGGAGCGGAGAAGTAATAATCAAATTCAACTTCCTCTGTAGATGGTTAGCTAATGTTTGTCAAAGGCCAAATGACTAGCTCAAGAAATCAATCAAAATACGTTCGGTGGGTGTCAGCATCCCCCCCCCCAGCATGGCCCTGGGTAGCATTCTGTGGGGGGCTTGGCCATTCCCCAGCAGCAGCGGCAAATGGAGGATTCATTTGCCAACACGTGAAACCACTACTCCTGCCCCTAGAAATTTCCTTCAGGCAAAGAGTACAGGAACTAGGAAGAACCAAATAAGAGAAAGGAGAAGAGGGTGGGGTGGGGGCTGGGAAAGAAAGAAAATAATTGCTTTATTTTGTGCCTTAGTCGGCAGATCACATGGCACTGTAGGTTTTGCAGAGGCTTTTGCATGAAAGCAATAACATTTTGCCCAGCAATAGAACAGTGACATTTCCATCAGCAGTATCACATTCAGTATTTGACTAAGGAGACATCTCTGGACTGGAGCAAGTCCTTTAATGGATGGTAGGTGGCAGGTTAAGTGGATGAGTTCAGCCCATTGTGGGAAAGGAAGAGATGAATAAAGGCCCCGACCGGAGACAGGTTTGGGGTTTTGGGGGGGGGGGAAGGATGTAGAATAAAAAAATATGACTCTCACTTTGTTGCCCTCAGGGATGGCATATTGATAAAGTATATCCTGTGCCAAGCATTGTGCCAGGGTGGGACTCACCTATTCTTTCTAGAAAAGGAAGGACTGGTGACCAGCACAGAGGCTCACATCTATAATCCTCACACTTCTAGAGACTGAGACAGGGGGTCTTATGAGTTGGAGACCAGCATGGGCTACAACAGCGTGAGCCCGTGTCTTAGGAGGAAGAGGGGAAATGGAGAGGAGGGAGGGGAAACAGAAAATATAACACTGGGACCTGGGGAATCCACCACGAAATAAACAGGTACATGCATGACAATGTAGTCTAAATGAGGAGAAACATGTATATCAGAATTACTTACTTCTTTCTTTTGTTTAATGAGAGAGTCTCACTGTGTATCCTGAGCTTGCCTCAAACTCCAGATCCTTCTACCTAATTCTTGGGAGAGTTGAGAGGATTCCACATACAGAAGGCAGTTGAACAAGATCAAAGATATAAAAGCTCAGATACTCAGGTGTGTGCACATAGATACATTATATCCATGCATAGATAAAGACGCACATAGACACATTTTATTCATGCGTAGATACACACAGACACATTGTATTCATGCATAGATACATTGTATCCGTGCATAGATACACACATAGATTCATTGTATTTATACATAGAAACACACATAGATACATTCAAGTACATACATAGGCACATGGGAAGACACCTCAGACACACACAGGTTGACACACAGGCATACACACTCAGGCACACACACTCCTGCATGCACACACACTCAGATAGAGGAGCACAGGCACAGTGAAGATAAATGTGAAACCACAAAGCTAGCGTCCATGGTACTCTCAGGAACTCAGAATGTCCCTAGCAATCTGGGACACAAGCTACAAGGAAGAAAAGCAACAGCTTTTCACTGGCTTGCTATTCATACAAGTCTTCATAAGGAAGTTGGAAATATGGTGACCCAGCAAAGAATTTTTGTTTGTGATGTGTGTGTGTGTGTGTGTGTGTGTACACATAAATGCATGTGTGTGCATATGGAGACTGGATGACAACATTGGGTGTTGTTCTGCTATGAGATCTTATTTATTTTTTAAGACTTATTATTTTTTAAAGATTTATTTATTTATCATATATAAGTACACTGTAGCTGTCTTCAGACACACCAGAAGAGGGCATCAGATCTCATGACAGATGGTTGTGAGCCACTATGCAGTTGTTGGGATTTGAACTCAGGTCCTCTGGAAGAGCAGTCAATGCTCTTAACCATTGAGCCATCTCTCCAGCCCAAGACTTATTATTTTTTAACTCATATCTGTGTGGTGAGGGGAGGGGTAATATGTGCACATATTAAGGGTACCCCAGAGGGCAGAGCGCCATATCCCCCTGAGTTTCTGGTGAGTTTGAGCCCTTACTTCCTTTAGTTGTCGTTGTTTGGTTTGTTGTTGCTGCTGTTGTTATTTGGAAGGAGGTTTCTTCTAGTTTAGATTTTCCTCCAGGTTGCTCTGTAGCCAAGAATGACCTTGAACTTCCACTACCTTGGCCTCAGCTCCAGCAGTTTTGGCTTCACAGCTGTTACTATCACTTCTGGCTGGGGCAGATTCATTTTTCAGTGTGTGTCTCTGAGGCCAGCAGAGGGAGCTGGACTTTTTGGAACTGGGATTGTAGGTGGTGGTAACACACCCTTTAGATGCTGGGAATCAAACCCAGGTCCTCTGAAAGAGCAGCCAGAGCTTTTAGCCAGGGAGCCATCTCTCCAGCTCTATCCCTAGGCCTGGGGCAGATTTTGTATTATCTGTTCTTCCCCCAGCATGGAAACAGTGTGGAAGATCCCAAGCTCCCTGTTTCACGGCTGAGTGGGAAGTGTGAAGTCTGCTTATGCTTCCTAGGAGTTGAATAAGCCGCTGTTTCCAAGCACTTATACTTCGCAAAGAGACTCTCAAGGGCTCAGCCCACAGTCTCCTAAAATGTGGTATTCTTAACATAAATTATAAAGGGGAGACAACTCCTCTGAGGAGCCCATGCCCACTTTCTTCATATGCCTTACTTTATTCCCACATGCCTTTCTTTCTCTTCATCTTAGTGTATAAAACATATATTAAGATTATTGGATTCCAATTCTGTTTAAAAATGAATTATAATAGAGGGCTAAGCATGTAGCTTAGCCATGGAATGAATGGCTCCCAATGGCTCCCAGCAGTCACGAAGCTCTGGACTTGATTCCCAAACAGTAGCAATAATAATAATAAAAGGTTCTAGAAAAGGGACAAGGTATTTTATTAAGTTTTTTTGTAGGGACTTAATTATTTGTTCTCTGGCAATCCCCTGCCTCAGCCTTCCTAGTAACTACAGACAAGCACCACAATTTACTACAGCTTTTGGGGGGAAGAGCAGGGTCTTATGTAGTTCAGGATAGCCCCTAACTTACTAAATAGCCCCAGGTAACCTTGGACTTCTGATCCTCCTGCCTCCAGTACCTGGTGCTGAGGATTAGAGGTGCCTAGTTCATACAATGCTCAGGATGATACCTAGGGCTTCATCTAGCTACATCTTGACAAGTGGTTTTAATTCACATGAAGAATCTGACACACACTGGTAGGCATTTATTTAACAAGTATCCGTCAAGTGACTAACTGCAACATTGAGCCTGTGAGAAACTTTCCAAAAAGCAAAACATAGTGCCCATCCACAATGCATCACTGTCTAGTAAGAACTGCAGGTGTGTGTGTGTGTGTGTGTGTGTGTGTGTGTGTGTGTGTGTGTGTTGAGGGTGGGCATGCTTTAAATCCCAGCACTTAGGAGACCGAGGCAAACAGATCTCTGAGTTTAAGGCCAGTCTAATCTACAGAGTGAGTTTCAGCACAGCCAATACTACATGGAGAAGCCTCGTCTGGGAAAATAAAACAAGACGAGAACTGTAGACGTATGCACACAGTATGATAATGTGACTGCCATCCTGCAGGACAATGGCCAGACACAGAAAAGGATCTCACTCCTGTTTGTTTTATTGTGTGTTTAAGTGTCTTTCCTGCTTGTATGTATGTATGTATGTATGTATGTATGTATGCATGTATGTATGCATGTATGGCGTGTGCATGCAGTGCCTTCGGAGGTCAGAAGAGGGCATCATTTCCTCTGGAACTAGAGTTTGGAAGGTTGTGAACTGCCATGTGAGTGCGGGAACCGAACCTGAGTTCTTTGGAAGAGCCTGGAGCGCTCTTAACTGCTGAGCCATCTCTCCAGCCACACAGGAAGAGCTCTTTATGAAGAACAAAGAGCGAGCAGACACGAGGCTCAAAGCAATACAGGGATGGAGAACCAAGCCAAGCATCCAGTCTTTATCTGGAAGTCCACATGAAGTCACTGTGCAGTTGGAAACCTGACATTATCAAGTTTCCAAAACTTAACATTGTCCCCCAAAAGCTATGGTAAATTGTGGTGCTTGTCTGTAGTTTCAGTTACTAGGAAGGCTGAGGCAGGGCACTGCCAGAGAACAAATGATCAAGGCCTACCACCACTTAATAAAACACCTTGTCCCTTTTTGAGTACATTCTGGAAAGGTCACTGAGGCAGCTGCACAGATATTAGCTTAGTTAAAGAAGACTGGAAAGAAGGTGAGCCAAACCGGGAGGACATTGCAAAAGCCTAGGTAACAGCTGTTGGCTCTCAAAAATAAGGGAGCATCAAGGTAGAACAGAAACAAACACAGCTTCAAGTGCTGTTTGCAGAGTGATCCACAGTCTGATCTGATCCTGGAGGCACAAGAAGGGACTGTGGTGGGGCAGCTCCTGGTTTTGTGTCTGGGTAGCCTATGTCACTGACTTTCTGAGTGCCCTTGAGCAGATGTCTCAACTTCTCTCAGCTCCAATCTTCATGCAAGTTACAGAGAAAAAACTGTGTGTGAGTCTACAGACGGGCCAGGGGTGTCTGTGTATGCCTACAACCCAGGTTTCCACTGAGCAATACAGAAAGCACGTGAGCAGCCAAAGTCCTTTCTCATTGTCACACAGAGGGCTTTCACCTGAATCTTCCCAGATGAAGCTGCAAAGATTTGCACCTGGGTCTCTAAAGTGAGACTGAAGTTAATGCATCCCAAGGATGCCAGAATAGTTTACACTCAGTCCTGATGTCTTTGAGTCTCATGCTGGCTTCCGGAGGCTTCAGCTTGGTGCCATCTTTAATGATTCAAACTCTCAGCCCTGGAAATCTTTCTGCAGAACTCCCCGTTCCTACCCAGTGGGCACCATCTAACAATGAGGAATGTTACTCCCTGACGTACACTAGATGACTTCAGTGAAGTAAAAGCTTTCTGCCCTCTGCAGACTCATCCCCACAAACTCCAGCAGAAATAGTCTATTCTCCTTGCTGACTTACTAAGGAGTAGACACTATAAATGTCTTTATATTTAACAAGCAATGCTGGAACAATCAAATAGCCATGTGCCAAAACACTGAAGTGAGGCTTGAACAATGTATCATACTCAAAGTTTAACTTGAGCCAGGCCCGGCGGTGCATGCCTTTAGTTCCAACATATGGGAGCCATAGTCAGGCAGATCTCCATGAATTTTGGGACAGCACGGTCTACATAGTGAGTTCCAGGATAGCCAGGGTTATATAGTGAGACCCTGTCTCGAAAACAAAAAACATGTCAAAGCAAATTTAACCTGGAAGGATCACAAACATAAACCTAAAGTCTACAACTACAAAACCTCTGAAGGCAAGTACAGAACACAAAACCACTGTGTCCCTCGAAACAAAACAACAACGACGACAAAACCTTAGGTGAGACGTGAAAAGCACAAATCAGTTTTTAAAAAGTGAAGTTCATAGATGGAAAGTCATTACAATTTAAAACATGTGTTCTTTCAAAGATGTAGTTAAGATAATTCATGATTAAATGAGGGAAATCCAGACTGAGAGATCTGACAAAGGAAGTAATTCTTGGTTATTAGAAACCAAACAACTTAATTAAGAAATGAGCAGGCAGTGAGAGCAAACACAGGTCTCACAAAGGACCAGAGTTCGATCCCCAGCTCTGGTGCTGGGTGTCTCACCTGGAACTCCAGCTCAGGGGACCCACACCTGAAGCACCTTTTGAGCACCTGAACTTATTCTCACAGCCCAACACACAGCCCAGGAATATAGCATAAATAAAAATAGTAAGAGAGGGGTTGGAGAGACGGCTCAGTGGTTGCTCTTCCAAAAGACCTGGGTTCGATTCCCAGCAGCCATGTGGAAGCTCACAACTGTAACTCCATTTCCAGGGACTGACATCCTCGCACAGATGCATGTGCAGGCAAAACAGCAATGCACTTAAAGGAAAAGTAAATGCTTCACGAAACGAGCAGATATTTAAACGGACGATCTATTTTAAAAGGTAAATAGATGAAAAATCAGTATATTAAAGAGATTAAGCACCCACAGTCAGAGGAATGCAAATGGAAACCACAGGGAGATGCCTATTGATGACTGACTCAAGTGGGGGGAAGAAGACAAAGAGGCAAGTGCCAATGAGAATGCAGAGGGACAGACATTTCTCATACAGACAACAGGAGCAGAGTGGTCAGAAATCCTACTGTAGGGAATGTGTCTAAAATTAATGTCAATGTTCACAAAAAACATGTATAAGAATATTTGTGGCAGGCTCATTCATAGCAGTAAAATAAAAGTTGTCACCAATCAATTCAACTAATAGATCAAAAATACTGTCCTGTGAGCTAGAGAAGTGGTACAGCACCTTAGAGCATGCTTCTCTTGCAGAGGATCTGAGGTCTGTTCCCAGCACCCAGATTAGGTGGCTCATGACTGCCTATAACTGCAGCTGCAGGGGGCTTCAGAGCTTCTGATCCCCAGGGAAACCACACACATGTGCACACAACCATGCACAGGGACACCTAGTTAAAATGTCTTAAAATATTGGGGCTGGAATGTAGGTTTAGCATTTTCAAAGACCTGCTTTTAATGATGGTTCTTAAATGCTTTAACCTCCCTTCTAGTCCACCGCCCACCAGAGGTAGTGGAAAAGAAAGGTTATTAGGATACAGGAGAAGTGGACCTGTTTAGAAAGGTTCTCTGGAGTAAATCCCGTCTGCGTTGTCAGGAAGTCAGCAGTTCAGTTCACAGGTCAGCAACAGCAGCTCAATCCACTCGCAAACACTTGACGGACACACCATCGGTCCAGTTCAGTAGTGTTGGGGCAGCAGCAGTGACGGCACAACCTGGCAGGAACGGCCAAGCCAACGCCAGCACAAGTCAGCAGGAGGGAATAGGACCATCAGGGATGCCAGAAAAGTTTTCAGCTGTGCCTCTCTCAACAAAGCAGAGATGTGAGACCAACAAGCTAGCTATGCAAGCAAGCCAAGCTCAACCTCTGTCACTGTCCATTGAGTCCTATTTATACTTCCCCCAAGCATCACTTGTCCTTCATGGGTCTTGCTGCAGCCCATGAGTCTGTATCAGCTGACATCACTCTGCCAATTAGCCTGAGACAAAGGAAGAGCCAAGGATCTTCCAGAACACTACCAGAAGTTTCTTGGTGTGTTTCTTTCTATGGAGTTACGACAAATAGAGCTCAACAATGCAGTGTAAGGAGAACCAATACATGCCCGTCCTCAGTGAAGAATCATTCATCACATCTCCTTTCATATGCTTACTTTAGTAAAACACCCTTTCACCTGTGTCTGCTTCAGGAAAACACTCTTTCACATATTTGCCCCAGCAAAACATCATCTGACGCAACCAACTTTCCAAAGATGACTCAGCAGTTAAGAGAGCTTGCTGTTCTTCCAGACAGGAGTTTATGACCACTGGTAACTCTAGCTTCAGGGAATCCAAACATCCTCTCTGACCTCTGAGGGAACTTTCACACATGTGGCATGCCCCCACCCCCAACACACACACTTACAATGCTGTGGTACATCCATACAGTGGAATACTACTTAGCAATTAAAAAGGTAAAAACTGTGAATGAAAGTGTTGCAGTGGATAGATCCCAGGAGCATTATTCCAAGTTTTATCTTTTATTTTTGTTTTTTGTTTAGTTTGTTTGAGACAGCAGTTCTGTGTGTAGTCCAGGGCATCCTGGGACTCACTCCCTAAACCAGGCTGTCCTCAAACTTGCATCCCAAGTGCTGGGATTGAAGAAGTATGCCACCATGCCTGGCTCCCATTTTTCGAAAATTAACTAATAATATTTTTTTTTAAACTTGGTTCAAGAATCCCTATCACATAAAATTCCATCAATATTATGCCTGAGAAATGCCAAAACTATAGAAATAAATGGCAGGGCACTAGTCATAAGTTCCAGGAACTTGTCACAGAGTTCAGCTGGACTGAAGAGAGATGTGAAGGAACTTTGAGGACTGACAGAAATGTTTGTCTTGACTGTATTGTTAGAATCACTGGATCGGCCTCTATGGAACATTGCTCTCTATATAAACTACACATTCATATACCCACATGTAAAAAGGAATAAGCCAGAGCTGGGGAGATGCTCGGTGAGTAAAGCACTTGCCTGCAAGCCTGAGTTTGATCCCAGAACCCAAAGAAACAAACAAACAAAATGCCCTAAGGAGTGTCTTAATCCTAGCCCTCCTATGCCGAGACAGGAAGTGCAGTTAGGATCACGTGATCCTTCAGAAGCTCATAGGCCAACTAGCCTGGAGTACACATCACAGCAGTGAACAAGAGACCCTGCCTCAAACAAGATGAGAGGCAAAGACCAACAGCCACACATGCACACTTGCACCCCCATACACACTCTTCACACATATGCACACAAATGCACAGCATGTATCAAACACCCAAGGCATGCCAGATGTTTCTTTCTGTCTTCAAGGCATGCTGTGTGCATTGCTCATCAGTCTACCCACATCACATTTGCCAATCAAGTTTATTCTCTCTGCATTACAGGACAAAAGGAGATGTGAGCCTAATAGCAAACACAGCAAGCTCAGCACAGGTCACTGTAGGTCTGTGCCTTTCCTCAGCCCATAATTTACTATCTACCCCTCCTTATTCATAGACATGCACATACATGCACACACAGAACACACATTTAGTAACCAAGGAATGGCTTTTCAGCCCCAGCCATTGAAGCCACTGTTGCTGGAGCTGCTACAAATACAGGTGTTGTCAAAGGTCAACTGGTATAGAAAAAAAGAAATGCTAAATTTGCTCAAACACCCATAGATTTACCTTTTCCCTAGACAAGTACATAAAAAAAAATCACAGCAAAAGTAGAAAAGCATAAGGAACTCAGAACATGAGGAGACTGGAGATGGGCTGCTCGTTGGATCCCACAACTGGTCACATGACCTTGAAGTAGGTCCCTGACTCTGCCCCTGCATCTCACAGATGGAACGGGGTGTGGGCTGTATGTCTGAAGTTCCAGTACTGGGTATAGTTAGGGGATTGCAATTAGTTCAGGAAAGCCTAGGCCCATCTCAAAACTCAAAACAGAAAAGACTTGGCAAATGAGAGCTGAGGATGGCTCCACTGGTAAATGACTTGCCTGGCAAACACAAGGAGCTGAGTCTAATACTTAGAACCCATGGTAGGGGTGTCAAGCATATTGCACACATGTAATGCCAATGTAAAACCAATGCTGCAGAGTAGGAGACAGTAGGACCCTGGGGCTCACTGGCCAATCAGCCTAGGCTACCTGGTGAGGCCAATGAGAGACTTAGTCTAAAAAACAGGTAAAGGGCATCTAAAGACAATATCAGAGGCTATCCACTGGTCTACACACACACACACACACACACACACACACACACACACACACACACACACACACACGGGGGGGGGTGTTGGTGAGGGCAACAGCAAGAGGCAGGAGAGCAGGAGAAAAAATGGCAGCTGTGTCTATTTCATGGCTGTTAAGAAATTAAATGGGATGACTTACAAGCAGCCATCAGCCTGGTTCCTGGCCTCCTGAGCTCTCTTTCTGCTGTCTGCTACAAACTCATAAATTGAAGTCCTATCTCCAGGACTTTAGAACATGACTCCATCTGAAGCCAGGGTCTGCAAAGAAGTACTACAACAGTATCTTTCATTTTCCTGCAATAGTTGTCATCTTGGAGACTGCTAACATATCCCTAGTCTTGGAAGCTTCTAGCCTCTATACAATTTTGTCTAGGCCTAGAATGTTTTCAGCCTCTGAGGCTTGCTGCTGAATAAGCTTATCCCTTCCTAGTTTTTTCTGAGCTCTGGCTGGCTGGTCAACTCAGCTGTTCTGACTCAAACTCTTCTTCAAGATGACTGATTTAATCTGGCCTCTGACTGAATTGATCAGCTTGGCCTCATAGTAACTTTGTTTTGATCCTCTGGCTCCTTCTCATTCTCTAGTTTGTTCTGTCTTCACCTACAAGAGATAGAAGAATCTCAGGTGCAAACAATACCACAAAAAACATTGATACACAGGCAAAGAAAATGCGAAATGCAAAAATCTTTTAACCCAAAAACATCCTGGACACAATGAGAAGATCAAACCTAAAGAAAATAGTTATAGAAGACAACGAAGATTCCCAACTTAAAGGGCCAGTAAATAGCTTCAACAAAATTATAAAAGAAAACGTCCCTAACCTAAAGATGCCCACGAACATACAAGAAGCCTACGGAACTTCAAATAGACTGGACCCAAAAAGAGACTCCTTCCATCACATAATAATCAAAACACCAAATGCACAAAACAATATCAATAGCAGTAAGGAAAAAAAGGTTAAGTAACATATAAAGGCAGACCTTTCAGAATCACACCAGACTTCTCACTAGAGACTCTAAAAGCCATAAAATTCTGGGCAGATGTCACATAGATCCTAAGAGAAAATGAATGTCAGCACAAACTCTCAGTTACCACAGATGGAGAATCCAAGATATTCTATGACAAAAATAAATTTACACAATATCTTTCCACAAATCCAACCCTACAAAGGATAATGAATGGAAAACTCCAATAGGAGGGAAACGACACCCTAGAAAAAGCAAGAAAGCAATCTTCCTTTAACAACCCCCCCCAAAAGCCACATAAACATAATTCCACATCTAACAACAAAAATAACTGGAAGAAACCATCACTTTTCCTTAATATCTCTTAACATCAATGGATTCAGTTCCCCCAAAGAAAGATATAGACTAACAGACTGCATATGTAAACAGAACCCAACATTTTGCTGCATACAGGAAAAGCACCACAGTGACAAAGACAGACACAACCTCAGAATAAAAGGCTGGAAAAAAATGTTCCAAACAATGGTCCCAAGAAACAAGCTGGAGTTGTTATTCTTATATCGAATAAAATCGACTTTTACCCAAAAGTTATCAAAAAAGATAAAAAAGTAACTTCATACTCATCAAAAAAAATCTATCAAGATAAACTCCCTATTCTGAACATCTATGCTCCAAATGCAAAGGCACCCACATTCATAAAAACTTTACTAAAACTCAAAGAACACATTGGACCTCACACAACAATAATGGGAGACTTCAACACCCCACGCTCATCAATGAACAGATCATGAAAACAGAAACTAAACAAAGACACAGTGAAACTAACACAAGTTAAGAAACCAAATGGATTTAACAGATATCTATAGAATATCTCTTCCTAAAACAAAAGAATTTACCTTCTTCTCAGCACTTCATGTTACCTTCTCCAAAACTGACCATATAATTGATCACAAAACCAGCCTCAACAGATATAAGAAGATGGAAACAATCCCTTGTTTCCTATCAGATCACTACAAACTAATAGTGGTCTTCAGTAACAACAAAAACAACAGAAAGATCATATACACATGGAAGCTGAACAATGTTCTACTCAATGATAACTTCATCTAAGAAGAAATAAATAAATTACAGGCTTTTTAAAATTTAATCAAAATGAAGTCCCAACATATCAAAACTTATGGGACACGATGAAAGCAGTGCTAAGAGGAAAACTCATAACTCTGAATATCTCCAGAAGGAAACTAGAGAGAGCATGTACTAGCATCTTGACAGCACATTTGAAAGCTCTAGAACAAAAAGAAGCAAATACATCCAAGAGGAGTGTGTACAGCAGGAAGTAATCAAATTCAGGGCTTAAATCAACCAAGTAGAAACAAAAAGAGATATACAATGAATCACCAAAACCAGGAATTGATTCTTTGAGAAAATCAACAAGATAAACCCATAGTCAGACTAACCAGAACACACAGAGATATTATCCAAATTAACAAAAATAGAAATGAAAAGGGGAAAATAACAACAGAAACTGAAGAAATTTTTTTAAAAAATCAGATCCTTCTACAAAGGCCCATACTCAACAAAACTGGAAAATTTGGAGGAAATGGACAATTTTCTAGACAGATACCAGGTACCAAAGTTAAATCAACATTAAATAAACCATCTAAACAGTCCTCTAACCACTAAAGAAATAGAACCAGTCATTCAAAGTCTCCCAGTCAAAAAAGCCCAAGTTTAGTGTAGAATTCTATCAGACATTCAAAGAAGACCTAATACTAATACTTTTCAAACTATTCCACAAAGTAGAAGCAGAAGAAACACTATCCAATTCATTCTTTAAAGCCACAATTATGTTGATACCAAAACCACACAAAGATCCAACAAAGAAAGAGAACTTCAGACCAATTTCCCTTAAGAATATCGATGCAAAAATATTCAATAAAATTCTCAAAATTGAAATAAAAAAAATCAAAATGATCATCCATCATGATCAAGTAGGCTTTATCCCAGTAATGCAGGGAGTTCAATATACAGAAAACCTTCAACTTAATCCACCACATAAACAAACTCAAAGAAAAAAAAAAAAAAAACACTTGATCATTTCACTAGATGCTGAGAAAGCATTTGACAAAATTCAACAGCCCTTTAGTGTAAAAATCTTGGAAAGATCAGGAATTCAAGGGCCTAATACCTAAACATAGTAAAAATAATATACAGCAAACCAGTAGTCAACATCAAATTAAATGGAGAGAAACTTGAAGCAATACCACTAAAACCAGGGAGTAGATATGGCTGCCTACTGTCCCCCTACCTATTCAATATTGTACTTGAAGTTCTAGCTAGAGCAATTAGACAACAGAAGGCAGTCAAAGAGATACAAATTGGAAATGAAGAAGTTAAATTATCACTATTTGCATATGATATGATAACATACATAAATGATCTCAATAATTCCACCATGGAACTCCTACACCTGATAAACAGCTTCAGCAAAGTGGCCGGATATAAAATTAACTCAAACAAATCAGTAGCCTTCCTCTTTGCAAAGGATAAATGGGCAGAGAAAGAAATTAGGGAAATAACACCTTCACAATAGTCACAATTAATATAAAATATCTAGGGTGACTCTAAAGAAACAAATGAAAGGCCTATATGACAAGAACTTCAGGTCTCTGAAGAAAGAAATCAAAGAAGACCTTAGAAAATGGAAAGATCTCCTATGCTCATGGATTGGCAAATTAATATAGTAAAAATGGCCATCCTGCTGAAAGTAATCTACAGAGTCAATGCAATCCCCATCAAAATTCCAACTCCATTCTTCATAAAGTTAGAAAGTGCAATTCTCAAATTCATTTGGAATAACAAAATCCCAGAATATCAAAAACTATTCTCAACAATAAAAGAACTTCTAGGGGAATCACCATCCCTGACCTCAAGCTATACGACAGAGCAACAATGATTTTTTTAAAACTGCATGGTAGTGGTAAAGAGATAGGCAGGTAGATCAGTGAAATAGTATCAAAGACTAGATCTTTGGTCACTTGATCTTTGACAAAGGAGCTAAAACCATCTAGTGGAAAAAGCACAGCCTCTTCAACAAATGGTGTTGGTTTATCTAGTGGTCAGTCATGCAGAGGAATGCAAATCAATCCATTCCTATCTCCTTGTACAAAGTTCAAGCACAAGTGGATCAAAGACCTTCACTTAAAACCAGGTACACTGAAACTGATAGAAGAGAAAGTGGGGAAGAACCTGGAACACCTGGGCACAGGGGGAAAATTCCTGAACAGAACACCATTGGCTTATGCTCTAAGATCAAGAATCGAAAAATGGGGCCTCATGAAATTGCAAAACATCAGCCAACAGATTGGAAAAAGATCTTTACCAATTCTATATCCCATAGAGAGCTAATATCTAATATCCAATAATATATATCTAATATCTAATATATATAATGACCTCAATAAATTAGACTCCAAAGAACCAAATAACCCTATAAAAATGGGAAACAGCTAAACAGAGAATTCTCAACTAAGGAAACTTGAATGGCTGAGAAGCACCTAAAGAAATATTCAACATCCTTAGTCATCAGGGAAATGCAAATTAAAACAACACTGAGATTCCACCTCACATCAGTCATAATGGCTAAGGTCAAAAACTCAGGTGACAGCAGATGCTGGTGAGGGTGTAGAGAAAGAGGAATACCCCTCCATTATTGGTGGGATTGCAAGCTAGTACAACCACTCTGGAAATCAGTCTGGCAGTTCCTCAGGAAATTGGACATAGTACTACCTGAGGACCCAGCTACTCCACTTCTGGGCATTTACCCAAAAAGATGCTCCAACATATAACAAGGACACATACTCCACTATGTTTATAGCAACCATATATATAATAGCTGGAAACTGGAAACAACGAAGACGTCCTTCAACAGAGGAATTAATACAGAAAATGTGGTCCATTTACACAGTGGAATACTGTTGCAGTGAATATTAAATAAGGACCGTCTATCAGTTTCTGCATATCCTCACTCCATGAAGTGGAATTCGAGTGGAGCCACAGGCCACTGAGCCGGATCTGGACCCCGGTTGTTCTTTCCCTGCCAGGAACTTTGCTTACCTCCCCTGTAGCCCAGTGAAATCAATTCTCTAGAAACTTGTAATTTATCAATCAGATTTATATGTTAAATTCTCAATCCATAATACATCCACACAATAAGACCAGTTGACAAAGATATAAACCACCCACCTGGATAAGACAAATTGACCTATAGAAACCCTTAAAAATATTCGTATCTACTTATTGCCAATTAAGACCATCTGGATCTATATCCTCCTTCTCTGGCTCCATCTTGATTCTCCCTTGCTCCTCCTCTTTCCTTCCTAGACTTTTCTCCACCTTACTTTCCTTCTCATCCAATGATAGGCTGGACCTGTCTCACTGCATAATGACATCATTCTACAGAATACTACTCAGTTATTAAAAACAATGACTTCATAAAATTCTTGGGCAAATGGATGGACCTAGAAAATATATTCCTGAGTGAGGTAACCCAGTCACAAAAGAACACACATGGTATGTACTCACTGATATTAGTCCAAAAGCTTGGGATATCCAAGATACAATTCAGAGACCATATGAAGCTCAAGAAGAAGGAAGACCAAAATGTGGATGCTTCTGTCCTTCTTAGAAGGGGGAACAAAATACTCATAGGAGGAAATACAAAGTGTGGAGCAGAGATTGAAGAAAGGCCATCCAGAGACTGCCCCACCTGGGGTCCATACCATTTACAGCCCTCAAACCCAGACAATATTGCTAATGCCAAGAGATGCATGCTAAAAGGAGCGGATACAGCTGTTTCCTGAGAGGCTCTGCCAGAGCCTGACAAATACAGAGGCAGATGCTTTCGGCCAACCATTGTACTGAGAAGAGGGACCCCAGTAGAGGAGTTAGAGAAAGGATTGAAGGAGCTGAAGGGATTTGCAACCCATAGGAAAAACAACATCAACCAACCAGATCCCCCGAATGCCCAGGGACTACACCACCAACTAAAGAGTATAGGCTCCAGTCACATATGTAGCAAAGGATGGCCTTATCAATGGTAGGAGAGGCCCTTGGTCCTGTGAAGGATAGATGTGCCAATATAGGAAAGTGCCAAGGCAGGGAGGGAGGAGGGTGTGGGTGGGTAGTTAAATTCCCTGAGAGCAGGTTTTCTCTATGCCTTCTTGCTCACTCGGCTTCCGGTCTGTTTCCACGAACCACAGACTGCCGGAGCAAGTTGCTGAGCAAGTCTTACTCCGTGAAGCCCTGTGGTTGCAGGATGTCCAATCTTTGGCAAGCGAGGTAGGCTCCAGGGCAGAACTGTCTAACAGAAACATAATGTGAGCCCCATACCCAGGCTTCAAGTGACCATGCTTTAGAAAGATAGAAGGAAACAGATGAAAAGAATTCCATTTTACTTAGCTCTTCGCATCTGAAATATCACTTCAGCCTGTATTATTAATGAGATATTTGCATTTTTGGTACTAAGTCTTCATACTCCAGTAACCATTCTGTACTTAGAACAAACTCACAGCCAGATTTCAAGTGTCCACACGTGCCTAAGCACCACACTTTCAGACAGTCTGGAAGACGGGCTAGTGCAGAAAGCTTGTGCCTAACAGGACAAATTGAAGTTTAGCAATTCTAGAGATGTCCCAAGACAAAGTCAGAACTGGATACGATGTTTGGCAGACAGTGAGACCTTAGCTTTTTGACCCTCATTTTGCCTTCTTCCTTAATATATATATACAGGTGTTTCTTCAAAGCATCTTAGTCAGAAAAGTATCTAGTACAGTTTACAGTCGCATGGAATAAAAGCCACTGCAAGAGAACCACACTGTGTGGGCACTTCCTGGCTCAGAGCCTCCCTGGTTACGGCCTTGCAGATTTTCTGTGGCTCCTTAGTCTTCTACTCCAGAGAAAACTTCTTCCTCCGGTCAGGAAAGGCTAGGAGGGCAAGATAGGAGAAGAAAGTCAGAGAACGTACCAAATCAGAATTATGGGAGAAGGGGACAGCTTGATGATGGGCAAGACTCTGCACAACCAACTGGAGTCAAGTAGATTAAGGAGCTTACCAGTGGCACCTGGAACACATTGGTTTTGAATTTCTTCGGAGAATTGTTGTCTTGGATCTGTGCAAGTAAGTTCCGCTAAAGGACTGACTGCAAAACGGGCCAGGCTTGCCTTTTATATATATATATATATATATATATATATATATATATATATATATATATATATATATATAAAATTTTGTTTACAACATTTTACTGGGACTTTCAAATCTAGCTGTAGAGCTGGGAAAAGATTTCCACTTTGATGTTTTATATAGTCATGTTTAATGTTACCATGGTCTATGAAAGCACATGGCCACATATGTGTAATCTACCTGAACTTTGTATTTTGGGTCCAGTGTATTGCTCACATGTTGCTGGGAGATGCTAACAAAAAAAAAAGTCAGTTCAAAGAAAAATGGAAAGACATTCCTATTCATAGAATGATTGTTTTGTTTATATAAAAGCATAATTTAGGAGTTCTAATAAATGAAACGTCTAATAAAATATAATGTGATTGATTTGAATATATTGTATTTTTATAACATTCCTTGCCAAAGCCCTGGCTAGTTCTTTAGAGAGTAATTTTCCTCCCTCCTCCACCATTTGTCTGCCTTCTGAGAAAACAAAGAAATAAAAGGTTCAACAAGCTTGAAAAAAAAAGAATTTTTAATATATAAAGACTGTGGGACTTTTGAAATTATTTAGATCTTGGGGGTAAATAAGAAAGGGTTAAGGCTTAATAGTGATGTATTTTCATGTTAAGTTGACAAGGGGTCAATTGTACTGGCTGGTTTTGTGTGTCAGCTTGACACAAGCTGGAGTTATCACAGAGAAAGGAACATCCCTTGAGGAAATGCCTCCATGAATCTATCTGTAAGGCATTTTCTCAATTAGAGATCAAGGGGGATGGGCCCAGCCCATTTTGGGTGGGGTCTTTCCTAGGCTGGTAGTCCTGGGTTCTATAAGAAAGCAGGCTGAGCAAGCCAGCGGAAGCAAGCCAGTAAGTGACATCCCTCCATGGCTTCTACATCAGCTCCTGCTTCCTGACCTGCTTGAGTTCCAGTCCTGACTTATGTTGGTGATGTGGAAGTGTAAGCTGAATAAACCATTTCTTCCCCAACTTGCTTCTTGGTCTGACTAGGATACCTGTGTCTAACCTGTTTTCTCTTCAACCTGTCTCTGTACAACTGTTTTGGTAAAACTGCCTTCTCTGCACTGCCCCCTCAAGTAGCTTCCCTTTCCTCTCTCTTCTTGTGAGAGTTGGGTATATTCTGTTCTCTCAAATCTTTCTCTGATCCATCACTTTGTCTGTTACTCAATTAGACATCAGTTCCAAACATGGGTGCTTCCTTCTACAAACTAACTTTACCTTAATTATTTAGAAGTAAAGGTGTGTACTAAGGGTCTGTCTGTGTTCCTGCCAGAGGGATTGAGCCATACCACAACTAGAAACAGGCTTTTTCCAGTAAATAACACAGTCTCGGGTTTCACAGTGTGTCCAAATGTCCTGCAGCAGTGGTGGTTAAAAATAAGTCCATTAAGTTGATCTCTGTCCAAGATGTCATTACAGGAAGGGACCGGGACACACACCACACAGAGGGAGGGTCACATGAGGATGATGGGAAAGATGCCCCAGGCTAAGGAGAGGGGCCTCAAAGGAACCCAAATCCCTCTTTTTGAAATTTTGAACTTCCAACCTGAGAGAAACTACAAGCTTGTGACTTAAGTCATCCAGGCTTTGTCATAGTAACCCTTTCCCATCTGTCAAGTAGAACCCATTAAATATATCTCAATGTAACCATACAATAAAATGTAGATGCAATTAAAAATTGTGCTTCATATGTATTTTCTGACCTATAAAAATATTGAAGTGAGAAAAAACAGGCTGTTAAATAATGTATATAGAAAGGCACTGTTTTATTTGCATGTATATACATAAAGGACAGAGAATATGTTTTTGGTTTGCTTTGTTTCCTTGTGGTGCTGGATGTCAGAATGGAGCCTGTGTTAGACAAATGTCCTACTACTGAACTATTCCCAGCTATCATTTATTTACTTAGAGGTTTTGAAGATTTTTAAAGATTTATTTATTTATTATTTATATGAGTAGCTGTTTTCAGACACACCAGAAGAAGGCATTGGATTTGATTACAGATGGTTGTGAGCCACTCTGTGGTTCCTGGGAACTGAACTCAGGTGCTCTTAACCGCTGAGCCATCTCTCCAGCCCTACTTAGAGGTTTTTATTGTTGTTATTGGTTTTAACGTAATGTCTCACTATGTAGCCCAGGCTGGCCTGGAACTCTTTACTTAGACCAAGATGTATTTTGAAATGAGGGCAGTCTTCCTGCCTCAGCCTCCCATGAGATCTATAGCAGGAACACGTCCTGCCTGCTGAGTCACTGGATTTTGTTTTTAGAAAAGGTCTCACTATGTATCCTTGGCTGGCCTAGAACTCCCTATGTAGATCAGGCTGGCCTTGAATTTACAAAGATCTGCTTGCCTTTGTCTCTGTTGGAATTAAAATCACAATCTACAACCACAGGAGTTTTGGGACAGGACTTAACTTTGTAGCTCAACCTGACCCTAAAGAACTCATTCCATACCCTAGACTGGCCACTTGCTTCAACTGCTCAGTGTTGGGATTCTGAATTTACTGCATCATACCTGCTAATAATCAATTCTACAGGAAGAATTATACAGAATTCTTTTTAATTTCATTTAACTGAAATTTCTGACTTTTCTTCCATAAACAATGACTTCTTGAACATTGCAATGCTACTGCTACTGAGTGGTCAGAGCTCAGGTATCTCAACAGGCAGCTGTAGACAGGAGCTGGAGGAAGACTGGGGCCATACTCAGAGAGGCTGTGCCCTTGGAGATGGGCAATTCATTTCAACCCAATAAAACCAAACCAATTCATTCTAGAAATCTCATTTATGACCAAAGCTTGCAAGGCAGATTCCAAATTAATCTCCTTTATTCTCCTTCCTGCTGCCAGTAACCCTTCTGTCCCACATCTAGCATTTCTGGAACACACACACACATACACACACACACATACACACACACACGCACACACAAAGGCTGTGAACACAGTGTGCCTTGCTCCAGAACCCAGAGCAGCCTGAAAGCCATTCAGATTCGCCCAGGGATTAATAACTTCAAAAATCAGTTGCCAGGAACTCTTCAAAGCTGAAAACAGAAGCCAGGAGAATTGAACAGAAATACTTATTTGATTGGTTTCTTCCCTGTGTGTCAAAGGGCAATCTATTTCCTGGATTATCATCACAGTAATCTGACCTCTAAAAGCCAGGATCATTTGAGTGCCCTGGTCCAGGACTGGGGTGGGAAATCTCTAAAGATCACCTTGTCACAGTTCTGCTATGTGCTGCTGTGTGTTTTTTCTTGTTGAGTCTCAGTGGAGAGAACAGAAGTCTGCGCCCATGCTATATGCATGCTGGCCAGATAGAGCCCATGGCGTACGCATGCTAGCCAGGGACAGACGGTGTTCACCAAGTCTTCTCCCATCTACTAATTCCCTAGAAGCCTAGCTCACCTTTTACTATGTTGACTTTAAAACAAAGCCACTGTCCCTGCCAGGAAATGTTTAGTGAAGTTCTAGAATGCGTCAGAGCCTGTGTCAGAGCCAGGGAACAAAGCAAGATAATGTAAGACCTGATTTCCATTGTCAAAAGGGGGACAATTGTACTGGCAAAATGTAAACAGTGCTGTAAGATACAGGACACAGTTGTCACAAAGGTGTAGATTTCTTTTAGGGGTATGACTTGTATAGGTGTCATTTCACAGGCGTGGAAGTCAGACCAGCCCACAGGACCCTTCTTTCCTCCACGTGGGTTCCAGGGATGAAACTGAAATCACCAGGCTTAGCTGCCCACACCTTCATCTGTGACGCTATCTTTCCAGACCTTTCTTTTAATTTTCAAGACAAGGTCTTGCTGTGGAGTCCACACTGGTCTCGAGCTTGTGGTGACTGTCCTGCCTCAGTCTCTTCAGTTTGGGCATGATGGGCTTTTCCTGAGTGTTCAGCTGAGGCTAGTGGGTGGGGAAGCATAAACCTGTGACAGCACCAGCAAGTTTGCGTGTGCGCACTCAGAGATCTGCTGCAAGTGGGACCCCATGTCACCCATGAGGGCTGAGATTACAGCAGTGAAGGGTGGACAGATAGACTTTGGTTTTCTTCCCTGGATTATTGATGATACAGTGAGGAATTCTGTAGGCAAAACGGGAGGATGAGACTACTCATTTGTGTATTTAAGCCAGTTTTCTTCTATTTTTCTGATGGGTATCTTCCAGAGCTGTCACCATGGCACCCAGTCGTGAACTTGGGATGAAGGGCTCGTGTTCATATGCAAAGGCAGGGAAGTTTTAAAGGGTGTCCCAGACTCTCCTGTCAGCTACTCTACTGTTGGGAACAAGTCTTGTCTACAGTGGATTTGCTATTTTTCATGGAATTCTGGCCTATGTGGAAACCACATTCTCAAAATCACAAGGAGTTTGTCCATGATCCACAGTTGTATTCTTTCTTTCCCTTTTTACCTCCTCCTTCCTTGGTGGTTGTGTGGTTGGTTGGTTTTGTTTCCATGTGTTGCTTTTAGATAGGAGCTCACTCTGTAGTTATGCAGGCTCATAGCTCCCTCACTGTGAGGTTCAGGCTCTGCACAAAAGTCACAGCAATCCTCCTGTCTCAGCATTTGCTGGAGCTGTAGACTGTGGTGAGGAGATAGAGCCCAGGGCCTTTTACTCCTGAGATGATGCCCACCACTGGGCAACACCACTCCCTGAGCCAGGTTGCTTTCTTACTCTCTACAGTCCTGAGTAGGTTTTAAGGAGCAACCCCAGCTGGCCCTAACCCCTTGAGGTCCATCTCCCTAATGTGAAATGGCATAGGCTGGTGGTAGATGCATATTAAAATGTAATTGCTGGGGACAGAAGACAAATCACAGCCCCAGAAGTACTCATTGGGGAACTCTAGCTACAAAGAATGTTGACCTTCTGGGTTGGGAAAACTGGCTTTCTCATCACATCAAGTCCATTTTTCGTTCTCCCACTGGCCACTAAAGACCCTTTCTTGGGAGATTTTCTACAAGTTATTTTATCTACCCAGAATGCCTTGTGTCTTCTTTCTAACACCTTGTCTTTCAATGTCATACTGAGAGTGTTCTCTCTCAGCACACACTCCAAACACAGCCTCCACCCCAATCACACCGAGCCTTACATTCCTGGAAGGTTCACATGCACATTATATGAGTAATGATTCAAACATATCATTCATTCACATGGATATAGGAGATTGCATTTAAATACTAAGTCAATCTTACAAGGGAAGGTTATTGTCCCTTAAAGAGATGCTGGGTATGATGCTGCATGCCTCATGCCTGTAGTCCCAGCAGTAAGGCACCTTGCCATAAATTTGAAGGTAGTCTGACCTACAGTGAGACCCTGTCTCAAAACAGGAGCAGAGGATCTTGAGGGGTTGCTCGAGGGGCTAACTTGAGGGCTGAGAGTATTTACCACTCTCCCAGAGGAATCAAGTTTGGCTCCCAGCTGTGCTAGAAGATGTGACATCCTTTTTTAGCCTCTGAAGGCACATATGCACGTGCATAGTCAAGCACACACAGGGACACACACACATAAATTTAAAAAACAAAAAAAAAAATTAAAATCACAATGATTTTAAAACTGTCTAGGCCAAGGATGTATCTCAGTTTGACAAGCTTCCCAAGGACTAGGGTTTAATCCCAGCAATAAAGAAAAACAAAACAAAAAACAAGAAAAAGAGAAAGGAGAAAGAAATTGTCTTAATCACACCTGGAATAAGGATTTAAAGCAGTCAGTGCTGGGGGCTGGGGGCTGGGGGCTGGGGACTAGAGACTGGAGACTGGGGGTTGGGGACTGGGGACAGCAGACTGAGGGCTGGGGAGCTTGGGGGGTGGGCTTTGCCTGTGTTCCTTGACTACTTTGTAAGAACTCCCACAAGCCGGCAACCGGAAGTTGCGGGTCCGGAAAGTATGGCATCTTTGAAGGTGAAGCAAGACATGCCCACACCAGGGGACTATGGCCCCCTGGACTACAAGCAGAACCTGCCCTGACGGGGACTGTCTGGGTACCGCATCTTTGCTGTGGGCATCGGGGCCTTGGTCTTTGGCTACTGGAGAATGATGAGGTGGAACCAGCAGTGCATGGGTCTGCTGAGCGAGGACTTGGAGGCCAAGATCGCCCTCATGCCTCTCTTCCAGGCAGAGAGGGGCCGGAGGAGGATCCGGCAGATTCTTTGGGAGAACCTGGAGGAGGAGACCATTATCATGAAGGATGTGTTCAACTGGAAGGTGGGCGAATCTGAGTTCCACACCACACAATGGGTACCAGCATTGGCGAGATGCATGGGTTGCACACCGAGGAAGAGATGGACAACGCCACCAGCAACGGCTTCACCTGGTACACTCAGGGCCTGAGGCGATATGTATAATAAAGAATAGTCAAACCATAAAAAGAAAAAGAACTCCACAAGAATGCATGGTCTTTACCCCTGGTTTACAGATGAGCAAACCCAAGCCCAAGCACACACAACCAACACCAGTAAGGATGTGCTTTAAATCCAGGCTGCTTGTTTTAAAATGCATGCCTGTAACCATGGCTACCTGGAAGTATAGCGTCAACGCTCATCCAATTCTTTTGACCCTCAATCATGATTTACACTCAATTTATTGCTCTGCAAGATAATAAGTTCTTTTACCTCACACTGGCTTTGCCTCCACAATGAAACCACATGCCTATTCATTGATTTTCTCCTTTAACAAGCATTATTAAAAGTTGACATTTGTCTGGTCTTCCTGAGGCTGAGAGGACTGAAGTGATGGAGGCTCATGCAATAGAGGGTTACACGGCCCTGCTTTATATACTGGGGTCTCCCACAAAACTTAACAAGGGTTCAGACCCTTAGGAAATCTTTTGACTCAAAAAGCTGCTGGTTGCAAGAAACTTTATAAATGAAAGAGAAATAAAAATATTTTGGCTATTCCAGAGCCAAGAAAGTACTAATTTTGTTTTTCTTGAATAAGTGTTCCCTCCTAACATGGAGGATTTTCGTTTTTGTCTCTGTAGGATGACAGGGATAGGGAATGTCCATATTTGCCACTGAGGTAATCAAATTAAAAGGAGGAAAAGGTTATTTTGGCTCACAGTTTCATGGTTTTAGTTTGTGGTCACATGGCTCTGTTGTTGTGAGGTCTGTGGGGAGAACAGTACTTATCGGGGGAGAGTAGACTGGAGTAAGTGGCTGTTTGATGATGTCACAGAAGTAAGGGGAAAGACAAGAAGGAATGGGAGCCCCAACATTTCCCTCCAGGTCATGACCATCTAACTTCTTCCCAATAGGTCACACCTTCTAAATGTTTCACCACCTCCCAATATCAGCACGGGTTGGTAAGCACGCTTTCAGCACAAGGTCTTTGAGGAACAGTTAAGTTCCTCATAACAGTATTGGTTCAAATTTCCAACGTCCGACCTAGAGTTTCCATATTTGGACAACCCATGCACAATGCAACCTCCTCTTCTGTGGTCCCTTAACGTGGCCCATAGTTTGTTCAACACATTCACTCATTTAACTGGCATCCACCAGGTGCTGCCTTAGTGCCACACACAGCCGCAGAAACTAGAGACCGCAGTGAGCAAAGCAGATAAAGCACCGCAGAGCTCGCTGACTCTCCAGGGAGGCAGCCAGCAGTCAGTCCAATACTCTAGCATGTGAGAGGTGCAGAAGGGGGCGTGGCTATGGGACAGAGTTGCTCTTGCATGGAAGTCAAAACTTCCCATGATATTTGAGCAAAAATCCAAAAGGGCGCTGGGAGGAAAGCATGTGAAGAGTTCTAGGAAGAACATGTAGGTTCCCAAATCAACAGGGCAAAGGAGGGATGTCTAGGAAGAATGGTTCCCAGCTCAGTATGAACTGTGGGAATAGTGGCAGAACGTCAGTCTGTCCTGAGGAGGCTGTACACTGATCATACTGTACTGCCCGCACAACCCCCATCCCTAAAGGCCCAGGGGATCACCTCTTCTGATGAACATCGACACGGTTTGTTTTGAGAGGACTTGTTTGTCTGGTTGGTGTCTTTGAGATGTGGTTCATGCTGGCTTGGAACTGTGTAAATAGCCCAGGCCAGTCTAGAACTTGCCATCCTGTAGCCTGAGTCTTCCAGTGTAACCCGATGACTACCAATGGGCATCAGCACACCTCATTATTTTCCTTCCTGCTTCCTGCAGATCCTACGGCTGTATGCACTCTTAGTCAACATGCAGTTCAGTCCGTGGTCATTTTGCTCTGAAAGTCACTATGCGACTCTGAGCTCTTCAAGAGATACCCTTTCTCCACTTTGGGAAAGGGCCTCAACCTGATGCTCGTTGGAAATCATAGGATTGCACTGGAAGGCTGAGACTGGAGGACTGTAAGTTCTAGACTAGCCTCCACCCAGTCTCCCTTGAAAGTCACCCCACCTCCCTCTGGATTCCGCTGTAGTAGACGAGGCCCCGCCCCAGTCTCCTATCCCAGTCCAGTCTGATTATCGCCTTGTTATTCTATGTCGTTCTCTTGAGTCCTCACTTGTTTATACAAATTTCTTGTTGCTGCTCCCTTGTGACTCCCCATTGTCCCCAAAATAAAAAGATGGACTCCAAAGTTTGGCTGAATACATACATACATACATACATACATACATACATACATATGACTATGAGAGAGAGATCCAATAATGCTGCTTACCCAGAATCAAGACCTAGCATCTCCCAGAGTAGAAGCATGAAATAAAATCTGAAAAGGAAACTATTAGGGGAGTGCTTCACAATTGTCCTGCATTAAGGTCAAAAACTAAAAGCTTACTTGACTCAGAATAAGGATAACTTGGCTTAATGGCAATTCCTGAAAAGTAAAAGGGAGCTCCCCATCTGTGCTAGGGGCCTCTGACAACCGTAAATCCAATATGGGACAGCTTCATGACATCACCAGCCACACAAATAGCCACTGCCTCATCCCAGTCTGTGACTGACATATGGGAAGTAGGTGGCTGACACAGTGGAGTGTTCTCAAAGGAAGCTGGCTGGGGGAGTAAGGAGTTGCAAACCTAGTCATAATGACCGATTTTTAAAGCCACAGATTATAGGTAGCCTGAATGAAGTGTATCCTTAGCCATCACAGATCACAGGTGCCTTGGGAGCTTAGCTTCAAGTTTGTTACCTGTCCTGGATTCTGTGGCCCCCATGTCATGCTTCATAGCTCGTGTTTTCTACGACTCTCCAACACACTCGGACTTTCCTTTTTGCTGTGTGCTTTATTTACCTCCCCCTACTGGCTTATCACAAAGCAGACATCTTAGTTGGCTTTGTTCAGTGATAAACTTGGTACATATGTGATAAATATTTGTGTGTATGAGACTATATGGAAGATGATCTCACATAGAATTAGCCCGTTGACTTTACAAACCCTCCTTTTCAGCAAAATTTAAAATTTTTTTCCTGTGTTTTATTGCTCATGTGGTTGCTTAAAGTGTTAGACGGCCTGCTTAAGATAAATGATACTCGTGCCTTAAAAAGTGTATACAGGATGTTCATGAGTGTGACACTAATGTAAGCAAAAGACCATGCACATGTCACTTGTACAAGTCTGGTTTGCCCAGATGACAGACTCTGTAGTGGCTGTCCTTGACTGTCAACTTGACTACATCTGGAATGAACTACATCTGTGATCTGCATCTTGAGGCACAGCCGCCATTGAAAGCTTAGGCCCAGACAAGTAGCTCATGTCTTTAATCCCAGGAGACAGAGGCAAGCAGATCTCTGAGTTCAAGGCCAGCCTGGGACAGAACAAGTTCCAAATCAGGGCGTGGAGGTACAAACCCTAATCTGTGCCACACCTTCTGCTGGAGGCCTATACGGGCAATGTGGGAAAGGGAAGGGTTCTTTCTTCTACCTCTGTTTGCACTTACTTGCCAGCATATCTGTTAGAACTACTTTTTCAGGATTCCAGCTTATACAGACCAGCTGAAACACCACGTCTCATGAACTACTAGACTCTCAGACTTCCCACTCACAGCTTCCCATTGTTGGGTTAGTTGGACTGCAGACTGATTGATTGATTGATTGATTGATTGATTGAGACAGGCTATCATATAGTCCAGGCTGGCCTCCAACTCACTGCATAACCATGTGGATGCTGGGATTCAAACCCTGATCCTCTGGAAGAGCAAATGGTGCTTTTAATTGCTGTTGTCCATCTTTCTAGCATGCCCTCCTTTTTCTGTGATCCTCCTGCCTCCACCCCCTCAATGTTGTGATTGCATATGTGTAATACCACATCCAGATCCATACCATTGTTTTTTTTTTTTAATGGGGTAGGTATAAAGTCATTGACTTGCAATGATCTCCGCATAGATCACTAGACAGAAAATAGAAAATAATAGCATCTGTTAAGCTACCACTTGTATTTCTAAAACACTCTGCAAGAATTTACTGATCAGCCTTGCCCTGGATTTTCTGTTTTGCTTTGGTTTCCTGGCTGTGGCTTTGGTGGTTGCATGAATATTTATATAGTAGGTTTGTTTGACAGTCATAATTAGAGCACCAGCTGTATGCCAAGTGAGTGCTGGAACCCAACCCATCATTCCCTTCAGCACCATGCATAACACTGTGCTGAACTGTCACCAGAACTGAGGCTCCGGTTTTCGTGAGACTGCTCACCCGACTTCTGCCTGATCCAGAGGAACCAAGCCCTCCTCTTTGCACCAAGGAGCACCTCCATTAAGGTAGGACTACCATCCATTTCCTGCCATTCTTTCACGGGTCCTGTAGTGGCACAGAGGTGTGTCCTCTGAAGCCATCCAGCTTCCTGGCTCTGGGAGTCCTGACCAGTTCCTCTCCTGCAGAAGTATGGAGTGACAAGATATTGTCAAGGTCCTACCAAAGGATAGGCACTGGCTGGTCTATTGGTCACCTGTTCAGGAAACAGATTCTGGCTGACAAGGACAGCTAGCTGCCTACAAGAATGACAGCTTGGAGGCAGCTTGTTCCAGTGACTTCTCTACCAGCAAGAGAGATCCTGTCCTACTCTGGGGCCACAGGAATGGGAGGAGCTCCTGCCACAGGGCCGTATGAATATCAAGCCGAGCTCTGTTATGTCTGAGACGGAAGGCCAGAACTGAGTTACTTTTATCACTCTCAGTGATTCAAGTGTTTTTAAGAAAAGAGAGGACCTTTGTGCCTGCGGCCTCACAGATAAGAGAGTGTGGAAGGCAGTAGCAGACCGATGACCTTGTTCAGCCTGCTAGCTCGTTCCTCCCCTCTGCCCTTCCTTCCTCACCCCCTCCCCTGACTTCAGTTTCTAGTCCAAGGTTTGCAGGGTCTAGGGAAGAAACAATTAGTACATCTAAACCTTGGGAAAATGCTGCTTCAGGGCTATCTCCTTGTACTTAATGAGTCTGTGGCCTTCAGGCAAGGCCCCCAGTGCATGCTTGCCAAACCAACCACAGCATCCCTTTAGGGAGGAAGGCAGCCAGTCTGGTGTCCTGGATGAGTAACCCAGGTGGTCCAGCAACTCAGCAAGCTCTGAATTGTTATCCACGCTAACAACATCTTCGCCAACAGATATCCATCCAGTCAGAAAACAAAGTCTGTGACAAGGGCCGGGGCACTAGAAGAAGGGGACCATTCTTACCTAAGAACCAGCTTGTCACTAGTTTAGTTCATGGCCCTGGAAGGGAGATACTAAAGTAACGATGAAATGTCAGAATCCAGAGGTCTAGAGAGCCCTGGGTAGGCTGGGCAGGGCTCTAGATCAGCTAGAATTCTAGAGCAATCCTTGTCTTCCTTCCTCCCTTTTTTATGGAGTCTTGTGTAGCCTCAAACTCACTATGTATCTGAGAATCACCTTCAGTTTCTGACCCTCCTGCCTCTGTGCCCCAAGGAGTCAGGGGAGTGACACTGTGTCTGAGATAGGGATTCAAACTCACATCCTTGTGTGAGTAACTAAGCTACTAACCAATCTATACCACACCATCTGTTTTTTTCTCCCATTTTTTTTATTTTACTGTATATGTATTGTGAATGAATAGACTCTTGTGTACTACACGCATGCCTCGTGGCCTAGGTACCAGCAGAGAGGCCTATATACCTGGAACGGGAGTTACAACTGTTTTCAAGCTGTGTGGGTGCTGGAAACCACATCCAGATCCCTGCAAAGCAGCCAGAGCTCTTATCCACTAAATCCTCTCGCTGGTCCAGACTTCTCTCTCTGTCTCTCTCTCTCTCTCTCTCTCTCTCTCTCTCTCTCTCTCTCTCTCTCCCTCCCTCCCTCCCTCCCTCCCTCCCTCCCCCCCTCCCTACCTCCCTCTCTCCCTCTTCTTATTTGTTTGTTTATTCTTGAGAATCTTTTCATATAGTTCAGGGTGATCTGGAATTTACTGTGAAGCCCAGGCTAGCCTAATATTAGCAATTCTCCTATCTCAGTCTCCCAAGTGCTGAGAATACAAGGTACTCACCACCAGGCTAATTTCCAGTTTGAAAATACATTTTCCTCAAGGTACACTACAAAGGTACACTACATAGCTCGGTGTGTGTGTGTGTGTGTGTGTGTGTGTAAAATACATTGAAACGATCTGTCTTGAATCACTTAAGCACATGAGTTTGAGGCCTGCAATACAGCTAGATCTTGTCTCAAAACAAAGATTCTGGGTGGAGCTCAGTGATACAATGCTTGCCTGGTGTGTGTGAAGTTCTTCAACACTGAAAGATCCCCTGTGTCTTATCAATTCTGTCTCCTATACCCTGAAAAGTTTAATAGACCCTTTCCATATGCTCACCTACCTGGGAGCCCTGAGGACAGTCACCGATTTAAAGGGTTCTTTGCCTGTGTAAGGAATGAGGAATGGGGCTGGAGAGATGACCTCATGATTTAGAATACATACCGTTTCTTAAGAGGTCGTTGATCAATTTTCAACACTCACACCAGCAACTCAGCCTCCAGGAGTTCTGCAGAATTCCCTCTTCTTGCCTCCACACGTCCCTACACTCAAGTACATGCCCTCCTGCCCCTGACACACGCATACACATGATTTACATTTTATAAATAAAACATGAGACAAGCCATCTGGGTATGACTGCATATCCCTATAATCCCAACACTTGAAAAGTGGAGGCAGGAGAATGAGAAGTTCAAAGTTTTCTTCAGCTCCATACAGAGTTTAGCGTCAGCCTGGGTTACGTGATTCCCGTCTTAAAGAGAAAAGCAAAAAAAAAAAAAAACCTAAAATAGTAATTTTATTTTTAATATGTACCCAGTAGCATCTGTTTGCAGTTGGTGGCACACAAATACCCCCCAGAGCCTGGGAGAGCGTGGCCTTCTCTGCTCTGTGGCCGGGGTTCCAAGCAGTCTCGGTACAGGTGCTGATGTTGTCGTCATGACTACTGTGCAGTGGTATCCAGCTCCACATCTCACCTCAGGTGCTGTCCATGTTCAGCTGTGTTCTCCTTTACCTTTACATACATACATATACATATATCCTCTCTCCTTTAACATTAGGTTGTGATTTTTAAACATTGTTTCCAATATCCAAATACAGTGGCACTTTTTTTTTTTTTTAATCCCAGCACTTGGGAGAAAGGCAAGCAGATCTCTGTGAGTTGGAGGCCAGACTGGTCTACAGTGCCACCAGAGCTGTATAAAAACAAACAACTTTGCTTCCAAAGTCCCAGTTTATAGCATCTTCTCTCTGCTGCTGATACTGAAAGCAAAAGTAACAGTAACATCAGTAGATTCTATATGTGAAAGAGGCAGAGTTTCACTCCATACCCCAGGCTGGCCTTGAACTCAGGTGGAGCCCAGGCTGCCTTAAAGTGCACGCCAATTCCCCATCTTAACCTTTCTAGTTCTG
This sequence comes from Micromys minutus, assembly GCF_963924665.1. Classification (NCBI taxonomy): domain Eukaryota; kingdom Metazoa; phylum Chordata; class Mammalia; order Rodentia; family Muridae; genus Micromys; species Micromys minutus. The sequence goes on along the minus strand of NC_137977.1, from coordinate 383,462 downwards.
GGATTACAGACGTGTCTACGGTAAATATTTAATAAGTAGCTAAGAGCCCCCTTCACTTCAAAAAGGTTACCTGTGAAATGCTTTCATTGGTGAAGTTTTGAAGGCTGATGTACCTTGGCTTTACCAGCCTTGTCCTGACGCAGATTTCAGTTTAAGTGTGAAGCTGGCTAAGGGACGCCTTCCCCTGAGTTAACAGTACGGTACCTTCCAGCGGCTCTGTCTTCACAGAGTGGTCGGAAAGGCACATCAAACACTGCCCTGATCCTCACACCAGCCCAATAGCATGCTGCAGCTGCAGGAATGTCCCCAGCTCTTAAGATAGATTGTGTGTGTGTGTGTGTGTGTTTGTGTATATGGATGTTTGCCTGGGTATACACAAGAAGACAATAGATCCCACGGACTACATTACAGGAGCTTGTGGGCTGCAATGTGGAATTGAACTCACAACCTCTGGAAGAACAGCCAGTGCTCTAAACTGCTGAGCTTGTTTTCGGGTTTCCATGAAGCTAGAGAAAGCAAACCCCAAGCACAGGACGCACGCTCTTGATGGGGCGGGGTGGGAGGAGGGGCTCTCATGCCACTCCAGGATTACCTTGACCCAGTCTCAGACTGCAGCAGGAGGTGTGGGGGGGGCCTTGGCCCGCAGAAGCCCAGGATCTGGCTGGGCACCCAGGGTCTGGCTGGGCACCTTTTTTTTTAAACCTTTCCCACTGCTGATGAATGATATAACAGGCCTAGTGACAGACACCTAAGGTGGCCTTCTTTCCATTTTATCATCCAAGGGAATACAGGCCAGGTGAGGGAGGTCACAGTCTTTGCCTTCTTAGTAACCAGCTCTGTGGTCCAGTGGTTCAGGCCCAAGCCTGCTGTTCTCTCCTGTGTCATTTCCCACTCCGAGTGATCATGATGAGGTCTGCCACACCCAGAACCCCTCAGTCCGTCCTCTATCCTTTCCTCCTTTGTTTCCTGTCTTCCTTTCTTCCTTTCTTTTACATTCCTTCCATTCATTTATTACTTGCTGGTGGGAACTGTAGGGTTTGTGTGCATTTGCATGAGTGTGAGTATGTGTGTGCATATGCATGAGTGTGAGTGTGTGTGTGTAAGTATGTGTGTTAATTAACTTAGACTACGTTTTTCTCTTCTGAAGCCCTTCCTATGACCTCCAGCTCACACAGCGCCAAACTCGAGGTCTTTCCCTAAGTGTGCACCTCTCTGTGTTCTTCAGGTGCCCTGGCCTCCTCCGGGGCACACACAGGTGGCAGGTGCCAGGTTGGGGTTTAGCTTTTCAGCCTTACGTTTTCCCTTTAGACTTAGACCTGGGTATGACGAGGCTGCAATGCCTAGCTCTCCTCACACCTGGAAAAGTCTTCCCGGGCCACCCGGATGACTGTCCCAGCCGAGTGTCCTCTCTCCAGCAGGTGTTTCTGCTCCTCCTGACCGCCACCCCCACAGGCCTAAGCAAACACAGACAGCAACAGTAGGGACACACACTCTTTTCTATTTGCTGTAGGTGGCAGAGCGCCCAGACAGAGCAGAGCTACATTTAGGGGAACTCCAGCCTGGAGAGACCAAGGCACCGAGGGCCCAGCAACCTTGCAGTTTGTACTTAGAAGCCATCTGGAAACCAAGTGAAGCCAGCTTGGAACCCAAGCCAGGAAGTGGTCTGACCAGAACCAGGCCTCTGGCCGCTGCCTCCTTTACAAGTTGGGGCTCCCCATGTTATGGCTTACACATGGTACAGACAGCCCCAAGTTCCTTCTACTGTGTCCGCACTCTCTGGTGCCCTGGGCTCAGGAGAGCCTGCTCATCATTAATACAGATTAGCCAGCTTTATAACCCAGCTCAATCCCACATACACATTGCACACAGTAGGCACCTGACCCCTAAGTGCTTGCAGAAATGAGGTACATCTGCCAAAAAGGCCCCTCACTTCCTGCTTCTCCACCTCAGCTCCCTGTTTCTTTTGATTGGAAGCACAGGAGACGCATTCTGTGTGCTCAAGGCCTCGTCCTCTGACAACATAAGTGGTCACTTCCACTTTTTTGCCTTCCTGTCCTTTTGGAAGGACAAAGGGGTCTGACTTTAAGAAACACTGTCTCCTAGAGTCAGGAGAATTCCTGGAATGGGCTGGGACCCAGCCTGAAAAGGAGAAAGAATTCTAGGTGAAGGCAGAGGAAGCAAGGGACAGATCAAAGAGAGCCTGGGCAGGGTCAGGCCTGAGGAGGGCCGCAGGGGGACAAATGAGACCCTCTGAGGGGTCAGTCCAGGGACAGGGCGCTTGCACAGAGAGCACAGAGTGCAGGCGGGCATGCTGGCCAGGAGACACTCATTGCAAGGAGACACTAGATGGCAAAAGATAAGAGGTGTAAATTAATGGAGAAGAGACCAGCCGGAGATAAGGGTATCACCTTAATTGGAAACGTCTAGCCTTGCCATCTCCAAGGTTGGCCGCACCCATGCCATCCCAGTTGGAGATGGGAGGCAGCCGAGTCCCGGGTGGGGCAGAAATGGGGACAGTTAATTATTAGCTCCCAGCAGGAAGGTTGGAAGCTGACTCATCCTCCTCCCAAGCAAGGAAGGAGCAGTGCCTGAGCTAAAGTCTCCCAGATGAGGTAAGTGGCCCCATAGCTCAGCATAGCCCTGCACCCTCTGGCCTTTGACGGGGCCCAGCCTCATTTCCCGGGCTGCCAGGTCATGAGGCTTTCATTATTCTGCAAGTTGATGGCAACGTTGTTCTTAACCTGGGCTCTAACATTTCAACCAGACACAACGGCCTGTGCCTGTGATCCCAGTCATCTAGAGGCTGAAGCAGGAAGATGGTCTTGTATTCAAGATCAGTCAGGGCTACATGGCAAGATCCCAGAGAGAGGGGGTGAGGTGGGGGGAAGTTAGAGAGACTGAGAGACAGACACAGGGAAACTAAGCTTTTTTTTTTTTTTTTTTTTTTTTGTCAAATCTAATTGAACTTGAACTCCACATCTGGAAAAGATGCCCAGAGACAATTTCTACAAAGTCTCAGTAGCCAACACTTGTAACTAATTAAATAAACGCTAATTAAATAACTGGGTTTCAGGGTTTCTTTGTGTAGTCTTAGCAGTCCTAGAACTATCTCTGTTATTGACTTGAGGCTGGCCTCAGATTCACAGAAATCCACCTGCCTCTGCTTCCCAAGTGCTGGGATCAAAGGTGCGCACCGCCACCTGGCTCTCAGAGGCGCTTCTGGATGCTAGAAGGCAGTGAAGCAACTAATTCAAAACTCCGAGTCTAAGCTTTCACACCTAGAATTGTAGGTAGTACACTGACAGACATGCAGGCAATGAATGTTTTATTTTTTTAAAAAGTAAAAGTATATTTTAGATACGCTGTGTATTCTTTCTCAGAAATGAAAATGAAGTAACTCTGCCTGGAGATGGCTCATCAGGTAAGACATGGAACACAAACCCAGGGTCCTAAGTGCCACCATCAGGACCGCATGGTGGAAAGAGAGAACTGATTCCCACGAGGTGTCCTCTGGCCTTCACACTGCATGTGTAGAAGGAAATAAGTCAGAAGAGCAAAGTGTGGTCCCAGGAACAGAGCCTTCAGCAGAGGTGGAAAGAAATCCCCCAGAATACTCAGGATGAGAAGCTGTTTGCTAGACATTTGCAAGTAAGGCTTGTGAGGTAGGAGACGGGATTCAAAGGCATTCAAAGACATGAAACAGACAAAGTAAACAAACGGATATTCCCTGCGGTAAAACCAGTGGGCAGAGATGGATATGTCTCAGCACAGTTCCGATTATCAGTGAGTCAGATTTATGCATCCAGACCAACAAAACTCTGTCCACTGCCATCAGAACAGAGATTTGATTATGCTACGGTAATAGACAGGGACAGGAGAGACTGAATGCCTAGGATAAGAAGCCAAGGTTGAGTTAGCAATATCAATTTTATTCAGGAACATGAGTGGAAGGGGTAGACTTCCACTTCAGCCACCATTGATCACTCCATAACCTTAAAGCAATTGTAAATATAAACAAAATTAGGAAGTGACTCATTTTAGGCATTAGACAATCCATAAGGATGTGGTCCTTGGGAGGAGGGAGGCATACACGGTGAGTACCACATTCATCAGTGTTCTGGGGTGAGGGCACAGAGACAGCTTGGAGGGCAGAGCTGCTAAGGAGCAGTCATAGTTCTTATGGGAAAATAAGGGACAGGAAGTTAGCTGTTCAGAGACAAATCCTGTAAAAATTTGTTCTTTGGGGAAGCCAAACAAAAGAGGCTCGATCCAGAAAGTTCTGTCTTCAAAAGAAGTTCCAGAAATAGATTAACAGAGAAAATGAAAAGAATAAAATTGTTGAGGAAATAACAGAAGCTGTAGTGGTGTAATGGCATACACCTTTAATCCCAGGGGAGGCAGGGACAGGAGGAGGAGCTCTGTGAGCTTGAGGCAGCCTGGTCTACATAGAGAGTTCTAGAAACAGCCAGGACTACATAGAGACTGTCTCACAAAAAGGAAGGAAGGAAGGAAGGAAGGAAGGAAGGAAGGAAGGAAGGAAGGAAGGAAGGAAGGAAAAGGAAGAACACAAAGGCCCAGCCTGTGTGCTCCAGCAGGGGTAACTTGGTGTTTCTTTTGTGAAACAGCAGTTGAGTTAACTCTGGGCACACCATGACCAACAAGACTGAGAACAAGGCTCACATTAATTTGCAGGCTGCAGGGCAGGGTGGTTCTGTGGTGCTGGTTAGAGTTGAGGAGCAGACACCCCTTGGCAAACTAATAAAAGCCCATTATGAGCATAGAACTTGTCCACAGGCAGCTCACACTGTATTTTGATGGGCAGCCAGTCTGTGAGACAGACACACCCACATGGCTTGAAAAGGAAGGTGAAGTGCCACTGATACATTCCAGCGCTGGCAGGTGCTACTCAAAGACAGGTGCTGCTTACTCCAGAACTTTATGACAGACCAAGAATAGTGTTTCCGTTAGAAACCAGAGACTTGGTCTCCATGTGCCCTAACGGCCACAGCATGGCTTTCTCTGTTCTTTCATTTCCCTGTCCCCAGCCCTTCACTGTACAGACGTGCTTGGTGTGTGTGTGTAAGAACATTAAACTTATTTTTTAAAACTAAAAGGCCAATATTCTGTTTGTACTGACATCAAATGAAGACAGTAACTTTGAAAATAATTTATTGAGCTGGTACTATTGGGTAAAATGAATCTTAATCATTTTCCTTTTAACTCAAGCATTCTTTTGTTTAATTAAATAAACTTCTTGTTTAAAATAATACAAGGAAATGTGAAGGACAGCAGATAGGGTTGTCCTTGGGTCTCCTGGCTGTACATGATGCTGTGGTGTGCAAGGGAGACCTGAGAGATGTTCTAAGGACAGCTCTGGGGCTTGTGAGTCCAGTAGAGACACTGAGAGCTGGACAGAGGCAGTTGTGTACAGTGAGCCTGAACACAGGCTCTCAGCTGAGACGCCACAAAGATCATCCTGGGAAAACCTTAAAGGACTGACTACGTCCAACTTAACTAAATCCTACACTACCCGGCCCAGGCTTAGTCAGGAAGATGCAGACACGCAAGCATGATACCATAGCTTGGTTCCTGGCACCTACTTAAAGCCTGGTCTGTTTGAGGCCGTGAAGAATGTTTGCTGGAATTCATTTCCTATCAGGCCGCTCCGATGGCCTGTAATTCTAGCTCCAGGAAGTCTGAAGCCCTTCTTTTGGCTTCACTTGCATGGCAGTACCCATACACACCAGATACACACACTTACAAATGTATGTAGCATACATCGTTTTAAAGAGAAAGATCAAAAGAGAATAGGTGAGTATGAAGTGGCCTAAACTTTTCTAAACTTAGTGAGAGAGAAACAAATCTCATGGTGCCTGTTCATCCGTCTCTGTGAGCAATGACCAGGACAATGACAAAACCAGAGCTAAGTGCACCATGCCCAACATGCTGAAAATAAGGAAATCTTTAAAATTCTCTGAAGGCGGAGGAGCAGCAGAGAGAGGAACCCCGCTTTTGCCATCTCCAGCCATCCCTCTTTAGCCCCCAGTGTGATCTAAAATATGGTACTTACGTCTGACTTTTAGATATGTACTTGAAATGTTTATTTAATTTTGAATAGATAATACATGAATATGCTTTTTAAAAATCTAATAGTTCTGTATTAGAGTTCATTCCAAGAGCCATCAGAGTTATATACATACAATAAAGGATTTGTTGCATGTAGTGATCTAACATCAGAGGCTGCTAAAACACTATGTAATGCTATTATCTCAACATTTGATGCTAGAATCTGAAAGAAAATGAATAGAAAGTGGGGAACATCAAGGTCAAGCTGAAACCTCAAGTCTGCTTAAAAATAAAAGATGGGAAAGCAAAGACATCTGTGCTCAGAGCTGAGCCCTTGTGTGCTGCAGGCGAAGCTGGTGTACTCTAGCCAACAGAAGAGTCAGAACTAGTCAGTCTGTCAGCAAGGCTGTGGTTTCTGTCCAAGGGAAAGGACCTGTTGCAAACTCAGACAGCTGCCCCTGACTGCACTGGAACAGCAGGTAACAAAACACAGGGTCTTACTTCTACTTCCCCAGCTCATCCAGCAAGCTCTTTGGAACAGCACAGAATAAAGAATTCTGGGAAATATGGTTGAGCTGAACCAAGTCAACACACTATAAAGTTCTTCTCCACATAACAGGGTTCCAATTAAAAGTTGTCTCTCACACTCTCTCTTCTCCATTCCCCCGTCCTTGAACAGCAGCCCACATCAGCTAACCATTTCTTGTATCGCAACAATTTCCTACCTAAAATGTCCAACACATATCACATAATGCTCTCACAGGCACACAGTTGGAAAGCATATAATAAGCAAATAAGTCTAATTTTAAAACTATCTGGTACTTGCTTTTACACAAAAGGTCACTTACTGGGCCAGCGAGATGACTCAGAACACAGCCATGAACCCAACCTTGAGTTCCAAACCCACATCCATTAAGCCGGACAAGATGGCTCACGTCTATAATGCCAACGCAAGCACTCTTAGGAGGCAAGACAAAAATGTCAGCCTGTCTACACTTTGGTCTTTCTTCTTCTTGAGCTTCATATAGTCTGTGGATTTAATGCTTCAGTCCTTCTAAGAAGAGGGAACAAAATACTCACAGGAGGAAATGCAGAAACAAAGTTTGGAGAAGAGACTGAAGGAAAGGCCATCCAGAGACTGCCCACCTGGGGATCCATCCCATATACAGTCACCAAACCCAGTCACTATTGCTGATGCCAAGAAGTGTATGATGACAGGAGCCTGATACAGCTGTCTCCTGAGACGTTATGTCTCCTGAGACATCATGACAAATACAGAGATGATGCTTTCAGCCAACCATTGTACTGAGAACAGGGTCCCCAATGGAGGAGTTAGAGAAAGGACTGAAGGAGCTGAAGGGGTTTGCAACCCATAGGAAGAACAACAATACCAACCAACCAGACTCCCCAGAGCTCCCAGAGACTAAACCACTAACCAAAGAGTACACATGGAGGGACCCCTGGCTCCAGCTGCAAATGAATGGCTTTATCGGGCATCAGCGGGAGGAGAGGCCCTTGGTCCTGAAGGCTCAATCCCCTTCACAGGGCGAGGAGGTAGGAGCGAGTGGGTGGGTGGAGGAGCACCCTCACAGAAGCAGGGGGAGAGAGATGGGTTGTGGAATTCCAGACAGGAAACTGAAAAGGGAATAGTATTTGAAATGTAAGTTAAGAAAATATCCAATAAATATTTAAAAAAAAAAGAAAGAAAATCAGCCCAATGGTGGTAGCAAAAATAATAGAAGAATCCCTGCCTCGAAAACAAGGCACACGGAGAGAACCGACTCCCAAGAATGTTTTCTGACATACATGGTCTCAGTAGCGCCCCTCCCCCTCTTCCCCTCCTACCCATATGTAATGTATATTATCTATAAATCTTAAAGTAAAAACATTGAACTAAACAATGTGCTTTAGGAAGTACTCCATGTGCCGCATTGAGGCTGATGGGCTGAATGACCAGCAAACACTTGGAGAAGGATTTGACATCCTCAGCCTTCTGAGAAACAGAAATTAAAACTGCCCTGACATTTCATCCCCACAGAGTCAGAATGGCTATGATGAAGAAGATAAAGTCTCACAGATGCACTGAGGATGTGGAGAAGGGGCCCTGAATCCCTGTGGTGAGAGAGTGATGTGGGCAGCCACTGTGGAAATCAGCAGAGAGATTGCTCCAAACCGAAAACAGAACATCGCATAACCCAGATATCCCACTCCTGGGTAAATACCCAAAGAATTACAAAGCTACATCCACAGAGATGTGCATTAGCGTTCGATGCTGCATTAGTCACAACAGCCAGAAAATGGAACTGTAAGGAAAAGATGACGGGGCACCAATGAAAGGAAAAGTCACTGAAAGGAAGAGTCACAGGGCACCAATGTTGTGAAAGGATGACGATCCGAGTCACGGCACCAATGTTAGGGGAAGGATGAAGAAAGTGGGGGGCATATGGCCCATGGAGGTGTGGCAAGGCCTGAGGGCAAGGGAGATGCCTCTGGGGGGTCCATGTTGGGAATCCCTTCCCTGAGGGACCAGCCACACGACGGTATAGTACAGAATAGAGTTTATACAGGTCATGGGAGGGTTAAGAGGGTGGTAGAGGCAGAGAGAGAGAGAAGTAGAGGAGTAGAGGCCCGCCATGAGCATGTGGGAGAGAGGGGGAAGGGAAAGGGGAGAGCAAGGCTGCAAGAGCAAGAGAGGCCAAGAGAGAGAGGAGGGGTCAAGCAGCTCCTTTTATAGTGTCAGGTCACTGGGGTGGAGCATACCTGGCTACTGCTGGGTAATTGAGGGGTGGGGTATACCTGGCTGTTGCTAGGTAACTGAGGGGTGGGGTTTACAGAATCCCAACAGGAGCCAACCTAGACATCCATCAACAGATGAATGGATACCAAAAGTGTGATATATACACAGGATGGAATTTTGTACAGCCATAAAGAAAGACAAAATCATGACATTTGTAGTGAGGTGGATACAGTTAAAATGCATGTGTTACATAAAATAGGCAAATACAAAAAGACACAGATCGAGTGTTGCAGCTGTATCTAAAATAGCATGTGTGTATGTATACATACACACATGTATGTATATGTGTGTCTGTTACATGGTTAAAAGGGGGGAGTATGGGACAGGAGGAAGAGCTCTTAAGGAAGAGGAGAAAGAAAAAGAATGAAGTATGTAGATAAGAAAGTTGCAGGGCACTAATTTCATGCTACAAATGGAGGAGTTGCCACCAGGAGCCAGGGGGAGGACAGTAGGCTGCTTTGGCCATGGTGTCTTTCACAGCAATATAAAATTAACCAACACACTTAATGAATAGATAACATAAAAATACAAAGCAGAAAGACAGGGAAATATGTAAAATCTGTCTTCTTTTTTTTCTTCATTAGTTGAAAGACATTTGATTGTAAGTATATGTCATGATCTCTTTAACCAAACCCCAGCCTGATGATTTTGAAATGTTGCTGTTTGACACAGCCTAGAAAGGGCAGCCTTGTTGCTCACTGTCAAGCTGGTTTGATATCAACCAGAACCGAGATCATAGCAAGGAACCCTTAGTGTGGGTGTGGTAGCCTATAATGGCAATCAAGGCCAGCACTTAGGAATTTGAAGTGAGTTCCAGGACAGCCTGGTTTATACAGTAAGCCTGCCTCAAACTACAACAAAAATTGAAACAACAGTACCAGACAGTGATGAGATGCAAGAGCGTGTGAAGGCTTCCTTACAGCCAGTGGCCACTTGTCAACCTTTTCTTGTTAACCTTGGCCAAAGACAACAGGCTATAGAAACAGCAACTGAGGCTGTTATAGGGGACTAGTAAAGTATCTTCCTGGTAAACAGAAAATGCTCATCAGGAAATATCTGCTCCATACTCTACACACAGCCATCGAATGGAGTAGGGAAATATCCCGATTGTAAAACAGTGACTGACAAGTTGAAAGCCATTCATTGCTAGCAGTCTAATGTCACCTTGTGACTATCAGAGGGAAGGCGAGCTGTTTGAGCAAAGAAAGGTGACAGCCACACAGTCCTTTTCCTAAGAACATTCTCATTGATTTTTCCATTACTGAGTGTTTGCTTAAAGGCCTTTTCACCTTCATCCTAAAGGGTTTTACAAAGGCCACAGTTGCTTCATTCATGCTTCTGAAGATCCTGCCCTCTCTGGAGAAAAAAAAAAAAATGTCTTTTAGGAGTCACTGTTTTAAAATGTGAATGTAGAGTAAACATTTTGACTTTTACAACATAGTAGTGGAGGAACTGGGTGTGCATGGAGACAAAGGAGGAACCACTAACAACTCATCTCAAAGCAGCGTGGAGTTCTGCTCTAAGAAAAACACTCAGGAACCAGAGACTCAGCAGGCAAAGGCATCTGCGGCCAAACCTGAGGACCTGAGTTCAATCCCTGGGACCCGCCTGATGGAAAACTTGTTCCCCCAAGTCGTCCTCTAATCTCAATGTGTGTGATTAGTGTACACACATACACACATACAAGATGATAGATAGATAGACAGGACAGACAGACAAATAGATGGGCTAGATAAACAAATAGGTAGGTAGGTAGATAGGCAGGCAGGCAGACAGACAGATAGATGGGTTGGTAGAAGGGTGGACAGATGGACAGACAGACAGGTAGATAGAGAATGGATCAATGACTAAACAAACAAAAATTCTTCAAGGACCAGACAGGGATCTAAATCATAGAGTCTTGTACTCAGGGTCTTTTCCTATCTCTCGGAAAGAAGGAATCTGCTCGTGGCCATAGAAAGCGGTGACTGAGCAATCCATAGTCTGGATTTCAAGCAGGTTTTGCTACAATATCAGCCTGAAATCCCAGAACTAAGAAGGCTAAGGCAGGAAGGTCATCACAAGTTCAGGGCCAGCCCAAGCCAAGGAGACTCCATCTCAAAGTGGGCAGGGACGATGCGTAGATTGGCAGGTAGGAATTTGACATGAGTCCCAGGAGAAAGCATGATGTCTCTTTTACCCAGAACAAGCAGCAAAGTAGGAAACCCTGGCGTGAGATGGCTCAGTGGGCGTGAGATGGCTCAGTGGGCGTGAGATGGCTCAGTGGGCGTGAGATGGCTCAGTGGGTGTGAGATGGCTCAGTGAGCGTGAGATGGCTCAGTGGGTGTGAGATGGCTCAGTGGGTGTGAGATGGCTCAGTGGGTGTGAGATGGCTCAGTGGGTGTGAGATGGCTCAGTGGGTGTGAGATGGCTCAGTGGGCGTGAGATGGCTCAGTGGGCTAGTGAGGTATAAGGACTAAGATTCTCCAAAACTTGAGTAAAAGCACATGTCTGCAATGCTATCAATCTTACAGTAAGATAAAAGGTGAAGACAGGAGAAACCCCTCTGATGTAGCTCACAGGTCTGCTAGTCTCACAGATGCAGCATCACACACACACACACACACACACACACACACACACACACATACGGTAGACTGCATCTCAAACAAGGTAGAGACCAATACCAAGACTGCCCTCTGACCTCCACACTCACATTGTGGCACAGAGGCACACTCATACAAACACACAACACACAATTTTTTTTTTTTTTTTTTACCAAAGTAAGCATTAAAATAAGGCAAACAAGTTGAGGATGTCATGTTAAAGAGACTCTGAGATGCCAGAATTATGAGAAGAAATTAAAGTTATCCAAATAAGATCAGACCCAAGGGATAACTCTGTATGAAAATGCCTGGTAGGGACCCTGGGAAAGAGGCAGTATTGAGTCTAGATGGGGAACATTTGAATTAGTATTTGAGAGTGGCTGGTTTCCAGGCCTAAGCTTAAGCTATCTTATGAGCTTGGCTACTTACAGGGTTCAAAAGATTTACAAAAGCATTAGGAATGCTCAGCAGAGCCAATTACTAGGCATGCTCCCCGCGCCAAGGCTGGGTCTCATGGGCTCCAACTCAGCACTGGCCTCCGTCCCCATCGCAAATCAACTAGAGCAAAGTCCAAAAAAGATCCACAGGGGCAGAGAGACCAATTCCTAATTAATGAGTTCTTGGCCCACAAGGAAGAGTAAAAGCATCAGTAGTAACAAAAGGAGGAATAGATGGGAAAGGGGGCTGGCCAAAGGCAAAGGTAAAAGGCAAAGGCTGGGAAGATGGCCCAGGTCTAAAGGCAGTTCGCTGAACAGTGGTTCAGTCCTTCCTTAGTTACTCAACTCAGATGTTGAGCAGCTACTCTCTGCTTCCATGGCCAGCACGGTGAGACAACAGCTCTTCCAGCTTTCAAAATGACAGAAGAGTCCCCATCGGCTAACGTTTCTGGAGGGCTGAAGTGACTCAGAGCTAATGCCAGTGACAGGGAAGTCACATGTGGAAGGGGAAGTCTCCGAGGAAGGTGGAGACATACCAGGTGTCAGTCATGACAAACGGCTCTGATTCCATTACTCTGAGTCCTAAGCACATGGGACCTTTTCTTCACTTTTAGATCTCACAGTCTAGAGAGGGCTCGGGCCACTGTCGACTGCAGTAACGTTAGAAAAGAGGTCTTCTAAGGCACAGCTGAGAAGAGAGGTTTGATCAGTAACAAGAACTCAGAACACTTGGTACCTTCCATCGCCTTCACTTTTGATACGCCTCCTCTTCTCTAATTCCATTTATTTATCTGTTTGTTATGCATGTGTGGGGCACGAATGCTGTGGCACTCCAGTGGACCTCAGAAGACAGCTTGCAGACTCAGTCTACTGCCATGTGTGTGACAGGAGTAGAATTCAGGTGTGTCCTGGGCACCACGCTTGTCAGCTGAGCCATTCCATGAGCCCTGGTGTACGTTCTTGCTGCTCGTTTTCTGGTACCCCTTAGCTGGGTTATGGCCTCACCTACAGGAGAAACTTGTAAGAAGAAACACTAGTTAATGAAATACTTAACGCATTTACTTATTTAATGACTCGATTGGCCAATCAGTCAGTTAGCCAGTGATGACTTCTATCAACATGTGGTCAGTGTTCTTGAAATGTTTAGTTTGGCTTTGGGAACCTATAATACCGTTTGTAATAGAAACCGTAATCAAATAAAGGCCAGCTTCCGGTGCTAGCTGGTAAAGTCTGTGTAATAACACCCTAATCAGCACATATGCTATTTCTAATAAAAAGATATATATTAGAATTTTTAGCAAATTGTTATTTTTTCAAACCATGGGTTATACTTGGGACATAATTACAAAGGCTACATGACAAATTAACCTGTGGCCATCTTCTTTATGTGTTTAATAATTCAGCATCATCGTCATCGTCATCAAGAGTGTATATGCAGTGTGTGCCAGAGGACAACCTTGTAGAGTCTGCTGTTTCCTTCCACCTTTATATGGTTACAAGGAGCAAACTAAAGGCGTCTGATCTCACGGCAAGGACGTCTACCCTCTGAGCCACCTGGCTGGCCTCTGCTTGTGATGTTTCCAAGACAAAAGGTATTCGAAATTCTATGTTAGAACTCGATCTTAGAAAGAAAAAGTTAAACACATATGTACATACATAAATACATAGATACATACACACACAGCAGAAATACACACACATACACACACAGACACATATGCAGAAACACACATACACACATACATACAAAAACACATTACATACATACATACATCACACACATATACATACATCACACATATATACATACATCACACATATATACATACATCACACATATATACATACATCACACATATATACATACATACATCACACATATATACATACATCACACATATATACATACATCACACATATATACATACATCACACATATATACATACATCACACATATATACATACATACATCACACATATATACACACCCTACTTCCTGGAGTAAAACATGTCCACTTGGAGAGTATTGTTTTCCTGGAGACCGCTATTAAGAGAAAAGGCAGCTGTTGGCTCCCACACGCAGGATGTTCCCATGTCTGAGGTGTTTCTTGTTTTTGAGAAAGGCCCAGGCTACCCTTGCTAGCCTCCTCCCAACCTCCTGAGTGCTGGAACAAAGGGATGCTCCTTCACATCCTTCTCCATGTTTGCTAGCTTTAACTTGGAAAATAAAGGGGCCATTTAATTTCTTAAACAGTTACAGAGCTTTTAAGCCAAATTTGTATCCTTTAAATCAGACTGTTTTCCAAAGCTGAGCCTCGGTCCTTCCATCAGGAATGCTGGAAGCTATGTCCTGCCTCACTCTGCTATCTGTGTGACATCACCCTTCACCCTTTGTGGTAAGCACTGAACACTAAAACAAAGACCAGCTCTGCCTTCCCACTCTTCTCTCTGTTCAAATGGGTCTCACTATAGACCAGCCAAAGCTGATCTCAAATTCAAGCACACGCTACTGTAATGCCTGGTAACACGGCCATCCTTTTGTGTAATACTTCAGTTTTTAAAATACACTCATTTATTTTACTTTCTCTCTGACTCTGGAGAAAAACTCTTTAAGCACGAAGCCAGCAGAAGTCCCGGGTCCCGGGAACTGCCCAGAGCGCCCACCTTTCTGCCTGTCCTGGCCCTCACTGCCCTGAGCCCTAATTCCAGTGGGCACCAGGGAAGCGTGGCATGTCTTGTTTGTTCTTAGCTAGCAGGTCAAACTTCATTCAAGGAACCCTAAGTTTTGACTTTGGAAAAAGTTAAACAAAATGTTGATCTCATTCAAATACTGTCACTAATAATTTAGTCTACCTTGACAGCTCTACCAGCAGGCTCTACCCGGTCATGCCCATTGGCGGGTACAATGTCCTTGGGGAAAAACAAAGAATCCCTCTCTTCTTGCTGAACTGCAGGATGTCCAGTGCTGCAACATGGTAATTTCTCTCCTGATTCTTTCCTCCTCCCTCCCTCTCTCCCACCCTCCCCTCCTCTCTGTCTCTCTGTCTCTCTCTGTCTCTGTCTCTCTGTCCTTCTCCCTGTCCCTCTCCCTCCTTTTCCCCCTTTCTCTCCCCTTCTCCTCCCTCTTCCTTCTTTCCCTCTCCCTCTTTCCCTCCCCTCCCCCTCTTTCTTTCTCTCCCTTTCTCTTTCCTGCTCTCCCTCTCCTCCCTCCCCCTCTCCTTCCTCTCTCTCCCTTTCTTTCTCTCTCTCTCTCTCTGGTTATTCACCACCTAGACCTCTGTGGAGCATAATCTGTACGGAGGAGCAGCGGCAGCAGTAGTGAGTGAAGCCAAATAACCTTGACGTCATCAGTTAATCATAAATCATTACTATTCTCTCCCAGACCTCGAGACCAGAGTTCGCCCTTCCCAGAGCAAGCCCACGTCCTTCCTTTGAGTAATGGATTGGACAACCCCAACTCAAACACGAGTCACGCAGACTTATCAGCACTGCCTGGAGTGGACATGGGCGGGCCCAGGGCGAGAGAACAATGGCGCCCTGGCTGGAGGGACAGTGATATCGGGCTACCATCAGAACAGGGCCAGCGCTTGTTTTACTTTCTCCGGAGCCTATGAGCTGGTTCCCGCACAGTACCAGGCGGTGTAAAAGGCGGCTGCTGCGCTCCTCTGTTTGTGAGGCCTGTTGATACAAGGAGGGGTCCTGGTGCTGCAGGCTGGCTCCCGCCCTGTTTTTCTGATAACTGTGAATGAGAGAAACCCACAGGCCCTTTGGCTCTGAGCTTGAGAGTTCCGATTCTCTGAC
This sequence comes from Micromys minutus, assembly GCF_963924665.1. Lineage (NCBI taxonomy): Eukaryota > Metazoa > Chordata > Mammalia > Rodentia > Muridae > Micromys > Micromys minutus. Next base: position 367,775 of record NC_137977.1, on the reverse strand, counting down.
AACGGAGGTATCTATCCCCCAACCCCTATGCCAGTTTGTGGAATGCTGTGCAAGGGGAATTTTAATAAAAAGAGGTATTTTAGTGAAGTACTGTTGTACTTTGTTAAGTGGAGCATTATTAAGGACTGGAGTTGCTTCAGCACGTGCGGTCACAGCTCACCTTTGTCCCCTCCTGAGAACCCAGTGTAAACCATGCCTGAGTTTCAGTTTAAAGACTGGCCTGTTTTCCTGGTCTAGCCTCACTTATCTCTAGTAATTCTTATGACCCAGAAATTTTGGAAAGGATCTACTGGAAATTACTCAGATTTTTCTGGGAGTAATAAATCATCTCAGTTATAATATCACACCAGCCTGGGGTCATGGCTCAGTTGATGGAGTGCTTGATTTGATCCCAGCACCATATAAACTGGGAATGGTGGTACTTACCTAAAACTCAAGCCCTTGTAAAGTAGAGGCAAGAGGGAAGTTCAAGCTACCGAGTTCAGGGCCAGCCTGGGCTACTTTAGACTCCGTGTGCAAATAAGAACAAAGCCTGCCATATTTTGGGCCTGGTGACAAGGATCTATAATCTCAGTCACTGAGGAGCCTGTGAGACAGGACAGTTACAAGTTCAAGTCAGGCCTACTCTGTGAGCTCAAGGCCAGCCTGGGCAATTTAGAGAAACCCTATCTTAACGTAAAAAGTAAAGGAAAATGAAGTCTGAGAAAACAGCTCAGAAGTATAGTGCTAGCCTGACATGCACAAGACCCAGGATCAGTCCCAAACATCACACACACACACATACACATACTCATACACACACAGGCATGCACACACCTACACTCAGGCACACTCACATATGCTCACTCACACATCACACTCACATACAGGCATGCACACACACAAATACTCATACACACACACTCATACTCATACATGCAGTATGTACATGTATGAGTATGTATGTGTGAGTATGCAGCATGCACACACACTCACACAAACAAGCCAAGCTTGGTGGCATATGCCTACAATCCTAGAAGCCAGAAGGCTGAAGCAAAAGGAACATCTCCATTTCAGGCTAGCCTGAGCTACACAGCAAAATGCCATCTCAGACCAAAAGGAAGAATGAAATGTGAAATTCTGCCCCAAATGCTGCCCCACTAGCCTCTGCTGAGGCAGGGCCACTCAGCAAGCATTTTAGCAGCTAACCTCACCCCTATTGGGAATGTCTGCCTCAAGTTTTCTATGCTGTTGGAATACAATTGTATATCTGTAAGATATTAAAAATTCATATTGGACACAGGAGAGTCTTACGTAACAGTCAAATACTGTGGAAAGGGGGAATATGTAGATGTCCTTGGTTTTCAAACATATGGAAAAACGGCTTTAGAATGTTTATATAGTTAATTTTGTTTTGATACAGTCTCACTGTGAAGCCCTGGCTGGCCCTGTAACTCACTTGTAGACCAGGCTAGCCTTAAACTCACTGAGATTCGCCTGCTTCTGCCTCCCAAGTGCCACATCTGGAGTTTATAGACTGAAAGTTTGGAGGTGGAATCAGGTGTAGGGGACTTTGAGAAACAGAGATGGGTACATTGGGGTTGGTTTTTTTAGGTAAGAATGTAAGCTGCCAGCCATGGACAGTGAACATGTTTCCATGTGCAGCCATGGACAGTGAGCATGTTTCCATGTGCAGTCAGGTACAGTGAGCATGTTTCCATGTGCAGTCAGGTACAGTGAGCATGTTTCCATGTGCAGCACTAGGAGGTAGAGTCAGAAGAATCAAGAGAGGGGGAAATTATGTAGTTATATTACAATATCAGGATTGTTAGCACACCGCAGTCTTGGACTTGGCTCCATGTGGCCTTGTAGGACAGGCATGATCTGCATAAATTACGCACACTGACTTCCGGTTACCATTTGATGATTTCATAGCCGCTTAGTCTTTTTGTCTACGTACCTCATCCTGGAGCTCAGAGGAGCAGTGTCATCCTCAGTCTCACGTCTCCTTTGAGGACAAACTGGGCTGTAAGACCCTGTCCCCAGAGAGAGAGTGTATCTGGAAGAGGGAGCAAGGAATGTTGGGAGGGAGAGAGGGAAGAATGGAGGGAGGGAAGGAAAGAGGGAAAGATAATGCACCCCACAAATCCGGGTCTTTCCTGAGCTAGGGTGGGCTTTCTGTCTCTACTTTGTCAACTAGACGTGCGATTCAGCCTCAAAACACTTCTCGTGCCCCTGAGACTGTTGAGGTTACAGCCGCAGAGATGCTACCCCACAAGAGGATCACCACATCTCCACAGCTGCCCGTGCTCACTGGGGACCCGTACACACCTTGCTTGGCACGCTTGAGTGTTCACATGGCTCTTTTGCTCCTGCAGTGATACATCTTTCTTAAAATTCTTAAGAGAGTAAAGCCAGAAAGCAGAAAGCAAACAGGGTATGTGAGGCAACCAGAGGAAGGAGAACTTTGCTTGTTTGTGTGTGTGTGTGTGTGTGTGTGTGTGTGTGTGTGTAACATGAAAGCTCATGTAGAGGTTAAGAAAACAAATTAGGGAGTCACTCAGTCTGGATTCCAGTTCCAGATCCACTTACAAGCCTGGGCCTCAGGCCAATGACCTGGGCTTTTTAGGCCTCGGTTTCTTTGTCTGTACCTGGGCTTGTGCTATAAACATTGTGTGTGTGTGTGTGTGTGTGTGTGACTGTGTGTGTGACTGTGTGTGTGTGAGTGTGTGTGTGACTGTGTGTGTGAGTGTGTGTGTATGTGTGACTGTGTGTGTGTATATATGTGTGTGACTGTGTGTGTATATATGTGTGTGACTGTGTGTGTGTATGTGTGTGACTGTGTGTGTGAGTATGTGTGTATGTGTGTGACTGTGTGTGTGAGTATGTGTGTGTATGTGTGTGAGTGTGTGTGTGAGTATGTATGTGTGTATGTGTGTGACTGTGTGTGAGTATGTGTGTGTGTATGTGTGTGTATGTGTGTGACTGTGTGTGTGAGTGTGTGTGTGTGTGTGTGTGTGTGTGTGTGTGTGTAAATCACAAAGATAACCTGAGGGAAGTGGCTTTTGGAGAGTTTAACAACTGAAATGCTAGCCACCATTAGCTGTGCCCCACAATGACGTCACCGATGTGGCCGTTGTCTGTGGCCGCACTCACGTTACCACCATTGTCCCAGTTGAGAACAGAGAGTCTGCTTAATTCCTTGAATCAATCAAGTTTATTAATGTCTTAATCCTTTTTTTGAGACTCGGACTTACTAGACAGCCAAAGATAACCTTCAGCTTTGAGTCCTCTGCCTCGTGAGTGGCAGGCTCTCCCCAGCCCTGCACTTCACCTTTAGCCACAGTGGTATTAGCATCGGCAACAGTGTTTCCTACTTCACCGCTGCAAGTCATCCAGCAATTTCTCAGTCCAGGTCAGAGGACTCATTACTTTCCATACATTGTCTCACTGAACCCTCATAACAACTGTGGATTTGATTATCTGTATTTTTCCATTCCACAGTCTTGCCCTACCCACCCCCCCAAAAAGGCTTACTGAGGAGAGGTCACTTACCTGGTAAGCAACAGATGACAAAAGTTCCCAACTAGTTGGACAAAACCAGGAGACAAAAAATATCCTTCTAGCCCTGAGGTTATTATTGACAATAAACAGACTTTGTGTTCTTACCATCTGCTGTATGTGTGATTGGAGGGGGTTGGGGGTTTAGCTCCTCGACGGAGCATTTTTGTAGCAGATGCTGAGCCCTGGGCTTGGTCCTCAGCTCAACAGTAAGAGTGAGAAATTGCAGATAGAGTGGTTGGCTGTCCACTGATTTTTATGAAAGGCTTGTTCTGCCAATTCTGCATAAGCTAAGTTCTCAGCATCCACCCCTCAGACCTCCAACACCTTCAGAGAACTCACCCCACAGAGGAGAATCCCTTCTGAGCCATCTGCCTTCTGCCAACAGACCCCTACCTCTGTTGACCTTGAGTCCTACCTCTGCTATCCCAACAGCACCCCTTACTCCATGACACCCATTCCTGAAGGTCTTGCTCTAAGCAAGCAGCTGTTTAACCATCAAGATGACCCAAAGTCCAAAGTCACTTCAAAAAGCCTCGGGAGAATTCTACAAATATGGGCTGGAGAGATGGCTCAGCAGCTAAGAACACATGCTGCTCTTCCGGAGGTCACAAACTTGATCTCAGCACCTATGCCAAGTGATACACAATCACCTGTAGCTCCAGCCCAGGGGATATGACCACAGTCATGCACACACATGAACACACACACTTAAAAATAAAATTAAATGTTATCCAGGCATACTGTCAAACACCTTTACATTTTTTAAGAAGAGGAGGAGAAGAATACTATGAATTTGTTGAGTATTGTTGCTCACTCAGGACACTGAGGCAGGAGGATTATGATAAGTTCTGGATCAGACAGGACTGCAGTGAAACTGTTCCTATGTCAAAGAGACAAAAGGAATCTATAAATGTACATCACATCTATGCTCCCCCTTTGATATGAATCCGTTTAGTTATTATCTGGAAGCCAGGGACTCTTTGTTTTTATTTTTTATTTATTTACTATTTTATGCACATGGGTGTTTTGCCTGCATGCAAGTGTGCGCATTGCATGCAATCCTGGTGAACTAGGTCAGAAGAGGGTGGGAGACCTGAATCTGGAGTTACAGACAGTTAAGAGCTGTCATGTGGGGTCTGTGGTTCAAACCCGGGACGTCTGGAAGAACAGTCAGTACTCTTAACCCCCGAGCATCTCCAGCCCTTCCCCCACCTTTTCCTTTCATGTCTTTTTTTTTTAATCTAATATACACAAATGGGAGCAAAAATGAGATCCCTGTCTATCTTTCTGGCTTATTCCTCTTCACATTTCCCTGAAAATGTGATTCCCTTTTTTGTAACAGAATAATTCCCATCGTATAATACTCCTCTTTTTCGGAGACATCTCTCACTCTCCCTAGGTAGCCCAAGTGTCCTCAAACTCAAGACCCTCCTACTTCAGTGCCCAGTGCTGGAATACAGCTGTGCGCTGCCATGACCAACCTGTGTTAAGTCCACTTGTCTGCTTGCCAGGGCTAGTGTGGAGAGTGCTGAGGACAGAATTTCTTAACCATGGACAGACAAAGTCCCTGACAGCCTTGTTGAGTAGATTCTGATTACAGGGCTCTCTCTAGACTGGGGCCAGAGAACCCTAGTTTCCCAAGGACAGGTGCATACGTGTACAGTCTCAGCATGTCTTTCAAGGAAGTCTCTTAATACTGAAGAAATATTAAGAGAGCAAAGTCCCACAGTCAGAGTGACAATGTCAGTCTTGCTTTATCTTTCCAACTCTGTGTAGGAAACTGAAGGATAAAGTGAAAAGAAAAAGAAAGGACCCACATACATCCACATGCAAGTACCTATATGGGCATACAGACATCCACATGCAAGTACCTATATGGGCATACATGTATGTATCTAATATTGAAGAGTTTGTTTTTCATCTCATTTCAGTGGCATGAATACCAATAGAAAATGTTTGGTCCTGCATGTTGCTTGCACACAGAACTCTGTCCATCTGTATTGGAATATTCAAGAGGGTCTGGTTTTACCTGGGACTCCCTGCTCAACTCTGGTGATTAAAGCCTTGGACTCTAACACCTTTTTTTTACCCAGCAACCCACCCCAACAGGCCCTTACAGAACAGCATTTTATAATTAATTTGAAGGGGTCATTCATTGTGACTCATTGCCACCCACATAGAGAAACGGGATGTTCAGTCAATGGAAAGGGGGGAGGGTGACCTCGGGAGGTCAAAATCATCTCAGGCAGCCTTTTAGGACTAGTTGGAAGATATCTGTGAAGTGCGGGGCAGCAGAAAGATATGAGCAGCTGATTTGAATGGTGTTTGGGAAGCTAGAACCTGGGCTTGGCCATACAAAGCACGCACTCTCCTACCAAACTGCCCACTGGCCCTTTCTATGTATGCTATATGTGTGATCATGGACGAAGGGTAGTCCTGTGAGACTGAAAGCTACAAGAACAAACAGGAGAGGCTCCCAGGAGCTGCTGGGCAAGTTAGGAGAGGAGCCCAGCATTGGAAGGAAGAGTAGGGTTTGGAGATATGGATGATTCAGACAGAAAGCAGGGACTAGTCAGTCTGGGCGATGGACGTGACCCAGGGTGTTCTTGGGATGCATTGAGCTAGCTCCATTTAAAAGTAGAGAAATCTCCACAGGACTCCGGTAGAGCAGGGGCCTAAGTACCCAAGCCAAAAGAGAATAGCAAAGTGACATGGGGAAGTGACAAGGACAGTAAATAAGAAACAGGCTGTCCACAGTTGTAGAAAGAATTGAATCCTGCCTTCCCCACCAAACAGGTAAAAAAATGGGACAGGTCCCACCTATTTGAATTTTACATACTTTCAGCAGTTGCCTGCAGTTTTGTTTTGTTTCTTGCACCTTGCAAGTCCTAATTGAAATTAATATGTGCATATGTACACACACACACACACACACACACACACACACACACACACACTATTTTTAAAGAACTTGGTGAGGGGGTGCCAGTGATATTGCAGAGGGGTGGAGTGTTGAGCAGCTGATACCCACTTAGCTGTCACTCCCAGACACTCATGATTTGGTGATCTGAATCACCAGGGCACATTGAGTCAGCTGCCCTCAGTCATCAGAGCCCCAGAGTAGACCACAGGGAGAGAGGCATAGTCTGCGACTCTGAGGCTCTGCGGGTGTTGATCCTGTTTTCATTACCCTGCCAGGCTGACCTAGAACTCACGGTTGCCCAGGTTGACCCTAAACTCACAGAAATCTTCCCGTCTCAGCCTCCCAAGGGTCTCTGTCGTGCTCAGCCTCTAAGATCTTCTACAGGAGGAGGAACACTCCTATCACAACTGTGTCTGACGGCTTTTTCAGAGGTCTTCTTAGCATCTGAGACCAAGACATAGAGGCCGCACAAGCACAAGGGAGCAGACACCTGGGTGACACCCAAGGGCCTTCTCCAGTTGCCAGGACACTGCTTTCCAGAAAGGAGAAGACAGGGACTGCAGCGGCTCCCAGGGATCTGAGGGAGACTAGTCAGTCGCTTTGCCTTTGTGCTAACAGATTAGACAATAGTGCAAGGCCTAAGAGAGGCTGGGCCAGGAGGCCGAGAGTCCAACTTCTTGATTCCCAAGGCAAGAGTGCCGAGGGCCCCCTGGGTGAGAGGCCTGAGGCTGCCTGTGCCAGAACTCTTTCCTAGGTGGCTCCCAGCCCTGAGGGCTCAGGGGACTTTGTGCCTTCAAGGAGTCATTACTCAGCAAAAAGCAGGCGTCTGCTTGGAGAGCAACCTCAACACAGAGCTATCCAAGTGGGACAATTTGCACAATTTTCCTATTTGTCTTTGCAACAGTTCTGTTCTCTAGGTATTTCCGATTCCGGCTCTAAGGATGAAAACATTAAGGCTCAGAGAACTGATTCCAAGTCTCCGAGCTTGTGAGTCAGTGTCAAAGCTCAGTCCTTGGTCTCCATCCCCAGCCTTGTGTGTGTGTGTGTGTGTGTGTGCATGTGTGTGTGTGTGTGTGTGTGTGTGTGTGTGTGTGTATGTGTTTGTGTGTATATGTGTGTATGTGTTTGTGTGTGTATGTGTGCATGTGTGTATATGTGTTTGTGTGTGTGTATGTGTGTATATGTGTTTGTGTGTATGTGTGTATATGTGTTTGTGTGTGTGTGTGTGCATGTGTGTGTATATGTTTGTATATGTGTTTGTGTGTATATGTGTGTATGTGTTTGTGTGTGTGTATGTGTGCATGTGTGTATATGTGCATGTGTGTATATGTGTTTGTGTGTATGTATGCATATGTGTGTATGTATGTGTGTATATGTGTGCATGTGTGTGTATATGTGTTTGTGTGTGTGTGTGTGTGTGTGTGTGTAGAAACAGCACAGCCACCACCACCGAGCCAATAAAGGAGCATTCTCCTGTGAGTACCTGTTATGTACAGCATCCATACAGGTAATCTTTCCTCCCCAACCCCCTTTTTCTTTTTCTTTTCTTTCTTTCTTTCTTTCTTTCTTTCTTTCTTTCTTTCTTTCTTTTTTTTTTTTTTTTGCTTTTGTTTTTATTTGTTTGTTTCAGACACAATCTCTCCCATGTAGCCTAGGTTGGCCTCAAACTCACTCTGTAGCCAAGGATGACCTGGAACTCCTAATCCTCCTGCCTTTACTTCCCAACTTTCCAGATGCACTCTACAGACATGCACTACCATGCAGAGCTGAATGACCTTCTCTTAAAATATCTTTTAGATTTATCTTTATTGTTTTATGTGTCTGAGTGCTTTGCCTTCGTGTATGTCTATACACCGCGTATACTAGTGGATCAAACCAGCGTCCCTCTCAACAAGTGCTCCTGACCACTGAGCCAGCTCCCAGCCGCTGAATGATCTCACCATTAGCCAGACTAGCCTGACATTCACATGTTGACTGGGGATCGAACTCACGTAGACCCACCTGCTGCTGCCTTCCACGTGCCAGGAGTAAAGGCATACTCCACCACATGTGACTTGTTTTAGATTTTTAAGTTATCACACAAATGAATGTGGAATCTTACATCAGCCATGTATATCTGGCTCTGATCTTCCCTTTGCTCCCCAAACCCAATAACCCAACTTGTTCTCCCTCTTTCCTGTCTCCATCATCTTATGAGCATGAGACAGGCCAGCCAGTCTCTTCATAGAGCATCAAACAAACCCAGTAGCTCTCTCCAAATAGTTGTCAGTGATTCTAAGATATCTTCACGTATTGGTAACCATGGGAGCGGCAGCATTATTGAAGCTAATCTGGCTTGCATGGGGCTTGCAAGTATTAGTTTATTTTGTGTTATCATGTGTTTGCTGGTTTTCGAGACTGTCACCATTTGGTTCCAGCTAGCCTGGAACTCACTCTGTAGACCAGGCTGTCCTATTCACAGGGATCCACCTGCCTCTGCCTCCTGGAGTTCTGGGATTAAAAGCTTGCACTACTGTTCCAGCCTGCTGGTGATTTTTCTATCAAAATAATTTGAATCCATTAACAAAGCAATCATTTTCCAGAGCTGAAGACACGGGTCTCCTCCAGTGGGTTTCTAGCCACAAAACACATTTCCATGGGTCATGGTAAGTCCAACTCTCTAATGACAAGCAGTGCCCACACTCAGAACCCACAAGCCACCCAGCCTAAAATAAACAGAAGCTGTCCTGAGTAGACATTTTGTGTTCTAAACAAACAGACAGGAAGGACTCTCATCCCCAGTATATTTGTAAATTGTAAACTGCCATTACAAAAACTGACCAAGTTTAAATCTTTCAAGTGTTTGGAGCTCAGGGTTTCGAGTAGGGAGCAGAGCATTTTCAGGGGTATGAAATAGTATATTTGCATACACTGGGCAAATGAGCCTCTAATTTTAACAAGCTATGGCTCCAATAATACAAACAGGTGCCAAATTTATTATTTAAATTATTATTTCATAGTGATCACCATGACATTTCCATGAGAGGAAAGGATATAAATGGGCTTACCTACCACTGGCTCCAATTCCCCACGTGACCAACAGGAAGTGTATTTCATAGTCACATGATCCTGGTGATAGGACAGAGGACCCTGACCCTCCTCTTGCAGCTCTACTGTCCCTCTGAGGACCCTGGCATTCTCCCTCTGCACCTACTACAAAGGAAAAGAAAGCCTCCAAACTGCACTGCCGGCCTGGCTGCACACACGCTTAGGCTCCTCATCTAGAAGTGCAGCAGCCTCCGGTGTCCCCCAAGCTCCCACCAGAACTCAAGTCATGGTCTGACCCTGCAAAGCCCTTGGCTGTTCTAAGAGCTTCTCAGACCTGGGAGAGCAGAAGTGACAAGTAACACAGAAGCCATTACTTGCTCTGCGGCTCACTGTGCCCATGAAGTGACAGCTCAGAGCCACCCTTCCCAGGAAGCAGAGGAAGTGTTCCCTTCCTCTCCTCCAAAGCAAAGTTTTTACAGTGTTCATCAAAACAGTGCTACGGCTGGGGGTGTGGCTTCCCAGCACAGAGAAGCCCTCGGTTCAATACACAGTAAATGGTGTGGTGGCACACTCCTGTAATCACAGCCACAGCTCTTAGGAGGAGGAGACAAGAGAAGTAGAAATTCAAGGTTATCCTCATATACATATCGAGTTTGAAGCCAGCCTGGACTACAGAAGATCCTGCCTCAAAAAAAAAAAAAAAAAAAAAAACAAAGATCGAGAGAGTAGATGTAGGTGATCCAATTCCCTAGTGAATAATCTCACCTCTGTGAAGAGTGGCCTTAGATTTCTTGCCCTGCCCCCCATCCCAAAGGATGGAGTTGGGCCAGACCCTGGCAGCATTGTCACGATTCTTTCTGTTATTCCTAAATTTTTCTCATTTAAAAAACACCTTCATTGTTTTCCCATCAGATTAAATTAAATGATCCTTACAGGTCTGTTTTTCTATGGATCTGTGACTATTCTCTGGAGGTCCTTTGAGGCCCCAGAAGTGATGTCCTCTTAAAGCATCCTTGCTCAGCGTTCTGACTTCCCCTTGCCGAGCTGTGCTAGCTTTAGCAGTAACTGTGTGTCTATGTGAGTGTATTGCAGATTAAGGTGGAGTCTGACTGTTGTAGTCTAGGCTGGACTAGACTTCGTAGTCCCAGTGGCCTGCAACTCATGGTCTTCCAGCCTCTGTTTGCAGAGAACTGGGCTTACGGATATACCATTCTGCCTGGCTAGGACCACAGATGTTAAGTTAAATATTCATAGCTGGATGCGCCGTTCAAGAGCTACCTTTAATGTTGTAGAGATTCCATCGCCGACCTATTGACCCAGGTCCTGATGTGCCCACTATCCAGCTGCAAGGGCCTGCCTTCCCATTAGCTCTGCCTTCAGAAGACTGACAACTCCCCAGCCCACTGCCCCAACTCTGTCCCATAGCAAGCTGCCTCCCTCCCCCACGTTCTCAAACAATCCCAATTACATTCTGGTTGTTTAAACAAACAGCAAGGCAATTCCCCAGCCCAGAACCCAGCTGAGGGGCTCTCTGTGGGCAGCTCTCACCACCTCCACACCTCCCCCACACACTGCCAGCCACTTTCAGAGACAATGGGGCTGTGACTTAACAGTGGGCACTTTTCCGTGTCTAAATGTTTGCAGACACTTGGTAAAGTGTCTCAGGCCAACTTTCCAAAGGACAACACCTCCACATCACTGAGCTTGTTTAAGTAGGCAATCCCAGATAAGAAGGGGACTTCTTTTCAAAAGTCAAGAACGCAAGATGAGCTGGAGTCCATGGTGTGTGAGGTTTCACAAATTCCGTTAAAATTTTCTCAACTCCCACCCACCCTTAGAAGAATAGATTTACCCTAAGGAGAAGGTAAGGTCATTTATTAGATTGGTGGGGAGCTCAGTGTTTTCCAGGTGATACCCCTGGGATGTTGAAGGTCATGACTTTTAATTCCATGGCTGAACTGGATCAGTGAGTGACAAGGGTCGTCTCCCTACTTCCTCGGGTGGGTACCTCACCTTATCAATCTACTCTGCATCCATTTCTGTTGGCATGAAGAAGATTGCCACCATCACTTCCCAATCTCTCTAGACATCTTTCTGCAAGGGCAGTTGCCAAGTCTATGAGAAACACCCCCTGGTGTAATGGGGGTGAGGGGGTGTTCATGATTCACCCAGCAGATGTTTACAGATTTTCTGAGCAGAGATGAAGTCTAGAGTCACACACAGGGAAGAAAGGAGCAAGAGATTTTAGAGGGGCCAACCAAAGTTACTAAGCGTGCAGGAGAGGAATGGCAGCTCAGTGGAGGGGAGAGGAGGGGAGGGGAGAGGAGGGGAGGGGAGGGGAGGGGAGGGGAGGGGAGGGGAGGGGAGGGGAGGAGAGGACAGGAGAGGACAGGAGAGGACAGGAGGGAAGAAATAGCTTCAAAGGAGAAGAGCTGATTCGACCTTGCCAGCCGGCACCTAGGTCCACGGGCAGGAGGAAAGCTAACTGAGCAGAGGACAGCCTTTTGTCACTTTTCATTTTTTCTCTGTCTTCCCCCTCCCCTTTCTTTTGTTTGTTTGCTTGTAACAGCACCTGTGTAGCCCAGGCTGGCCTCTAACTTGCAGTGTAGTCATGGTTGACTTTGGCCTTCTGAGCCTCCCTGCCTCCACTTCCCAAGTGCTGGGATTGCAAGTGTATTCTATTTGTGGACACAGCCCAGGCAGCAGACTGGCCGCCCTCCCAGGATTGTAGGAATGCACCATCATGCCGGCCTCATGCACATCTTTTTAAAATATTTGTTTATTTATTTATCTATTTAATGCACATGAGCACAGTGCCGTTCTCTTCAGACACCAGGAGAGGCATCAGATCCCATTACAGACGGCTGTGAGCCTCCATGTGGTGGCTGGGAATTGAACTCAGGACCTCTGGAGGAGCAGTCAGTGCTCTTAACCACTGAGCCATCTCTCCAGCCCACATTTTTTTATTATTTCTTTTGATTGTTTGTTTTTATTGCAGGATCTATGATCACACTGTGAACCCTATGGCTGGATTATTTACTAAAAAAACATGCTCCTATTTGTGGTGTGGCTCAGCCCTTAGCACATGCCTTTAATCCCTCTGGAATATTATATATTTTATATACACATTATGCAGTATATACACTGTACACACTATATACTGTATACACTATATATACTGTACACCATGCATGCACACTATACATACTATACATACTATACACACCATACACACTCTTCACACTGTACACACTGCAATACTATATACAATATACACACTGCACACACTATATACACTATACACACCATACACACTATATACACTATACATACTGCACACACTATATACACTATACACACTGCACACACTATATACACTATACACACTGCACACACTATATACACTATACACACTGCACACACTATATACACTATACACACTGCACACACTATATACACTATACACACTGCACACACTATATACACTATACACACTGCACACACTGTACATACTAAATACACCATATAGTGTCCACACTATATATACTGCACACCATACTAAATACACTGTATACACTGTACATGCTCTACACACTCTATACACTGCTCACACTATATATACTGTACGAGCTATACATACTGTAGACACTGTCCACACTGGTATGATCTCATTTCTTTTCATCATATTTTAAACTGTATCTCGACAGATGCTGTTAGATGCATTTTTTTCCCCTAAAGACAGAGTCTTGCACAGACAGGGACATGGTCTCAAACTCTAAACTTTGTTCTTGGCCTGCTGAGCTTTTTACATTACAGAGATTTGTCATAACTCCCATCTTACTGAATACAATAGTGTATATCTTTAAATACACTGCTAATGTAGCATGAGATTGAGTTTACTGAAAAGATTTTCACAGTGGGGCTGGAGAACCGGCTTAGCAGTTAGGATCATATACTGTTCTTCCAGAGGGCCTGAGTTCGGTTCCCAGCACCCCTCTGGATGGCTTAGCATAAACAGTAACTCCAGCTTCAGGGATCCAATGCCACCTTCCCACTTTGGTGTCACCTTGTACGTGTGACACACATACTAATAAAAACATTAAAAAGCATGTCTAGAAAGGCAGTCTACACTAGCCCTGAAGGCCCCCAGGCCTGGTGGGTGGGAAGTGGTCAGTTCTGTGCACCTTGTATTAAGTAAGGCTATTTTCAGGGGCGGCAATTAAACATTGGATGAAAACCCCCTTGTCATTTACACACTTAAAAGAACAACCACCAGGAAATGCCATCGGCTCTTCCTCATTTGGGGGCTGTGTGGCAGGGTCTCATTTGGTAGCCCAGGCTGGTCTCTAATTCACAGAGACTCACCTGCCTCTGTCTTCTGAGTGCTGGGATTGACTGTAGCTCTCTAAGCTGTAGGCTCCTCTGATGGCCATCTTCCTGCCCCAGACTTCCCAGGTGAGACGGCTAAAGTAGCAACCTCTGGAAGAGGGACAGCCTTCACTGTGCTCGTGACCAACAAAGAAGGGTTATCTACATAGCCTGATTTTTACCTCTCTGACAGCTTCAACCAAGTGTGTGTGGGAGGACTTAGTATATCAATCCCAAAGAGCCCCTAGTCAGTAGCGAATAAAAGTCAAGAGAAAATTCTGGAAACCGATGGCCAAAGAAGAAAGATGGGAAATGTCCCTTCTGCTCATTGTTGTTACCAGTGCTACAGCAAGTTCCTACTGTGTGCCTACAACAAGTTCCTACTGTGTGCCTACAGCAAATTCCTACCGTGTACCTAATAATTTACTCTAAGCTCCAAATCTCTTCTCTGATACTGCAGCCCACACAAGCTGGTCCATACATCCCATACTCTGTATTTCCAAATTAGTTGGTTCATCAACTCCTATAACAAGCACATGCTGCACCCATACCCTTGACTGGCGTACTGAGAGCACAGTTGGTGCGGATCCGATTCCAAAGGCTCTGGTGAGGAGGCCCAGGGCTGTGTTCCCATAGAAGAGCCAACCCTCTCTGAGAGGGCCTGCGCTTTTCTCTCTAGAATAAACACAAAGCAGAGACCGGACTCCCATCAAGATGACCTATAAGTGACCCTTGGGCTGACCTAACACTCTGGTCACTCTCACCGACAGGTTTGTTTATCTTGGAACCTCAGAGCCTCTGTGCCCAAAAGCTGCAGCCCTGGACTCCCGAAGTCCTCGGAGTGAGCTGTCAGTCTCCATTTCGGAGCATGTCGGATGGCAACAAGATAGCTGGGGTTTATTTACCAAACCTGATGTTTATGCTGTCCAGCAGTGAGCTGGGGCCCTGGATGCTGAATTTAGTAAGCAGGGAGCCAACCAGACGTCTCCAGCGGGCATTAGCTGTCATCCCACAGGATTATCAGTGGACCCCTTAGAGCACCTCTCAGCCTGGGTCCTCAGAGATTAAAGGTTCCCTGTCAATTTGAATTTGACATCTCCATACAAAAGAGGGATCTGTGGCCAAGCCACTTCCCACCTTCAGTGTAGACAACACAACTTATAGTTGAGGCAAAGGGGAACTTTTAGCTTCTAACTAAAGAGGAAGTCACACTGCAAAGTGGCTCACCCAATAGCACAGTAGGCTGTTTACAAGTGACACCAGCACCATGCTAGTTGTGGAAGAAAGACATATGTTGGACAGGGTAACGACCAGCCGATCCCCCCAAAAAAATGAGATCCAAGAGTTTACTGAAGCCAAAGCACATCCCTAGCATGTACAAGGTCATGGCACCAACAATATTTAAGTCTCTAATTAGCAAATCCCACCATTTCAAACATTATCATTTTCTTGTGACAAGAATACGGAAAGTCCTCTGATCTAGGTGTTGTGCAATAGGCAAGGTTGCTATGGGGATAAGACGGTGCAATTGCAGAAGACTGCGCCACACACAAGGAGACAAGCACTTTTAGTTTTTCTGATGCAATCTCTCAAGGAACTAACTTGTACTCCTAGTCAGTCTCAGAGGCAACCTGAAAGAGATGAGCCCACTCAGGCACGTGACTTCACCCTCATTTGGATGCACCCCTACACACTTTCTTCAAAGATGCTTTTCTCAAATGGCTGAGGAAGGCCAGCATAGACTTCTAAATAACCAGACCAGATGAAGACGACAAGGATGCTTACACGCTAGTTTCTTTTTTCTGTCCCCAAGCAGATTTGAAGTAGCTCTGAATCTTTGAGGAATGCTTTTATTTGGTAGACAAGAGAAGCGTGCTCCTGCAGAGGGCCACACCAAAAGAGGGCTGTCCTCCTCTATCCTGCTGACTCCAAGGCTCCTATTATCAGCCTAGGCTTAAGTAAACCTTCTGCTGATGTACCCACTGCCTCCCTGCAAGCTGCAGGACCATTCATCAATGTCACCTTTGCAGAGCGGCTGCCATGACAGTTCATGATCATTAACCAGCCTGGTGTGCTTTGTGTTAAAGCTCTCTTCCTCCTTAATGTTTCAAGAGACAGGGATACACAAGGGTGAGGTTGGCCCAATCACCCAGCTTTGGCAAACTGTGAAAAGTGAACTCTGGCGGGACAGGCTGGAGCATGAGTACCCCTCCCCCTCATGCCCTCTCGGATTTAACTTCAGTCCCTGGGCAGGCAGAGCTGGGGGAATAAATGTTACTGAATTTAAAATGGAGCATCAAAGGACCAGCAACAGGACTCCTTTGGCCACCTAAGCCACCCTCAAGCCACACCCCTCCAGCTCGCACACTCCACCCCCACTCCCACCCCTGTCACAGATTGGCTGGGATCTGGTCAACCATCTCTCCCCACACTCTGCTGACTCGCCCTATCCAGACTCCCTCATAGACCCTCTCTCTACTCAGCTCAAACCTGTGAAAGAAATGGAGGATGAGCAGTTTCTCTTTTCATCTCTGCAGAGTTAAAGAAAAGAGCCCATGAATTGAAGAGCGGTGGGGTTACACGGGAGGTTTAGAGGGAGGAAAGGGAAAGGGAGAATGATGTTATTGTAATAAAATATTTTTAAAATTTGAAAAATACTATCAACTTTTAAAAACTTTAAATAACAACAACAACAAAAAAAAAAAGTTTAAGGTATCAGGGCAATATTGATCAGCACAGTAGGAAAGGAGCCGAGAGTTTGTTCAATATATTTTGTGTGTGATGTCGGCTAAAAATGCTAACAAGCTCATTAGGTTTTTTTGTTTTTGTTTTTGTTTTTGTTTTCTTAGACCTTTGCTATGTTGAGACAGTCTCCTGTGACTCAGGTTGGCCTTAAGCTTCTAGCAAGTCTCCTGCTAAGTATATAAAAGCACCTTGAAGCCCTTGACCAAGGGCAGGGGAGTAGGGTTTTCTCCTTGGCCTGCCTTCAGGCTGAAGACATGCAAGCAAAAGCTACAAGAAAAACTACCAGCTAGAAACCAAACATTGGGATTAATCCAAAAGGAGAAATCTCTATGTTCTGAACGGGTGGTGACAAGGGTCTTGCTGACATTGTGACAATATATTTTGTCATGGCCCCAATGTTATTATTGATAGAGTCATACTTTCAAGTTTGGATTGATGGAGGTTTGCACCTTTATCCCAAAAGGCTTCTCACCAATCCTAATAAGAATGAGAGGGGTCTCCCCCCTTCCCAGCAATTGTGGCTTGGTGGAATGGTCTTTCTGATGGGGAGTTGGGGGGGATGATAAAGGGCCCTGCTAGTGTCCAGCAGAAGTACCAGACCGCTGCCCCTTTGCCACCAGGACTAAAAAAGAAAGGTTAGAGGTCAGGATGTGAATGTTGCTGCTTTGCTGGTGCTCGGTCTAGGAACATCCCCTCCTACTGTAACAACTTGGGGGGAGTAAAGGAAGCCACACAAAGATACTTTCATAATATTGCCAATGGGACATGCATTGAAACGTTGACAATGGGTCTGCAAACAGATATTTTTTAGTAGGCAATCTGGTAGTAACTGCCAAGTCATCAATATATTTCTGGTTTGTTATTTTTTTCTGTTCTGAGTCAGGGTTTTATATATCCCAGGCTGATCTCAAACTCATAACCAGCCTTAAACTTCTGTTTTTCTTGCCTCCATCTCCTGAATACTGGGGCTGGAGGTATGAACCCCCATGCCTAGTGACAAATATGTGCTTTTCGTAACTCAGCAATCCACACCAACATAGCGTCTCCAGGAAAGAATATTCCTGGCAGCATTTTAATGCGTTGTAACAACTTTTTTTTAATATAAAAGCAAAATCCAAAATCAAAAGAGCTGTCAAATAACAGTGCAGCCATTGTGTATCCATTGAAGGGAGTAGACGAGTCTATGGTAAGGAATAAATCCCACACAGGCATTATTCCTGACATAACACCATAAGTATGCTAAAAGCAGGTAAGGAAAAAGAAAATGTATCTGTGGGGGTGGGGGGCTGTTCTCAGGCAGACAGGAGAGGCTCCCGCTAGGAGGCTTCACTCATCACTGGGATCCTGTAAAGAGCTCCTGCAGACCCCTGAGCCAGGCTTGCTGGGTTGTTCTGGGGGCAGTGGCAGTAAGAAAAAGTAACCCTGTAATCATGAATAAGTCATAACTGTCCCCAGCACGCCTTCCTCGCTGGCTCATGTACCTCTATGAACATCCCTGGCTTACCTGGAGCTCACTGTGTAGACTAGGCTGGCCTCAGATTCACAGAGCTCTGCCTGCTTGTGACTCCTGGGTTCATAAGTTAAAGGCATGCACCACCACACCAAGCCCCTTTTGGTTTATTCTAGTTTTTAATGTAAGAATTCCCAAACCCACCACCCAAAATAAAAGCAAGTGCAGGGATGGCAGTCTTTTCAAGAGTCTACACTTGCTCACTTCCCAACTTCCCCATTTCTCTTCATCATGCCCTGACTTTTACTTTGCTTTTGTTTGTTTGAGTTGGTTTTGGTTTTGATTGATGCTCACATCTGAACCTTGTGCACACTGGGCACACATTCTAGGACACAGGCCTTCATCTTGCTAATGTATGTGTTCTGCCTGAAAATATTTTATTTATGTGTATGTGCAGATGTGTGCCCCCTGTGTTCTGGGACCTGTGGAAGCCCTGTGTGCTGGGTCCCTTGACACTGGAATTACACATTAGAATTACAGGCAGTTGTGAGCTGACTTTGGACCCTGGGAATGTACCGCGGGCCCAGTGAAGGACCAAGTGCCCTTTACCTCTGAACCATCTCTTCAACCTCCTACACGGATTCTTGAGTGTGTACTTTTGATTCGTTTAAAATTTTTTAATATAAGATTTTTTATTTATTATTTAAAAATTTCATTTACAACCTATTTTAATCATTCCCATCTCCCTCCAATTTTTCTGAGTCTTCCCCAATGCTTTCCTCAATGTTTTTAATTTTTAAATTAAATATCATGTTATTTTAAGTTTTATTTCTTCATTTCATACATGCTAAAATGTATTCACCTTGTTATAAATTCGTGCTCTTTGATTTTGTTGTTGTGTGCATGTATAACATTGGAGATGTGTGTGCATCAGCACAGCGTGGTGTCGGAGTCAGAGGACAACCTGGAGAGTGAGTTCTCTCCTCCCATCCTGACACAGGCTCTGAGCCATCTCACCAGCCTATGCATCCAACTCTCCTGATGTGTCTAGTTCTTGTGAAAACCCTGGGCTACACAGAAAAAACCTATCTCAGGAAAAATATATATGGTTTATATGTGTACATACATGTATATATTTTTTAAAGGAAAAGGAACATTTTATTTTTATAGTTAACTACCAAATTGCCAAAGTGGCAAAGTGTCTATGTGAAGATCTGCCACCAATATACCAAAGTTGGTGCCACTGGCAATGTCAGGAAGCATTGTATATATGTACATATATAAGTATATGAATAATCTACTTATACATATGTATGTATATATGTGTGCATGGATAAGTATCTGAGTGATCATCTATTTATACATATGCATGTATATACGTGTGCGTGGATAAGTATATGAGTAATCTACTTACATATATGTATGTATATACATGTGCATGGATAAATATCTGAGTAATCTACTTACATATATGTATATATATACGTGTGCATGGATAAGTATATGAGTAATCTACTTACATATATGTATGTGTATATGTGTGCATGGATAAGTATATATGAGTAATCTACTTACATATATGTATGTATATACATGTGCATGGATAAGTATATGAGTAATCTACTTACATATATGTATGTGTATACGTGTGCATGGATATTATATATGAGTAATCTACTTACATATATGTATGTGTATACGTGTGCATGGATATTATATATGAGTAATCTACTTACATATATGTATGTGTATATGTGTGCATGGATAAGTATCTGAGTGATCTACTTACATATATGTTGTGTTGCCCAGCCATAGTCATAGTTCTATAAATTCTTCTGTCAGGAAATAATACCAAACATTCTATTTTGTATTTAACTATTCATCTGTTCATTCATTTGTGAGAGTCTTGCTGTAGCTCTGGATGGTCTGAA
Organism: Micromys minutus; assembly: GCF_963924665.1. Classification (NCBI taxonomy): domain Eukaryota; kingdom Metazoa; phylum Chordata; class Mammalia; order Rodentia; family Muridae; genus Micromys; species Micromys minutus. Next base: position 347,788 of record NC_137977.1, on the reverse strand, counting down.
ACTAGCTATGAAAGCCAAGCTGATCTACAACTCACAGCAATTTTTATGCTTTAGCCTACCAAGTACTGAAGCCACATGTCTGAGCCACCACACTGGGTGCTCAGGAAACATTTTTAAACAACTTCATTTTCAAGTGCCAGACATTGGGACTAGCTGGATTCAGCCTTTGGACAAGGCTGTCTTGGCTGCTGGGAGCCCGTGGAACAGCTCTCCTGCTACAACACGTCAGTGAGCTGAGGCAGGCTGGAGGTAGCCCACCTCTGCCAGGTCTTCCCCACTCTCGCCCCCTAGCCCCAGCAGCAGCCCAGCCTGGGTCCTGTGCCAGGTACTTCCCTGAACTCTGCACAGATGCTGCCAGCAACCCGGGGCTCCCAGGTCTGTGTAGTGTCGCTTTGGCTGTGGCAGGTCTGGATTTCTACCCAAATGACTTGGCAACCAGAGAGAGAACTCTGGCCCCAGCTGCTGAAAAACACTGACTTTCTAGAGATTTCTGAGTCATGTGGGAAGAAAAACAAGTGCAGGTGTATATTTTCCTATTCATACATAGGAATGTGAAGGCTGGGACTTAAAGAAAATACATTTATATTCAAAATGAGATACACAGGAAGTCCCTGAGAGTGTCCACTGCCCACTCAGCTCCAGGACAGTCAACAGCCTCTTCTGTGGTGACATCCAGGACTAGACCCATGAAGAGTCCTCCACCCAACTATGACAGCATGTCAGCTTTCCTTTCCCCAGAGTTTCAGTCACACTGGGCATGGCAGTACATCCCTACGGTCACTACCCTTGGGAGATGGAGGAAGAAGCATCAGAAGTTCAAGGTCAGCCTCAGTTAGATGCCAAGTTTGAGGCCATGGCCACATTGGGCTACCTGAGGTTCTGTCAAAATAAAGCAAAAAGGGTTCAGTTTATTAATTTGTTTCTCCTTTTGACCTTATAGGTCTTTCTTGTGCCAACCCCGAGGACCCCGTTGCTAGTCCACCCTGCTCACCAGCAAAGCCACAGGCAGAAGAATTTAAACCCGTCTATACTGACTTCAGTTCCCGTGCCTTAACCAAAGTCCAGAAGACTCAGTAGCCATCTAGAGGTGAAGAGAAACTGAAGATCGTTTTGATGATGAGGTATTGGCGCTTTTTAAACTTGAATTGGGAAGAGAAAATGCTTTCTCTGGTGCAGTAGGTGATAAACCTTTGCTTTTGGGTGCATTTGCTTATGGAGGTAAAACATGAAGCAAACAAATTGCTGTTTTGATGACATTGACTACTTTCTGTGACGTCTCCACCACCCTTCTCTGGAACATTCTCATCCTCCCCGACTGAAACTAACCACCCCACCTGTTTCCTCCAGCTCCTGACAACAGTCTTACAGAAGACCACACAGCAGCCAGCCATCATTGGCATGATTGTTTCATCTAGCAAACGCTGTTCAGAACCACCCATGCATGCTTCATGAGAGTTCATCTTTACGGCTATAGTCTACTGAGGACATAGCTTTCAATCTGCTCTGTCTGTGGACGCCTGCATTGTTTCTCCTCTCGGCTGTCATTAAGTCTGTTACGGACATGAGACATGAATCTGGGTTTTGTTTGTGTAAGGGAATTGTTGTTGTGACAGTAATGGGGTCTTTTGGGTGTTTTGTTTTGTTTTTAAGATGAGATCTTATACTGTCTGGGATCACTTTGAATTTACTATATAGCTGAGGCTCACCTGAAAGCCATCTCCTGAGGGCTGGGATTACAGGATCGTGCCACCAGCCCATCTCAGATAGTATGTGTGAGTGTGTGTTCGTGAACTGTGAGAATGTGTGTGATTGTGTGTGAGTGTGTGAATGAGTGTGAGCAAGCGTGTATGTGAGTGTGTGTGTATAAGTGAATGTGTGTGTTAGTGAGTATGTAATGTATGTGTGTGTGTGCAAATATATGCATGTGGAAGTTAGGAGGACAGCTTTGGAGACTCGGTCCTCAGGTGACTTCTGCCTTGTTTTGAAGCCAAGAACTTCATAGCCATTTGCCACCATCTTTCCATCCTCAACATCCTCACGCAGTGAAGATGGAGTGTCAGGAACCAACTTTATGTGACATTTACGTGTAAGTATGAACACAGCCATAGCGACCTTGTGCTGGGGAAGTGCTGAGTAAGCATGTGAAGTGACTGTTTTGTTGTGGTTTTGTCTTTGTTTCGGTAGCACTGAGGCTGACAAGTGGCCCACTGTGCCTGACCACAGAACTAAGAGTCACCATCATAGGGCCAGAGAGGTGGCTCAGGACACAAAGCACTCATTGCTCTTACAGAGAACCCAGGTTTGGTTCCCAGCAGCCTCAGTAGTTTACAACCATCATTAACTTCAGTTTTAGGGGATTTGACTCCCTCTTTTGACCTCTAAGGACACCAGACATGAACATGGTACACACACAATTATACACACAAAATAGAATAAATCAATCTAAAACAAACCCAGAAAAAGAACTCACCATCCCAAAAAGATAGTATTACGCTGGACATGTGTGCTTTAAGTTTAAATCACCGTGCTTATGAGAGCTATAAAACAAAAATGCCCCTAACCTATAAGCCCTGGTTGCCCAAGGACTGATAACTTCCTAGAATGCTGGAGGTTGTTGTTCATGGAAGGTAACAAGACACAGATTTTCACTTCTGTAAACAAGCCTGGTTGCCCCAACTGCATAGGATGAGCCTGGTCACACACAGGTAGGCAGGAAGTATGTCAGGATGTATGCTTGCCCCTGATTGGCTGAAAGTGGGAGGCATGTAGCCTTGTGGGGTTTGCATTTATAAACCTCTGTCTGTAAGTCACTGTAATACTCTTGGAATCTGGGTATGGGTCTGGCCAGGATCTATCATCCTGGTCAATATTTAATAAAGCTAGCTTCAAATTTGGATCAAAATTAGTGGTAGTGACCTTGATAGGATTAACACACAGTGGCCAGCCCTATAATTCCAGCACTGAGGAGACAAAGGCAGATGGATTGAAAATAGAGAGTAACCTGAGCTATATAGTGATACACACACACACACACACACACACACACACACACACACATACACATACACATCACATCACATACACACTCTCACACACACACTCTCACACACAGACACACATTACACACACACACATCACACACACACATCACATGCACATTCTCTCACACACACACTCTCTCTCTCTCTCTCTCTCACACACACACACACACACACACTCACTCACACACACAACTTTAAGTACTATGAGGCTACACTCGCTCCCTGTCTTGGTCTCCTCTCAGTTTAGGGCCCCTTGTAAATGCTTAGAGGGGAGTCATTAAATAGTACATCCCATAATAGCTGATCCTAAGACCATGAGTTCTTTTGGCTAACATGGAGCAACTGCTTTGGGGACCACTTAACACCACCCTGTGTTCAACGCCACCAGCAGGTGTTCTCAAAACCACCCTGAGCTTCCATGGCCACAGCCTCTTCAGTGATTCTTAGTGTGCAGAATTTTACACTTCCACCAATATCATTTCCTAAGACAAGCATGTTCTACATAGAAAATGAGATGAGCTTTGTTGGAGAGTATTTTACAGTATAAAAGCCAGATACACTGGAATTTTATACCACATCTGTTATGTTTTGTGCATGCAGAACATTCCAGAACAAACTTAGAAACTAGTTTATAAGATGTATATGTCTTATAAAGACTGTATGTTTCCATTGTCTGGCCACAGTATTTCCATTACATATTTTCACACCATACAATGAGTTTCCTTAGGAATTCTAGCTATACATCTCTGCCTAAGGAACAGGGTACCAGACAGTCACAAGCAAGTGCCAGAAAGTACATTTACACGAGTTCTATATTACTATCTGAAATGGAAACCAGCAGCCTATACCCTGCATCTCTTGGCTTATGTGCTGGATAATCAAATTTTAATAACTTCATTCTATATACCCATTCTTTATCTTTCAGCATTTATTATATAGATTTTTTTTACTAAACTTTTTTGTGTGCATATGGATGCTTTGCTGCATGAGTGTATGTGTACCTTGTGCCTGCCTGGTACCTATAGGGTTAAAGATGCTTGTGAGTGCACTGAACTAGGTCCTCTGCAGAAGCAGCAACTGCTATTAACCACTCAAGATTTACTTATGTTTCTATGTGTATGTGTGGGTCTACCACACATGTAAGTTGGTACCATTGTGTGGGGGTGCTTTTTACATATGGGTACCCCCAGAAACTAAAGCAGGGCATTGCATCCCTTGGAGCTAGAGGTACAAAGGGTTATAACTCATGTCACCCAACATGAATGCTGGGACTTGAGTCAGGCTCGCTGGAAGAGTAGGAAGAGCTCTTTATTGCTACACCATCTCTCTAGTCCCAAATATCTCCCCTCTCTCTCCAAAACAGGCTGACCTTGAGCTGAGCTCACTGTGTATGTAGCCTCATGTATGTAGCCCAGGCTAGCCTCATGCTCACAATCCCCACACCTTGGCCTCTTTAGTGCTGGGATTACACGTGTGCACCAACATCCCCAGCTTAAAATGCCTTTGATACAACAAGGTCCAGAAGGCAGCAAGATCAGTGAGGACCCTCTCTGAAAAGACTGTCAAGTCCCTGAGCAGTGACAGTGTGCAGATGTCTCTGGAGAGCATTCTTCCTGCAGAAACAGCCAGGCCCAAACCCCCAAAGCATGCTTAGGCCTGTGTGTTTGAGGAGCTGCTCTGTACGAACTGGACAGAGCACACTGCTGTCCACTGGTGACTGGCCATGAAGATTTGTGAACACATATGCAGCTGGGAAAGCTAGGCCTTCTGCTGTCACCAGATGTCCTTCCTTAGGATGTGCCTTAGGCATGGATACCTCCTCCTAGGCCATACCCAGATACCTCATGTGACAAACATGGGCCATCCAGCACGGTCACTACCAGCTCCATGTTACTATTGGGTATAACCATGTCAGCAACTCCACAGAGATACACTTAAAATATAAAATGTGTGTTGGGTTTCAGAAACATTTTTAAAGTATGTAGAAAAAAACAAGCAGGAAGTATAAAAACAGAAATCAAGATACTTCACTGATATCAGCTACATGCCAAAACAAATGGATTTTGTTTGTTCGGTTTTGCTTTTACAATATGACTATTAAAAAGTTTGTAGAGTTTTATTTGTTTTTTAGTTGGTTGATTTGGTTTAATTTGGTTTTGTTTTGTTAGTTTGGTTGAAACACACTCCTGCCTTAGAGTTTAGGCTGGTCTACCCAGGCTGTCCTAGAACTCATGGCAAGTCTTCTGCCTCAGCCACCTAATTGGTGGGATTTCAGACCAATTTCTATTTCCACTCTGGAGACAGAAACCATGATTGTTTGAGGCCTTCAGAGAAGACTATTCTGGCCTCCTCCATCCAGAGCTCCAGCACACGCTGTTCACCTTCCAGTAAGACTTCTAAACACATTGTTGCAATCCTCAGACCCCTGTGGGTGCAAAGTGCCCTTCCCCAGAAGCATCGAAGCCTATCCTAAAATGGTCTTGGAAAAAAAAAGACAGAAAAGGGCAGAGGCTGACCAGGGTGTGGCATGTGTTTCTAGCACTGGCTAAGGCTAACCAGGGTGGCATAGGTCTCTAGCACCAGCTATGCGTCCCAATGCCCTGTTGCAAGTTCTCACTCAAAGTTACCATATGCCACAGGAATGTCTCAGCCATGGTGCAGGCCAGCTTTGCATTACAGCAGAGCCATAGCCTGGTAACATGAGAGCCAGACCCGTGAGGTAGAAGCAATGGCTGCACCACAGACCAGTGTAAGACAGGCTTCGCGGAAGGGACTAGACACCAGAGGGCCATGCCTGAAGAAAAGGCTAAAAGCAACAGCAGTCAGAAGACCAACCTCACCAGGAAGAATTTGAGAGCTGAGCTCAGGCTAACTCTGAGGAATCTCATGGAGGCCTGGTAGACGGTGACTTCATCAGAGTTTCTATTACTCAACAAAACCCCAGGACCAAAAAGCAAGTTGGGGAGGAAAGGGTTTACTTGAGTTGTACTTCCAGATTATAATCCATCATTGGAGGAAGTTAGGACAGGAACTCAATTAGTAGGGAACCTGGGGTTAGGAGCTAATGCAGAAAGCCACAGAGGGGTGCTACCCATAGCTTGTTCAGCATTCTTGTAGAATCCAGGGCCACCAGCTGGGCCCTCACAAATTGATCACTAATTGAGAAAATTCCCTACACCTGGATCTCTTGGAAGTATTTCCTCAACTGAGGCTTCTTTCACTTTGATGACTCTAGCTTGTGTCAACTTGACACACAAAGCCAACCAGTACAATGACGTTAATGAAATAGAGTGGCCCATCGGAAAATCAGGCTTGGAGCACCAAGTAAAGAACATCATTTTGTTTTTCCTTTGGGGACAAAGAATCCTGTATCCCAAATTGGCCTCAAACTGCTATGTAACTGGGGATGAACTTGAATGTTTGATCCTCCAGAGTCTGCCTCCTGATGCTAGGAAGTGGGTACATGCCACTACACTGAATTCTGTGTGTGCCTCAGATTGAACCCAGAGTTTCCAGCATGCTAGGCAAGCACTCTACCAACAGAGCTATGCCAGCTACTTCCCAGTCTTCTAAAAGTCGGTCCTGATGCTGAGTCCTAGCTCTGGAGACCCTGAGGTGCAGTCTAAATTCCAATTTGCCTGAACATAATCTACATTAAGATTTCGAAAACCATCTTCTGGTAGATTCTAAAGAGAAGTCAGGTTGATAAGCTGGGTGATAACAAAGTCAGTAAGTTGCTTTCCTAGCAAGTGTGAGGACCTATGTTCAATTTCCAGAAACCGAATTTAAAAATTCAGGAACAGGACCAAAAAAACAAGGTGGATAACATCTGAGGAACAATAGGCAAGACTGTCCTTGGGCCCCCACATGCAAGTGAGCTCACACAAGCACACACATGAGAAAGCATGTTGAAAGCCAGAGTTTTCATGGGATAGGACAGCACTGCAAATAGCACCGTTCAAAGGGCCTGAAGAATAGCCCACGTGTGACTTAGCTTAGCTGTGTGACTCAGAGCTCTGAGTTGGAGGAGGTAGGGCCATTGCGTCACAGAACTGTTACATTAAATGCAGCTGTGTGCTTGGTCAGATTGTAGGGACCAGAGACCTGAGACATGTGTGCATAATTGGCTAGAGGTATGGCTCAGTGGCAGAGAGTGTTTACCTTAGACAAGGCCCAGGGACTCAATCCCCACGACAAAACTGTGTGAGTGTGTATGTGGGGGTGGAGGTGTGTGTGATTATGAGAAAGATCTAGCAAGAAAGGGGGTTGTGAATGTCAGGGAGACAGATTGGTGTGTGTGTGTGCATGTGTGTGTGTGTGTGTGTGTGTGTGTGTGTGTGTGTGTGTGTGTATAAGAGAGAAGAGGAGAAGAGGGAGGGAGAGAGAAACATGGGGCCAGCAAGAATGGCTAATTGGGTAATAGTAATTACCAACAAGTCTAACAACCTGAGTTCAGTCCTCAGGACCAACTCCTGCACACTGGCCTCTGACCTGTGCTCACATTTTAAGTATAGAATAGCTTGTAAATTGGGAAAGAGGTATAGAATCAAAGCCACCCTAAACCTGTGGTGTGCTTAGCACATTTTCAGCTTCCAGGTTTCTTGGTGTACATAGATATGAGGCTGCACAAACAGACAGGACTCTGAGAGAGTCTGGATCGAGAAGCTGGAGGTCTCCAGAGACTCGGGGAGATGTATGCTCAGAGAGGTGAAGAGAAAGCTCTTTCTTCCTTTCTGGCTCTTCTGTCTGCCACAGTGAAACGCGGGAGCCAGAAAGCAATTGGGACACTATAAAGAGGATGGCATTTGGGAAAGTGGCTGATAGGGTAGTTTGTGAATACCTGGGAAAGGATTCTCAGAAGGCAGTATCTCAAATCTGACCCTAACTACCTGCATACCAAGAGCTTTGCGATGACTTCCCAGCTTGGCCACTAGGTGGCACACACACAAAACAGCTCTGAATCCAACTGGTTTCCCATTCTTGAGTCTCAGAGAGTGGGAGACTGAGGCAAGAGGGCAGCCACAGTTTGAGGCCAACTTGGGCAACATAGTGATTTTCAGGCCATAGAGTGAGACCCTGCATTTCTTTAAATTGTTATCTAACCCACAGAAGATTGATGGGATCTATGGCTTCATCTAAGAAAGCTGTGCATCAAATCCTGTGTTCCATGGGATTTATGTGTCTGTGGTGCTGAGAACCAATCCAGCAGGAGCATGCTAGGAACGGTCTACAGATGAGCTAAACCCTAAGACACCACACAATTTTGGACTCTAATATGTTATCCACTGTACCTGAGCACACCCCACTAACATTCAGTAACGTTCCCATGAGACTGGGAAACCAACCATATTAATCTGCAAAATGCCCAGAATCCAATGCAAAATTAATTGGCATACTGAAAACTTGGAAAACCGAAACACACAAGATTGTACAGATGTTAAAATTACCTGACAAAGGCCAGAGAGACGGCTCAGACAACGGTGGAGAATTATCCTCTAACCTCCACAAGCATACTGTGGGGTGTACAGCCTCCCACCATATACCAAAACAGAAAAGCAAAATAAGGAAAAACTCCAAAAAGTAAGGCCAACGTGGGAAGGTGGGTCCTCTTGGGTAGACAGAAAGAGTAAAGGAGAAGTGGGGGGAGGGAAAGCTTAGCAGGAGGGTTTGGTTTGGTTTGGTTTGGTTTGATTTGGTTTGGTTTGGTTTGGTTTGGTTTGGTTTGGTTTGGTTTGGTTTGGTTTGGTTTGGTTTGGTGTGGTTTGGTGTGGTATGGTATGATGTGATGTGGTGTGGTGTGGTATGGTGTGGTGTGGTCTGGTCTGGTGTGGTCTGGTTTGGTGTGGTATGGTGTGGTCTGGTTTGGTTTGGTGTGGTGTGGTGTGATGTGATGTGGTGTGGTATGGTGTGGTTTGGTTTGGTTTAGTTTTGTGTCCCTGGGATCTAACAAAATGAAGAGCTTTAGACATATTACAGAAACCTTCTAACACTCACCTTCATCCCAGCCCTAACTGGGAGGTTTTGTTTATTTGTTAATGGTTTAATTTGTATTTATTTGTTTGTTTGTTGTTGGTTTGTTTGTTTGATGTGTATGTGTTTGTGTGTGCATGTATGTGTGCACATGTATGCACATGTGTGTGTGTGCAGAAGTAAACACATAAATAAATGCACAAGAGAAGTGTTGATGGGAAGATGAACAGATCCTGGGACCCTGAGATGACACCACAAGGTTCTCACTTATCACCAGTGTGTGAGAGCGCAAGAAGGAAGGAACCCTGCAGAAAAGACCAATCGAGAAAATAAGAACAGAAAACCCTGTACAGTTCCAGCAAAATGCATAAAATCTGCCAATTTGAGAAATTCAGCAACCCCCAAAAATATTAAATTCTTTTAAAGAAAAAAATTTAATTAGGGCCAAAGTGCTTAAAGCAAAAGAAACAAAACAAAAACACAAACCTCTCAGAAAGAACCAGACTCCTTCCTTAAACAATGTGCAGAGACCAGGACAGTTGCTCAAGAGACCTTCACACCTAATCAAGGCCTCAGGAGCTGGAGGACATGAGACCTTTCAGTAAAAATGCCAAAAGAAAACTTTCAACCCAGAATGCATCTAAGAGCTATGGTTGGAGCAGTAGATGCTTGCCTTGTGTGTTCAAGGCCCTGGGCACCATCCTAGCACCAAAAAGAAGAAAGGCAGGAATCAATATCCAACAACAGCAACAAAAACCCTTAATAATGCAGATAGAATAAAGATCTCAGAATTTAAAACATGAAATGTATTGACTATGTATGCTCTAAAAATAACTACCTTGAATAAATCAAGAAGATTTTGGAACAAGATGAATGAAGAAAAGAAGGGATGAAATAAACATTCTGGTAAATATTAATGAATTAGTTTTTTTCTCAAGTTCTTGAAAACAGGCTTGAGTGACTGAAAACCACTGGGCTTGTCTGGTACCATGCCTGACACATTACTGTAAGACAGGCACACAGGGAACAGGCACACTGGCACACAGGGGACAGGCACACAGGAGACAGGCACACAGGCACACAGGCACATAGGGGACAGGCACACAGGAGACAGGCACACAGGCACACAGGCACACAGGCACACAGGGGACAGGCACACAGGAGACAGGCACACAGGCACACAGGGAACAGGCACACAGGCACACAGGGGACACAGGGAACAGGCACACAGGCACACAGGACAAACCGATAAATATCCTAAAGTCAATGTTGTGGTGAGGTGTCTCTACCTTCCAGTCTTCATACATCCATGTAGGACACAAAGGTGTGTCTTGTAATGTTTGAGCCAACTTCTAAAAACAGTCTACAAGTAAATAGAGGTTTTTAAACCGTAGCAGAGGGCTAAGGGGATGCCTCTAGGTTTTTTAGCCAGGCATGGTGGCTGTCATGTCACTGCAGTACAGAGTGAGAGGAGACAGAAGTCCCTTACGGCTTGGTTGTAGCCAGCCTAACTCAATGGGTAAGCTTCAGGCTCAGTGAGAGATCCTGTCTCAATACACAAACAGACCTGAGGGATCAACAAGGGAAGACACCCGAGAAAGACCTATGACACAGCACAGATACACACAAACCCACACTGCATGCACACATGCACATACTTACAGATATGCTACATATCCACAGCACAACACACACACTAAATCAATCAACAAGGAATATGTAAAAATAAAACCACAATAGAGACATTGGCGTGACTATTTACAGCAGTGGTACTCATGAGAGCTCCGAACAGAAGCGACACGCATGTCCTTCAGCCAACTACAATACACCCATACTCGGAACACGTGCACGTGAAATCAATGAGACGGAGTAAGGGGGTGGATTGTAACTCCTAGGTATGCAGGGTGTCACCATCGAGGAGATCTGGTTGATCCCCTTTGTATAAGGTTGCCATGGCTACAAACAAAATAACAACACCCACGGAGTGACTTAGACAATGGTGGTCTATCTCTCTGTGTCTGCTGGGAGGAGATGCTGCTCCAAGCCTTGCCCTGACTCTTCCCTGCCTGTCTCCTTTTCCTGTTACAGTCAGTACGATGTGAGTACAGGCACATATGTACCACCTCACACATGTGGCCCGCTAGCAAGAAACAAACAACCCTTGGAAGTTGGTTCTCTCCTGCCACCTTGTGGGTCCACTGACTTGAGTCACTGGCCCAGCTGCCTGTACTTTTTGACCTACAGAGCCACCAACCAGCCCTAAATTCCCTACTTTTGTAAGGACACTTGTCACTCGGTAAGGAAGTATCTAAAGACCTGATTTTAACTTGATCCCTTCTCTGAAGACATTTCTTTCCAGTCCTCACGTTCAAACATAACAGACACTAAAATTTAAAAATGAACGGGGGACATAATTCGGCTATAAGCAGCCAGGTGGAATCTTTATGAGCTATTTCATGCTGCTTCGTACAAACTGATAAATATCCTAAAATCAATGTTTAAAAGATTTCTAAATACAGAGAAGAAAGAGAAAAGATGAGAAGAATTGAATCAATATGAAAGTGTTTTTTCTGACCGCCATACATCCAAGTACTTAAGAGTTATGCAGCAAACTTCTGTACAAACAGATCACAATGAATTGCATAACAAAAATAAGTATTGTAATTTAACCAACTGAGGGGCAGATAAAACTACTTATGGAAGGTTGCATGCCATAAAATGCTTATACTGAATAAACTAGACTGCCATTTAGTTTTGGAACAGGATCTTGCTATATATATAGTATAGGGACACCCAAGAAGGCCCTGAACTAACTGTCCTTTCTGTCTGTCTTCCAAGCCCTGGGATTACAGGCGTGCCCCATCACTGTGGGTCTTAAATGACTATGTTCTATCTTCTCAGTGGGACAGTATCACAATTAAGCAGTATTGAAGATGGCGGGCCATGGTGGTTGAGGCAGAAGTGTAGTTCAAGGCCAGGCTGGGACGCCATGTGGAGGAAATGAGCAAGAACACAGTTTTTCAATATTTATCGTATATTTGTATTCTGTTTAATTAAAATAAAGTTCACATAACATAATCCTTAACTGTTTTAAAGGACCTATTCACAACATTGCACAGACATCTCCGAGCCCTCTGGACATGTCTTCACAGAACAAAATCGTGCAACTGTCAAACTCACTCTACCTGCTTGCCTCTGCCCGTGGCAAGCGTGTCTCCAGGGGTTCACCTACTCTGGACAGTTCAGATGGATGGAATCATATAGTCTCTAACTTTGTTCTTTGGTGTGACCAGACCAAAGTTCTACTACAGGAACATGGCCCATTCTGCTGGTTTGTTGTTTGGTTTGTTTTAGGCAGTGCTGGACCGAGGGTATCAGTGCTCTTTTCTGCCGGCTACAGCCCCAGCCCTACGCACGCCTGCCGATGGACAGCTATCGACTTGAGCTCCTGGGTTCACCTCCCTTGGTTTTATACCCAGGAGTGGAAGTGCGGGTTGTAGGGTCACTGTAGATTAGCTTTACAAGACCTCCAATCTGGTTTGACTGTGACTGTGCCATTTGCTATTCCAACCAGTAGTGTGCCGAGATCCTCGTTCCTCCAAGTCTTCACCAGCCCTCACTACTGTCTGTATTTCTGTCTGCTCCTCCTTGTTAGCATGCTTCTTACACTACTGTGTGCTACTGTAACACAGCTCCTGAGACTGTGTAATATATAATGAGAAAAGGTTTATGTTCACAGCTCTGGAGGCTGCAAAAACCCAGGACCAAGGCTCTTTCACCTTGATACAGCAACTACTGAAGGTGGGAGTCAGGGAAAGGGGCAGGGAAAGACAGGCACACAGGCAGGCAGGCAGGCAGGCAGGCAGGCAGGGGTAGAAGGAGACAGGATAAGAACTGAACATGTGATTTTTATAAGGGACCATCTGAGGAGATATAAACACACTTATGGTAACAGCATGGATCCTTTTGTGAGCTCAGAGCCTCTGGAGCCTAATCTCATGGTAAGGGGTCCACCCCTTAACACCAATGCTCATCAACTGAGATTCCCAGAATGCTTTGTGGGGAACCTTTCACCAAGTGCACTCACTAGGGCCCCTATTGACATCCCCCTGATGCTGGAGGTCTTTCTGTGGCTTTTTGACCTTTGTGCGCCTTAGTTTTTGTTGGTATTTGAAAACTCTCTTAATATGCTTTTTTAGAAATAAAACAAGAACTCATTTTTTTTTAATTGTGTTCTTTTTTTTTTTGGAGACTAGTTCTCATTGTGGATGAGGTTGGCCCAAGCTCACGCTGTAGCTTAGGCTGCGCCTGCATCCTGCACTTATAGCAAGCTTCCTGTCTTCTCTCTCCTCACAAATGCTGGGATTATGGGAATGAGCCCTTAAGTCTGGCTAGTCAAACTATTTTTTAAAGGTTCCTTTGTTTTTCATTTTATGGATCTGAGTGTTTTGCCTGCGTGTGTGTGTACTGCCTGTGTGTTGATCTCATAAAGTAGAAGCTGTAGACAACTGTGAGTTTCCGTGCGGGTTCAGGGAACCAGATGCACATGGAAGAACGGTGTCCTTAACTGATGATACATCTCTCCAGCCACTAAATAAATCAATTCTAAAGGACAAAAATTATGATTGGGTATAAGAGGAAGTGGCTATAGTAGAATAGTGGCCCCTGGTGACCCCAACATTCTAGTTCCTGAGATCTGTGAATACATTACTTAACTGAGCAAGGGGCCAGCAGATGACCAGGGACCCTAAACTAGAAATGATCCTAGATTTGACAGGACTGAGGGACTCACAAGAATTCTCCATGGGATGAGTGCAGAGGACAAAACCAGTACGGAGACATGATGGCGGAAAACAGAGGTCCAAGGCAAAGCCACAGAAACCAAGACAGAGAAAGGCCTGAAGACACTGACCTTGGTGGACAGCTGTGAGCCCAGGGGTGCACACACATGGGAAAGCTGAGAAAGCAGGCTCTGCCCCAGAGCCTCTGTAAGCCTGGCCACACCGTAGTCTCAGAACTTGTCATTTCCACATGATTAATTTTCAGTGCTCTCAACCACTGAGTTTGCGCAGTTGCCTCTACAAACCTAATACAAATTAATTCAAACACAAACGTACTTTTCCTTCAAGAACTTTTCTTCTCCACCCTCCCGGTGCTGTGGCTTTTAATACGGTTCCTCGTGTTGTGGTAACTCCCAACTATAAGATTATTTTTGTTGCTGCTTCAAAATGTAATTTTGCGACTTATAAATCATACTAAACAGCTGATATGCAGGATTTCTGATGTGTGATCCCTGTGGAAGGGTTGATCTACCCCCAAGAGGTCCCCCCAACACTGAGAGCTGCTGGTCTAGAACAGAATGCAGTCCCTTAGCCTCCTCAAGGCTGTTTTTTTTCTCAAGAGGCACAGCTGAGTCCTGTATCTTCTGTTGTCCTGAATGTGAATCCTGCCAGTGGCAAAAGAACCCATTTCTGGAGGAACGCTAGGCTCAGGGGCTCACATCTGTCACCCCAGCGCATGAAAGGTTGATGCAGGAGAACCACTCTAACTACAGACAAATCTACAGAGAAGTTCCAGGCTGAATTGGGCTACGGAATGAGACAACGTCCCTTGCAGGATAAATAAGTAAATACCAGTAAGATAGCTATCCTCACAGCAAAGCTGAGCCTGGGTTCTTGTTAGGCAGGCTTTGGAGAAAGTGTGAAAGGGCAGGAAACCCTTCCCTTTCCCAGTTTCAGAGCCCAGGCATCTCTATTGTTATTTCTACCAGAAGGAATAACATTCATACCATAAGTATGAATAACGAAAAAATTAACAACACTTTATACCTCATGATTTTGGATTTTAATTTTAATCATCTTCTTTTTATTTATTTGTTTGTTTATTTGTGCATTTTAGGGGGCAGTTAAGGCAGGCTTTGCTGTGCAGGCCAAGCTTGATTGGAACCCAGTTTGTAACCCAGGATGGCTTCAAAAGCTGAGCAATCTTCCTGCCTCAGGATCCCAATTGCTGAGATTGCAGGTGTGAGTTCAGGGAGCCTGGCTTCACACTGAATGTAAACACAACAAATGCACAGAGGGTGGCAGGTCCAAGACATGGGCACCCAAAGTTCTCACAAGGCAGAAATGGTCAAGGTAGTTCACTGGGGCCTCTCACAATCTAAGTCCTTCCTAAAGAGCCTATCAGATAGCATGTACCCCAATACTGTCACAGCGGGAACAAGGTTCTAACATACAAAGTTTGGGAGGATGTCAACATTTAGATCAGAGCAGGGCTGAGAGCCCACAAGGACACTTGTTCCCTAGGGAGTGACATTCTATTATTAATAAGAATAATATGGATGGAGGAATAACTCAGTGGTCAAAAGCACTGGCTGCTCTTCCAGAAGACCTGGGCTCAACTCCTTCAACCCACATGGTGGCTCACAACCATCTGTAACTCCAGTTCTGAGGTACCCATAGGCACACGGCATGCACACGGGGCACAGACATACATTCAGGCAAAATACTCATGTACATACAGTAAGATAAATAAATCTACATAAGACACGGCGGAATGCTGAGAGCATATCAAACCTTTCTTTCACTGTGATGAAATATCATGGCAGGACAGCAGGTGGCGGGGGGCAGGGACTGAGAAGCTGAGGGAGTGAACTGAAAGAAGGTGGAGGGTTTTATCTCTCAGCGCTTACCCCAAATGACACACTTTCTCAGCAAGTCTGCATCACCCAACCGTCTCCAAACACCTTCACCAACAGAGACCAAGTGTTCAAATGCCCAACACAATGAAGATATCTCCCATTCAAACCACCACGGCTAGAGAGGCAACCATCCGTCAAATGCTTGCCTAGCATGTATGAAGCCCTGAGTTTAATCCCTGGCTCCACATAAACTTCATGTGGTGCGATATTCCTCTACTACATAGAAAGTTCAACTTCAACTTGGGCTACACAAGACCCTGCCTCAAAACGGAAATGGTTTTCCATCTAGTCCTGCTGCTGAACATTGAGATTTTGAAGGAAATGGTTTTCCATCCAGTCCCTGCTGCTGAACATTGAGATTTTGAAGGAAATGGTTTCCCATCCAGTCCCTGCTGCTGAACATTGAGATTTTGGTAATGCAGACCATACCTAGTTGCAGGCTTGAAGTTGGCATTGGATTTTTCTGCTCTCCGCTCATTTTGTGAGCCTTGATGGGATCCAAGGCATTCAATTGTCTCATCGCACAGAGTGCAGCCAACCACACGTGACATTTTGTAAACCAGTGGTTTGGAAGACCACAGCCCATGACCAAATATAGCTTAATCAGAAGGTAGGCCAGCATGTTTATATCCATAAAGCAAAAATAGATATTCTCTTTTTTGCAACTTTGCAAGAAAGAGAGAAAGGAAATGCTCTTGAAAGCGATGAAGGCTGGGGTGAGGCAGGGGAGCATTGTGTTTCTCCCTACGTAGTATTGACTGGAACTTGCTATGTGGACTATGCTAGCCTTGACCTCTAGTTTAGTGCTTCCTGACCTTCCTGAGATTACAGGAGTGTGCCATCAGCCCAGCAAGAAGAGTCTTTTCAAAGGGTCATTAGTAAGCCCTATGGTAACACATCACTGTAACCCCAGCACTCTGGATGCCAAGGCAAGAAAACAGCTGCAGGTTAGACCAAGCTACACCAAGTCCAGGGTGGGTTGTGTAATGAGACTGACTCACAAACACAAAACCAAACAAGAAAAAAAAAATGTATATTGTCCAGTATCAATGAAATCTGGAAAACATGAGAACATAAAATAACACAAATCATGAAGCAACGTGTTAACACTTAATATTAGAAAGATCATTCTCCCAGAGATGAGGAAATTCTAAGCGAAATCTTAGAGTCTTAAAGCAGCACAGGATGTTACTGACAAGTATATCCCAATTTACCCTTGGATTGCTCCTTATTAGAGATGAAATAATGTGTAGTGTTGTGCTTGGGACTAAGGGTGCTGCTCAATGACAGAGTATCTGACCAGCACACTGAAATACCTGGTTTCCATCCCCAGCAACACATAAAATCAAGGTGCTCTGGTACAGGCTTGAATCATCAAATCTGGCAGTCAGGAGAATAGAAATTAAGGTCATCTTCAGCTTTATTATAAGTTTGAGACTCGTCTCAGCTATATGAGACTCTATCACCTCTCAAAGTGAACATAGGGCTTCTCAGTGGTTAGGAGAAGAGGACCCAAATTCAGTTCCCAGCACCCATGCGGGGCAATTCACAACCGGCCGTATTCCAGCTCTAGGGAATCTGATGCCCTCTCCTGACTTTCTCGTGTGCCTATATGCACTTGGTACCCAAATGTATACTCAGACACGTATACATAAAATAAATAATGAAATAAATCTTTGTTTTTCATTTTAAATGTATATATTGGACATAAAATTCACCATTTTTGATCATTAGAAAACAACACAGTGGCATCTGTAACAGTCACATGCAACAGTCTCAGAATTCATTACATCAAACTGAAACTATGTAGCCATTAAGTAACAATTTCTCTCCTAGCTCCTGAGAACCTTGGTTTCACTTTCTGTCTTTGAATTTGCCTATTCTAGGCGTTCTTGTAAAAGGACTCACTGAATAACATTCATTTTGTGACTATTTTGCTTGCCTAACGTTGGGGGCGGTGGGGGAATGGGCAGTTAATCAATGTATTCAAATTTCATTCCTTTGTAGCACTTAATAATGTTCTATAACAGGTGTACAATTACATCTCCTAGATCATTCATGTGTGGGTTAATTTGGATTGTTTCCACCTTTTGGTTATTGGAAACAATGTTGCTTTTAAGATGCGCCTGTTTTGTTTTGTCTCAATTATTCTGAATATGGACACAGAATAGTAGAACAAATGCTGTTTCTGTCTTTAAATTGTTTGCAAAGCGGTCATACTGTTTTTCCTAATGGCTGCCACATTTTATACTCCCACTAGCAACCTCAAGAGTTTTGGTTCCTCTGCTTCCGGTTTGTTTTTTCCATCACTGTTTTTAGTGGCCATCCTAACAGACAGACACTGGCATCTACTTGGGTTTTAATTTTCAATTCCCAGTGAGTCTAACTACAGCAATTAAAGAGTGAGACTGGCTGACGCCACAACAGAGTTAAGACAAGGGAGTTCAGAAAATACCTGTTATTTCCTGGCCTTGAGACTAACATTTGCACCACATTCCTGTCAGGTACATTTTGCATGCAATTGTTAATAAGGTTAAAGTTTGGGAGAGTCCCTCCTGGTTAAAGGAAGACAAAAGAGGGAGGATACGGGGGCCTGGTGAGAGTAGAATTCAAATTCAGGATGAGGATCTAGGGCTGGCATACCTAGCTGCTGAGCAAACCCACAGACAATAGACAATAGAAACGTGCTTCTGTTAATCTGACCCAAATTGCCTATCTAAAATTAAATTCTGAGGTAAAGACTAACCCGCATCTGAGGCACACCAGTTTCCAGACAAGATTCCAGAGCAGAACAGACACAATGAATAATGGGAACCTCCCACATACTTGACTAAGAAATTGATATGGGGAACAATGTTGGAGGAATGTAATCTCTGCAGTAGGTGAGTGTCGCAGTCTCGAGGTCAGAGAGATTTGAGTTCTAACCTCCACAGGGACACCAACTATGACTTTAAGTAATTGTCTTGGCCTTGCTAAGCCCATCTCCGCCTCTGTAAACTGGTCATTTACAACCATTCTTTCAACAAATAATAACTGGGTACCTTACAGTGTGCCAGCCCCCAGTATGGTTTCTAAACAGTATAGATACAGTCTCTATTATGGAAAACTGGAAAGAGCATCAGTAAGTCTATACAAGTATACGTTCATTAAAACTTTCAGGCTGGGGCTGGGGCTCAATTAGTATGCATTAGCATTTATGAAACCCTGGGTTCTAAAACCAGGCATATGGTGTCTGCCTAAAATCCCAGCACCCAGGAGATGAACACAGGAGAGCCAGATGCTCAGGAGCATCCTTAGCTATGTAGCAAGTTCAAGGCCAGCCTGGAAATCCTGTCTACATGAAAGCCTGTCTCAAAATAAATGAATGAGAAGATAGGGAGATGACTCAATGCTTACTATGAAAGTCAAAAGATCCAAGTTCAAATCCCCAGCTCCCAAATAATAATTGGGGATGATCATGCATGCATGACTGTGACACCTAAAATACAATAGAGAATGAGAGGAAATACAAAATGTACACATAGGAGGTGATCAAACAAACAACAGGCTTTATACACATGTAGAAGGGCAGGATAAAGAGAATGAGAGGAGGGATGCTTTTGGACCAGTCGCTGAGTTCTATGAAACTTCTGAGGATGTCCAGGAGCCACCAAAGAAAAAGGGGCTTCCCAGCAGAGCCCAGCAGAGGAGTCTGAGAAGAACTTGAAAAGTGAAGGGTTGGGCAAGCCAGGGAGAGGGGCTCCAAGAAAAGAGGTCAGCACTGCCTAACCCTGACACTAAGATGGGCACTAATGAGTGTGGTGTGCCTGCAGGGAGGTGTGGAACCAGAGCAAGTTCAGGAGTGGGGTACAGAAGCAGGACTGCCATTGCTGTCACAGAAGATATCCAAGGGGACACAAGGAAACTCTAACTCCAGATGCTTCCTCAAAAGCCACCAGGAGCAAGGAGAGTACCCCTGGAGCAGACAGGGACAAAACAAGATAAACACCAGCTCAGCAGTGTGTGTGTGTGTGTGTGTGTGTGTTTTCAGAGGACAACCAACAACTTTCCAGAGTCTCTTCTTCCACCACGTGGGTCCCAGAAAATTATATTCAAATCAACAGCAAGTACCTTGCCAGCTAAGCCGTCCATCCCTCTGGCCCCAGTTTTGGACCTGAGCAGCACTGCATGTGGATTCCCAGCAGGGTGTGACTGGGAGTACCTTGGACAACCCTTGTGGAGTCACCTTGCCCTTCACCCCACCAGAACACCCTGATTTTCCAGGTGAAGGAAGTAGGGTGATGGAGGAAAGGAGGCCAAAGGTTGCTGGAGCCTGGGCCTTATCTGTGGTGGCTGGGGTGATTAACTGTCTGTGTGTCACCTCCTTGCCAGACTGTCCTTTCCTCACACTTTTAGTGGAATGATAGCCTGGGGGTGGGGTGAGGTGGGGGGCAGGGGACAAGCACCTACAGCCAGGATGACAGACACCTCATCTTTAGGGTGTTTTGAGGGGAGCACAGACAACCCCTCTTCCCAAGAGAAGGCCTCAAATCCTGGAGCA
Source organism: Micromys minutus (assembly GCF_963924665.1). NCBI lineage: Eukaryota > Metazoa > Chordata > Mammalia > Rodentia > Muridae > Micromys > Micromys minutus. Next base: position 327,537 of record NC_137977.1, on the reverse strand, counting down.
CAGAACCTGAGGCCTGTCATTAGTCTAAACCAGGAAGGCTTGCCACTCCCACCCTGGCCTTCCCCTCACACACTGGCTCCATTGTTGATAAACAACTCGGCTGTTTCTCTTAAGTGGCTAAAATTTGGCTCAGCTTCCAAGGCTTTTCCTGGTCAGATCAGGTGACCGATCCTAGGAGACATTTGGAGAGAGAGAGAGAGAGAGAGAGACAGGATCACCTGCTACTGCTTTCCCCTTGGAGGCAGGTGAGACTAAATCCATTTAACAGACCGGCTGCGGCCAGTTTACAAATAAAACTGGGCCATGAAAGCCGCCTTTGTTCCGCAGAGGCGGCCTTCCTGGCGCTGGGGTTAGATTAGCAATTTGTCCTTTGTGAAAGGCTTACCTCATTGTTTTAATGTTTATTTTCAATTTGCATCTTCTAGCAGTTTCCACCCAGCTCCAGGGCCTACTTCCCCCACATCTCACTGCTCATTTTACCTCCAGTGGCAGGGACCAGCACCCCTGAACCGCGTGCAAATCAAGTTTCTTCCTGAACAGGTCAAGTTCTTTGGCCCTCACCTGGTGAGGCACAGAATAGGAAGGCCCATCCAGGAAGGAAAGATGCTCTTCCGGATAAAGGAATCTTTCTCACCTGAGATTTCGAACACAAAACTGCACTTGATATCTGTGAATCATTCGATGCTAGTCTGCCCTGGCACCGCTGGGCAGGTGTCCAGAAGCCCGGAACTTCCCTTTGCACTGGTTGTCTGACTCAGAGGTACAAAGATGCAAGTCTTCACGGTGACCGTAGGATGAGCAGGGTTAGGGCCCAACACGTCCTCTCCAAAAGAACGGGAAGTCTTAAGCACCTAGCTGTACATAGTTCTGTACCAGAGGAATGGTACCATCCCAACTCCCTCACCTGGGGTATTTTTGCCTGAGGATATTTTTATGCCTTGCATGTTAAAAATAAGATAAAATAATAGAGCCTGGGGAGATAGGTCAGAGGATAGGCATCATTGCTTTGCCAGCACAAAGACTTGAACTTGAATCTCCCAGGCATGCCTAAAAAGAGCAACTTCAGGCTCAGAGAGAGACCCTCTCTCAAGCAAAAAGCTTCACGAGCAAGCTCGTGCACACGCTCACGCGCGCGCACACACACACACACACACACACACACACACACACAAGTTTTCCCACTTCCCTACCCCTTCATGCCCCTACCCCTCTCCCCTGAGACAGGGTGTTTTCGTATGGCCCTGGCTGTCCTGGAACTTGCTCTATAGACTAGGCTGGCCTCAAAAGATCAGCCGCATCTCTGCCTCCCAAGTGCTGCCACTGACGCTGTGAAGCCACCAAGGTTTTGTTTGTTTGTTTGTTTGTTTGTGAGACAGTGTCTCAGATAGCCCAGGTTAGCCAGGAACTCTGTAACTATGTGAGAATATTCTTAAACTCCTGATCCCCGCCTCTACTCTCCAAGGGCTAGAATTACAGGTGCTCACTACCACCATGCCAGGCCAAAAGACCAAGAAGAAACCTTGTAGGACTTGATTAGACCTATGACGATATAGCTCAGGGGTAGATCATTTTCCTAGCAGGCACAACGCCCTGGGCTCAACCTTTAGTATGGCAAATTAATTAACAAAACTAACATAAAAATGAGAAATCTTGGGCATTGGCTATAGGTCCCGTGGTGTGTACAAGTCTCCCAGTCTGATTTCCAGCACTTCAAACTAAAAATGTGCAGGCTAGGCACTTCCCAGCATCAGGAGGCAGAGTCAGAAAATGTCTGAGTTCGAGGCCAGCCTGATCTACAGAGTGTGTTCCAGGACAGGTAGGTCTACATAGAGAGAAATTAAAATCAAATTGAAACCCATTCCCACCAGCATGGTGGTTGGTGCTCAGCTGTTACTCAGCATTGGAGGCAGAGGCAGCAGATTAGGGGCTGAAGGTCATCTCTGAAGTGGATTCCAGACCAGCCTGGACAGTCAAGTCCTGTCGTAAAAGTAAATAAGTCAGTGACTTCAGACACTCACCATAGCTCATCATATGTCTCAAGCAGATCACTATAATAAAGAGATATTGACCAGGATCGTGTTGGTCAAAGGAAATGGAGGGCACAGAAAGACTCTGGTGCCTATTTCTTAATGTTGCTGTGACCCCCAAACTCGTGTGTGTGTATGTGTGTGTGTGTGTGTGTGTGTGTGTGTGTGTGTGTGTGTGTGTGTGCTGGGGGGTATTTGTTTGTTTCAGACACATAGTCTCAGCTAGCCTCAAACTCATTTTGTAGCTGAGGATGATCTTGAATTCTTGATCCATCTCTCAAGTACCAGGATTACAGGTGTGTATCACCACATGGGTCTGACTCCCAGAACCACTCTTAAAATGTAAGTGATGTGGCTAAGAACACTGGCTGCTCCTCTCTTCACAGCAATGGAACGGTGACTATGACAGATATGAGTTGCTTTGGTCACGGCATCTCTTCAGAGCAATAGAACTAAGACACTGCTCTTTCTGAGGTCTGAGGTTTGATTCTCAGCATTCATAGAACAACTTACAGTAAGTCCAGGTCTGGAGCAGCTGATGCCCTCTTCTGGTTTCCTTGGGCATCAGGCACACAGACACAGAAGCAGGCAAATCACATGACTGTATTCAGTAAATAGTTCTGTCATATTGGACTCTGTGGATGAAATGAAGAGATCCTCACAGTTTTCTCCAGCTTGGACTCCAAAGGTAAGCTATCCCTTTGTCTATACATCCTTCCTGCAGCCGGAGCATCCCACCAGGCATCAAGTCTTACCTTCCTAACTTCTGTCTTACAGATGCTAACCTTCACCAGATGTTCTGGAACAGGGAGACGACCCTTGATGCTGAGATAAAGACCTTCCTTCACCCGGTCACCTCTGCAGAACATTTTAGTCTTAGCCTTCACTGAAGCCTGAAGGAAACATTCTCTGCCTGCTACTCTAACCTACTCACCACCCTGAAGCTAGCTTTATATTTGTACCAATAAAACCAGCTGGTCAAGCCTCAGCCAGGCCTAGACACCTCAGAGTCTCCACACATGGAATCTTCCAGTTTCTGCTGCTCTGTAACATCTACAGTCATTGTATTGGCAGATACTGGTACACATCAGTGAGTGTGTGTGTCTGTCCCAATGTGCAGTGCACACTGATGGTCTTTAACCCTAACCCTGTCTGTCCAGATGAGTTTAATTAATGCAACCTGGCCCAAAAGGTTTCAGTGGAGAAAATTTTTAGTATGTGGAGTAAGGACTGGTTTTGTGGTATTTTGGTGACATTTGGGTCCTTTTGTCCCTTGTCTGAAGAGTCTTCCTGAGACTAAGCTAAAGAGACTCAGATTAATTGCATTGACAAAGGAAGTCTCAGAAATGCCCATCATAGACTGTTCTCTGGTTAAGTGTCATGAAAAGCATTTTAAACAAGCACAGCAAGCTGAGAGAGGAAAATATAAAACATATAGTTTGAATATTAAAGAGACACCAGGAAGTGAAATGGAGCTGAATCCTGAGTTCAAGGATATTAAATTAAATTAAGGGAATGGGACTTTGGGGCAAGATTCTACCCAGCTAAACTTAGATCCAGGCATGGTGGTACACACTTTTAATCCCAGGAGATAAAGCCAAGCAGATCTCTGAGTTCAAGGCCTGAGACAGAACAAGTTCTAGGTGGAGAAAATCTTAAATCCAGACATAGATGAACACACCTTTAATCCCAGGAGGCAGGCAGGCAGACCTCTGAGTTCCAGGTCTATCTACAGAGCAAGATCCAGGACAGCTAAGCTCAGGCAGTGAAGGAGTTGGGACAGAAGAAACTGGTGGTAATGTAGTAGAACACGGAGGTCAATGTTCCAGCTGTGTAAGCAGCAGAACTCAGCAGCTTTGGCCACGAGTCTCTGCCTTAATATTCAAGAGGGAAAAGAGACCACTGGGACAGTTGATGCTGGTCAGCTAGAGTTAAGAAATTAGTGGTGATTAAGAAGAGATCAGCCTCACTAAGGTGAAATCTTCTGGGAAGTGTTTTCTGAAAGCACAAAGAAGTTGTGTCCAGAGATAGCCAAGGTTGTACCTCAGGCTGAAGCTGGACTTGGTAATGTATAAGAATCATCCAGGTGGTACTGGTTTTGAAGGCATGAATGGGGCATGAAGAGCAGCTGAGTGAGAGGCCATGGAAGGCCATTGGTGAAGGTGCAGCCTCAGTTGTAGTTGATGGCCCAGGACTGAAGGGGTCATGCAAAGGAATTGAGGCTTCACACCATGAAGAGAGCTTATGAGAGGCCATTGATGAAGCCTAGTTGCAGCAGAAAACCCCAGCGTGTTGGAGATGCCAGTACCATAGGATGATCACCAAGAACAGCAGCAGCAGTGGAGTGATCAACCTGAGCTGAGAGAGCTACAGAAGGCAGAGCTGGAGAAGTGATGCTGGCCCTTTGGAGGAGCCCAGAAGATCATGTGTGGATCCCAGACATTGACACAAGAAGCTGTAACATTGAAGTTGGCTTGGAGACACAAAGAAGTTAAAGATGACATAGCCGTGGGATACCTACTGAGGAAAGTTGTTAATAGGAAATGGAACCAGCCCAGGAGAAAGAAATTTGTTGCAGTCAACAAAGATGAAAAAGGAGTTAGAGATCTGAAAAGCGCTTTTGATGTAAAAAAACAAAGTTTTTAAGGGCTCTGAGACTTTTCCAAAACACCCCATTCTTGGAATGTGAGACCCTAAAGACACAGAAACGGTTAAAGTCAGACTCGGAGATTTTCCAGTCATCCCAAGGCTATGAGATCCTACCTGTACCTGACAAATAAAAACAATGGCCCAGAGTAATTCTCAGAAAAAAACCCACAGAATATACTGACTGATAGCCACTTGGCCTTCTAGAAAGCCCTAGATAGGGTCCTGACACATGTCATAATTAGCTCATGCCCTAATCATCCAATTCTAAGAAACAAAACAAGGACAAAACCCCTCAAAGTTTTGAAATATATAAACAAGGTTCTGAAAATGTAAAAACAAAGTTTTAGTGGACAGGTCAAGCTATACTGACCAAGCTGAGTTAAGACAAAACAAAAATGACTGCTTTAGGAACAGCTCCCCTACCCCTCCCTGTACTGAATTCCAAGGAGAATGCATATTGTCAACAATCTTACTGCCAAAGTTTCTTCCCCTTCCCTCCCCCCTTCCTCTCCTCTTTCTGAAAATTTTACTGCTGACCAATGGTAAAATAGTAGTTCACCCCCCCTCACAAAAAAAGTATAAAAGATATGTACTTTTTGAGTTCAGGGTTGACTCTCCCTTCGAGGATGAGCAACCCCATGTACATGGAATAAAAACCTCTTGTTATTACAGCGGTCTATCTTCTAATTGTGTTCTGTGGGTCATGCTCCTGAGCTAAGACTCCTTGGGGTCTTACAACACTTTGATATCAGACATGGAGATGAAGAGTTTGGCATTTGCCCAGCTGGTTTCCTGTCTTGCTTTGGGGAGTAGAGTTAAGTGATTGGATGAATCTCATAAGAGACCTTGAACTTGGGACTTTTAGAGAGACTCCTTCTAGCTGCCTGAGGATGCTCAATCTGTTTCTGGCTTCCTTTAGATGCAGATGTAGAACTCTCAGCTCCTCCTGCACCATGCCTGTCCGGATACTGCAAAGCTCCCACCTTGATGATAATGGACGGAACTTCTGAACCTGTAAGCCAGCCCCAATTAAGGGTTGTCCTTTATAAGAGTTGCCTTGGTCATGACATCTGTTGACAGCAGTAAAACCCTAGCTAAGAGAGTTTTACTCTCCTTCCCCCTCCCTCTGTCTCTTCCTCCCCTCCCTTTTCTCCCTGTCTCTCCAGCTTCTAAGGGCCAGAGTCTGGGTGTCTAAGGAAAGTGATTTTTCCCAGTGTTGCTTATTTCCAATGTTTAAAGAATTCCGAAGCAGACTTGCCTGGTGACGATCAGTCCTAGAAAGGACTCAGTAGCAGAAGCTCTGTGGTCCCTACGACACTGCACTGATGCTCACACACACGGACATGGACTGTTCATCTTGCCCTGAGATGTGGTGCCAGAAAGAGCAGCTATTGTCCTGTGAGAAATGAATTGACAGGCACAAATAACCAGACAAACCACTCAACAGAGAAGCCATTCAAAGCAAAACCGAGAAAGGTTAACCAGGAACTCTGAGTAAACATATGTGCAAGGAGACACGCACAAGGAGACACACACACACACACACACACACACACAAGCAGATACATGCAAAGAGATGCAACACAGGGAGACCTACACGCAAGGAGACATACACAAGAAGATGCATGCAAGGAGACACACACAGAGAGACAAGGAGACACACACACAAAGAGATGATGAGTTCTGTCCAAAACAAAATTAAAAAAAAAACCAAAACATATATTAAAAACAATAAGAAAATGGAAAAGTTAAAAATGAAACATAAACATTGAAGTAAGGAACACAATAGATAGAAAATAGTATAAGGAGAAGTAGCAGAGTCTGAAGAAACCTTCAGTGGAGCAGGGATAGAACTGAAGAGCAGAAAACTTGACAATATCTAGTAAGAGTCCCCATTGAAGAGAAAAACTGTCAGAAGAGGGAAAGCAGGATATTGGTAATGGGGAGTGAAAAGAAGACAACAACCAAAAATATATACACCTAACAATATATCAGGATAAATGCAGCAATAACTGACCAGCGCTGAAGAAACAAAGTAACAGCTACAGCTGAAAACATTGACAGACTGTTGTCTGAAAGCAATACATGAAGCAGAAAAGAAAATAAGTTCAGAACAATACAGATACCCATCTAAATTATTGAAAATATGTACGATTCTGTTCACCAGACACAACACAATCCTACGTTTGAGAATGTGTGAGACATTAACAAAGACCATTTCCTCAGATAATAAACTTCAATAAAGTCTGTCTCCAATTATAAAGTAATACATTCAGTAACTAAGAAATTGTTATTTAAAAATATCTGAAGGCATATAACATAATATCAGAAAGTTAAATAACACTTGTAAACCATTCTAGTTAAGGCAAAGGCAATTGCAACACAGGCTGAATACTTAGAACTCACATGTTGGAAGGAAAGAATGGAGCCTTAAGAGTTCATTGTCCTCTGACTCCACACATGCACTATAGAAGAGGAGGAGCAGCTCTCTAGCTGCAAATGTGCCTCTGATACCCACATGCACACTCTCACTCGCACACCACACACACACACTCACACACACACAGTAACAACAGTAATAACAACATGTTCTATTTGGGCTGGATGGCTCAGCAGTTAAGATCTCTTCCAAAGATCCTGAGTTCAATTCCCAGCAACCACACAAGTTGGCTCACAATCAACTGTAATGGGATCTGATGCCCTCTTCTGGTGTGTCTGAAGATGGCTACAGTGTACTCAGATACATAAAAAAATAAAATCTTTTTTTTTAAACCCAATACATTCTACAAAGAAAATTATCAGATATTTAAAACGAACTGCTCTGTGTCCAAATCCCTGTGTCATTTAAGAATGTTAGAAGGAAACTCATATTTTCAAGCAAAGGGAAGGAGAGAAATTAACAAAGCACAGGTCAAACGTGAGAGAACCTTACAGAAACTAAAGAGTAACTTCTTCTTTTCAAGGTCTGTTCAATCATTTGTTAATCATTTAAAGACTATTTTTGCCTGGACTCACACCTGGCAGTATCTGCTCTCTGAGGAAGGAGAAAAGCTGGTGACCCTGGTGTCTCTTCCCAGGGTTCTTTGTGGTCCTTCATTCTCTTGACCAACAGCTTGTCATAGCCTGCCTGCTCCCCCATGTTAGTGTCAGTGAACTGTCCCTTCAGAGCACTGTGTTGTGGGACACGTAGAATGACAAGTCACTGAATCTTAAGTGCTTTGGTCTTGGTCTTCTGGCCTTTGCTTAAGGGCTTTCATATTGGCGGACATGCTCTTCTTCAGGGAAACAGCACAGCTTTCAGATCCTGTGAGCTTTTGGGGGCCCAGACACCAAGGCTCAGCACTATCTATCAGTCCAGGAATGTCACCTCTCCGTTTTCCATAATTGCCAAGATGAGAACTCTCAAGTTGCCACCCACAATGCATCTGTGAACAGGCTTCATCCCTCCTGTTCTCCTTGGTCTATGACAAGAATGACCTTGACACACAAGAAGCCCACTTTGCCATGGACCAGGACTTCCTCCTTGCCTCATGGGAAAACTCTGTGGTTTCCACCTGAGTCAGCCCACACAACCTGTTCACACAGCTTCACTCACTACTTCTGAGGCTGGTGCTTCTCAGAGAAAGTGCGCAAGTCTGTGTTCATCCGTTTCCAAAAGTTTCTGACAGCTGGTAGCCAAGGCAGAGATTCAGCCTCGTGTGGACACAACCCCATCTGAGGTACGCAGCCCCATCTGGAGATACTTTGTGTTAAGAGTTGCATGTTTCTTGTATGATTGATGAATGAATAAAAAAGGGGGGGGGAATACTTGGGTGAATAAAATATAAATCTGAGAGTAATAAAAATGTAGATATAATGAATTAGAAAATACTAATGGGCTCATTAGTGACTAAACTTTAACACATCTCATGGGCAAAATAAAATGGAAAACTTTCTAAATTATAAAATTTGTATAGGTAAAAACGTGAAATTTTGACTAAATCAATAAATATTAAAGAGATTTAAAAAAAATAACCATCAAAAGTCTAACTAACAAGACTTAACTCTGGATGACTTACAGATTGAGTCTACCAAATTTCAAAACCATAGTTATTTCATAATTAAATCTTAGTTTTCCCAGGTAATAGAAAAGTGGAGGTCCACACTAACCCCAGCCCTGAAGGGGCAGGGTGGATGATCGGTTTCAAGGCTGGCTGGAGTTATATATGGAGAGCCTGGAAGGCAGAGAAAGCGTTTCCAGCTCCAGCAGGAGGCCTATGCCATCTTGACCTGACATCAGATATGAACATAAGAAAAAAAAAAAAACTGCAGGGCACTTTCACTCATGAATGTAGATATGAAAATCTCATGACAGTAACTGAATCCTGATCAAATAAGACTTATCTCAGTTCAATATGTGATCATTAGGCCAATTAGTCCAGCTCACTACTAGGCTGTAACATTACATCACCTTAAACGATGAAGAAACATTTTGGGTAGATAACACTCTCCCCAGAATTCCTAGTAAATAATAGAAGGGAAAGTCTTTACAAAAGTAAGACAGCAGAACCTTTAAAACTATGATGCTTTAAAAAAAGGCCTCCAGCTGGGTGTGGTGGCCCATACCTATATTCCCTGGGGAGTCGAAGACAAGAGGATCATGAATTTGAGGCTAGCCTGAGCTGTGTATCTAGTTTAGGCCAGCATCAGACTCACAAAGGTAGGAAAAAAATTGACTCCACAAAGGTGGCTTTCTCATGCATACAGCCATTCTTGTGCCTATACATACGCATACATGAATACATACATACGCATGATAATAAAAACAGAAGAAAGGTAGGAATTAAAGGGAAAGATATAATAAGTATATTGTTTGCAGACAAAAATAGTCATCTTTGTAGAAGCAGCAGCAAAATCAAGCAACACACACACACACAGCTCTGTGAAGTGACAGAAGCCTGGAAAATGTATAAAGTTAATCTGGTTTTCCACAGGAGGTATACAGAAATAGAGCCTTGAGCCAGGTCCGGAGGTTTGTTTACCGAAGCCCCGCCAGCACGAATGGCTTTGACCTTCAGTAAAAGGTTGAGGAGGACTGACAAGGAGGAAGCTGAGGGAGGGATGGAGAGGAAGGACAAGAAAAGAGGGAAGAGAGGGAGGAGGGACCTTCCAAGGTTGCAGACTTTAAAGTGTTCAGTCTGGCCACTCATAGAAAAAGTGTGACTATCCTGTCCCAATCCAGCAATGATCATCTAGAAAACATGACTTTAAAACAAGGGCACTCCTCACAACAGAAACAAAAGTGCAAAATCTCTAAGAAGTAGCTAAACGAACAATTATCAATCCAAAGGATGTTCTCAGTGAAATTCAAGTTCAGTAAGACTTTTCCCAGTTAATTCAATGAGCTTATTCTAAAATTTGTGTGCAAAACAGAAGCAGTTAATTGACTTTATAAAGGACTGAGGAGGGAGACTAAATAAAAATGTCATGTAGCGTACCTACAGACAAACAAACTGACATTGGGACAGAAAGGGACGTCTGAAGTTACACAGAAGGTGTTGACAGCAACAGAACCAAGACATAATGAGCTTTCTTTCTCTCTTTTTAAAGATTTATTCCATTTGAGTATTCTATCTACATGTACACCTGCTTGCCAGAAGAGGGCATCAGATCGCATTATTAGGTGGTTGTGGGACACCACGTGGTTACTGGGAATTGAACTCAGGACCTCTGGAAGGGCAGCTGGTGCTCTTAACTGCTGAGTCATCTCTCCAGCCCCTAACACAGAAAGTTTCTTTCTTTCTTTCTTTTTTTTTTTTTTTTTTTTTTTTGGAGCTGCTCTGATTGGTATTTTATTTCTCCTTTACAAGTTCCACAAAGGCTTTTTGAAAACACCGTTATCTTTGCTGAAAACAATCATTTTAAACAACACAAATGTGTACACACATGCCTGAGGTTTCTGCAGCCTACAAACAACCTCTTTGGGTTTAAAAAGGAAAAAAGCAATATACTGACAATTCAACTGTAACTCTTAGAAAAACATTGGTTTTCTTACCAAACATGAGTGTCCTGTACAGGGACCTATCAACCAAGACAGCAATGAGTTCGAGCCGAGGGGAGCCAGGAGCAGCTCCCCACACCAGCTCAGAAGACCCTCCCGACCCAGCACCTCTTCAAAGTGCTCCTCATCCTCACCATAGGAAGACTGCAGCAGTGCTCCTCATCCTCACCATAGGAAGACTGCAGCAGTGCTCCTCATCCTCACCATAGGAAGACTGCAGCAGTGCTCCTCATCCTCACCATAGGAAGACAGCAGCAGTGCTCCTCATCCTCACCATAGGAAGACTGCAGCAGTGCTCCTCATCCTCACCATAGGAAGACTGCAGCAGTGTTCCTCATCCTCACCATAGGAAGACTGCAGCCGCCCCCAGAGAAGGCAGGAGCAGCAGATACACTTGTACTGTTTGAATGTCTTCCGCATTGTTTCACATCCAGCATCTCAGGACCATGTCGACGCAGCATGCGCACCATTCTTTACACTGCCCCCTTCAGGAAGGGACCAGGCCTTCCTAAGTCACTTTAGGTGCCTGGGATAACAAAGTGTTTCACCAGAAGGGGTGTAAGCAATGCTACCTGATAAGAGTACGAATAAGGAAAAAGCAGTTATCTTAAAGAAAACGTGTGCTCTACTCACACTAAAATATCAGACCAATGTACAATATACTGCAAAACTGTAACACAGTACGGCCAAACACAATGTTCAAATATTAAACTGTTCAAGCATGTGAAGGTCATCTTCTGAAAGACAAACTGGGTTCTTATTTTGTAGCTACCTTTGTGTAACTTTAAAAATGCTGTCCCTCAACAAGGTAGACACTGGTCTTGATACTTGTTAGGAAGTTCGATGAGACGGTGAGAACTCAGCAGTAGCTCTCAGGATCTCCCAGCATCATCTTCAGCATTCATCCGAAGACTGGGCATCATCTTCGTCCCTCACTTCTCGGTATCTCCCTGAAGACTCCCCTTCTGGATTGTAGCTCTGCATTTTAATATTCAGTCTCTCGGCTAGTTTCTGTGCTGCGAGCTTGGCCTGCATCTCCTCATAATTCTGCTTCTGCTCTTTCTGCAGGGCCGGCGACTCTTCTATGGAGAGCAGCTGTGCAGGCAGGTGGTGGCGTGGAAGACGTTGCACTGCTGTGGCATCATCGAGATGCTGCCTAGCCCTGTGTCGCTGCTCTTCTGAGGAAGCAGGAGACTGACCCCTCTGACAATGACTTGGTGAGTCATTTTGTTGTGTGGGTAACACATTGGCCGTAAACTTACGAGAAGGGGGCACTGGGTTCCTGGCTCGCATTTCTAGCACTTTCATGTAATGAGAGTCTGCAGTCCCGCAGAGCTCTCAGTGCTGGTGTTTTCTTCTGAGGGTTCACTCTGGTCTGCAATTGTGATCCTTTGCAACTTATCGATAAACAGACTGTCGACGTTGCTGGAAATCTCTTCCACGTGACTTGAGTGCTGGGGGAGTTACTCACTAACTTCAGATGAGGGTGCCCGGGCTCTCCTGTGGGCAGCTGGGCTGGTGTTCACTGCAGCCAGCCTCCAAAGTCTCTCCATTGCCTCTCTGGGTGAGATGTGTAGGTCTCGGTTTCTGACGTTGCTTTAGATGATTTACTATCTACTGAGGAACATTCAGGAACTAATGAAGAAGTATCAAGCATCAGGTCAGAATCCTGGGCCTTGTCGGTATCAACTCTCGTGGTTGCTTTTGGCTTTAGCTTACAGCCTACACTAACAGGACGAAACGGTTCACTTCTCCCTCTAACCTCTTCACATTCTGAAATGGCAGCTTTCAGTTTGGCAGTGGAGTCTGAGATCTTTTTACCTTTGTCGGGCAATCTGCAAATGAATTTTTCGTTGTGCAAAAGTCTCTCCTGGAGCCTCAACCTCTCCCGCAGCTCCGCCGAACTCTGCCGCCCCAAGTCCTCGGGAGCTGGGGGCTGGCGCGGCGGCAGGGTCCCCCCCCCCCCCAAGGGCCGAAAGTTTCTTAAAACAGACTTCTAAAAAAAAAAAGATCAAACGCAATCTAATTACATTGAAAGTGGCAGTTTCTGTTTATCGAAGTATCATTTAAATAAAGTTAAAAGAAAGAGAAGATGGGTCAGCACACCTGGCTCAGACGGCTCCAGTCCAACCCTAGCCAGCCAATCCAGGGCTTTGCCCGTGCCTAGCAAGCACATGACTGCCTGAGCTATAACTTTTGGGTTATAGCTTAGTAGGTACATTCAGACTTATGTGGAAAGATTTCCTTTTGTTAGTTTTTATGCTTTGATTTTAAAGTTCTTTTCATATATAAAAAGGAGTGAGGTATGTTAACTAAGGCATCCCTAAGCTTTGAATTTCAGAATCTAACTCTTGTGGGTTACTTTTTAATGTGAAGTATCAGTGTGCGTAGGTCAGCAGGTGATCTTCATCAGAAATGTTAGTGATGTGAAGTTGGAGAGATGGCTCAGTGGGTCAAGAACATCTACTGCTCTCTCATAGGACCCAAGTTTGGTTCGCAGCATCCACATTCCGTGCTCATAACCGCCTGTAACTTCAGCTCCAGGGCCTCGGGTGCCCTCTTCTGGACTCTCCATGCACTTACACTCAAATTCATATACCACACAGAGGCGGGCATGAACACTGCCTGCCTTGTGGTCCTCAGCCTCCCACGTAGCTGGAACTACAGATGTGCACCCCTGACTGCCCAGCCAGATAGCAATGTCTTGTGGTGTGACCTACATACAAAAGATTACTCTCAGCATTTTCTTCCAACTTGTTGCTGTCTATGCTGATAGTTTTGATACTAGCAGTTTCTTACCCCTCAGGATCTCTGCCCTGGTAAACTAGTTGTACTTCCAACCTAGTGTCAGAATCTGGGGAGAGCCACGGAGAGTGAGTGCATCTTATTCAGGGGCCTGGTAGTGCTGGCAATGTCCCTCCCCTCTGTGAAGCCCTCTTACCTGGGTTCTGTTAATCTCACTGGAAGCTCTCAGGCCTGTCCCCCTTCCCTTCTGGGTTGGAAGGAATGAAGAGCAATTACCTACCTGAGCCTGACCCCTTGTGGTAGAAAAAAGATGTGTTCACACAGTAAAAGAAAGGCATTGTCGCAACTAAGTAGTATTAAATGAACGGGTAATTTGATTTCCTAAAGCTTAAATTTGATGATCCAGGACATCAGAGATAACCAGATGTCTCACTACACTGAAAGAATGTGTGGGCCCTTAGCAATGCAGATTCCTTAACAGGCCAAGCAGCATTATTAAAAGATAAGAAAATAGCTGTCAAGCCACAGAGAAAATCTATGTAGAGGTTAGGTCCAGTTCTTCCTCCCAGGCCCATACTCCAAAAAATAAGACTCAGACTCATACTATATTTACAAATTACCTTGTCCACTGTGGTGGTTTGAATAGGCTTGGCTCAGGCAGTGGCACTATTTGAAGGTGTCACCTTGTTAGAGGAGGTGTATCACTGCACTGGAAGTCAGTCTTCCACTAACAGCCTTCAGATGAAGATGTAGGACTCTCACCTCCTCCTGCACCATGCCTGCCTGGACACTGTCATGTTCCCACCTTGATGACAATGGACTGAACCTCTGAACCTGTAAGCCAGCCACAATTAAATGTTGACCTTATAAGAGTTGCCTTGGTCATGGTGCCTGTTCACAGCAGTAAGACCCTAAGACAGTCATATAACTAGGCTCTTCTCTGACTAGAGTTATAACTTAAGATAACCCATTTATTCTAATGTACTTTCTGCCACATGGGTGGTACCATGTACCTGTGCTCAGTATACCATGCATCTCTCTTCCTGATGAGTCTCCTTTGCCTCCCACAAATCCCAGCATTCTTTTTCCTCCCGGATGCTCTTAACTTCTGTTCTCTGCCTTAGCCATAGGCCAGAGGCTTTTTAATCAATAATCCATAATACATAAGATATTCTTTCTACAACACTACCAGGCTTCTTGCCTTGTGTTCTGCAACTGTGCCTTAGTTTAACAAACAGAAAACATGTTAAATAGCCACTGAGACACTTATGGATGTGGCCCAGCACAGACCTCATAATAAAGGAGATGCATGGCTGCTTACAGGACATGAGGTCCCCAGCTTAGAGCCTTGTGCCCTGCATCAGACCCCTGAATGTCTTTGCTGTACTTCTAGCTATGTGTTCACAAATACAGTTTCATAAAGGAACAACTAGATTTTTGTCCTAATTAAAGAAATGCTTAGAAAGAGGAAATATACCTCTTCCTATGTTAAAAGGCTTTTATTAAAAGATAAAAGCAAACATGGCTTTGTTATAATGACTTAATCACATAAAGACACAAAATCAAAAGCACACAGTAGCTTATTGCTTCACCTAAGCTGAGGACAGCAATGGTGCTGAATTATTAAACAAGCAATTGTGATAACTCTCGATGTTGAAGATAGAGTTGTGTTGCTAGTAAGGCCAAAGGTCTAATGCCTTGTCCTTGGAATTACCCAGGGGGACAGTCCTAGGTTATGCTGTACCATAAATGGACTTAATCACACAGGTGGCTTGCCTTGTGTGTGCCTTGGTTGACAAAAAATAAAAATAAATAAAAAATGTTTATTCCAAAATGTTCTGTTTATAACAAACTGAAAACAAACAACGCAGCATTTATCCGACCCGGGGAACAGAGCTTCAGTGAGCGACTGAACCTCTGGGTGACATCTTTATCAGCCCTCATAAACCTTGATTGAATACACAGCGATAAGACCTGTTTAAACTATCCTCCTCCTGATAAGCCTCGGAGGCTGCGCCAGCCCTAGCAACAACTGGAAAAGAGGCCTCTTCAAACCTCAAAGTGCTGCAGTTAGACTCCCTGCAAGTGCGTACTGGGAGGTGAGGATGGGAGCCCAGGTAGTGGGGGTGCAGGCTCTTCCCCTGGCTTCTTAGGGACCTCTGTGGGAACCTGGGTTAAGTGAATGGCTAGAAAGAAAAGGTGCTTTCAACCCAGCTAGTGTCTTTTTAGCTTGTACTTCTTCAAGCAGAGAACTCCGAAAAGGTCCTTGTAAAAGATTTGGAGATGGTGAGCTCCGATTTTCTTTTAACCCACATCATAAAGAGAGGTGCAGACTCTCCAAAGAGGGAAACATCGAATTTCTCCAGTCAGCTCAAGACAGATTCTTCTTTTTGCTCTTAAGCATTAGAGCACTGTTTCCATCACCTTTGGTTACTTCAAGATGCGTTGTGCAAGCTGTGCCTGGGTGAGCTAGAGCCCCCAGTGCTCCTCTCCTCCAGGCCTGCAGGAACCAGGCAGTGGCAGAGGATTCCTCCTGTCTCTCTCAAGCCAGGCAGGTCCCAGCGATGTACCCCCTTGGAGATCAAGGCTTCTAGCTCTAGTTCGTTCCCCTACCATCTACAACTCTTCAAATTACAAAGGAAATAAGAGGATCCAATGAGTCTTTCAAGTCTTTTTTCCCTTAAGATTGATTGATTGATTGATTGATTGATTGATTGATTTTATGTATGTGAGGACACAGTCACTATCTTCAGACACACCAGAAGAGGGCATTAAAATCCATTACAGATGGTTGTGAGCCACCATGTGGTTGCTGGGAATTGAATTCAGGACCTCTGGAAGAACAGTCAGTGCTCTAACCACAGAGCCACCTCTCCAGGCCGGGTCTTTCAAAACCTAAAGTGGTTTAGGGGTCTCTTTTTGTTTTGGAGGTGGTTTATTTTATTTATTTTATTCATAATTTGCATGAATATATGATGATCTGAGTGTGTATGATGTACATGTAAGTGTGTGTATGTGCGTGTGTGCCAGAGTGTTCAGAGGGCTAAGCTGAGGACCCCATTCTCTGTCCATCTTGTGTTCCAGGGATGCAGGTCACCAGGTTTGCCACTCTTTTTCAGAACTGTGTCATTCCAGCCCTGATTTTTGGTTTTCTGGTTGTTTTTTTTTGGGGGGGGGTATTGTTTTTATGGTTTGGTTTTTGGTTGATCTTCTTTGGGTTTGAGTTGAGATCTTACTATGTAACCCTGACAAGGCTAGTGCTGTATAGTTCAAGGGGCCTTGAACTTGAAGCAATGCTGTCTGAGCCTCCTGAGGATTGGCATCATGCTTGACTATTAAATGCTGCTTTAAAAAGAAATTTTATCTTTAAAAAAAAAAAGAAAATTTTAAAGATGATGTATTAACTGACTTGGTCATAGTAACCATGAAAGCTATATACATGTGCATCAAAACACTGCTATAAACTTAAAATACTTATAGTATTTTAACATTCCCATCAATTCAAATGACTCCATGGAAAAGCATTCTCCATATACCCTAAAGGTCCTTGTGCCCCCAATATTTTTAAGTAAAACTTAATTTGCACAATGGGTTGTCAAAACTAGAAATACAGTGTGTCATTTCCTACCTGAATAAAATACAGGTGTTCACAATCACTTCTGACAAGCAGATGACAGCAAAATGGTCCCACTGTCCGTGCAGTGAGGACAGTCTCTGCAGAGCATCCCAGCTTTGGCAGAACAGTCATGGGGGGAATTCCATCCTCCGGGAAACACCTGGCCTCTGAGATGCTGACAGGGGCTCTGTTTCTCAGACAAGTTTGCAAAGGAACTCAGTTCTTTCCACAGGGGGTGAATAGCAGAGCAAAGTTACCCCTGGGAAAGTGAGTCGTTCTTTCTCTCTTTAACAATTTCTTTTTTTTTTTTTTAATGTGCCTGTGTGAATGTACACTGCCTGTGTATAGTTATTAGCATTTCCTCTAGGCTCTGCCTACCTATCAGTGGCCAGGTTCAAGGCAGGAGCCAGGAATATAAGGACTGATTGGGCCCCTCCCTCCCTCCCTTCCCCCCTCCCTCCCTCCCTCTGTCCCTCCCTCCCTCCGTCTCTCTCTCTCTCTCTCTCTCTCTCTCTCTCTCTCTCTGTGTGTGTGTGTGTGTGTGTGTGTCCTTCTCTGTCCCCTTCCTTTCTCTGCCTCCACTCCCTTCTCCAGACCTCAGCATGGGCCGACTATCTTGTTTTTATAAAGCATTATCAGTTAGGGTGGTTGTAATCCCTTGGTGTGGGTGCTGGGAACTGAACTTGGGTCTTCTGGAGGAGCAGTAAGAAGGGGAATTTATATGCACAAAACAGGCCAATTGACAAAACCAGACTACTGAGGTAAGGTAAGGGTTCTGGGTTTGAGATGTGACCTCCTTACACATGGTCATGCACTGTGCAATTTCAAAAGTCAAACCAGCACTCCAGATTTCACATCTGTCATGGGCTCTCTGAAAAATGTGAGGAAGCATCTCTGAACCCTCAACTACCTGTGGCAAGCACACCTGTGGTGGTTTAAATGAGAAATGTCCCTCCTAGGCTCATGTCTTTAAATGCTGTGCTGTTGGGGAAGGTGAGAACTATTAGGAGATGCTGAAGAAGTACTTCATAGTGGTGGGCTTTGAAGGTTTATAATTTCACCCACTTCCTGTTCTCTCTTTCAGCTTCTTGTTCCTGCCCCCATGCTGTGCCTTCCTACCCTAAAGAATACCAATGAACCTGGAGCCATAGTTAACATAAACCTTTCTTTCCTTAGCTTGCTTTTGTCTGGGTATTTTATCATAGCAAATGGAAAAGCAGCTAATAGACCAATACACCTGTAAGAATTCTTGGAAAGTTCCACCAAGAGAAAAGAATCCTGGAACTCTTTCTACAGAGCAGGTCAGAAGCCACCTCTTCACACAGCCTTACCCATCAGAATAGCCATGCATCATCAAGAGAAAAACAAGGTCCCCTGAGGAGTGCCAGCTTATCAGTCTCAATTCTTTGTTTCCTGCTGCACTAGAGAGTCTGCCTCCCTCCACATCAGCTCACACCTGGTGACACACAGACTACATTATCAGCATATGGCAGCATATGACAAGAGGACTCTTTATAATCAACAGCCCATGTTCCATACAACTCAACCTGGTCCTTTCTTGAGATTTGCATCCTCTCTGGAAAAGTTCAGTATGTCTCAGTCTGGGCTGTCTTAGCTTGGTCTTTCCTCTTTCCGCACGTATTGAGCACCTGCTATAGCCAGCACTATTAACTCAAGGCTACTTCAAGACCCTGGTAGTGAGGACCAAGATCCACAGAATGAGATTGGCTCTTACTTCACCCAGGCACAGTAGTGTGCCTCTGCAAACCCAACAATGGGGAGGCAGAGGCAGGAAGATTGTGAGAGTTTGAGATACAAAGAAAGTTCTAGAGCAGCATAGGATTAAGAAAGAATTCTAGTTTCAACTTGAACACTTATATTCTCTAATTGTCAATTTTCCTAATCAGCCAAATGAGGATAAGAAAGTAGCACATAGTAATGATGCATGAAACAATTTTGTATGTAAAAGTGCTTGGCACAGAGGAAATGCTAGCCCAGGCATGCTTACACCTAAACCCCAGCACTAGGGAGGCAGAGGCACATGGAAGGCTAGCCTGGACTACAGACTTCTAGAACAGGCAGGGCTACACAGAGAAACCATGCCTTGAAAAACCAGAAAGATGGGTGGAGGAGGGACAAAGGGAAGGAGATAAGATGAAGAGGGAGATGTGGGGGGAGGGGTGGAGAAAGAGAGAGGAAGAGGAGGAGCTAACTCACATTTTTAGCTCAACTATTGCATAAACCTATTTTGTCTTCCTATTGCTCAGCTCAAAGTAGGCACAGACTCAGATTATAGGGAAAACAAAGGAAAATAAAAGCTCTTTGCAACTGTAACAAAGAAATAAAAATGTTACAAAGGGAAAAGGTTCTTTTTGTCTCATAGGTTTGGAAGTCTGTGATCATTGTTTTGGAACAAGGCAGCACTTCATAGTCAAAGCTGTTCGCCCTACAGCCAAGAAAAAAAGAGAATAAATGAGCCAGGGTCCAACAGTTCCATGCAAGGGCACATCTCAATGACCTAAAGACCTTCCACTGAGTTCACCCTCTTTAAGGTCACACATCCTAGTAGCAACCCCTTTACTATGTTCACCTTTGCAGGAGGACAATGTTGTAGACTGCTTCTCAGGGCTTTTACCAGGCATGGAAGAGGGAAGATGTTCACAGCTGGAAATGGAAGAATCATATTAGTACTTTGAGAAAATGAATGCCTGGTAATTATGACAACACATTACATACTAGGATTATAGATAGATTTTTTAAAAAAATCCTTATTTTGGGTTTAGCATTTGGGTTGGGTGGTGGTGGTGATGATTTGAGGTAATATCTCACTCTGTAGCTAAGGCTAGCCTAGAAGTGAAAGAAATCCTCCCATTTAGCCTCCTAATTCAGGGATTATAAACTTGAAATCACTATTCCCAGATGAGAGAGATGGTTTTGTTTTTGATTCAGAGCAGGGACATTTCCATGCTACCTAAATGAGGCTTTCTAGAGGTCAACTAGAGGTCAACCAGCAAACATCAATTGAAGGTGTGGTCTTAGTGGTAGTGAACGGCACATTTATGAGTGCTGAATCTCAGCATCCCTTGGAACAGAGCAGTAGCCATGATTCAGCAACACTCAGCCCTGTGTGTGTGCCAATCGCTATACCCAGAGCCCTGTGGGTTGGTTAGGCCCCAGCTGGATTCAGGTAGAAGTGGAGACAGAGCTGTGGAGAACATTAGGATCTAGACAGGAGACTGAACTGAGCCTCTCATAATGCCTAGGAAAATGTGAGTGCTGGGGTCAAATCAAGCCCTTTTGAACCTCAGTTCACGCAGAATGAACAAAGTTAATTCTCTGTATTCATCTGTTTATCTACTGTGGGGTTGGGGATTGAACCCAAGGCCGTGTACATGCTAGGATGGTACTCTCCAGTGGCCCACAAATTTACTTTTAAAAGTAAAGCAAGATTTTATCATATGTGTGGTGTTCCTGTCCTCGGGAGCAGGGCAGTATCCTGAGAGGTTGTCTTAGTTTAAGCTGCAAAATGTACAGGTTCCAGGCCGAAACAAGAAAACCAGGCTGCACACTCCCTTCAGAAGCTTTAGGCAGTGGCTAAGGTCCTGGTCTCATGAAACCAGCGGCAGTTTTCAGAAGTCTGGAAGGTCATTTGAGAATCTTGACTTTGTCTTTAGTGTAGGTTGATGTCAAGGCAATACATGATTGGATGGTAGAGAGGGGGGTGGGACAAAGTTTTTGTAAGGGGGGAGAGAAAAGGCAGGAAGGAGAATCAAGATGGAGCTGGAGAAGGAGGAGCTAGATCCAGGTGGTCTTAACTGGCAATAGGTAGACATGAATATTTTTAAGGGTTTCTATAGGTCAATTTGTCTTATCTGGGTGGGTGGTCCATATCTTTGTCGACTGGTTGTAAGCTTATTGTATGAATGTATTGTGGATTGAGGATTTAACACATAAATATTATTGATAAATTATTGATTATTGTCATGGAGAATGTGAGCAAGGTTCTTGCTGGATGAGAGACAGAGTCGATCCAGCTCAGTGACCTGTGTGGAATGAGAATGTGCTGGAACTGCTAGCTACCAATCCATTTTATTTTTACAACACTTTAGGATATACTAGCCAAAAAAAAAAAAAAAAAAAAGCACAGTGTGTGTGTGTGTGTGTGTGTGTGTGTGTGTGTGTGTGTATGTGTGTGTGTGTGTGTTGGGGGGATCTTGTGCCCCTCCCTACATGGCAATGAATTGTCTCAGAAGTGCCATGGACCCTTTTCAGGAGCTAAAGAACAAAGACCCAGTAAATTTAGTAATTCTAAAATGACAGAAAACAAGTTCCAAGAATTATCAAGAGTTAGGCCAAACATAGAGACACTCCAGACTTGTGTGTGTTTGTGTGTGTGTGTGTGTGTGTGTGTGTGTGTGTGTGTGTTATGGAGACTTCCTACCATCCTAGATTCCCAGTATGTAATGTCTTTCAGATCTTAGGACTGGCCTCCAAGTGAGCTGAGGCTAACCTCAGCAAGTACCTGAAAACCTTTTAAGATACTCTACCTGTCAAGGCCTCCACTGAGATTTTCTCTGTTTTCAATGGCAACAAGAAAACTGTCTTCTTCAGTTGGCTGGCTTGATTTCTTCAACCGACTGCTCTATGACTCCAACTTACATAACAGCAGAAAGCAGAGCAAGGCACACAACTAGGCACATGGCTCAACCAGTGAGGGGTTGCTATGCAAGTGTGAGAGCCTGAATTAAATCCCCAGAAACGCGAAAAGACTGAGTGTGATGGAGCATACTTGTGTCCCAACACTGGGAAGACAGACAGGAAGGTCCCTGGAACTTCCTGATCTACTTAGTGAGTCCTGGGTCAGTGAGAGTCCCTGTATTCAAAACAACAAAAATGTGGACAGTGCCTGAGGAATGGAACCCAAGGCTTTCTAGTTTATGATAGTGTAGAAGCTAGAACTGTACTTGGGCCTCTGAGGTTTTCATTCTTTGCTTTTTTTTTTTTTTTTTTTTTTTGTTGTTGTTTTTTAAATTTGTGTGTCTGCGTGTCCACTCTAGCTGCAGTGTGTGTGTGTGTGTGTGTGTGTGTGTGTGTGTGTGTGTACATGTGCACGCACATGTGCCATAGTATGCACATGGTAGTTCTCTTCACTGTGGATTCTAGGCATCAAACTCTTGGACCTCATGCTTGCCTGGCAAGTACTTTGACACACTGAGTCACCTAGCCTGACCTTGGGTTGTAATCTGTCTTTGTAATGTTGATCTGCAGTCAGATCCTCTCTCTCTAGACAGGCAATAGAGGCTGGCCCAATGTCAGCTATCACCCTGCAGTGTCTGTGGCTGAGCAATGGTGTTGGGTCAGCCTGGAGTAGTCAAGATGTTTTCTACCCATAGTATTTATAAATTACAATTGTCTCATTTACCCGGGTGTTTGTTTGTTGCTTGTTTGTGGAGAGAGCTCATGGAGGCCCAAGTGACCTTTAGGATAGCTAAGGATAACCTTGAACTAACATATCTACTGCCCAAGTGCTGGGACTACTGGCCTGGCCTATGCATAACAGTCAGTTTTCTTGGTGTTGGGGACTGAAGCAGGGCCTCATTGCATGTCAGACAAGTACTGTACTGGCTGAGATGCATCCTGGCCCAGGCACTGGCTTTACAATGAAAACAAAATGTCATTAAAAAACAAAAACAAGGACTGTCTATCTTTAACTGAAAATTAAGACAGAATGTTCAAAACGTCCTCTAGTTCCCCCTCTTGCTCATCAGCCTCCCTGCTTTCTCAGCTGTTTGGTCTGTGTCCTGTCAGACCATAATGTGGTCTCTCACTCACGTGGCTGTATAACATTTGACTTTTATATATACAATGTTTTACTTAAGGCATTTAACCTAAGCCCCCTAAATATTAATTTCAAAATCTTACAAGAAGAATTGCAACTCAGCAGTTGGCTTAAACCTTTACATAGTAGAAGCTAACCTTGCAGTAATTACTAGAGAAAGCAGAGCCACAGTTAACTCTGAACGGTGTGGGTCTCATTTTCTAGTCTGGGTCTTTCTTGCATTTCTATTTGCTTGTTTTTCTTTCTCTTATTTTTTTCAAGCCAGAGTAGGCTGTATATAGAACTAACTATGTAATCAAGGGTGACTCTGGGGCCTCTACCTACCAAATACTGGGACTATGGAACTACGGGCATGCTGGGTGCTGAGGCTGAAACCCATGGTTCTCTGTGAACTATGGAACTACAGGCATGCTGGGTGCTGAGGCTGAAACCCATGGTTCTCTGTGAACTAGGTACTATGCAATCACTGAGCTGAACTGCAGCCCCAGCTCCCTCTCCTGCTTTTTGTTTGTTTGTTTAAGCTTTGTATGTGCACCTACACTGCTGTTCATATCAGTACCTCACCTGGAAAATACACTTAAGGTCCAGAGATTAGCTATCGGCAGTCTCCATTTTCTGTGCATCAGAAAGTGAAGAATATGGAACCACTGTTTCCTCTGGTATCTAACAGAAAATTTGAGCGTCTGCAAATTCCACTTACACCCACCCCTCTGCACCCTTCCTCCACTGCCCACAAAAACAGACCATCAGGATTTGGATCCACCGGAGATTTATAGAAGAACATATCTGGATTTCTCTCCTTATTGCGGTGTGTTAACGTCCAGTTGGCTGAGGCTCAGGGCAAGATGCCAGGCCTAGATTTGGGGTGGGAGGAGGACCATCCAGAGAGATAGGGGAGGATGTGATTTGGCAGTTGTGTGCAATCTGCACAGGGGTTTACTTGCTGTGGTGTTCTGTCTCTTAAGCTCCAAACAGGCACTTAGAAGACCCACTGTTCATCATCCCGAAGATCAAGGTACTTGGCAGCAGAAGCACCTGAAGATCCTCGGAAAGTGGCATGTGAGGGAGCAGCCCTGGCACCACGGCAGAACGGCACCGCAAGTGAGAGAGAGGCCATGCTGATACTGGCATTTCACGGAAATGATGCTATTTTCCTGTGTCTGACCATCAGATCACTGGACAGGCAGCACATTTTCTGCCTGTTTTCACCGAAGTGAAAACAACAGCAAGCACATATTTTGAAGTGAAGCTGTATTTCACAGACAGATCGAAGAGGAAAAGTGCCTTTCTTGATTTCTTATAATTCATAAATAAAGAGAAAGAAAATTCTGTCCTACCCCTCAAAACAAAGCTGTCTCCTCCCTCCTCTTGCCAGTCTTTTCAAGAATATTTCCACCAGGGATTTCTGATTTGGGATATTGGGACCTGCCACAAGCTTTTGGAAGAGTTGTCCCAGCATTAGGTGTTAGAGTCAGCTTCATGCGAGCCAAGCTTGGTGCTGTATCTCACTGCTATCAGGACACTAGTGCACTTGCTTTTAAGACTCTAGTAAAATACCTGGAGATAGCACTACAGAAAGAATGTGTGAGTATAAAGTTACCAGACACAGTGCAGCCAGTCTGGGCTGCATAGTTCCAGGCTAGCCTTGGCCACAGTGTGGGACCCTGTCTTATAAACAAATAAGCAAATACAATCAAACATTCCTTAAAAATAATCAAATTGTGTGCGATGGTTTGCATATGCTTGGCCTAGGGAGTGGCACTATTAGAAGATGTGGCCTTGTTGGAGGAAGTGTATCACTCTGGGGGTGGGCTTGGAGACACTCCTAGCTGCTTGGAGATGTTTAGTCTGTTCCTGGCTTCCTTTAGATAAAGATGTAGAGCTCTCAGCTCCTCCTGCACCATGCCTGCCTGGATTCTGCCATGCTCCCCCCTTGATGGTAATGGACTGAACCTCTGAACCTGTAAGCCAGCCCCAAATAAATGTTGTCACTTATAAGACTTGCCTTGGTCATGGTGTCTGTTCACAGCAGTAAAACCCTAACTAAGACAGAAGTTGGTACCAGGGACTGGGGTATTGCTGTGATAGGCCTGACATGCTATTGTTTGGAAGAATGTAGATTTTGGGACTTTGGATTTGGAAAGCTGTGTAAGGCTTTAAATGGGGTTTAATGGGCTATCCTAGTAAGAATATGGAAGACTTTGTTACTGAGAGTTATTTGAAATATGCTGACTTGGATCAAGCGGTTTCAGTGGAGAATTTCAGTATGTGGCCAAGAGACTGTTTTTGTAGTATTTTGGTGAAGAACATGGCTGCTTTTTGCCTTTGTCCAAAGAATCTGCCTGAGTTTAAAATGAAGAGATTTAGATTAATTGCTTTGAAAAAGAAAGTCTCAAAATAGCCTGGTGTAAATTCTGTTGTGTGGTTACTAAAGCTCACCCTTATGAAGAAAATTTTAATGAAAAGGAGCAAGTTGAGAAAGGAAAGATACAAAATATATGGATCGAGTATTAAAGGGACACCAGGAAGTGAAATGGAGCTAAATACTGTATTCAAGAATTTTAAATTGAATTAAGGAGTAAGGATTTTGGGGTAAGACCCCACCCAGCTAAATTAGCTCCAGGTGACTTAGTGCAAACTTTAATCCCAGGAATCATGGATGAGCAGATCTCTGAGTTCAAGGTCAATAAACAGAAAGATCCAGGACAGCCAAGCTTAGGCAGTGAAGGAGTTAGAAAAGAGGAATCTAGTGATAATGTAAGAGAACAAGGGGGATATGTTCCAGCTCTTGCAAGCAGCAGAACTTGGCAGCTTCAGCCATGTGGCTCTGGCCTTATATTCAAGAGGAGAAGGAAACTACTGGGACAATTGATGCTGGTTATCTGGAGCTAAGAAATTAGTGGTGATTAAGAAGATACCAGAATCACTGAGGTGAAATCTTCTGGGAAGTGTTTTCTGAGAGCACAAAAACTGTGTTCCAGAGATAGTGAAGGTTGTACCTCATGCTGCAGCTGTACTTGGTAATGTGTAAGAGTCACACAGGTGGTACTGGTTTTGAAGGCATGAAAGTATCACGAAGAACAGCTGAGGCTTGGGAATGTGAGAGGCCATGGAAGGCCAATGGTTTAAGTACAACCTCAGCTATTCCAGGACTGAAGGGATCATACAAAGGATTTGAGGCTTGTCACCATGAAGGGAGCCTATGAAAGGCTATTGGTGAAGCCTAGTTGCAATAGAAGACCCCAATATATTAAAGATGCCAGTGCCATGGGATGATCACCAAGAACAACAGCAAATGTATAGTGGATCAACCTGAGCTTGAAGTGCTACAGAGGGCAGAGCTGGAGAAGTGAAGCCAGCCCTTGGGGGAGCCCAGAAGATCATGTGTGGATCCAAGACATTGAAATGATAAGTTATAACATTGAAATTGCCTTGGAGACCCAAAGATGTTAAAGATGCCAGAGCCATGGGATACCTACCAAGGAAAGCTGCTAACAGGGAGTGGAACCAGTCCAGGAGAGAGAAGTTTGTTGCAGTCAACAAAGATGAAAAAGGAGTTGAAGATCTGAAGACTGCTTTGACATCAGGCATGAAGATGCAGAATTTGGACTTTGCCCAGCTGGATGCCTGACTTAATTCAAGGATTACAGTTAAGTGATTGGATGGATCTCAGAAGAGACTTTGAACTTTGGACTTTTAGCATTGATGATACTGCTACAGACTATGGGGACTTTGGAAGTTGGACTAAATGTACCTTTTACTATGCTATGTTTAGGTATGGCCCCCATAGACTCATGTGTTTGAACAAGCCTATGGGGGCCAGGGAGTGGAATGTTATGGTTTACATATGCTTGGCCCAGGGAGTGGCACTATTAGAAGGTGTGGCCTTGTTGGAGGAAGTGTGTCACTCTGGGGGTGGGCTTGGAGACACTCCTAACTGCTTGGGGATGTTTAGTCTGTTCCTGGCTTCCTTTAGATGAAGATTTAGAAATCTCAGCTTCTCGTGCACCATACCTGCCTGGATTCTGCCATGCTCTCACCTTGATGGTAATAGACTGTACCTGTAAGCCAGCCCCAATTATATGTTGTCATTTACAAGACTTGCCTTAGTCATGGTGTCTGTTCATAGAAGTAAAATCCTAACTAAGACATTCTGTTCAAAGGTCAATCCACATCAGCAGCACCTGCCTAGACTCCAGGCCTGCTACTCAGAAGACTAAGATCATTTACAAAACAAAAAAATACAGAAGTTTGAGACCAATCTGGGCAACAGAGCAGAACTCCTTGTTCAAGTTAAGAGAGGGGAGGGGAGGAAGTAATGGAAGCTAGGCGGAGGGGGGGGAGAGGGAACCATCTTACCTATGGAGGCCTTATGAAGAGCTATTGAGGAATCAGGAGGTCTTATGACCCCAAGGGCCTATCAGAATTTCAGGAATTCTGAGACTGACAGGGTTCCCTAAGCAGGGGAGTTACTAGAAGACTAGGGGGAGTCACACAGGGATGAGGCCAGCACATTCTGAGTGGCTCATTCACTTTCACCCTGGCGTGTAGAAAGTTTGAGGAGAAACTGCTTTGGGTTTGCTGCTGCTACTGCTATTTGTTTGCTTTGTGAGTGCAGACACTCCAGGTGTGGCTTTGCTGGGGAGGTTTAAGCAGGTGATAGCCACTCTTTTTCATCAGCTCTGCCCTCAGCTCCTCTTTATACTAAATTTAAAATATCACTGATATGAGATGAAGACAGTTCCCAGCACAGATCACACCACTGCCCAGAGGACTCAATGCAGATAAGCAGGAAAAGCCAACCACAGCTTTAAAAAACAAGAAATATCAGCCCCTACCCCAGTGGGCATGAGTAAATAGCTCACCTATGTGCTTCCTCTAATATCAGAAGAGGTTTGTTTGTTATTTGGTTTTTCAAGACACAGAGAGTTCCCTCTGTAGCCCTGGAAGTCCTGGAACTCACTCTATAGAATAGGCTGTCCTCAAACTCAAAGATCCACCTGCCTCTGCTTCCAGTGTGCTGGGATTAAAGGCATGTGTCACCACCACCTGACTTTTTAAGGGTATTTCTATCTCTGTCTTGTGTTTGTGTTTTAGTACTCCAACACACATTTAATTAACACAATCACAGGAGACATTTGAGCACTGCAGACACAACAGTGAAGAAGGCACAACGCTTATCTCAAAAGAAAACTGAGTAATAAAATACGATGGGGGTTGAAGCTGGGGTCTGGAGGAAGGGAAGCCAAAGGTTTGGTAGCTCTGATGGTTTGAACAGGAATGGCTCCCGTTGACTCCTATGTTTGAATGCTTGGCCCCTGGGGAGGTGAGTATGGCCTTGATGGAGGAAGATTCAGGAAGAAAGGTGGCTCTGTCCCAGATCTTAGTGGGAGTTTTGTTTCTAGATCCATTTTGAGGGCAGAATTGACCAGTCCCACTGGTGAGTTAGGTTCAGAGGAGAAGGAAAAAAAGAAGTAAAATGCCAATTGGATGTTAGGGGTGAGAGGAAGGAAAGGCTACCACTTAGTCACATAAGAAGAAATTTATTAGACTACCCTCCATACAGGTGCCACTAATGTCTCCATTTAGCATAGAACACGCTGCCCCACTATGTCGATACCGTCTCCAACCAGCATAAAAGGAGCGACTACACAGCGTTATTCTCAAAGCGGTTTATTCAGGAACTTTACAGCATGCCAGTGAAAATCTTTGTCCCCCTTCTCTCTCTCTCTCTTTCTGTTTCTTTCTCCCCTCTCAGCCCCCAAGCGCAGTCACTTTTTCCTCTCTCAACTTCACCTCCTCAGTCCATGTTGCGTGGCTGCAGTTCATAGGTCCTCGTCATCTGGCCTGATCTCATGAGTACGCCTGCGCAGCTCGAACAGTGGGAGTGGCTAATCTTGGGGGCAGGAGGAAGTCAGGTGCTAGTCACAAGACTAGGCCAGAGTCCCAAGCGCCATCTTTGGACTGCCACCACACCCACTCTCCACATCTCCCCCTTCTTTTTAATTTTGGCCGAGAGAATGTCTGAGCTAGGTTGCCCCCTGTGGCAGTGCCCCTTACCCGTCTTTGGAAGGTGAACAGCATTGGTTCAATCCCTGTCTTAGGTTGGTGACACGCCCAGGGAGTCTTACCTGTCACTAACAACTTCTCTAGCATGCCAAGCCACACTTTCTCCACCACTGCAAAAGCCTGTATCAATAAGGCTTGAGTACTGCGCTGTCGAAATTGTATACAGCACATGCACCAGAACGCCAGGATGCTTATGAGGACCAAGCAAAGGCCTAATCCAGCTAGTCCAGCCCATACTTTCAGCCTTGAGGTGGAGGTGATGATCCAAAATCCCTTTTAGGCCTGAATAAAGTCATAGCTGAGGGGGCCTGTACAGGCCAGGGAACAAACTGAGAAACAGAGGTCTCAATTCCCACAGACCCGTTCCAATGAAAGCTTGCATAACCCCAACCCCCTCTCAAATAGCATACTTAAAACAGATAAATCTGTGCAACTACCATTAACACCACACAGCAACCATACATTAAAGGGATTGCTGGCAATTGCCAGAGCAGGACTTTAGTATGTCCAATGTTATCCTGAAAATGATAATCATCTGAAAACATAACAATCCTGGAAACACTGATAGGAGCCCCCATCGCAGATCTTCAGTCTTCAGCACCGGAAGCATCAGCAGCATCAGGCTCATCCACAGGGTTGTTGTTCCGCTCATCCTGGACCACTCTGGTCAACCTCTCTGGGACCCACAGTGGCTGTCGACGTTCCTGAGGAAACACAAACAGACCCTCTCGCCCAAACCAACACCGGATCAGGATCCTGCCATTTGCCAGTCAGGACATCTTTCCACATAACCAGGCCTTTGGAAGAAACATCAGGATTGGTGTGACGCTCAGCATGCTTGTCTTCATTTTAAAAATTTAAGGTAAAAAGAGCAATAGCCAGTCTCTCCCTAGGGGAAGAACCTGTGGAGGCAATTCCCCCCTTTTGTTTAACTAGACACTCCTTGAGGGTGGTGAGCATGCTCAATGATTCCTTGTCCTTGAGGATTATAGGGCAATCCGTGAGTTACTTGAATGCCCATCATTTTGTAGAAGGACACAAAAGAAGCAGAAGTATAGGCAGGCCCATTATCTGTTTTCAATTCTTTGGGCTGCCCCCAGGTGCTCCATGCTTCAAATCAATGTGTCTTTTCCCCTGTATGTACAAATGCAAAAATGATCCCTGAGGCTGTATCAACAGAAACATGGAGATACTTTAGTTTTCCAAATTTAGGGAAATGAGTGACATCCATTTGCCAGAGGTGTAGAGGGCACAACTCACGTGGGTTAACCCCAAACCCAATCTGGGGTAGCAGAGGGGTACACTTCTGACACCCTTTTACAATATCCTGTGCCTCATCACACGTGATCTTAAAGCATGAGGACAGGGTCTTGGAATTAACATGGAACTGTGAATGAAATTCTTGAGCCAATGAAATAGGTGATGTATCGAAAAAAATGAAGCAAGCCCTGGTGGCTTTATCTGCAATATCATTTCCCTCCGCTAGGGGACCAGGTAAGTTAGGGGCATGGATATGCTGTACAAAAAAAAGGGTGATGTTCTTTTCAAAATCAAGTCATGCAAGGTGACAACGAGATGTCCAATAGTAGATTTTGAATTGATTTTACCCACTAGTTCCAAGCAGAACAACATGTTAACAACATACTGGCTATCAGAAATAAAATTAAAAGGACTTGGAAACAATTCAAATACTTTATGATTTGTAACTCAATAACTTGGGGTGATGCAGGTGGAGATTGTATGGTCACTGGTGAGGACCCTGCTACCACGTACGCACCCTTTCCTGTCTTGGAGTCATCTGTAAAAATTAGTGGGCCACCAGGTAATGGTTCTTTAGAGGTAATGTGAGGGAAGACCACAGGATGGGCGGTGACCAATTGTAAGATGGGATCCTTAGGAAAATGATTATCAAAGTTACCCTGAAAACTACACCTCAAAATTGCCCAATCATCTATTGAGGCTGATAAAACTTCCAACTGTTTTACATTATTGGGAACTATTAAATCCTTAGGTGGGATGCCAAAACACTGTATGCATTGTTGAATGCCTAGCAAAGCCAATTGTGCCACTGAAGTGGGATAATGCACAAGTGTCTTGGCCGGGGAAATCTTTGGATATATCCATAGCAAGGAAGCTCCTTGCCATAGAACTCTTGTAGGCTGTGCCTCTGTGGGCAGAATACACAGAAAAATGGGTTGTGACTCATCCCGGCGTTTTAAGGCCGCAGTCTGGATGCCCTGCTCTACCAGTTATAACACAGCTCGGGCAGCATCAGTGAGTTGTCTGGGAGAATCAAGAGCAGAATCACCTGGCAGAATATTATAGAGTGGTTGCAGCTGTCTGTTGGTCAGAGATAAATAGGGTCGAACCCATTGAATATCTCCTAATAATTTTTGAAAACCATTTAGCGTTTTTAACTCATTAGTACGTATTTTGATTTTCTGGGGAGTCACCGAATCCATAGTTATTTTAGTCCCCACGTAGTTTACCACCATATCCTTCTGAAAGCTGCTGCAAACCTTCCTTGTCCCATCAGCATGTCCTGATCCCAGGCGGGCTGACCATTGCGAGCGTTAAACACGGCCTGCTCCGCGGCAAATTCAATATAGTATGCCTTCCAATCTAAATATTGACAAGAGATCAGGCAAGCACGAGCCAAATTTTGCCAGTCACTGGGGGTCATGCAATGCCGGTGTAGGTGTTCTAATTGCACCACAACACACGCAGCACTAACTCCATAGGTGCGCACTCCCTGGGCTAGCCTCTGAATGATTTTCCAGTCTAGCGGCTCATGATAACGATTACCCTGCACATCCTGAAATACAGGAAAGCACCGGGCTCGTAGCTCTCTCCAAGTTTCAGGATGCAAACTACACCCTTCCACTCTGCCTGGGGCATAAGGAGGCAGAGTTGGTGGCCCCGGAGCTGACGGTTCAACCCTTACTTTCATTTTCTCCAAACTGTCGGCTATGCTCTCCAGATCGTCTTCTGACACTTCTCCCTCACTAGACACTTCTCCCGCCTCTGAATTCTGGGAGCGCTCTTCCCTAACCTGACTCAGAGCCTCATTTCCCTTCTCCAGCTCTGCACTACACCGTTCCTCATCTCCTATACAGTTTTTCACCAATTTCCATACCGGCAGCACTCCTTTACCCCTTGCTCTTCAGCAAACTGCAAATCCTTTCCTAATTTTTTCCAACTAGACATTGTGAGATGTCCAGATACCAGGAACCAGGGAGCTACCTGGTCCACTACTTTAAAAAAATTCTCTACAGTCTCCTTTCATAGCCCAATTCCTTTCACTTTCAGCAAATCCTTCAGAGCTTGGCGAACTGTCTGAACTGATGTTGTGTTTCCCATAGTGCCGGGAACTTTATAGTCTCAAACCGAGAACCTTCCTCGTCCCCTTTACGGGGAGCTTTATAGTCTCAAACAGAGAACATTCCTCGTCCCCTTTACCGGGGAGCTTTATAGTCTCAAACCGAGAACCTTCCTCGTCCCCTTTACCGGGGAGCTTTATAGTCTCAAACAGAGAACATTCCTCGTCCCCTTTACCGGGGAGCTTTATAGTCTCAAACCGAGAACCTTGATTGTCCCACTTACTTGGGAGCTTACCGACTAATTACCCTGACCGCAATGAGTTCTGAACGCCGAAGGGGAGGTTCGCCGTACGGGCCACCACTTGTCGCTACCGTCTCTGACCAGCAGAAAAGGAGCAACGACACAGCGTTATTCTCAAAGCGGTTTATTCAGGAACCTTACAGTATGCCAGTGAAAATCTTTCTGTCTCCTTTCTGTCTCTCTGTTTCTCTTTCTCCCCTCTTAGCCCCCAAGCACAGTCCTTTTATCCTCTCTCATCTCCACCTCCTCAGTCCATGTTGCGTGGCTGCAGTTCATAGGTCCATGTCATCTGGCCTGATCTCGAGTCATGGGTGCACCTGCACAGCTCGCACGGTGGGAGTGGCTAATCTGGGGGGGGGGCAGGAGGAAGTCAGGTGCTATTCACAAAACTAGGCTGGAGTCCCAAGCACCATCTTTGGACTGCCGCCACACCTGCTCTCCACACCACTATCCCCAGAGAAAAGAACCCTCACTGCCTGAAGATACCAGTAAGGGTCCAATGGAACACACACCCCCATCAAAGCACCAGGCCTCAGAAACACAGTCCTGACACTAAGTAAGCATAAAAGTTAGTGAAAAAAGGAAGTTTTTTCAAAAATCAGATAATGCAACTTTTTGTCCAGATATGATTTGCTGTTCGATTACAGGGATGAGGGAAAGTCCCTGAAGGACCACACCCTTCCTGTTTGCCCAGGACCACTCCTTCCAAAACCTACTGTAACAGTCACTGAGTCCTAGTCCTGGCTCCTAAAAGCCCCAAGGTAATGAGGACAGATTGTAGAGCCCTGTCTGGGGCAGAGGACACAAGCTATGCCTGCATTTGCTGCCCAGGTTTACTGGGAAGAGAAAAACTACAGAAAAGAAGGAATGCACCCAAACAGCACAGTTCCCACTGTCTTACAGAGTTCTAATCCCATAACCACCAAAGTGACAGGCCCTGCTAGAGTCCCAGTTTTCAAAGGACAAGTGATACAGAGGACAAGACCAGCCTGGAGTCCAGTGGAAGGACAAACCAAGTCCTCTCTTCTCCCTGTTCCTCACATGGCTTCAGGACAGCAGCAAGATCAAAGAAGGATGAAAGAAATAGGCACATAACATGCCCAGTTGCATTATGGGATACTGACTTTGATCCTGTATAAACACCCTCTCAATTTAGTATTTCCCCTAAGTAATGACTTTGGGGTGGGAATGAGGCTAGTGACTGCACTCAGCCTGCTAAGAATCATGGGAGACAGACTGGAGCTTAATGAATGGAGGCTCACTGCCTGGTGTGTAGAAAGCCATGGGTTCTATTCCCAATGCTCCAAGGAAGAGTTCTGAGGTTGTAGTGAGGGCTCAGTGGGTACAGTGCTAGCCACACAGACATGAGGACTGAGTTGGCAACTTGTCAGAGTTGCTTGTTTGTCACTTCAGTGCTGGGGAGGCAAGACAAGAACTAGTCTTCCCAAATCAGTGAACTCCAAATTCTGAGAGCAATTCATGAATCATCTAACGATGGCCTCTGACCACACATACATGAGCACACACAGTGAAGAAAGAATAAAAGGAAAACATCAAGACATCCAATCAGTTTATTGAGGAAAGAAAAATCACTTTAAATATGAGAAGCTGGCCAAGAGCCCATGACCAAGGTTTGGGAACTCCATGAGAGCCTGTGCAGGAGATAACCCTATCATCCGCACCCAGCCAGGGCCTCTTTAGCCTACTTAAGAGGAAGCTGCCAAGAGCTTTGCTCCTCTGAGAGGAATCAGTGCTATATCCATCAATGTGCATTTTTTCCCCTGTACGGACACACCCAAAACTGATTAAACAGAGATGTACTGGCAGAAAATGCTTTGTAAGCAAACTTGCTATGCCCCAATCTAACTGCAGACTAGCTTCGGTGGGTCTAGCCTGGGGTGGGTCTTTAGCATATATTTGTTGCAGAAATGGTTTTTGCAATTTGTCATTCAGATAGAAGATCTGTAGGCCTCAGAGCTGCAGGAAAGACTCCTGGCTGGGGGCCAGTATGTGGACTGTGTGCTTCACTGGAAAGGGAGACTAAGCCCAGCTTTGGTCATCTCTAGGAGGAAAGTCAGCACATAGCACTCACTCATCCACACAGGGTTAACAGCAAGAGTGTACAGGGAACCCAAAGAGCAGAGCAGGTGGATCAACATGGTCTAGAGAGTGAGTTCCAGTCCAGCAACAGCTTCACAGTGAGACCCCATCTCAAAAATGACCACAAAAATAATGATAATGAAAAATAAGTCACTACAAATAGATAAAAGAAAAGCACATTTAAAATAGTGTGATTCATCTGATCTAGCAATCCCACATCTGGAAACAAACTCAGTAAGCTAAAGGTTATCTGTGCTCCCATGTTCCGCTGTTACTCTATGAAAGATATCCAAGATGAAGCCTTTACATAGGTGTTCGTCAGCAGATGAGCAGATGTGAATCATGGGGTACACATACACCAAGGGATGTGATGCATTTAAGAAAAGGGGGGGATCTTGCCATTTGTGAGAAAATGCTTGAACCTATACATTATGTGAAAGAAGCACCAGGCACAGAAGCTGGTCCTATAGTCAAGGCAAAGGCTGGCAGGGTGTGAAGGAAGCAGGGTGCTGAAGGGCTGGACAGTGGTCACAGTAATTCAGTGAGGTTGGGTCTCTATAACTTGAGACTGTGGTTATAGTTAATAATCTATTGAATTATTGAATATGTCTTTTCTTTCTTTAAAAAAAAAAGAAACACAGGATCTTCCTCCAACCTGGCTCCAAACTCAAATCAATCCTCCTGCCTCAGCTTCCTTAGTGCTGTATTATAAGTGCTAGCCACCACAGTTGTCTTTGACCTTTGAGACAGGGTTGTGTTATTTAGCTCGTGCTGGTCTAGAACTCATTATATAGTCCAAACTGGCTTTGAACTCAAGAACTTCCTGCCTCAGTCTCCCAAGTACTGGGGAAATAGGCAAGCTTGTGTAGCTCCTGTCCTATTTATGTCCCCTGGCGTTGTAACACAGTAACTAGTGACCCAAAGCTGAGACTGAAATGTTAGGTGACATGGGAGCATTGTGACTTCTGCCTGAAGCTGGAGGCCCCACTGATAGACATCTGTCCTTATTGATGAGTGAGCTTGTCTTTGCTGACTACCGGCATTCTGCAGTGTCAAGGTGATGGGCCCACGAGCTCCTTAAGTATATGTAGAGGGCATTTACTCTGGAGCTTGAGTTCTCAGTAACTTATGACCACTCCAGGTTGTGGTCTGTCAGCGCAGGAAGTCCCAGCAGGGTCACGAAGCAGACTGGCATCCACGGTCAAGAGCAGAGAGCACTGAATACAGGTGTGCTTAGTGCTGAACTCACAGCCCTGGACCACCCACAGTGGACCACCCACAGTGGCTGCTTCAACTCCCCAAACCCAATGCCCTCTTCTCGCCTCTTCAGGCACTAATAATGCACATGGTACACAGACATACAAACAGACAAAACACCCATACACAGAATAAAAATCTAAAAAGAAAATCACCCTCAGCCTTGTTCACAGGCCAACCTGCTCTTTGAGGCTCTTTTCAATTCTAGGTAATTACAAGTTGAGGATTAAAACCAACCACCTGGGATAGATAATACCTCTCCACTCTTGTGCTACCACTGCTGGTTACCAGTGTCTGAGAACAGAACCCAGGGCTTCACGCATGCGTACTAGGCAAGCATTCTACAAACTGAGTGGCACCTCACACTCTGTTTTGTCCTCTTTTCAACACTCTTTCCATCAGCTGCAGAGAGACCACCTATGGGAATTTCTGAGCTCACCCAATAACGATGTGTCAAGGACATGTTGATTTGGGGTTTAATTAGATGCACTAATGCAGCCCACACTTCTGTGTGAACCTAAGTTATTTTAAAATACTATGGTCTAGAAAGCTTTTAGGACCACGCTGTCTAGTTTTGGGATGAAAGGGAGGTAGTTACTACCATGCTGTGTCCTAGGTATCTGGCAGAACTGTGCAGACTGAGGATGACAAAGAAAATCCAGAACCAATGTGATCAGTGCAGTGGTGGTGTTGAAAAGTGTGGTAATCAGAGATTGCACTAACACCAAGCCAAAATGGAGACATCTTGCTGAAAGCCCAACATCTAGAGCTAGTAATTCCTCCTCTTTTCTTTCCCCACCCTTTTTCTTCTTCTACTTCTCTTTTCTTTTGAAACAGGGTCTTACTCTAACCTGTAGCCCAGGCTGGCCCCAAACTTGCAGCAGTCCTCCTTCCTTAGCCTCCCAGGTGCTGAAATTACAAGCATGCACCATGTTTTCTTCTTCATCATCTATCTATAATCTATCTACCTATTATCTACCTATTGTCTATCTACCTACTTACCTATCTATCTATCCATCTTCCATTTACTCTCCTTTCATACATTATGTCTGGACCAGTTTCCCCTCCCTTCACTCCTCCAAGAGCCTCACCCCCATCTTCCCTCTTACCCTGATCCACTCTTGTTTCTTCAGGAAAAAGCATCCCTCTCAGGAATATTAACTGAACATAGCACAAAAGTTACAATAAGCCTAGGCACAAATCTTCGCATCAAGGCTGGACAAGGCCACCTAGGAGGAGGAAAAGGGTCCCAAGTGCAGACAAGAGTCATAGACACTCCCACTGACAGCATCAAGCTATAGAATCATCATGATTGCAGAGGACCTAGCTCAGACCTACACAGGGTACATGGTTTTTGCTTCCTTCAGTCTCTGTGAGCCCCTATGAACCCAGCTAAGTTCACTGTGTTCTCTGGTGTCCTGTGCCCTCTGGATCCTACAGTCCTTCCTCCCCACTTCCATGGGGGTTCTGTGGGCTCTACCTATTGTGTGGCTATGAGTCTCTATATCTGCTCTCATTTGTTGCGAGATGACGACTCTGATTAGGCTAGGCTCTGATCTATGAACATCAGAGTATCACTATTGGGAATCATTCCACTGACTTTTTCCAGTTATGTTTTGAGCTATCCAGCCTCTCTCTCTTCATTCAAAGTCAGGCATGGGGTTCCTCTCATTGGTTGGCTGCCCCAACAAGTCCTGCACCATCACTACCTCAGCACATCTTGCAGGCATCTCTTGCCCCCATTCTCCCTGAGTTCTCCCCGTTATCTAGCTTCGGGGTATGTGAATTATAGGGTGGTTATTTACTTTCCAGTTAATATCTACTTACAAATGAGTACATACCATATTTGTCTTTCTGGGTCTGGATTACCTCACTCAGGAATATTTTTTTTCTAGTTCCACCCATCTGCCTACAAATTTCATGATTCATTTTTATTGTGTAAATCACCGTATTTTCTTTACCTAATCTTTAGTTGAGGTACATTATAGATGGTTTCCAGTTTTTGGCTGTTATAAACATAGTGGAGCATGGTAGACTGGAGCATCCTTTGAGCATATGCCCAAGGGTGGTACACCTGGGTCTTGAGGTGGATCCACTCTCTAATTTCTAAAGAACCATCATAATGATTTTCAAAGTGGCTGTATAAGTGTACACGACCACCAGCAATGGAGGGGTGTTCCCTTGCTCCACATCCTCACCAGACTATGCTGTCACTTGTATTTTTGATTTTAGCCATTCTGACTACTGGTGGTTAAGGATGTTGAACATTTAAGTGTTTCTTAGCCATTTGAGATTCCTCTATTGAGAATTCTCCATTTAGAGCTGTACCTCATTTTAAAATTTTAATTTTTTTAAAAAATAGGGTATAGAAGGGG
This sequence comes from Micromys minutus, assembly GCF_963924665.1. NCBI lineage: Eukaryota > Metazoa > Chordata > Mammalia > Rodentia > Muridae > Micromys > Micromys minutus. The sequence goes on along the minus strand of NC_137977.1, from coordinate 289,199 downwards.
AGCAGCACCACATTGAGTCACATGATGTCTCAAGCGCAGGAACCTTAAACAAAAGGAACAGAGACAGCTTCTACTGACAGGCTGTGGATGTCACGCTGTGAGAAGGCAGGTTAACACAGACTGAAATACTCTGGACTAAGGTGCTAGTTTTACAGATTGCTTACTAATTGATTTGTAAGTGATAGTAAGTTTGTTTTGTGAATTACCCTGCTGAGGCCACATGGCTAATGAGGGTTTATGATTATCTTGTTTATATTATTTCAAAATTGGTATGATGTTGAGTTTTGTGTTTATATTATTTCTCTGGGAGAAAATACAAGATACAAGATATTCTAGTTGCCAACTAAGGGACACGCTATTTGGGGAGAAAGGTTTTGTCTTTGTGTTTTTAAAAAAGTGTGATTCGACTTTGTGTGCCTTCCACAGTTATATGGATTAGATTTGATAGAGATAAACAACCTGAAAAAATTTCAAGAAGATCAAACAAAATATATCTTGATACTAAAATGTTTTGTTGAGATATATATATATTACAGAATGTGCAGCTATGGTGAAGCTTGTCATCAGAATGCTGAACTGGCCTGATTCCAGACACCAGAGACTGCAACCGTCAGTGTGGCTTTCCTTCTTGAGGCCTGTCCGGCTTCCTCATTCCCCTCCCCCCACCCTTTAAATTCTCAACGCCCATATATTCAACATGAAGAACCTATGAAGAGTCATCACCCAGATTCCCTGGACTTTGGGGGATGAAAGTGGTTATTGTAAGATTGTTTTTATGAAGAATTTAGAAATGCTCATAACTTAACAGGGAGGAGTTAGTCAGATTGATTTGTACAGCAATAATCTTCTTTTGGTAATTAAGCTAAAGTCATATCTTACACTGGTAGAAACCTTTCTAATTGATACAAAGTTAAAGTTATAATCTTTACAGTGCTATAGAATTTATTTGGTACAGATTTAAGGTTTATACACTGTTTTTAGTTGATTAAACAATACTAGTTAAAGGCTAGATAACAAACTCACAGTTCTGAGTCAATAAAAGGGTGTTTTTGAGACATTTCAATTAAAAATGGCCAAGAGCATTCAAGGCTTAACAGTTCAGAAATGCTTCTTGTAATTAGATGGTTTTCAAAATTGTCAGAAATTCATAAAAATTATGACATTTGAAGTTATTTATCTTTTGTTGAGACATATCTGCTCCTTGCTCTTTGGTGGAATTAATAAAGAAACTGAGCATCTCTACCTCCAGGTGACGTATACTTTGTAGCTAGGCAGCCACTGGGCAGAACTGCAGATTTCATCTACAGACTAATACTGTCCAGAACGGGACACATTATGCAAAGTAGTCAAGTGATAATCTTTGCGTAGCCATAATTACCAGCCCTTCGATATTTCTGCATTTCAGTCTGTCAGTGATCCAGGAGTAGGAGGCCGAAGACTCACTCTCACATGTTGCTAACAGGACTGCTGGTGGAGATCTGTCTCTACAGCCTGTCTCAGCTTCCTATGTTTTCAGACATTTGGCCATTCTCAGATTTCTGATGGAGTTAAAGACTAATTTAATTTATAGCCTACCCAAGATAATTAACTGAGAAAAAATAGTCATTTAAAATATTTTCAAGTGGTAATAATTACACAGCTTACATTTAAAGGTAAAGCTTTTTTTAAGTAAACAGAAAAGGTGATATGTGGATTAATGTTAAGGAGATACATGATTGGACAGTGGAGAGGTAGGCAGAGAAAAGGCAGGAAGAGGAGCAAAGATTGGGGGAAGAAATCAAGATGGACCTGGAGAAAGCAGGCCTAGATCCTGGTGGCTGTACTTGGCAATAGGTAGATATGAATATTCTTAAGGGATTCTACAGGTCTTTTTATCTCTTATAGACGGGCAGTTTGTATCTTTGTCCACTGGATTTAATCTTATTGTGTATAGGGTTTGTGGATTGATAATTTAATATATAAACAACATGAAAAGCTGTGGGACTTCAGTCATGTTTGTGCCGGGCAGTGGAGATGGAACACACCGGGTGGTCATATCCACCAAGGACAGAAGTGGCAGGGTGAGTGGAGCAAACCACCTGGAAGGGAAACTCGTGGAGAGGGCGGCTCCATACTGGAGCTGCATCCACAGGGTGAGACCGAGAGCTGATAACAGGATAAGCCATATCAAGTATTTACTCAACAGGAGGGCATTTGGGGGCAATGTGGAAATCTAGTGCAGTAACAATCTCCCTGGAATCTTCATTTACTATGGTGATGTCTAGTCTCTTAACTGCTTTATATATTTTAGATATTAGCGCTCTGTTGGATGTGAAGTTGGTTATTTTCCCACTCCATAGGCTACCATTTTGTCCTACTGATATTATCTTTTGCCTTACAGAAGCTTTTCAGTTTTATGAGGTCCCGTTTATCAGTCTTAGTGCCGGAGCTACTGGTGCTATGTTCAAGAAGTTGTCTCTGTGTCAGTACATTCAACGTAGTTCTCTACTAATGTATCTGGTTTTATGTTAAGATCTTTGACCTATGTGCACTTAAGTCTTGTCCAAGGTGATAGATGTAATTCTATTTACATTCTTCTACATGCAGACATCCAGTAAGACCAGCAACATTTGATGACCATGTTTCTTTTTAAAGGTATACACAAAATCTAACTTTTGTAGCTGAATATTGCTGCAAGTTTGAGGCCAACCTAAGACACATAAGTTCCAGGCAAGCCTAAGCTACAGTGTAAAACCCTGTCTCAAACAACATATATATGCACATACACATACATATATATAGTGTATAGGTATGTGTTTGGGGGTTCCATATTTATAGATTAAACTGTATCAGCCTCATAAACAATGAAATATACCTTTATGTGAAACCCCACTTATCAACAATTATTTTCAAGAAGTCATTCAAGGAGTGAGGAATTGTAGTGTAGTAAGTGGATTAAGTAATACATAGGACCTGTATTAGATCAACATCCCATAAACATGGGATGGCACAGACATGTAATTCTAAAACACAAGGGATAGAGGCAGAAGGATCAGAAATTCAAGGTCATCTTCAGGTATACAACCAGACAGAGGGCAGTGTGGGCTACAAGGGACCCCTATCTCAAAAAAATAAATAAAACAAACAAACAAAAAAACAGACACACTGAAGGATCAGGAGTTTAAGAATGAGGGAGAAAGCTAACAGGGAGTTGAGTCTTTAAAAATCCTCTTTTTAGCAAGGCATGGTGGTACACGCCTTTCACACCAGCACTTGGGAAGCAGAGACAGGCAGATCTGAGTTTGAGGCCAGCATGATCTACAAATTGAGTGTCAGGACAGCCAGGGATACAGGAAAACCCTGTCTCCAAAAAGAAAAACAAAATCCTGGTTTTGGAACACTGTGAATATACACAACCTTTGTTCTAACTGTAATTTGATGTGACTTCTTGTAAGTAAAACCCACGTTCACATCTGCATTTATATTTGTTAATTTCTGTTGTCTTCTGAATATAGAATTCCCACTGTGTGAGTTCCTGGCTCCAGTCTTGACTTTGCCTCCTGATCATGCACACAGTGTCTAGAATGGGAAAGTGGCCCTGCTGAAGTATGGAAGATGTAGCATCTGTTTATCTGGGAGAGACAACTTGTGTTGTCTCCAGGCAGAGAGCCTGTCAGGCATTGCTTGAACCATGATGTCTGCCACTTACATCACTCCTTTTAAGCCCATTTTATTATTGTTGCCTTAGACATATTACCCTTTGTTCAATATCCTTAGACACAATAATTGTGAGATAGAGGGTTTTTACATTTTCAATTACAGTGTGTGTGTGGGGGGGGGGGGAGCGTCAGAAGACAACTTGATAATATCAGTTCTCTCTCCACCATACGGAGCCAGAGATCAAACTCAGGTCATCTGGCTTTGTGATAAGCCCCTTTACCAGCTGAGCCACATCACCAAGCCAATACAGTCTGGTTTGTTTTGATTTAAATTGGTTGAATTGGTTGTTACTACACTTTACTTATGTGCAGCAAGTTTTTACTAAAACATCACTTACTGAGCAGTGAAAACTGACCTCAGCCTCAGGACTTGACTTTCTAAGAGACCTTTACTGCCCCCTTGTGGTATAAAAATTATGCAGTGAATGGATTCCAGAAACCATTTTTCTGGCTCTTCATCTGGAAAATTCAAAGAAAATCGAGGTAAGCTATAAATCCCTCTAGTTCTTCCCATTCAATTCGAAGCTTTTTAAAGAAGTTACTTCTTTCTGAACACAATTCAGCACTGCCATCAAAGGGAGGCTATTTTGTCAGGAATGGGGGCTTTGAGACAACAGAAAGAAGGAAGAATGGGAGGTGGGGTATGGAGAAGGGGGAAGGAGGGGGGAGTGAGAGAGGAAAGGAAGCAGTAGTTTGGAAGTCAGGCTTTGTGCTGCTCTCCTGTAACCCACTCAGGACATGGAGTAGGAGAGTCAGAAGTCAAGGTCGTGGTCAGCTTGAGCAACTTCGAGGTCAGCCTGGGCTATATAAAAGCTTGTCCTTACCCCCATATCCCCACAATGAAGGAAGGTAAAGAAAACTAGGTGGACTTTAAGCACAGCTACTAATAACCGAAAAACTACATAATTTCACCTCAGCCTCCTTGCCCTCAAAGATCACTGAGTTTTGTAGTGCTGACAAATCAGCAGCATATGAAGCTCTGTGTGGCACAGGTGCCAAGACGGTGGCTCTGTTGCTGCCATTAAACATGATGGTGCCATATTTACTAGACCCCATGATGCTTGGCAGTGAGAGTAACAGGTAAAGGAGCAAATTCCACAGGGAGACCAGATGACCGTCTCTGCAAACACACACAGGTGGAGACACTTCCTGTGTGGGAGATATGGTGTCCCTCTTGAGGGGCTGAATCTTAGAGGGCCCAGTGCACTAACCTTTCTGTAGTCAGAGAGCAGCCCTCAACTCCACTGTATTCTGAGGAAAGAGAAAATTTGAAGACCTTCACGTTCAAGGTCCCCATCTTGTAAGAGCACTTTTTGGGGCTACTTTATTGGGTTCTATGATCTACCACCCTTCCAGCCCCCAAAACTAGGTAAGAAAGTTTAGAAAGAAAAGGGGGCATGAATTACTTTCTGCTGATTAGGGGTATCAAGTTCCTTAGGGACATCTGGTCTCCAACCAGCAATCCAGCAAAAGTAAGTGCAGCAGCAGGGGAGAAGCAGCCAACACAGGCCCTCTCCGGGCTCTGGAATCTATACCCTCTCGTGTCCCCAGAATTCCAAATATAAACTATCTACAGATGGGAAAAACCAAACCTCATTATAAGAGTTGTGGACAATCTGAAGCAGCTCAGTACCCCACACCTGGGATTAAAACAAAACCATATTTACATAATATAACTGGGTTTTTAAAGAAACCAAAATTCTTACTACACCATCACTGTCAAAACTCTGAAAGAGTGAACATGTTCTGTGAGGTGAGCATCCAAAGAAAACTTGCTGTACCTGAATGATGGCTGAGGACCGGGTTCCACCTCGCCTTCTTCCCAGAGGGGAGATGTGGACTGAACAGTAATGGATACTGAGCTAAACTTAAAGAAACTGCCCCCCCCCCACTTTTTTTAAACTATCTGGCTTGACCTCAGAGCTGATGCCCAAAACTTTCTGAGCTCCCTTGACTTTTCAATTCACCAATCCACTGCAAGCAAGAGTGTAACTTCCTAGATCTCATTCCCAAAAAAAGGGCTGAGGCTGTGTCAAAAAGTAGTCCAGGCTAGCCTCAAACTGCCAAGCTCTGAGGGGTAATGTTCCTTTCTTTCTTACTCAAATATCTGAGTAAGAACAGCAGCAACATTCCTGGGTTAAACTGTGCCTAAGGAGAGGCCATGGTGCCCTTCCTTTCAATTAACATGTTCAGTCTTGTTTTTCCTGTCTTAATTTTAATGGTCACCCAAACATATGCATTCCTAAACCCTTCCTGTCTAAAGTAACTAGTTCACTTTCTTTAAAAAACTATACATTTAGAAATGTAGTGTTCTGCTTTCTACATTGGTCCATTTTCATTACTGTAGCAAAGTCACCAGGACAGGCTACTTCCTAAAGTAGAAGTGGACTTTGCTCCTGGTCCTGCAGGTGTGAGGTCTGAGGCTCTTCCTCATGTCCTTCTTGCTGGCAGCGTTCCTCAGTGGCATATAGCATCACAGAGCTAGACAGAAACACACACACTGCTTTCTCTCCTTATTCTTAAGAGGCCAACAAGATTCATTCAATCCTGAAGCCCCACCAAAGAGGCTTCACCACCTCCCAAAGACCCCACTTTTAAGACATCAGAGTGGAATTCAGTCTTCACCTTATCCCACAGTCAGTATTGAACATCAACGCTCGAAGTTTTGAGGCAACACTAAAATCATCAAACCACAGTACTCCCTCACACACACCTTTTACATTCTTGTTTTTAACTGTCTTAGTTCAACATATATTAAAAAATAATAAATTGTTTATCTCTTTCAGGCCCTGAGGTCTCACTCCTCAAGCCTGGTTTTAGTTTGGAGCCACACACTCCTCTCGCACCCGGTCTGAGCTGCCAACACGGCCCAACTTGTCCACGCAACTCCCTTCCCTTGGCGGTTTTCTACTGCCTGTTCTCCGCCTCTATCCTGGGGTATTTCTGAGCCTCAAAATCCCACACAAACACAACTAACTCTAAGGCCCAATAGGTTTTCATACAGGTTTATATATTCAACTCTCAATCCACAAATCTTCTACACAACAAGATTGCATCAAATAGACAAAGATACAAATTGCCCTTCTATATGAGATATTAGACTTGTAAAATCCTTAATGTTCATAGCTTTTAACCACCAATAAATCCAACCTGGGTCCAGCTGGCCCTTGGGAAGCTTCATGTTGCCATGAACTCTAACGTCCTCTGACCTTCTTCCGACCTCTCAGCCCTCTCCACTTCCTGCCCAGTCACTGGGCTTTCCTTTGTTTTAATAATTAAAATGGGAAGGTTCAGTTGGAGTCCCATGACTAGCCAGCCCTTTTTGAGGAAGTGGAATTAACATTAAAATACAAACAGTTTCAGGACAATATATATTTCCTCCTTTTTGTCCAGTTAAGTTTTTTTCTCAACTATAAGATGAATATAACTATTACTATTTTATGATTTATAAAGTATAAGACAGCCTTAATATCTAGCCTACCAATTTTGTCTATTAAATAAAGCACCCTTTTGTCTATCTTGAAAGACTATAGTTTTATATCTGATTTATATCTCAGTTTTAGATTGTATGTCATCTGAAAATCACTTTTGAGATCTATATTAACTTTCTTAACGCCAAACAGCTGGTCCGGCTAAGAGGCCACCAGTCTTCAACCACATCAGGAATCTGAGAATTACCTGATAATAAGAAGCACAAAACACTGCTTCCAAAACTAGCCAATATATAGAGACTGCTGCTGATCACTAGGACAATCCCACCTCTCTCAAAATGGTGAAGCATCAGTCTTCAGCCTTCTGGCTCAAGATCATATCTGACAGACCTCTTGATGCAGAAATTTAAAGGGCTGATAATTTTGGCTTGGCAAAGATTATCAGTCGACTATTCTGTACAAGTGTCTCTTTCTGGACAGTATTGTCTGTAGATGAATGAGGCAATTCTTGCCAAGTGGATGTAACTGGAGCAACTCCACTGATGCTCAATTTCTTCTTAGAATCTAAGAAGGGGTGCTGTCAGAAGCAGACAGGTCTCTAGTCAAATGATCTTTAATTTTAAAAGTCTATAAATATCATATTCTGTGGACTACCAAAGCTTTTGAAGATTATCTATCTACACAAAGCATCTCTGAACTGTTAAGCCTTGACTACTCTTGGCTAACTTAAATTGAAACTGTCTTTTTAAGACAAAAACAAAAGCAAAAAATACCCTTTTAATGACTCAGAACCATGAGCTTGTTATCTAGCCCTCAACTAGATTGTTTAACCAACTAAACACAATTTAAACCTTAAATCTGTATCAATTCAACCTTTAGTACTGTATAATCAAATCTGGCTAATTCTTCATGACTTTGACCATTTCTAAATTCTTTATAAAAACAACCTTACAATATCCACTCTCCACACTCCCCCCCAAGTCCAGGGAATCGGGCAACGACTCATCTTAAGATTCTTCAAGCTGAATATATAAGTGGGGAGGGGAATGAAGAAGCCGGACAGGCCTCCAGAGGAAAAGCCACACTGACGGTTGTTGTGGTCTCTGATGTCTGGAATCAGGCCAGTTCAGCATTCTGATAACAAGCTTTATCATAGTTGTATATTCTGAAACATATATAAAACTCAACAGAAAACATTTTAGTATCAAGAGATATTTTGCTTGGTCTTTTTTAATTCAGTTTTTCAGGTGTTCTACCTCGATCAAATCTAATCCAAGTAACTGTGGGAGGCACACAGAGCCGCAAAGACAAAACCTTTGTCCCAAAATAGTGTCTCCTTAAGTTGGCAACTAGAGTAGCTTGTATTCTCTCCCAGAGAAATAATATAAACACAAAACTCAACATCATATCTATTGTGAAACAATGTAAACAATTAAGATAATTTCTTCACTAGCCAGCATCTGAAGAGCCATGTGGCCTTAGCAGGAGAATTCACTTTGAATTGATTGGCATTAAATAGCATTTTTTTCCTACCTTCCCAAGAGACAGTACATAACTGGGCACAATTTCTTCCATAAAATTCAGCATAAGATCATTTTGTTCATACTGCTTTGTTTTTAAAGGCTAATTATTTTAAAGGCAATGTTTTGACAGCTGTCCAGAGCTCCCAGTTCTCTTTGATGAGAATGCCTTTCAGGGAATGAAACCATTTATTCCCTGGTAAAATAGATAAAACAAACATGTAAGACTCAGGGATAGTATTGTTGGTAATACTATGTTTTCCTTTTTAAACTGGGCCTCATGTGGCTCCGGTGAGCTTGAACTCAGTCTGCAGGAAAGGACGACTTTCTGGCTCCATTATGCAAATACCAGACTGGACACACGCACCAGACCTGCTTTCGTGTAATTTACACTCTAATGCCCATAAGATCTGTGGTGATGGCACCTGTATATTCCTTGCATCAGCAATCCCTCTGCCTTTTAGTTGTCTGTTTAACCCGGTCAATCTCTCTGAATATTAACATTCCTCCAGTAAATTCCCGTTTACACTTTTGGAGTATTTTTTCCCTTCCAATTTCTGCTCCCATTTTTGCTTCTTTTGATTAATTTGTTCCCCTTCTGGTTTCCTACAGAGGTGGTTTGCTAAGTTTGTACTTTTTCTATTATACGCTGTGAATGTCACCAGCTTTTCTAGGGACTGCCTTCTGTGCATGTGCCTGTGTGTACCAACCACCCAGTAAGCCTCTAACTTGAGAGCTTTTTGATCTCACCCCTAAATTCTATGAACATAAGTATAAACCACCATACCCAGTATCCAAAGTAGTTTTCACTTCTTGAGATTTCCATACCTTCTGTGTTACCTACTTATATGGCTTAGTCACCAACAACTTAATGACTGGGATATTTTTTTTTTTAACTACATCTCTAGATTTCTAGTTTAATCCTATTATGGTCTGTGAGAATATGGTGTGTCATTCAAGATTAAGAATATATGAGGACCCCAAATGCTTTCTTCCTTATTGAACATTCCATATTGATTTTTTTTTTTTAACATTCTTAGCTTGAGAATTCTGTGTACTTTGCTGTTGGTAGTAAATTACTGTGCCAATGTCAACTATATCGATCTGACTAATGGTATGTCTTTTATCTCATGCCTTTCCCTCACAGTCCTGAGAACTGAGCCTGGGTTCACAGTCAAGATCAATGTTCTACTGCTGAAGGAAGAGCTTGACCACAAGGGACCCTCCCTTAAATTTCCACCTCTTAGACTTGTCCACCACAGCACTTTCTGTTTGTTAATGTGCTTCTCAACACTAACCCTAACTGGTCAGAGGGGAAAATTCTGTCTTTTAGACCGTTTTTCTGTGAAGGAATGCACGGCCTGTCAAGAGCCCAAAAGCACCTCTCCTCAAAGGCCACACAGCTGATGTACCACCAAGGAGTGCCCTTGACACATCACTTGATCACTCGTGCCTCTATTGTGGGGTCTGGATTACACTCACTATTAGTATTATTTCTCATGAAAATAAACGTGAGCTTAGCAACTATTATTCTGGTTCTGAATGGGGAAACTATTAGCTATTAGCTAAGGCTACAGCAATGACTTTGGCTTTCACTTCTCTCAAGCTCCACCGAAGCTTCTGAACATCTCCTGTTGCTCTGAAAGCATTATCTAAAGTTTGAGATAAGCTGTGCCATAAAATATTAGTGAAATAAAATCTCTGTGAGAATAACTGTCAATGATAAAAAATAAAGCATATTTTCTAAAATGTCTTTTATTATTATATTAAACCTATGGTTTCAGTTTAATAAAAAATATGGACCATGAGACATCTACTTATACAGTAATAGGAATAAACACAAAATACAATTAATTAGAGGTTATCCAAAATAAATTCAGTTTAAAGTTGGAACACATGTGCTTTTATCAATTAAACAAAAAACTTTCTTTTCATTGGATTTCCTTTTAGACATCTGAGATATCTTTTAAACTAGAAAGACCTCTCAATGACTTTAGAAACAAGTACATCTAGCAACTTTAAAAATAAAATATCCCCAACTATACTCAATGACAAAACAGAAAAGGACAGATATATCATTGCTGTAAAATATCTACTTTCTAAAGATTTTACACACACACACACACACACACACACACACACACAACCTGTCTTCTGAAGAGGAATAAGCTTTTAAAAAATATATGTTATCTGGAGATAGAGAGGAAAAGAGAAAGGCTGAGTCCTTCCTGTCTGGCTTTCTTTGATCAAGTCTGCTCTATTCAGTTACTTTTCAAATACACCTTCATCCTGCAAGAGCAGGTGCTAGAAGATTCGAGCGTCTCTGACCCTTGGACCGGCTCCTGACATGAGAGCCTTCTAGATGTGGATGCTTACTTCTTACATTGAGTTGGAGAGATGTCCTTGTTTCTCAAAGATATGGTAATTTTCTTTCCAATAACAGATTTTTTTGATGTATTGAGATTTGCTTTCAAATGCCTTAAAAATAAAAATTCATTTATATTATTATAAAGAATAGCTTACAAAAGTCAGAGAAAACATATTCCTCCACAGATTTTATTGATAGTAAATGTTTGCATTTATTTTTAAAAGCTTAGTTTTTACTGAGCTTTTTCCTTAAACAAAAGCTAGTAAGCAAGAATCATTTTCTATACAGAAATTTTTTCCATAAACAAGACTTAAATTTATTCCAACATTGAAAGCTAAAAAGAACTGGAAAAATTACAAAGCAAAACATCTGGGTCAGCCTTTTTTCTACCATTTGAATAGACTGTACTTAGAATGGCATACACTGAAGGAGACAGAAAACATGCATTTAGTCTACAGATCAGCATTAAGAATGACATGCATTTCATGATTTCTTTTCAACGAATAATGAACTGAACCACTTAAAGGGCTTGGTTTTGTTTTCACTTGCAAGGAAGGTGATCTGTTTTCTGAACTGATCTTCTCTTCCTACTAGATACCAAGTGTGTGAGTTCTGTCCTCTCCCCAACTGCTGTTTAAGGTGACTTGCATATAGACAGCAAACACCATTTTTCTGGTAACAGTGCCATGGCCTTGAATAAGCAGTTTGTAAAAAACAATAAAAAAGCATCAAGTGTAAATGTAGAGCACTTCCCTTAAAGAATTATGCAAGCCCAGCACACACAGAGGTGCTCTTGCACATGCTTAGCAGTATGATTAGGGATGTGCAGATCATGACTGGTGCACTGAAGGTGCCTAAGACAAAGTTTTCTTAAGTGTTGCCAAGTTAATCAAGGCACTGAATAATTATGCAGATGGAGTTTCCAAAATATATTAACAATTGCTTTAACTGTTAAAAAGCCCTGAGTCAGAACTTTCAATAGCTTCTTAAAGCTGTACTCAGACAAAATGGCATATTTCATAAAAAATTAGAAAACCACTTTACTTTTGAAGAAAGAAGTCGCGTTTATGAAATAAAATGAAGAAAACAATACAGGACAGTCCAAATACTCAGCACTACTCTCCTTCTTAGACAGTTGTACATATCAATTCAAACCTTCACATCTAGGCACCAAGTTAATGTGACAAGTCACTTTTCCTGTACCTATTGCTTAAACTCTGAAAGAAGAAAATCTATCTTTAACTTCAGGTTGTTCTCTTTTCTCCCACAGTAAGACAATGCTAAACAGGAGGAAGAAAAGCAGTATTCTGGTAGAAAAGGAGGTAGAAAACGCCAAGGCAGCAATGTAACTGTCATTTATCTGCTCTTATTTTTACACTGTAATCTTACCCACTGCCAGCCACTAATCAGCTTGGTGCAAAGGATTTCTCCCTCACCGCAGTAAAGCAACACACACAAGATAACATTAAAAAGCTTCCTCACATTTAGTGTTTAGAGACATACAACTGTAATTATCAATACTGCTATTGAATGTGTGCTTGTGTAAGTCAAAAGGATATACCTGACTATCAAGTAGTATCAGTGAGCATTCCTATTTTAATAGTCAAGCAAGGTAAGGTAGGTTGCCATTTTGAAAGAAAAATCTTTTGTGACTTTGACAGGTAGATTTAATGACAATTGGCATCTATAACAAGGCACAAATTACTTCCCAATATAGTACAAAACCAAAGCTAACTTATTTCTCATATGTAAAATGTGTTTTCCCCCTCTGGCTCAACATGAAATAATAAACACTTTGATTGTTAACATACATGTAAAAACAGCAATTATGGCGAGAGAGAGACGCCTTCTTCAAATCTCAGGAGCCTAATGACTGACTGCTCACATCTGGACCTTGCAAACACAAATGACTCTACTCAGTAATCTGAGTGTTTGTGTTGTAAGTAGCCAAAGCCCTGCTGCACAGGGGGAGGAAGAAGGAGCACTGATGGGTGCAGGATAAAGTTCTAGGCGTGTTTCCCCACAAACTGAGTGGAGGTGACCCTCTGAACTGCATGTTTAGAAGCAGTCAGGACAACAAACCTTGTATGTTGCTCTCACTGCAATTAAAAAAAAAATAGCAAAAATGTATCTGTGAATATGTTTTTATACAAATTATTACTAAAAACATTTTAGACACTCTGAAAGGATAAATGCTTTCTTTTCCTTTTAGACCTTAAAAAAACAAGTCACGTTAAAATCTGTAATTTACAAAATAGCTGACAAGCCATATGAAGACCAGACCTCATTTAATGTTTTAGTTAAAAATGCTCTCTCCACTAACCCGTGGCAAATCCTACACAATGCCCCTTTCCTCTGCACTCACTGGTTTTGTTTCCTATTTGTTGCAACCCCAATCCCCTAGCCAGCTCTATTCTGTCCAGCCTTGTCCTAGTTGACAAGTTTAACTATTCCTTGTCCAAAAAGTGTCCAGAATAAACAAAAGACATCCATCAGGTAAGACAAATCTTAAGCAGCATGCATTTTCAACATTCTAAAATAAAATGTTCTTCCAAACTAAAGTCATCAAAAATATAAATTTAAGGAATTATTTCCAGTTAATTTTATGTTTCAGTAGACTTCTGGTTAACCTGCCACTATTAAATTACAAATGCCTTAAGCATAATTCAGGCAACTAAACATTTGCCTAGTATAGTATTCTTACACTAATATAAAATTATACTCTCTTGAAAACCCTGCTCCCAGTAACATTGTGTATGTAACAGCACAGGTGAGAGTGTTAGACTTGTGAACAAGAGCAGCTGTCGAAGCACCGCCTGGTAAGTTGTGGTGTGCTGAGTGGAAAGCCGAGAGTTAGTGAATGAAGGAGAAAATGTGGTGGGTTGAGGGGTACAGAAAGGGAGTTCAATATTGCCCTCGGACAGCTTTCCTGAAACACCAGCTAGGGATGCTAGCACGCCTCAGGATCCCATCCTCTGCTCACAGGTGGCTGCAAATGCACAACTGCACATAAACTTTGAGTGTGCCAAGACACTCACCTCCTTCCATGCCCCCCGGTTTAGCCCCTGAAGTCTAATACTTTAAAAATGAATGCATGTCACTGTAAAAACAATTCTAAGGAAAATTAAAAATTCTTCTGAGGCACAGAAAAAAGAGGTTTGGGTAACAAGAAGGAAAGATGCCCAAGGGGCCAAGTGTAAAAAGGCTAAGAGGTAGTAGTTTCAGAGAGTGCAGGAGGAAGTCACTGGCATGATTCAGTTCCTGGCCTTACTGTCTCCTGTAGACCCCAAACAAATTTACAATAATTTTAGATGCCTGAAGACCTGAATAGAAGTGCATCTGTTCATAATATGCATAACATAAATAGCCAAGTGACAAAGAGGAGGCTGTAAGTCCCCAGCGTTACAGAGACTTGTTGGCTTCTGTCTCCTAAGCTAGTGTGCTGTGCCCTGTGTGGAGGAGATGATGGAGCTGGCCAGGTCTCCCTTGGCAGACAGTCTTTACAGGATGTGGGACGTAACACTGCAGCTTGGGAGACAGAGAGAGGAAGGAAGTGGATGCAGCTGTGGCACACAGACTCTTGGGATGGCAGAGTGTGTAGCAGCCATCCCTTCTGGCCTGATGACAGGTGTAAAGAGTAGGACAGCCTATGGCAAGGAAGAAAAGATCCTCATTTCTGCTCTTTCCAAGTCTGCAAGAAGATAGCCTGTCTCTTCATGTAAACATCATATCATCAGATGTATTAAAAAAAAAAAAACCTTCAAATTATACTTAGGAAATAGCCTCATTGCTTCCTTACAATAGAACATTCCTAATTTGAAACCAATAAGGATTGTACCCTCCAAAATAATAACAGTTGTTAAATACAGTGGGATCCCCATCCTATAATCCTACAATTGGAAGGCAGAGGCAAGAAAGATCATGAGCTTGAGGCTAGCCTGAGCTACACAATAAGTTCCAGGTCAGCTTGTAATACATAGTGAGACTCTGTCTCAAAGACACAAAGGAGAAATAAAAGTTACTCAGCTAAACACAGACACAGAACTTCTGAGTCTGAAGGGCAGCCAGCAGCTCAGCTCCCCGTGAAGCCTGGAAAAGGCAGTGGCAAGTAACCTCCAGCAACAAAGTACAGCCAGGGTGGACACTGCTCTTCCATATTTAGTTGCTACAGCTAAAACACAGACACAAGCTGGCCAGATACAAATGCAGGGGAAACTATCCTCAAGGAACACTATCCTTAAGAGCACATGCTTACACACAGCACATAGTCGATACTATTGTAAATAACTGACTGTTTGGTTTTTTGGGGGGGGGGGTTGTTTGTTTTTTTTTACAATCTAGCAGTGAGGAAACACTTATGCACATATATTTAGGCTAGATACAAACATTACTCATTTAAAGGAGACAAAATGCTTAGCCCCTTAACCAAATCAACATGTATTTTCCATGCTCTTCCACAAATGCCCTGGCACCATTTTCTAAGTATCTAACACTAAGCTATTTACTGTATCTTAGTTAATGTTGGCAGTTTAAAGAATGTTCATCTGTAGGTATAAATAAAAACTACGTTCTTCATGGTAAAATTACTATCCGAGAAAGGAAGGAAGGCTTCTGATGAACGGAGAATCCGTAACACTGTCAGAATTAACAGACACACAAGAAATTGTTGCCTCTAACAATGCTCGACCCAGCTCAAGAGACCTCGGAGGCACAGCCAGAACGGTGTGCACGCACTGATCAGATCTTCTACAAGGGCTGATGCAGACGGTGAGAAGTTAACACAAGCAGTGCAGCAGTGACCCTGGGTAGAGGCGCTTGCGTCGTCCTGAGTGAGCCTTCAGTTCTCACTACAATTGTGCTTTGCCTTTTCGGGTCTAATAATGATTTTGAAATTACTCTTTTATTTAAGTTAGTCAATTTCCCTTTTAAGTCTAGAAAATAAGGTAAAGTCATTATTCTGTTACCCTACCCTTCCACTTACTTAAACATTCAGAAACAATCATCTGGCTCATTATCTTTCCTTCAGTACGGCTTTAGCCAGGAGGCATCTCTACTCCTCCAGGCACCAAGCACACAGGTCATAGTGAGACTTGCCCCACTCACCTTCCGTATGACTTTTTGGAACAGTGTGTCATTTCACCATGTGAAATCATGACAATCACATGCAATACTGACCTTGTAAGCCAACATCTAAGGTTTAACACATGTGTACATAAAAGAAAAACATGAAAGGAGGTCCTTAAAGGATTTTCCCCTTCAATGCCAAATGCAAATTATCTGAGTTACCATGGATTTGATGTTCCAAATTCAAGAGGAACACACACACACACACACACACACACACACACAAACACACACACACACACACACACACTCACACTCACACACCGTCAATTTCAAACACTGTATTTTTCATTGTAATGGTGGTCCATATAGTCTAATTACATTCTAATAAAGAAATTATGAAATTACAAATTAACTCATTAGTTTAAACTCCTAACTAATTTTAGAACCTACTAAGATCTCATGATCACATACTTTAGCTAACAAGACACTCTGTGTTTCTTAATCAGTACAAAAGGATCCTTCGTTCGATTGCCTTGCGACAAATTGGGCATTCACTCATTCGGTCTCCACAGAGCTGACATGTTCCATGACCACAGAGAAAGATCATGTTCTTCAGGCGATCCAAGCACACAGGGCACATTGTCTGAAACACAATAAGACACTGAATAAGTGTAACATGACAAGTCTTTTGTCTCATTAATTTCTATTCTGGTTTTAGTCAACCTATGTTGCATTTCAGAAATAAATTCTTCGGGATAATTTTTTGTTTGTTTTTTTTGGGGGGGGTTGTTTTGTTTTTCTTTTTGAGAGGAGATTTGAGACTAGGTCTTATTATATTGCCTCGGCTGGTAAACTCAGCCTGTAGGCCAGGCTGGTCTACCTGCATACCAAGTACTGGAATTAAAGGTATGTGCTACAACACCCAGCTTACAAATAAGTTATTTACAAATTAGTTGATCAAAAGTAGTTATTATAATAAAATATCATCCCTACAAAACAGTATAGAGGTAGCACATAAAGCTAGTATTATGGAGATGGAGACACCTCAGAGGTTAAAAATGCTCACTGCTCTTGCAAAGGACCCAGTTTGGTTCCCAACACTCACATGCTGGCTCACAATTCCAGGGTATTTGACTTCCACTGGCTTCTGCATATATGAATACACTAAGCTCTTGCCCCCAAACAAATACAACATGAATGATAATAAATCCTAAAAGTAACTATGACATAAAACAAAGAATGAAAATACAAAAGAAAATGAGCAATAAATAAAAGCAGCCCCACTATACCTAAGGCAGGTACCCAGGTGTGTGTCACTGAAGTGGCGTGTGGTGCAGGCATGCAGCTGAGAGTCCTTACTAGGCACTACACTCCTAGATACAATACTACCCCAGTTCACTTGAAAAGCAAACTGGCTTATCATGTGTACTGGCTGGTTGTGTGTCAACTTGACACAAGCTGGAGTTATCACAGAGAAAGGAGCCTCAGTTGGGGAAATGCCTCCATGAGATCCAGCTGTAAGGCATTTTCTCAGCTAGTGATCAAGGGGGGAGGGCCCAGCCCATAGTGGGTGGTGCCATCCCTGGGCTGGTAGACCTGGGCTCTATATGAAGCAGGCTGAGCAAGCCAGGGGAAGCAAGCCAGTCAGTGACATCCCTCCATGGCCTCTGCATCAGTTCCATCAAAAACATCTTCAAGATATGTCAGGTTGAAACTTCTAGCCCCAGAGTTCTTGCTCTCAAAAACTGTGCAGTACTACTTAGAAAAACATTCAGTGTATGCTTTTAGCAACTCCAGTAGGAAGTTATTATTATTTATTCATAAACAGTTTACAATAATAAAAACCCATTTACTCAGCTATGTGGTTGCTGGGAACTGAACTCAGGACCTCTGAAAAAGCAGCCAAGTGCTCTTAATCACTGAGCCTCTCTCCAAGCCCAAAAGTGCTTCGTTTTGTTAAAATGAATCAAATAGGTTCCTATCTACATCAATAAAAAATTTCCCCAGAGCAAAAGATGCTGTGAGCAAAGAGACGATCTACAGCCTGTCATGGTGACACACATGCTCCTAGCACTCTGGAAGCTGAAGGAGGAAAATCACATCTGAGACAAGCTTGGTCTACACAATGAATTCCAGGCCATCCATGGTTACAAAGGAAGACCCTGTCTAAAATAGTAAACAAATTCTAGCTAAGGAGACAGATCCACCATGATTCAGATCCACAGTCCTTCACAAGGAGCAGTCTATGGCAGCGCACTCCTGTGCTGGGGGAAATAATTAACTAAAGCACCTAAAGAAGACCTGTGGTCTCCACATGTGCACTCACACACATGCACACTCACCAACAGGAAAATAATATATAGAAAATACAAAACTCCAAACATTAAACATAACAAATTATCTAACCAACAAATGTGTTAAAGAAGCAAATAGATAATTCTCAAAAAGAAAAAAATATATAGACAAGAAATATCTGAAAAAGTTTTCATCGTCAGGGAAATGTAAATTAGAACAGCTTCCTTCTCACTCAGGTAAGAACAGCTGTCGCTGTCAGATCAAGTGCTGCCACTCTGCAGGTAAAGAGGCCCTAAGGAGGGACACAAACTGGCACCATCTGCAGAAATTAGTATCAAAATTCTTAAAGACAAAACAACAAACAAAATTAAACAAGTTAAAACTAAAACTGCTGCAGGATCCAGTATCCCGCACCTGGGATTCTACGTCAGTATACTAGAGACTTGCACACCCACTGTCATTGTCATGTTATTCACAGTAAGTGGCACCAGCCTACATGCCCATCAACAGATAGAAAATGTGGCACATAAAAAATGAAACTCAACCATATGAAGAATGAAATCCTGACATTGGCAGGAAAATGGAAGGAGCTGGAAATCATGAAACAAGTCAGCCTCAGAAAACCAAATATTCCTGTATTTTTTATATGCAGAATCTGGACTTAAATTTCTACAAATGCTTGTGTGTGTATCCATATTGACAAAGCATAAAGAGGAATGTAAGAGGGGAGGGGTATATATGAAAGAAAGTGCCCAAGAGTGCAATGGAACACATGTGCATTAAGAAACCCTAAAGGAGGGGAGGGGATAGGAGACACCACAAAAGGAAGGTTGACTGGTGGGGCTGTGGGGAGGGTTACAAATAAGAACAAAGAATAACATGTATTTGTAACAAGGACATAAGGAGACCCATCAACCTGTATGCTAACTTAAGGACTAAAGACAAACAAGGGCCAAAGAGATGGTTCAATAGTTGTGGCTCCTGAGCAAGTGAGGACCAGAGTTCAGAACCCATGTAAGCGCACTGGCCCACTTGTAATCCTGGTGGACAGGAGGCCGTCAGGGAGGCCCCAGAGCATGCCGGCAGCCACCTTAGCCAGAACAGTAAGGTGCAGGTCCAGAAGAGTAGCTGCCTTAACAAGGCAGGCAGAACTAACTACCAAGGAAAACATTTGTTAACCCTGTGCATGCACTTGCACACATACAAACATGTGCAGACACCACACATGCAATAGAACAGGGGGGCAGGGAAAGTCAAAAACGGAGGGAAAAAACACCTTTAAATACTTATTTAGAGAGCAATTTGCAAATTCACCTGGCATAACAAAAGACCTAGAATATCAAAATCTATTCTCAACAACAAGAACACTTTTGCAGGAATCACCATCTCTGACTTCAAGCTATATTACAAAACAATTGTGTTAAAAACCACATGGTACTGGTACAGAGATAGTCATGTAGATCAATGTAACAGAATAGAAGATCCAGAAATAAACTCTCACACATATGGTCACTTGATTTTTGACAAAGGAGCTGAAAGCATTCAATGGAAAAAGGACAGCCTCTTCAACAAATGGTGTTGGCTCAACTGGCAATCAGCATACAGAAAAATGAAAACAGACCCTTTCTTATCTCCTTGTACAAAGCTCAAGTGCAAGTGGATCAAAGATCTCCACATTAAACCAGGTACACTGAAACTACTAGAAGAGAAAGTAGGGAAAACCTTAGAACTCATAGGCACAGGAGAAAATTTCCTAAACAGAACACCAATGGCTTGTGCTCTAAGGTCAAAGCTTGACACAAATGGGACTTAATGAGATTGCAAAGTTTCTGTAAGGCTAAGAACACTGTCAAGAAAACAAAATGGCAGCCAACAGATTGGGAAAAGACCTTTACCAATCCTACATCTGATTGAGGTCTAATATCCAATATATACAAAGAACTCAAGAAGTTAGACTCCAGAGAATCAAACAATCCTATTAAAAAATAGGGTACAGAGTTAAATAAAGATTTCTCAATTGAGGAATATCAAATGGCTTAGAAGCACCTAAGGAAATGCTCAAGATCCCTAATCATCAGGGAAATGCAAATCAAAACAACCCTGAGATTCCACCTCATACCAGTCAGAATGGCTAAGATAAAAACAGGTGACAGCAGATGCTGGCGAGGATTCGGAGAAAGAGGAACACTTCTCCACTGCTGGTGGGGTTGTAAGCTTGTACAACCACTCTGGAAATCAGTCTAGCGATTCCTCAGAAAATTGGACATAGTACTACCTGAAGACCCAGTAATTCCACTTCTGGGCATATACCCCAAAGATGCTCCAACATACAATAAGGACACATGCTCCACCATGTTCATAGCAGCCTTATTTATAATAGCCAGAAGCTGGAAAGAACCCAGATGTCCTTCAGTAGATGAATGGATACAAAAATTGTGGTATAGTACACAATGGAGTACTATGCAGCTATTAGAAATAATGACTTTATGAAATTCCTAGGCAAATGGATGCATCTAGAGAACATCACCCTGAGTGAGGTAACCCAGTCACAAAAGAGCAGACATAATATGCAGTCACTGATAATTGGGTACTAGTCCCAGAAAGCTCTGAATACCCAAGAAACAACTCACAGACCATATGAAGCTCAAAAAAACCAGAAAGGCCAAAAAGTGGGAGCTCAGTTCTTCTTAGAAAAAAAAAAAAAACAGTAAATGTATAGCACCCTCTCAGAGTGGGGTACACCTAGACCTTAAATCATTAATAACTCAAGAACTAAGAATACAGCCTGTGGCAATTCTTGGTATTTAAAAGCCATTATTTTTAATCTATACACACCAAGAAAACTTTGACTATTTTCATACATTTTATGTTTTGTTTTACATACATTTTATGGTCATTGTAACTAGTAAGACTTCAATGCATACTATCAAACCTTTAAAAAAATTAAGTACTGACAAAAATATATTCATATAGTTTTATGCCAAACTGCCTTTAAAAGTCTGTACATCTATCTATCTATCTTTATTAAAATAAAGCTGTAAGGAAAAAAAAGAACAAATAGTGTTAGTAGAAGATGAAATTTGGAGATTCTGACTATGTAATGAAGAGAAAATGCACCTTATCACTTTATAGCTTAAAAGTCTTCCTTTAGTTTCTTTAGGGGGGTTAAGAGAAAGACTAACCTTCACTGTTTAAGCATTTTAATAAATACATGAGACATTTGGGTTTAAAATAAAACTTACTTAGTCACTATGTAACAATTATTGCTAAATGCTGATTCTATAGAAAAAATCCAACTCATTCAATTTTAAACTAGTTTCCTATAGTTATGAATTATCATGGGTCACCTGATACTACTATGGTTCTCAACCTGTGGGTCACAACCCCTCTGCCGTCTTGTGGTGTATATATGTAGAAATGTACACCAGTCATAGAAGTCCACAACACGGTCAGACTCCTGTACCAGGCTCTCAGCCCTTTCACAAGGAGTCACAGATAAGATATCCTGCATATCAGACATTTATATTATGACTCATAACAGGAACAAAGTTACAATTGTGAAGTAGCAATGAAATAGTTTTATGGCTGGGGGTCAGCACAACATGAGAAACTGTATTATTACATGGCCACAGCATTAGGAAGGCTGAGAGCCACTTCTCTACTGGTTATTTTTTGTCAATTCAGATAGTAAAATTAGGATCTAGGATGTGACAACTGGCTGCCAATAGTGATGTCACTGCCACCCTCAGAACCACACTGTTGCTGCTTGCATCTCTGAACCAAGTAAACCACTGTGTCATGTAGCAAGGACTGACAAAAAGAGGATTTACTCCTGCTGCTGCGTTTGTGACACACGGTGTTGGTCCTGAACTCTACCTCCTGAGTTCTAGGTTTAGTGGAGGTGACCAACACGCCTAGGTCAAGACTTGTGGTCTCAGTGTATACCTGTTTTTTAAATTTTCTTACTTTAATAAATATTGAGTAGACATAAAAGAGTGCCTTGTCACTACTGTATAAAATGCAGACAATGTCACTCATATCCAGTTTGATGTCTGGCCTGTTCCTCCCGCTTCTGAGGTCTCTTCAGTATGTTCCTCTCTCCCCTTTATCACCTCTCATGAACACCAGTCTGCCTTTCACTCATCTTTCCCTCGGTGTTCTATATAAACACACACACAATAGGGTGTAGACATATAGAAATGTACACAAGTCATACCAGGCTCTCAGCCCTTTGCTTCTTCATAGCAGAGAAAATCACTACCCAGCCTTTATACACTGATTCCCAGCAGGTCTGTGGTCATGAACAGCATCCTGTTTCATTTCCTAGACAATGGCAGTGTTTTCCTAAGCAGTTTCAACAGCAGTGCCTCTCCTCAGGAGCAGTGGAGAAGGGTAACCACCGCACACTCTGCTTCTACCTGGCACCAACAGTGTCTGCACAGCCCTCAAAGGTTCGAAAGGCCTCACTGCGGTTCTCTGGGTTTGTCCAGCCATGTTTGCAGTGCCTGGGTTCCATGTTTTGGGAAATGTCTGACTCCATCTCAAGATCAGACACTAGTAGTCACTGCTCCACGGGAACCCTAAAAGTGACGAACGGTGCCCAGAGACAAAGTCGCTGGACCGACAGACAAGCAGCACATGAGGCAGCACAGTAAGAGGCACTGGGTGCTGGGAGGCAGTCATTACCTGCTCCTTGATGTCCTGAAGCTGCTGCTGCAGCTTCTGCACATCTGCGTTGACATTGGTGTTGTCCTTGTCCTTCTGCAGCACTGGGATGTTCCCACTTGCTAGAACAGAGTCCACGGAAAACCTTCTTAGTTATTACTGCTTTAACATCGTGACTTATTTCTGAACTTTTAATTATTTAAAAAACAAAACTGTGGGGCTAAAGACTGGTGGCGGTCGAGTGCCTTCATGCCATGGATTCTATAAGCTTCACAACAGAACAAAGGAGGGTCTTCTTCAAAACTGTGCTTCATACTGAGAGAAAAGATATGGTAGTGACATCTAGGTAACACTCATTTATAATCTTAAAGAAAAACAAGGTTTGGGGGCTAGGGAAGATGCTTGGTGGCTAAATGTACACAATGCTCTTAGAGAGCCAGAGCTTAGCTCTCAGCACCTATGTCACATGACTCCCAGCCACCTATAACTCCAGCTCCAGGAGGATTCAATGCCCCGAACCTTTATGGGCACCTGCACATACATTTCTGCACACATAATTAAAAACAAAAACAGAAACAGAAAGCCAGACATGGTAATGCATGACTGCAGCTGCAACACTCACAAGACTGAAGACAAGAGTACTGCCATTAGGTCAAGTCAGCCTGGACTACATAGCAAGACCTTGGGGGCGGGGGGGGACGGGGTGTAGAGGTGGGGAGAAAAAGAGGTTTGCAGCAAAAGAGAACTTCTAAGTCTTGAAGGGCTCTACTCGCTTCTTCTGAAGCTCAAAACATACACTCCTTTTTCTCTGCAATATGGGCCACTAGAATCATAGCAAAGTAGCTACTAAAGGAGTGCTAATCAGTCTCTTAGATGACATTTTAAAAATTGTGTCTTCCTTTCTAGACAAGGTTCACATGGCCCAGACTAGCCTTGAACTCACCATGTAACCAAGGCTGGCCATAAACTCCTGATCCTACTTCTCCCTCCCAAGTGTTCAGACTACAGGGAGCACCCGCCATGCTTGGATGGGGATGATGATGAAGACAGTGAGTATTCAGACAGGGTCTTTCTATATAGCTTTGGTGGGTCTCAGGCTCATGATGATGAAGTTGATCATTCAGATAGGGTCTTACTGTGTAATGACTGGCCTAAAACTCACTACTTAGAATATGCTGGCCTTAAACTCAGAGATCTGCCTACCTCTGTCTCTTAGGTACTAGGATTAAAAGCATGTGCCAGAGCAGATGCAGAGACCCATAGTCAAACAGTAGGCAGAGCTCAAGGAACCCCTACAAGAAGGGGAAGAAATACCATAGGAGCCAGAGGGACTGAGGACATCACCAGAACAGTCACAGGATCAACTAAGCAGGGCTCATAGGGGCTCAGAGACTGAAGTGACAATCACAGAGCCTGGCTGGGTCCGAGATAGGCCCTCTGCATCTATGACATGGTTGTGCAGTTCTGTGTGGGAGGGAGCTGTGTCTCTTACTGGGTTGCTTCATCCAGCCTTGATAGGGGGGTTGATGGGGGTTATACCATGTTTGGTTGATGTCCCTCAGAGGGCTGCTCTTTTCTGAAGGAAATGGAGGAGTGGATGGAGGGAGAAGTGTTCTCTACAGTGGGATTACAAGCAAGCATGCACCACCCAAGCCCGACCCTCCTTTCTTTTTGCCAAGATTTCCTTATTGTTAACAATTTGGTCTGAAAAGTTCAGAAAGCTGTAAATATGAGTTTACCTGCCCTGCTCTGAATATCCTTGACTTTTTATTCTAGCTAATACCCATGCCCAAGAATTTCATTCTTCTCTCTTTGTGAAAAAGGCAAGAGCTTTGGGCAGAGGTGTATGTAGCAATGTTCTTCCTCATCTATTTACAAAACATGTTTTAAAAAAACCAAGAATCAAATAAATTCTCAGGTACCTGTACATAAGGGAACGGAATCAGGATGTCAGGCTTACATGGTATGCTCTTTACCTGCTGAGCCAGCTCCCTGACTGTGCTGGTTTGAATAGAAATGGCTCCCATAGGCTCATAGATCTGAATGCTTGTCATCAGAGAATGGTACTACTTGACAGGGATTAGGAGGCGCAGCCTTGTTGGAGGAACTGTTTTTCTAGAGGTGGGCTTTAGGGTTCCAAAAACCCAAGCCAATACCAGAGTTGCTTCCTGCTACCTGTAGATCCAGACACAGACCATGATGATAATGAACTAACTCTAAAATTGTAAGCGAGCCCCAATTAGATAAGTTCCTTTAAGTAGGAGGCAGGATTTGGGAATAAAAGCCAACAGTTGACTGCTTACTAAGCATCAACAATGTCACCATGAAATCAAAGGAAAAAATTTGAAAGTTAATTATTTTCATCTCTCTACTTGTCTGTGTTATAATTCAGCTTACTCTGTCCCTAATAATTACTATCCAATGTAATACATGCAATTTAGATTATCTTGCAAGCCTGCTATGTAAAGAGACCAAGTTAATACATTTGTAAACTGAAAAAAAGAATTAAACTGGAATTCAACGCTCTGTTTTCAGATATACTAAGTTGGTCTGGTACACTGCTCATTAGTAGAGCATACGCTGAATTCATCTAACTCCCAGAAACCATCCCTGGTCCTCTGTCAATATACCTCACCTACCTTAGGTTGAACAAGGCCACAGCATCGTATAATGGACAGATACCAAGCAAGCAAGCTAAGTCCCCTCAACAGAGGACACTCACAGATCTCATCGGAGGGGTCCTCTGAGTTCTTGCCGCCACAGCACATGATGAAGGGCACCCTCCGCTCAACCACCGCCCGGCACTGCACACACTTCTTCATCAGGCTGGCACAGTCTGAAAACGAGAACACGTGAGCTGCAACGTAAACAACAACTGCCTTTCTTTCTCTGCTGTGTTTCTAGAATTTAACCACACACTGAAGCAAACATTAAAGAAGCAGACCAGACCCTGCTACAGCAAGTTTTAAAGTAAAATTCCACCTTAATATCCTGTCAGCAACCTAAGGATGGGAACTGTCTTTGTCCACTGGAACAAAGAACCTACTAGGGAAACATTTCCTAATGAACTGAATAGTGATTTTTCTTTACAAGTAAAGATTTCCAAATTATGAAGTTTAGCTGGGAATAGTGGTATTCAATTATAATCCTGTCTCAAAAGTCCATAAAAAAGTAAATAAACAAGCAAAAAAAAATCTTAACACTTAGAAAATGGAGAAAAATACCATTGACACATTCATCAATATTGGACCTATAAAGGAGGAAGCTACGGTGATCACCACACACACTGTAAGCATGTGCATTTGCTATTTCCCTTCAGTGGGAAGCTCAAGCTCTTGATATGGCCGTGGCTATTTAACATGATACATTCACTCGGCCCTTCGCTCACTCAGAGTTTCCTCCGCCTCCCTAAAATATGATGGCCAAATGTTAATTCCCTAGGAACATTTTCTACAATCCATAGTTTATTCTTCCCTTCCCTTCTCTTGGGTCACCTGATGCACTGCTTCAGAGTAGCTAGGTAAATGTTTCCACAAGACTGTCTTTCTCATGGTAAATTTTCAAAAACCGTATTTCAGGAGCCTTTCTCGCTATAGAGAAGAAACACTGCGGCTAGAGAGTGGGCTTAGGGCAGTTAGGAACACTGGCTGCTCTTCCTGAAAATCCAGATTGAGTTCCCACATGGCAGCCATCTGCAAATTGCAGTATGGGGCAGGCTAGCACCCTCTCCTGGCCTCCTAAGGTACTGCATGTACATAGTGCACAGACACACATTTAAGCAAAACATACGCACAGACTACAAATTAAAAATCTCTTAAAGAAAGAATACTATCTAAGCATAATACACATTATTGATCATTCATATCATCCTACATTTGAACTTGTTAATTATAAAATAAAAAATAGTAAGTCAACATGTTCTTTTTTAAAATCAGCATTTACCATGTAAGTAAGTATGCTTTATTTCAAACTTTATCAGCCTTGGAATCGTGGGCGTGAACAGGGTGGGCTATATACTTCTAATGATGACACACTAGGTGTAGAATTATGGTCCAGCCTGACACCTGTTCATATGAAACATGAACATAGAACAGTCCCACACTTGATGATGTATCATGCAGTTACATGTAGCCCGTCAACCTTGGGCACTAACAAATCTAGCCTGAAATTTGTCTTCAGTCTGGGGGCAGACTTTTTTCTTAAAAGATAAATGTATTATATACTAATCAAACAGCACACTAATCAAAAATCACATGGACTTTCTGTAACTTTTTAATTATATATTTCTAAAAAACTGAATTTTCTAAATAAATAAATAGCCAGCCTCTTCAAAAAGGATAAAACTCTTCCTTTGAGTGATCAAGGTACTTTATGCTCTTCCAGACTACAGCACTCTGCTAATATCACTGGCATGGGTTCTGAACTGAACACTTTAGCATATACCCATTGTAAGAGGCTGTTTACCTCAGCCATAAGTAAGTGATTAGGAGCATGTCTAGGAGCAGTGTGGGGCACACAGGCAATTCCTGTACTTGGAGACAGAAGTAGGAAGAGCAAAAGCTCAAGGTTAGCCTGGGTTACATGTAAAACCCTGTCTAAAAACCAAACAAACAAAGAGTTTAGGGCTGGGATGTAGCTCTGAAGCAGAACACTTGCTGAACATGCATGCAAGAGGTCTTAGGAATGACCCCAAGAACCATCAATAAAATAATAAAACTAATGACTGTGCTGAAGGTTAAATTATGATACAATTAAAAAAAGAGTAAAATGTCTAGTTCAGATTAAAAGTTCAAAGTTAGCTAGTACACTACAAAGCAAGAATCTTATAGAAGTTTTGGAAACCCTTGGGGGAAAATAAAATATTAAGGCTCAGGGGCTGTGTACTCAATTCTAATGGTTATCATTCAGGCCTCAGACAGGCATTACTTGGTCTACAGTAGGGAGGGACCAACAAGTCTGCCCCAAAGCCTGCTCATGTAAACGAGCCTCTGCTGAACACATACACAGCTGCCATGCTCACTCCTGCACTGCAGTGAGAGAGGTGAGTAGTTACTGCAAAAGCCATGTGGTCCACAAAGCCAAAACACATCTGTTCTTATACAGAGAAAGTTTGCCAGCCTCTGGTGTACCTAACAGAGGGAATGTCTGTCTATGTTCTTTCTGACAGCCGATGGCAGTCTTTACACCAGCCTTGGTAAAGGGAAACAATTACTTGAGTTAGACTGTCAACAGTACAAACCCTTGACCTATTATTTAGTTGTCTATCAGAATGAAAAAACTTAAAACAAAAATAAAGACAAAACACCAGTATTCCAGGGCTCAGTGGGTAAAGTATCTATGGCCAAGCTTGACCATCTGAGTTTGAGTTCCAGAACCTACATGGTAGAAGAAAGAACTAGCTCCCTCAAGTGTCCTCAGACTCCCCTAATATACGTTAGTTACAAACGCATAGGTACATATTCGACCTACAGACACACATATAAATAACTAAAGATGAGATAAAATTTAACCCAACATTTAAAGGGCATCTATACCAATGAGACACAATCACTATGTAATCTGTGTGCTATTCTGCTTAGATAACATATTAAAAACCAGTATTTATTGACTAACCTATTTATAATATAAAATACCATTTAAAGAAAGTATTAAACGTTTTGAAATCTTTTACTGATAAGTAAAACAAAACAAACAAAAATACCAGCAAAAGAAAGAATTTCAAACCCTGTAAGATATAAGAGAGATATAAAATCCCAAGGCCTTCAAGATTAATGTCCTTAAGAGAGCAGTTTCTCAACCTGTGGCTTTGGAGGTTGAACAACCCTTTCACAGGGGTACACATCAGATACCCTGCATCTCACACTGTGGTAAGAATTACATTGTGGTTCTTAACAATAATAAATCACAGTTATGAAGAGGCAGCAAAAATAATTTTATGGTTGAGGACATCACAGCATGAGGAACAGCATTACGAAGTTTAAGAACAATGATTTAAAGCATCTCAAAAGCTTCAATGTTGCCCTCCCAAAGAAAAGACTTATTAAATTTCTAACAGTTAAAATAACAAAATTACACCCCCAAACAACAAAGCTGTAAAAGCCCGAGGAACCGGGCAGGACACAGGGAAGGTACTCTGGGACAAACCACCACTGTTATATGCAAAAAGGATGGATTATATGTTGTAATTGTTTTAGAAGTAAGTTTTGACTGTGTGTGAAAGAGAGAGATCCTTTTAAGGTAATACAAAAAAAAAAATTCAAAAACAAATGAGTAAACAAAAACACACCAAAAAAGCCAAAATGAATTTTTAAAAAGTCCAATCTGATAGAACATAAAATTTCGGTGGTCAAATTATTCAGTATACTCTGTCGCTTAAAACTAGAAACCAAAAGGTACTAAATGTTCGTCTAGCTTTTCTGTAGGTAGGTTGTCCGATAAACAAACATCAAAGATGTGGTCGTTTACTTTTGTTTCTATGGTAACGCTGGGCAGGGTCCCAACAGGCTACTTACTCTCACAAGCACACATGTGCCCACAAGGCTGAAAGAGAACAGCTGCTTTCTTGTCGGAGCATACCACACATTCTTCAATCTACAGCAAGAAAAAGCAGGGTGAGCAAGTGCAGAGAGATCCTGTCACCCCAGCAGCTTGGCCGCCATGTCCTTCCCACGTCAGAAGCCCACTCACTGGCTCCCTGCCTGCTCTCTTTCACAGTACTGGTTGCCTAGTTTAATGGGCTATTTCTGCACCCCTCTCCTACCTGACAGGAAGAGCCGTGTAGAAAGGTTCCATTTCGACTGAGGTCAGGGACAAGGAACTAAATGTTAGTTTCCTTTTAGTTTTAGTTTTATTTTTCCCAAAAACTTTAGGAAAATGTTAATAAACATTAAAGCAAATGACTGTGAGCAGACCAACAACAAAACCCAGATTAGTCAAACTGCTGCGTCCATCGGGGGATCCTTCACAAATGACCCCTCTTAGGATCTGGCTAATCCCTGTGCTTCAGATCATTCCTCACCCGCCCTGTCACCACCTCACTAAGTCCTTAAGTCTTCCACAACCAACTTTTAATTTCACCTGGACCTCATCCACAACTTGTGCACGGTGACAACGCCACCTGTGGCTCCTTTGCCTTCCGGCTCGTACGCTGCCTTAGATTCACTTTGTTTTCCAAACAGCCTACCTTTCCTCAGTCAGCCACACTTAGCCACCTTTTATTTATTAGTATTATTATCCAGAAATGACCACCTCTACTATAAACACAATGCAACCACTAAAACACCGTGTCCTTGCTTGTTTTCCTGTATATGTGTTCTCCCAGCCTGTGACTCAGTATTTACATGGAGTCCGCATACCTGCCACACTAGGTTACTGCAGTGAAACCTGGTTGGTCTCTGATATTCTTGAACTAAAAATACCACCAATACCAATAAATTGCCTAATACTATTTATAAGACTTTAAACAATAGAGCAAGCCGACCTAATAAACTGCTCACCTATCTTTTCTCCTAGTAAAAGAAAGTCTTTCTAAGCACCACACTCCCCTTTTGGACTATTCTTGGTTACCCTCCCATGTATGTAACTAATAAGAGCGTTCTGTGACTCTGACAATGTCCTCCCAGCATGCAGTGATGTCACTTAACAAAGTAATCACCTCCCACTTTGACTGTTAGCACTTTAAAAAAAAAAAAAAAAAAAAAAAAAAAAGCCCAACCTTTTATATTTCCTAATTCAACAAAAATTAATTTGTAATGATTTATACTTCCCTAATTAATGAACCATCCAAATGATTTCTCTAAAAACACTCTTTCCACTAAATATTAGTTTTAGGAATTTTCTTCAATGAAACTGTTGATTCCCCTTTAAACACTGGGGGTCACTATTTCCTTATGGTTAAAAACAGCTAGTAACCCAGCAAATCTGCTGATTGATTAGACATATCTGTTTTTTAAATTTTCCACAGATTTGAAAACTTCAGGGTACATAATACAAAGCAGAATTCAATGTATCTAAGTTGTAATCAACTCTGAAAGAAAAACAGGTGACTACATCCTAAATTCTATACTTTAGATTCAAAAGGAAAATGTAAACTAAAAACACTACACTTAAAAACCATGTATGGATTTTAAATTCTGGTAATAATAAATGTGACAAGGAACATTAATAAGATTATACTAGATATCAGTAATAAACTCTGAACTAATATTTCTAAATGTATAAATTGTGTATTATGATATTTACCTTATTAGTAAAAGCACAGTAAAATACCTATCATAGAGGAGAGAATTAGATCTCACAGAACTTTACAATACAACATAACAGCATAATACCAGCCAGTTTGTTACCTTTGTCCTGGACTGAACTTGTTCTTTACAAATGAGACATTTCTTGACCCGAGGGGAACACAAAGAACACGTCGCAATGTGTCCACACGGACCAAAAAGAGTGTCTCTCTTCATGTCTGAGCACACCATACACTCCTCTAAGGTTTCAGAATCGTTGCTAATCATAGAAGGACTCCGAGAACCCACTTGGCCACTAATAAAACAGAATATTTCAAATAAAGCCCATCCAATTTTTTTTAACATCCAGAGTGTCGTTAGCACACATAAAAACAGGTTATATTAAAAATCAAATGTCAACAACCTTATGTAAAACCTTTTTTCTATTTTTTAAATTTATAATTGCTTATTTTCACATCTCTATTGCTCAAAAGCACAGACCAAAAAGGCACATTTTCCTATTTATAACCTTTCTTCACCTTCACGTTCTTCTAACGCCAGTCAATCTCTAAACTGAAAAAGGAGTGAACTTATAATAAAGAGCTAGAAACACTAGCAAAAGGCAATTTAATGAGCTGGATGCAGTGGTACACACTCTTAATCCCAGCATTCAAGCGGCAGAGGCAGAGGCAGGTGGGTCTCTGTGAGTTCAAGACCAGCCTGGTCTACACAGTTTAATGAGTCAGAGCAACATAGGGCATCTGTCTCAAAATAAACAAACAAAAACCTCATGTAAGTGAAATTTCATTTAGAGCATGTTCTATCAACACAGACACAGCAGAAGAAACCAGAGGAATGAAACAAAAATCCCAAGTAGCACCATATTATCATTAATTAAAAACATCACCAGGGGCTGGAGAGGTGGCCCAGTGGTTAATAGCACTGACTGCTCTTCCAGAGGTCCTGAGTTCAATTCTCAACAACCACATGGTGGCTCAAACCATCTGTAATGGATCTGATGCCCTCTTCTGTGTGTCTGAAGACAGCTACAGTGTACTCACACATATAAAATAAATACTTTTTTTAAAAAAAGGAGTGACATAAAGAAAAAAGGTGAGAAAATACAAAAGCAAAGGGAAGCTACCAATATAGTCACTGATAAGAGGTCTAAAGGTCAGGAGAGATGTGTACTTTTTGTATGCCTACTAAGTTAAAAATGTATGCCAGAAACTTTAATTAAAATCACTGACATTTCACATAGGAATGTGTGAAATGACCACCTTTAGGGAAATTCCCAATCAACCCAGCAGCTCCTTTGTTCATTCTTTTAACCCTTTATTGCCAGTGGTGCAAGGTGCTAAAAGTATTACAAATTTCCCATGATATTCACTTTGTTTACAGAGAGAGTAAACTACCTTTTGCAAAAAAAATATGCTAATGTTAGTCAGAGCCTTTTTTTTTTTTTTTTTAAACTATTAAGGCTTTTCCCTACAAGTCCCCAGAGCATGCAGGATTTCTAGAGGATCAAACTAGTTTAGAGAAGTTTCTTAAGCTTAGCCATACAGTAGCACACATAATGTGGGGGCTGTAACACAAAATGAGAAACACTACATAGAGGACAGGTTTCCAAGGATGGAAGTGGACACACAGAGGTCTAAGAACCTGCAAGTCCCAAGTCCTCCCTTAGGGAGAGAATGGTAATGACATGACAGAAACTACAAACCTGACTTTTTCCTTATGACATTTTGCCAGAGCTTTGCAGAGACTTGGGTCAGGACAAAGATCCAGCGGTGATTGACCTTTCTTATTCCGAATGCTGAGGTCGGCACCATTGGCTGCCAAGAAACATGCAATAGATGCTGCACTCTTCTTCTCGGCCCCCTGGGTACCAAGTCCCATTATTAGCTGAAATCAAATGAAAAGAGTCAAGATTCCCTTACAGAAACCTGCCACCAAACATTGCTACCAATACATGTATGTGTTGGACGCGTAAGAGCGTAAGTCCTAAAGACTCATCTCTCCCCAATTCCCATTTTCCTTAATTTTCCCATATTTATGAACTGACTCTCCAATGTACAAGTGAAACAAAAGTGGCTAAACTCAGTTGGTTGCCTGCTTCCTACATGACTGATTAAGAAACTACACAAAACCAAAGTCAGGTCAACTAAGGCAGAGGGACTGAAGTACAGTTTCTGGTTAAGAAGAAATAGCCCTTTGGTTCCTACTCAGTTTAGCTCTGGGGCTGCTACCAACTAACTTCTCAATGCTTCTGAATCAAGGCAAAACTTAAAGAATGAAAAGAACCAGGATCTGATTACATCATCTGAGCTATGGACCCAAATATATCTGAAATTGTTAAAAAATATCAAGACTTGCTGAGGACCCATAGAGGCCAGGTACTTTTATGTTTTAAGTGCTATTATGATCTTACACAACAACCCATGAAGAGAAGTATGCTCCTCTGAACCTTAAAATAAGGAAAAAGAAGAAAAGAAAAACAAAGGAGTTAAAAGAATAGACCCAGAGTCTTACAAGACAACAACTCACAAACATTCAGGCCTCAGACTCATTTATACTCTTTAAGATAATAATAAAATTCATCTGAAAGTGAAAAGGCGTAA
The DNA here is from genome assembly GCF_963924665.1 of Micromys minutus. Taxonomy (NCBI): domain Eukaryota; kingdom Metazoa; phylum Chordata; class Mammalia; order Rodentia; family Muridae; genus Micromys; species Micromys minutus. Next base: position 255,312 of record NC_137977.1, on the reverse strand, counting down.
AATAGCCAAACACCTGAGACAAGGAGGACTTCTTTCACCTGATTTCAATATAAACAAAGGCTGAATCACAAAGCTATAAGATACTGGAGTGGGTTTCCCATAGCTAAGAAAGAAAATGGACAAAAAGAACAAGATGCAGCTTGTAAAAGAAAACCTCTGGATGAATAAATAGCTTACTGCTCTTGGATAAAAGCAGCAGGCACTCAAGCAGAAAGAGCCGCCACTCAACAAATGGCATAGGAAGAGTTGGCCATCCATCAGTGACAAATGAACTGCCACCCAAAACATTTGCTATACAAAAGTTCACTTGAACTTAAACGCACTAGCTCAGCTTCATAAGTTTCTATAGAAAGAAGTCTGAGTGACCTTCATTTTTCCAAAAAATGTCTTAGGACACATAAAGCATACCTAATAAAATTACATATTTTTCAACATTAAGACATTCTGTTCTTCTAAGAACATTGTCAAAAATTGAGCATGATGGCTTAAAGGTCAAGGCATAACTGGGGTTATCACAAAGTATCACTGTAAAGAGGGAAAGAAACAAGAAAGTACAACACAACTCACTTGCCGTCCCAGGGCACTACCGACACGTCTCCAAGTCTGACATCCTGCACTGCTGCCTGTGCTCTGCACTTGGAGGAGACAATATATTCCAGTGTCTAGAACTATGCAGGGACGCTTTTACTGTTTGGTTCATTCCAGATAGGGTCTCACTCTAGCCTAGGCTGGCCTAGAACTCATTATATACAATGTGGTCACAAATCCTGCCTTAGCCTAAGTGAGGGATCACATTCAAGAGTTTGCAAGTCTGTCTTTACGTATGTTAATTCTTGAAGGCCTTGAGTAAGCTGTCGTCTACATACACAAACATTCCACACCAGCTCACCCTTGTTCCTAAGCACCATGGCTCACTACCGCTCACTATCACCTGGTTGGGGAACAGAAGGCAGTGGCTGGTCAGTAGCAACATAAGCCACAGACCAGCAAAAGTGAATCACATCCTTGATATGGCCTTGTTTTCTTATTATAGAAACTATTCTTGAAGTAACTAGAAGAAAGCCAAAGACCTGGGAAGTGGGAGAAAGCTTGCCTAGTATGCATGAGGCCTGGGACTCAATCCCTAACACATCAAAAATCAAAACCACAAGAAAACAAAGAACACTAAAATTCTAATGAAAACGATTTGAGCAGACAGCTCTTCAAATACATGTGGGATTGATCAAATGAAAAGCAACTCAAAATGAACAGGCATTAGGAATTTCAAATTAAAACCATAACAGATACTCTACCCCATCCATACTGCTTAGGTTATACAGAACCAAACAACTTTTGGTAAGAGACAGAACAAATGCACTTCAGAGTGACCAATAGTAATATGAAAGTTTTATATGCCCAAGTCCATGTCTGATAAAATATTTTGTCCAGTGCAAGCCAGATGTGCAGTAGATATAAAACATGTTCCCACTAGTGGGAGGACATAATCTTTACTCACTGTGTTTTTTGAAGGCTCCCAGGCAGCATCTACCTTGCCCACATCTTGCATATCTTGTAGCTGACGAAGTTGAGACAAAGTATGATGTCTTAAAGCTTCATGCAGAGGAGTATCTCCATCCTTGTCCTGAATATCTAGTTTAGCACCTGCACGGACCAAAAGCTAAGAGAGAAAGATGCCTCATTTGGACAGTGTCCATCCCTGTAAGAAACTGCAACCTATCAGCAGTGAGCACTTGGGACGTATTTGAAATTTTAAATAGCAATGAATGTAAACACTGTTTGCTAAAATCCAATCACTTGGCAAAATGAGTTACCAATTGTCCTTATGGCGTTTCAACAATCTTCCTAATCCTTTCTACAAATACCAAAGAGCTCTAAACAACAGCATCTACAGAACCTAATGTCTGTACAGTCTTACTTGTCTTAGCAAACCATGCTTTTTGTCGTTTTGTCTCTTTTTTGTTCTAAAAAGATATATAAAATATAATTCTAAGACTTTTCAAACTTGTGGCTAATTTTTGCTGTCAACTTGTCTAGATTTGGAACAACCTAGGAAACACACCTCTGGCTGGTGTTTCTTTGAGGAAGTTTCTAGAGGTTTAACAGAGGGAGACAGACCCACATGAATGGTCCGGTGTACCAGACTGAATAATAGGGACAATAGGAAAGTGAGCCAAGGATCAGCATTCAAGTCTCTCTTTCCTGACAGGGACTTGCGCAGTGCTAAGAGACTGCACCCTCTCACACGGTAAAACTAACCAATCCTCCCTTCCGTAAGTGGCTCCTGCCAGCTATTTTGTCACAGTAAAGAGAAAAGCTACTAACAAAGGACAGTTCCAATTCTGCTACTCTGAAACAGAGAGTACAGAATGAGTGTTGCTGTCACATTTCCTGGTGACACTGGCAGTTCTTTGGTCTCCAAACTTTTAAGAGGCACTGTTTCATAAAAGTGTTTAAAGCAATACTTTTTTTAGGTATTTTGTTTGAAACCACCAAATTAGTAAATTAAATTTTTTTCAATTTGCAGCAAAGTTCCCAGGCAAAGATTTTATTTTAGTATCAACTGCACACATTAAGGGAATGTAATTATTCAAATTGTTACTTTAAATTTTCTCACAAACATTATGAGAAGTCTGAGAATAATGTGCTGAAGACTTTGAACTAGGTATTAACTCTTTAACCCACAAACACAAATGAAAGGCTCTAAGTCTTGACATGATTAAAAAGCTATTATAAGCTCATATTAACATGAATAAATACTTTACCCTAACAATCTGGGTGTGCTGCCGTTCAACAGCAAGGTGGAGGGCCGTTTGCTGGTTCACGTTCTGGATATCCAGGTTTGCATTTCCCTAACAATGAACAGATTTTAAATGGTTATATCTGAACAACAGAGAAGACCATGCAAACTGTTAGCTATTTACAAGGAATACATAGCTCATACAGATAGTGAAAACTGGACAGACAGCAAACCTACAGGTAGAACAGTAAGTGTACACATGAGTATTTCCTTTACAGTGACTACCTTAAACCAGGTCAGGGACAAAGTACACTATGGAGCTGAACAGTATTCTCTGCTACTATCCCCTGAGAGCAACTCTTATAAGCTGTAAGTACCTCTGAAAAGCATCTGTGTCTCCATCTAGGATTCAGAGTAACCTTAGTGACCTTCACTTCCTTCTCTTGCATATAACCAAGCTCTTCCTCACTCACTGAGAAGTGAGGAGGTGATCGAGTATTACAAAGTTAGTAAAGGTAGAACAGGAAGTTCTATGCATGCTCAGGAGAGGAAAGAGCAAATGGACTCCGAGAGCAGTTGTTACTACACACAGGGACTCTAACTCATGTTAAAGTCAAGGCACTCTGTCTTAAGCTCTGCCACTTACAAGCCATGTAAACTTCTGTAATTCACTATTTAGCCCTTTTCTTCAATTCCAAAATAGTGTGACCTATTTTACAGGGCTTATGTAAAGATTAAGAAATACAGCACACACAAAAAAGTGCTTAGCATAATGCCTGACATAACAAAGCAAAATAAGGACAGAGTCAAAGCTTAAAAAGAAACACCTTACACTGCTAGGTTAAACCCATCAGCAGCTGGCTAGAGCTGAAACTCCAGCAAGTTATGCCATACTCTGGAAGACAGACATTTCTGCTTTGCTTTTTATCATGTTTGATTACGTTTCGTTGACTGGTCATGAGATACCTGATTCTCAGATCATCTGTTTAAAGGTGAACAGTGGGGAGATGATAAGCAAGTATTAGAGAGAGGCTGGCAAGATATAGCCAAGTCTGATGTCCTGAGTGTAATCTCTAAGCGTCCCATGATGGAAGGACAAAATCATTTTTTGAAGACTGTTCTTTTGACCACTATACATGCACCATGGTGTGAGCACAAATGAGAAGAGGTGGGTTGAGATCCAGTGTTAGCCAGAAAGACCGGCGCATGCCTGCAATTCCAGCACTCAGGAGGCTGAGACAGGATACTGAGTTTTAGCTAAGACTGGGCTATATATCAAGACTGTTCTTCCAGGGGTCCTGAGTTCAAATTCCAGCAACCAGATGGTGGCTCACAACCATCTGGAAAGACATCCGATGCCCTCTTCTGGTGTGTCTGAAGACAGCTACAGTGTACTTAAATAAATAATTTTTAAAAAGCAGAGCATACATTGAGTTAATTTTCATTATCATGGGGGTTTTACTGCAGCCTATATCTGCAGTTTAATATCCACTTTGTGAAATAAATTATAGAATTAGAAAGTTCTATGTCTGTTAAAGCATAACTGCCTCTCCTACCTGATGCACCAACAGCTCAGCCACTTCCACATGATTATTCAGGGCAGCCAGGTGCAAGGCAGTATAACCGTCATCTTTCTTCTCATCCACAATCCATGGTCTTGGTAATTTTGAGAGTAAAACACGCATTGCACTGAAAGGCAAATTCACATTGTCTTTGCATTTGCATAATATGATCTTTGTTTTCTTTAGAAAAATATTCAAAAGAAACCCTGTAATCAAATAAAGGTAGCCTTTAAAAAAAGAGAAAGAAAAAAAATCCTGTTTCTACACACAGTCAGAAATTGCTGTCAAAATTCTCCGATGTTTCGTTTTGTGACATTTTGAGAGCTAAACAAACTACCAGTATTTGCAGAATGAAGCCAGCACAGGTGCTACAGAGGAAAGCTGTGGCGGAGAAGGAAACCTCCCAGGAGGAAGGACAGAAAGAAAAGGTGTGGCCTGAGGAAAGCTGCATGTTCACCTTCAGCAGTTTCTACCCATAACAGTAATAAATAACCAGGTAGTAAGGGCAAGACGGTAGGAGAAGAGCAATGAGACATACTCAGCAGCTACTCAGAAACAGCAGAACTAAAATCTGACTTGTGTTTAGTGCTAAAATTCTGTTTGTAATAAGTGTCCAGTGGTAATCATAATTCAAAATTTATACTTCTAAAATCGTTGATATTTTCAAAAACCCAAAAATATCAAAGACAACCTAAAGAACATAAAAGACTTAAAAGTTTCAGAGAACCAATTTAAGAAATACATGCTTTTTGGCAACCTTTCTTACAAAAATATTTTTATGGAAAACTCATGGAAATAATCAGCCTCTACACTGACACTAAGACCTCAGAGGACTCGGTTACAAATGTCTCTGTGGGCAGAACTTTATGAACCTTAAGAATAGGCTTTGAAGAAGCAGGTAAGATGGCTCAAGATGTAAAAGTGCTTGTGGCTGAGCCTGAATCTGATTCCAGGAAGAGAACACACTTCTGTAAATTGTGCTCTAACCTCAATAATCATGAGGTATTGATGTACATGTGTGAACATATGCTTACATGTGCACACACACAAGCTCGTCACACAGATACACACAAACACGCACACACAAAATAAAACTAGATAACTTTTTAAAAATTAAGTTTAGGGAGGCTGAAGAGATTTAAGAGAGGTTGTGAGCACTGACTGTTCTTCCAGAGGTCCTGAGTTCAATTCCCAGCAACCACATGGTGGCTCACAACCATCTTTAATGGGATCTAATGCCCTCTTCTGGTGTGTCTAAACACAACTACAGTGTACCCATATACATTAAATAAATAAATCTTTATATATATATATATATATATATATAACTTAAGTTTTGGAGGAACAAGAACCTCTAAACTCAAACTAAAGCTTCCAAGTACTGAAGTTTTATCGTATTTTTTTTTACTTTTAGAGTCTTGCTACTTATCTAGGCAAAGCTGGTCTTGACCTTTGATCCCCCTGCCTTAGCCTCCCACCACGACTAGCTAGACTCAGATTATGGAAACTCACTGGTGACGACTATACTACAAAACATATGGCTATCGTGATGGCCATATCACACACTATCCAACACTGCACATCAAAGAGTGCAGAAAAAATGAGAAAAAAACTTTTAAGAGGTTTATCACTTTCTACAAGGTTTGAAAGACACATAAATCATGAAAACTTTTATGAAAAATAAAATGCTATGGGGATGTGAAGAGGGCTTGATGCTATCGCGGAGGACCCAGGTTTACTTCCAACAGCACATAGTGGCTCACAGCTATGTGACTGGAGTCAGTAACTCCAGTTCATCAGCCATCTTCTGACCTCCTCAGGCACCAGCTACAATGTGACACATCTATATCATATGCATAAAATTTAAACTAATTTTCAAGAAGAAATAAAGTATTATTTAAAAGCAATGTAAGAGGGGATGGAGAGATGGCTCAGCAGTTAAAGCTCTGGTGGATGACCTGGATTCAGTTCCCTGCATCTATCTGGCAGCTAACTACTCTGTAACTCCACTTCCAGAGAATCTATTCTTTTTTATGCCTTCTGAGGCACTGGCATATACATGCTACACAGACATACATGCAGGCAAACACCCATATACATAAAATAACAAAGAAAATAGTATAATCTCCAAAAAATAAATCAAGTATAGTAAGAAACTTTTGCAGACAGATCATCAGTCAAAACCAATGAAAGCTGGTCATGGTGATGCAAGCCTAGAATTATAATACTCTACTCAGGCTGAAGCAATAAAATCATGAATTCAACATAAGCTCAGGTGAAATAAAATAATTATTTCTCCTAAAAACTAATGACAGTTTTTTTCAAATGCAAACTAAGTAACTATCAACGAGATAACACTGGGTGGATGAATTTCCTTCATTTTGTGGTGCTGGAGATAATGAGCCTTGTACATGCTCTGCCGAGAAGACAGACCTCTAGCTCTCTATAATTTTCGCCTTTAAAAATTTTTTATTGAATGTTCCTTTTTTCTCTGCTCTGAAAAGCACATTATATCTTATCCCCGAAAAATCCCCTTGGGCTGTGACGGTCTCACTTTCTGGAGTATTAACTAAACAGTCAGTCTGGGGTTGGGGACCCTGGGAGAGTAAGTAGGTAGGCAGTGCCTTCCATCACTTTCCACCTACTGCGCACATGACCACTGACTCCTGGATGGAGTGTGTCATAGCTCTCGTGTACACTGTCCCCACTCTATTCTATCCTCTTGACAAGGCACTCTTCAGCCCACAGACACTCAAGGGGTGCAAAGCCATGTTCCCTGAGAGAAGCAAGAAGCATCTACACCAGGCTAACAGGTGCATTCTACACTGGACCTATGGGGGATTCCCCTTACTGTTTCCCCTTACTGTTTTATATATATACACATACACACACACAAAAACATATATACACACACATACATAATATGCACACATTGATATGCATATATACATACACATACATAACACATATTTATAAACACATATACATAACACATACAGATATACATGAGTAAATTTTCAAATGATTTATTTGTATTTTATGTGTTTTGTCTGTATGAGGATTTTAGATCTACTGGAACTAGAGTTATAGGCAATTTGGAGTTGTCACTTGGGTGCTGGGGATTGAACCTGGACCCTCTAGAACAGCCAGCACTCTTAACTGAAGCCATCTCTCTTACCCCCCTCTTCAGAGATCGTAATTAGAAACCCCTTTAGAAAAGTAAACAAAACAACACATGACCTTGAGAAGAAAAACTATCTTTAGGCCCAGCCTGCAAGGAAAGCTGGAGAAAATAAAGGAAGAGACCCTTGCCCCCTCACCTCCGTACACCAATAATAGCACATCAGAGCAGTCTGCCCTCTTCTTTCTACAAAACAGGCAATTTTAGAAACACACCACAGAACCTGGGAGGGCAGCTACAGGTTCACTAGAGCCTATTGCTACTGCTACAAGCACTGAGGGCTATGAAACTACACGAAAGGCTATTACTAGCTCAATAAGTAAGTCAATTTCTTTTATTAAGCCAAGTCTCTAAGATTTGGTGTTAATTTTCCCAATAGGGACACAGTCTTCCATTTATCAACTAGTTCTTCTACAACAGGTTAAAAAGGACACAGATGTTTTAGAAGTAAGATCTTACTACCAGTTAAGCAGGCATTTGAAAACAGTGCCAAAAAAGCATTAAGTTCCAGAACAACTAATAGTGGTGCCTCACCTAATCCTTGGCACATGGCAGTGCTCAGACATCTGCTGAATGACGAACAAATGAGTTCCAAGAAGCAAAGGGGACAAGCAGCTGTCTGCACTGCTATGCCGTGCTCAAGTGGTACCAGGCCAATCTCTAGGGCCTGCCATGCTATTCCTAATATCTTTCTTCAGCAAGAGGGAACATCTCAAATCCAACAGGTAAACTACAGAAGCCTTGCATATTAGTATCACTTAATTTTAAAAAGATGTTAGAATAGCATTTCACTGGGTGGTCAATAAACATTTGCTTAGTTAATTTAAGAATCCCTTAATAGTAGGTAAAGCAGATTAGCACAGAGTCCATGAAGAAACTTAAAATTAACCCAAACAAAAGTTTGAGCCATGTCATACATTATTATACAACTGTATACAAAAGGAAAGTCTGTGCACAGGGAAACCAGAGCTCAAAGGTTTTGCTGAGTGGAAAGAAGGAACACAGGGCACCAAGTCTGAGCATCCAGGCAGGGCATCAGTAAAAACTGATCTTTGGTGGATTGCTGAGCAGAGAAGTAGGAATTCTCTGACTCACTTCAACGTCACAACCCAGCACAGGAACACGGCACAGTGTTCCATTGTTCCATTGCTACTGCACAGCAAGGTCGGGTAATTTAGGACCTGAAAATTAAATTCTTTTTAAAGTCTGACCTGTATCAGCTCTTAATGTGCATACATTTTAAACATCTGGAGAAGGTAGTTTTCTAAAATTAGCCAGTACTCACAAAAGTGTTCCTTTAAAATCCTCATCCCAAGCAAATTAACCATGAAGACAACGACTGTCAAGGACAGTCCCCCCCCACCCCCACCGTGTTAAATGATGTAGTTCTACTTGACTCTTAGCTCAAGGGCTACTCAAGAGAATGTGTCTGAATTAAGAACAAGATACACTTGGTTTCTCCTGCCCATTTTTTCAGGCTTTTGAGATTTAAATGTTATCTTTTATGGATTTGCTTGGTTTGATGTTTTAATACTACTCATTTTTGGTGAAAAAGAAATGTCTATATTTAAATTAAACCTGAATGCACTATTAAAATTGAGAACTCTGAAGTATTTCCTGTTTTAAGACACATGCTATCTAGCAAAGTTATGCCAAACTCATGGCCATTTTAGTCTGTAGATACCTAAATCATACTTAGAAAACGGGAGTCATGGAGAAGAGATCACTTTAGACTTAGGTTTAAGCATTTAATCCACAGTAAAAAGACATCGCTGGATTTGTTCACGATCATACAGTTCAAAGCACATCATTACCCGTAGGCATTCCTACCATATTCTCACCAAGTGCTACCCAAGTGACCAAAGTGGACACTGAAATACGATTCTAAATATCCTTCCAAAGAATCCCTTATCTAAGTTTCTTGATGATCTTATCTCATGATCACTATAGATTCTATTCACCATTGCTAGTCTATTCATCCAAGTACTATTTATTACTTTTCAAAATAATTTTTAAAAAAAGTAGAAATAACTAGCTCTAAATATAACTGTGCAAAATCCCTACAGGCTAACAGCTGTGTAGCACATTATTATACAAAACATTTTTAACAATTAAAAAAGTCAGATTATGAAATATTTTGGTAGCAGAGGGTTTTTTACATCCTACAGATCTGCCTGAAAACTGTCTTGCTACTAGCCAGGGCAAATTTGTACCCACCAACCCCCCTCCACACACACACACACACACCATGACCTTTTTCTCTGCGGTGCTTCTAAGTATAGTGACAGCCATGTGAGGTTTTCCTAGTCTCAGCACAAGCTCGGGGAGAATCTGGGAAATGTGAGTGGAAACATGAGACACCACTTTATTTGGCAGTACTTTAAAAAAAAAAAAAAAATAGCAGGACAAATGGCAAAGCAGTGTTCGGACCACAGGAAGAACAATCAATAGGCAGAAAGCAAGATAGAAGCCTCCTCAGCTTTTAGATCGACAATCAACAGCTGAGAGACTATTTTTTGCTATGGCTGACTAAATATGGTCAGGGAAGACAGAGGCACAGAGAGCCTGTTTGCCTGGGAGTGCATGTTTCAAATGCTTAGCTGCCTATAAAGCTCAAACAGCCTAGGCTGTTGCCACTAATTCAGGAAGAATATAAGTTGGCCTCTGTAGTGACTATGCGGAAGTCCTGACCTCGCTTGCAGACTTGACCTCTGGATATGACAAGGTAGCTTCATTCCAGATCTACCACTAACCCTGGAAATCCAAACTCCTGTTCCTCCAAAAGAATCCCAAAGCAAGAAAGATGCAGAATATTTCCGGGGTATCAGAAGAACCCAGTATATTCTGGTGGGCACAGAAAAATGGAGTGAATGTTTACAGCTACCTGGGGGAGTGTGAGGTGTGTTTGAGGTTTTGCTTGCAGATTTGTTTTTTAAACCTTAGATTACAAAATTAACGTCTTCTGCAACTTTTCCCCTCTTGTGAATCATTTCATCTAACAAAAAGCCTAGGTACATTCTCTATGCCAGGGTAGCAACCTTCCCCCACTACTTAACTTTCTCTACATATCTATGCAATAATTGATATATTGCATTCCAAATCATATGACCACTGTTGATTCAATTGGGGGGCGGGGGGGGGGTTAGCAAGGGAGAAAGGTAACGGTAAAAGATGTAATTTCCTGTTTATTTAACTTGTCTTTCAGGTTGATCTGTATTCACCCATACAGCTGCTTACTTCACCAGCTCACCAAAGACATGCTGAGTCAGTCAGAACGAACAGTCATGATGTGACTGCAATGTGACTTTAGGTCATCACATCTCTTCCCTGTAAGTGCTGCAGGACATTAAACTCACAGGTAACCAAGCATGAGAACCAACTTGTAGGGATGCTTTTGACTTTCTGCATAGTTATCTAGTATCTGGGCATAGCCTAATTTCAAAGCTCAAATTGATAATTTTGTTTTTAAAATGCCATTGTTCAAATAGCATTCCAGATAACTTTAAAAATGTACATCTACCACTGATATAACTTCTTTATCGTTTTAGATTAAACAATCGTCTCACTTCTCCAAGTAAATCTGCATCCCTGCCTTCAGAGCACAATAGCTTCTAAAAGCTACTTCAAGGTTTCGTTTATAAAATGTCTCCCCTTGTTGACTATTCAGGCCATAGAGATCTGCATGAAGCTGCATGGTGCAATTCTCAGCTGCTCTAGCTTTCTTCACGGGCTGCAGAAACCCTATTCCCCACTTCCCTCCCAGCACTCCCTCTCTATTCTTTACCAAACCTCAAAGTTTCTCAAGGTCTCCTTTTGAATTAACCTTCGAAATGTCATAGTGACTAGAGGCCACTCATTTTTTTTTTCTTGTGCTAAATACTTGAGGTAAAACCCTGAGGTTCACAGACTCAAGTCCTTCTGCTCTTTTATGGAGACTTTGGAAAAGTTATTTTAGTACTTTTCCATTATATTATAACCATTTTTTTAAAAAAATAATCACATACAAACCAAGCATATAACTATTTGAATTTGCATTCAGTGCAAACAAAAACACAACGAAAACTTGCCAAGTGATTGTGAGTTTTTAAATCTATTACCTGAAAATAAATTTCCACTTAAGAACATTAATTCACCCACACAATGAAATGACCCAATTTTCAAAGTCTATGCTAACTGTAACTTGTTTTTTCCAAGAAATTTTAAGTAGAAGCAGCTGGTTTATAAAAATAATTTAAACTGAATTAATTTTCATCTGTCTATAAAGGATCTATAAGCAAAGTGCACTGACTTTTCTGAAGAAACCTAAGGCTCTGTTGACTGCGTCTCTTGGAAAAGGACAGGAGCAGAAGTGACACTGCTGGGCCAGGTAAACCCACTGTGAGCCCCGTCTCTGATAAGCTAGTCTCTGCACGCCAGCCATTACTGCTCCAGAAAAGAGGTCACACTGTGCTACTAACAAATGAGAGACACGGGCTGCTTCATGTTTTCACAGCTATCGGTGCAGTGTGCCTACTCAGAGCACATACTTCTTTATGTACCCATATGAACATACAATGCTATGGAATGTAAAGAAGTATGTATTCTGGGTAGGTAATGTCCACCAAGAGGAAGCTAAACTGAAGCTAAAGGAAACTCTTTCCAGGAGGATGACTTTCATACTTTGAATTAACCTACTGTCAAGAAAATAGCCACTGACAATACTAATAGCCCCATTCCAAAAGTACCAGCCGTTTACGGGTGCAAACTAATATCCCTTATATTATACTAAGGGAAAAAAGTTCCATGGAAGTGAATTTTAATTTTTACATTAAAACATGCTACACTCACAGTGAATACTCACATGATTAAAATCTAACTACTACAGAGTCGACAAAAAGCTCATTTTACTCATATTTTTACAGCTATTCTTCATATGTGGTAAAAACGTGTAACTTACTAAAATCAGAGAACTTTCTAAGCCAAAATTTCAGCTTTATTATTTTCTTCCCTGACAACTACTGAAACTATAATTTTTAAAGACTATCTTTTAAGTGGTTAGAGTGCAGGAGAGTGACTAGTGACAAAACGCCAGGCCACAACTAAATCGTAAACAGGACACGCTGCAGCACACTTGTCAGAAGCCTACGTCTGTATTACCCGCCATATCCAATGGCATTATTCTTCTCATAATGAATTATGAACAACCGTATTAGTTTTACACAAGTCTGAAAGGTTTTAATAATTCTTTAAGAAACATTTCCACAACTAAGAATGTGTTACAATACTTAGAGAATACTAGCTATTCATTTATAAAGTAAAACTGAACACTGATTCTGTTTCATCCAAGTTCAGCTTATGCCTAGGAGTGTTTTAAATCACCCTGAAATGTCACACCCGCGCTTGGATCAGCTGTCCCTTCTGAAGTGAGTACATGTTAAACTCTGGACATCTGCTGACACTGCTCTAACTCAAACACTTCAACTGTCCCTGATAGGGATGACAGATGCTGACACTATCAGATGCTGTACTATTTTTTCCCATGGCCTCTCCTTGTCCTGATATGGCCAGTACATGAAACTGAACTATCCAAAAGCACACTTGAGCAACTGGACTTGCTGAATGGCTGCCACGTAACTACTAAAAATAGAGCCAGGCAAGTGCTATCTATCTTTAGCACGTAAGTTCAGGCAACTGAATACCTGTTGCACTATTCAGAAAATAATTGATGGGAAGAATTAAAATTACGTTAATCTCACCAGAAGCATAATGATTAACAACAGATGTGGAATAGAATGTCAAATTACTTGCATATTGTACTAGGTTGTGTTGCCTTCTACCATGTTAATTTAAAAATGTAAATTTATATGGTATTTCACTCAGCATTCTCATTTTACAAACACACTATAATTTATCAGTTTTTTATTGTATAAGTGTCAGAAGACATCCTCTTCAGACGGAAAATCTCCAAAGAATCACACTAACAAGTTCTTAAGTACTGGTTTTAAAGTAGCATATGGTGGGATTTACTATTCAAAATTCAGGGGTTATAGCGAACTACCACACATCAATGTATCACTAACCTTATAATAACTAAGCAATCTATACTCAGAACAGCATAGACTTTAGTCAAGAAAATAGACCTTAAAAAGGTTAATTTCTTGGGGGCTGGAGAGATGGCTCAGTGGTTAAGAGCACTGAGTGCTTTTCCAGAGGTCCTGAGTTCAAATCCCATCAACCACATGGTGGCTCACAACCATATGTAATGGGATCTGATGCCCTCTTCTGGTGTGTCTGAAGACAACTACAGTGCATTTATATATAATTAATAAATAAACCTTTAAAAAAAAAAAGGTTAATTTCTGAACTCAAGCTTAGTATGCCAATATAAGCAAAAGCAAAGGACAACACTGAAGACGTGTGATGTAATAATAAATTAAGGCCATTCATATCCTTCCACTCCCTATCAGCAACTTGCTAAGTCCTCAACTATCACGCCAAAATAGAAGCAGTACAAAAATCTGTAGCTAACAACTTAATCTCAGCACTTGGGAGACAGAGGCAGGCAGATCTCTGTTTGAAGCCAGTCTGGTCTACAGAGTGAGTTCCAGGCCAGCTAGGGCTACATAGAGAAACCTGAATGAACGTAACAACCTGGTGATAATTTAGAAATGTTACTCTGAAACACATTCTGATTTGTTCTTTAAAATGTTGGTTTTTAAAGTGATTGTGTGCATTTAAGAATAAATGTGAGTTGCAAGAACAGCAAGCTGCAGAACATATGCTTAAAGATGGGAATTTCCTATTTAACAACAGGGTCGCTAGAGCAGGATGGTACTTGTCGAGCATTTAACCTGTTTGGATCCTAAGCCAGCAGCAGCAATGCTTTGCTAAAGCTGGTAAAATGGAACCAAATCGCCTCTTCAATGGATTTGGTCCCCTTCAACCAGCTGTAGCTATGCATTGATTACCACAAGGCAGCCAGCGTTTTTTGAATGTGAATTACATCTCAAGTAATTTCAACTTACTGAATTTGTACAGATTGTAATCAGAAGCAAATAACTAGCAACTGTCAGTTTTATTCAGAAGAACTAAGCTGGTTAAAGATGTTTTTTAAAGCTTTATGAAAATGTGTGATAAAAAGAATTGCAAATAAAGTTATTTACTTGTTTGTGGCATTAACTTTCATTTTAATTAATAAAATTTTAAAACTATTACAAAAACACTTCAAATTTTAAAAGTTACATTATTAAATTTCTTCTTCTGAAAGTGATAATAAAATGCCTACTGTACTCTCTAATGAAAATGACAAAAATATTTGAGAAATTCACCAAACCTCACCTAAAAACATGATGGGATATCACAGTATTTCACATGGGCATACACAATTTAAAAGTTTTTCTTTTAAATTCTTAAAAAGTACTTAATGTATCTGTATGTGCGCGTGTGTGCATGAGTGCATGTGCCACAGAGTTACAGACAGGTGTGAGAAACCTGTCACGCGTGCCTGAAACTAACATCCTCTTTAAAAAAAAAAATTGAAGGATGTGCTCATGCCTGTTGAGCCGTCTCTCCAGCACATGATGTGCATGTTTTATGTTACAGAAAACTGTAATATTTAGTGTTCCAGAAATGCAGTGATTATCTTCAATTCTGCCACCATTTAACTGAGCTTTAGCAGAATGTTGTCCAGGGACAGGACTTTACATAGACATCTAATTCTTCTGACCCTAAACCTGAAGCAAAGGTTTTGTAGTGTTCAAAAGAGAAAGAGATGCTAAGATTCTCAACTCTCCTCACGTGCCAGCTGATAACCCTCAGTAACAAACATGCCACCTCTGTCTTTATCCTTCACAGAGTACTGCAGGCGGCATGCATGTTTACTAGGCACACATTTCAGCCGCGGTAAAGACCTGCAGGCAAAGCGCCTGAGGAGCCTGGGTTGCACACTCATCCAGATAGATTTGACTTTTTACAACTGAAATCTCACCCAATGGAGATAAAAATAACAGGGCTAAACTCTAGGGGGAAAACATAAACATCAAATATCTGGCTGGAGATAAAGCTCAAGAGTACCTCGCATATACAATGTTCTGGGCAAAATCTCCAGTACCCCCAATACATAAACAAAAACAAACACACGAAGTATCAGAAAACATGACCAGTGTTATTCTGAGTTACAATTACTAAGCCTACAGATGAGCTTTTAAATTTACAATCAGTTTTGAGCTGCACCTTCAAGTCCAGGTCTCAAAGCATATCTTCCATAAATATAAGGCACTTAGATATATTTTCAAGTCCAGGATAAAAAAGGTTTTTTTCTTCAGAAAAGAACATTCAATAATTATCAGGTCATACAATGTTGCTAATTCACTACTAAAAAATTACTGTTATCAGCCAAAAGCAAAGCCTGGAAGTGTACTCAAGTTTCCATATACATACACACATACATACATATATACATATAGACAGACACACACATATATATACATACACATAAATACATACATGCATACATATATACATACATACATACATACATGCATGCATGCATGCATACACACATATGCAAATACTAGAAACTAACCATATTTTCAATCATAACAAATGAAAATGATCACCAGCAACTTGACAAACTTATACAATGTTGTAAAAGATTAATGGAAGAAAGCGTGCAAATGTTCCAAAAAGAAAAAAGAAAAACTCTCAAAAGATATCATAGAATTATAGTAACTAAAGAGCTACTACTAGTTACAATTAGAGTGGAATGGAAGCCCAGCATACAATCACAAGTAATTCAGACTGTGGCAAAACAAGAGCAGGCTGAAATGTCACAATATGGATGATATTAGACACATTAACATGTAAGAGTAGAAAATAAATGTCCAAAGAAAGAGAAAATGTTAGCATATTTGTTAATATTTGACATTATATCTTAAAAGAGGGAATATTTTAGCATTTGGGAATAATAATGTACCATACCTGCTTTTCTAAAGTAAGAATAAAAGCCCAAAGACTAGAAAAAGAGTTAACTGTTATATATAAAACTCAAAACATCCCAACATGCTGTTACAACTGATACATGTCTTTATATAAACATTTAGTGTTTTCAAATAAAATCTGTATATGGCAACCACAGTCATGGCTGCCCAAAATATGTTAAAAAAAAAAAAATAATAAGGGAGTCAAGAAGCTTTAACCAAAGCCACTTTTTAATATAAATTAATACATTTCCTTTCTTTTAAAAACATCTACCTGTGTGTGTATGTGAGTTTTTGTGTGCCACAGTAAACATGTAGAGGTCAGAGAACAACTTGTAGAAGTCACTTCTTTCCTTCTCTAACTGGGTCCTCGGGTCTCAACTCATGTCACTAGACAAACAGTACCTTTACGCACTGAGCCATCTTCTCCAGCCCCCTTCTTTTCTTTTCATAATGTCATCTAATACAAATTAGCTGAAGAAGTCACTGTTAAAATATTTTCTGAAAAATCCAAGAATTATACAAGAATTAATCATGTAATTAATTATACACTATCTTCTTGAAATCTTATGGTGTCTTTCCTATTTGGACTAATTTGAATGTCTGCTGTATAAATGTGGAGGACATACACATGAATGTGAACATTTCTAGTCCTCAGGGGAAAGAAATATGGAAATGTGCAGTTAACAGACCACACTAAGCAGGCCACACATATGAGTAACAAACACAACAGAACTCTAGAGAGGAGGAGGTAGTTGCAGGTGAAAAGAAGGAAAGGTGGCTAAGATAATATGGTCGTGAAAGAATATGTTTAAGAGTCAGAAGGAAGAGAGATGACAACCTACTTTAGACAGTAACATAGCTACAAGGCAAGGCAGACAGGAAGATTTTAATTAGTGAAAAAAAAGTCAGAGAGAAGGGCTCTAGACACTGAGTCTATAACCCCAACACTCAGAAGACTGAGGCAGGAAGATGACAGACATTTCCAGAACCACTTGAGCTACACAATGAAACAGTATTGAAAAAGAAAAAGAAATGGGCTTGAATGCAACCCCAGGCATATAAATAACATGAGGCTATCACACCCAACCAAAGCTGGTCAGAGGGTTAGAACCACAACTTGATGGCACAGTGCTTCCCTCAAAGCTGCCTAAATTCAATCACCAGTAGTGCAAGCAAAACATCAAATTAAGGCCTTAAAACGTCAGCTTTTGGGTTGGAGAGATGGCTCAGTGGTTAAGAACACTGACTGCTTTGCCAGAGGTCCTGAGTTCAATTCCCAGCAACCATATGGTGGCTCACAACCACTTGTAATGGGATCTGATGCCCTCTCTGGTGTGTCTAAAGACAGCTACAGTGTACTTACATATAATAAATTAATCTTAAAAAAAGAAAAATAACTTCAGCTTTTAAAAGAACTGAGACAATGTACGTGATGGGCTTAGAAGAGGCTGATCATGTGATGAGTGATGTCACTGCCACTTTATCTTAAGGGTGGAGACATAATTACTGTCTCCTTTACAATGCAAATATATGAAGAGTTCAAATATTTGTAATCTGAAAAAAATTCAGAGTATACTGGATAATATGGCCCTTCAATTCACCCCAAACAGCAGTCCCAATAAAGCCCTGTTGTCTTCTATGACAAACCGCAAGAAGTTTTCAACATGGCAAAAGAAAAAATTGAAATATGATATAAATTACATTAATGAGGGATGAACATGTAAAAATATTCAAGTTAAAACACACACAAACACACACACACACACACGCACACTAAGAAATTCCAAAGAATAAGAACTTATGATAGATAAAAATTACCAAACATCAAAGTGAACATTTTTCTTAGTCAATATATTACAGTTTTACTCAACTATAAGGAAACATAAGTTGTTTATGAAAACCTTATCGTTTGTATTTGTCTCCAAACAGTAGCCCCCTCAAATCTGAACCAGCAAACCCCTTTAGTCTGGTAGACCACCTACTACTAGAACATAATTAAGGTTCTTTGATATTACATATCTAGATAACCCAGTATTACAATGATCACAGATACTTAACATCATGTAAGTGGATAGTATCAGAAGAAACCTTGAGAAGAATGTTGAAGAAGCAAAAACTCTTAAAACACATTTAATTAATGTGGATATCTTATATCTACATTCAATAGACCACTTCATAATACTTATACTGGATCAACATGGACCTAATGAATGAAGGTGCATTTTCTACAGAGCTTTATCATTTGAAATGCTGAAATTAGCCAAATTGGTCCTCATCACTTCAGGAAAAAGACTACACAACAGCAGGAAAGCATCTTTAAGAAGAGAGCCTTTACCTGGGATTCCCTCTCAGTGCAGCATGATGCAGGGCATTGAACCCATTATTGTTCGTGATGGTCACATCTGCTCCAGCTTCCAGAAGAACTGCCAGGATGTCATCCCGTTTCTTACTTATGGCATCATGGAGAGGGGTGTCACCTTCAGAATCCTTTTTTTTTTTTTTTAAGTTTAAAAAGACTTCCATTAGTTCTCCTTCCACTGATCACCACAGCAGCAGGAAGACTATCACAGAACCACTAAACAAAGAAGCAGGCTCTCTACCAAGCAAACCACCATCAGTCAGCAACACAGTCTAGGTTCTTGTTGGTCTGTTTCTGACATGGAGGTGATGGTGGCAGTGGTTCTTTCTGAGACACGTTCCCACACTGTACCCTGAACTAACCTTTAACTTACTCTATATAGTTGAGACTAGGTTTGAACTACCAATCTTCCTGCCTCTTCTTTCCAAGTGCTGGGATTACAGGCATGTATTAACACACCCAGTGTCATATGCTATTAAATATAAAATGCAGGCAAAACATGGTAAGGCTGGAGATAGGCTCAACTGGTAGAGTCCTTACATAGCATGCACAAAGCCTTGGGCTCTGTCTCCAACACCACAGGAAATGGGGCATGACAGTACATACCTACAACCCTGGCACTTGGGAAGTGAGGTACAAAGATCAGAAGTTCAAGGCCATTATCATCTACAACGCCAGCCTGGGCTTTAAGACTCAAATATTAAAGCAAACAACCTACAGCAGCACTTGTAGGCCAGAATACAATGAGTTTAAGGCCAGGGATTTTCAGCCTTGATTACACAGGTTATCAATAAGTTTTTGGTTTCCTATATATTAATATAATATGCAATGACAGGTGAGAGTCAACAACTAATGTGTTTTCAGAGGGCAGGAAAGCGGCCGCTTAGTTCAAAGAAGAAACAAATCCAATCAAAACCTCTAATTTCTGAATCTATTTTTTTAAACCTATGTCTGTGTATGTGGGGGGCACGCACAAGAGCAGGCGTGTGCACCCAGAGAAAGACAGCAGCCACTTTACTCTTCTCACTTGAGACAGGGTCCCTGACTACATCAGCTGGGCTGCCTGGACAGTGAGCTTTGAATCCACGTCTCCAGCATCCCTATGCTGGGGTTTCAGGCATGTTGTACACATGGCTAGTTTTTTGTGTGGGTGCTAAATATCTAAATTCACGTCCCCTTGCTTACATAAGTGCTCTTACTCACTGAGCTGTCTCTTTACTCCCTCAATGTACCTTTTTGGAGGTATTTATCAATTACTCAGTTTACTTAGCAATAAATTCTAATTCAGTATCAATCATCTGCAAAAGTGAATTACTTAGAGCTTATATACAATTTGTAATTTTACAAAGTCATATATAGCATACCCTCTATTATATACCACAGCTGTCAGACCTAGCTTGCTAACTGTTTTTATAAATTAAATTTTAGTGAAACATAGCCTACCCATTCACCTATGTATTAGCTATGATTACCTCATTCTATAATGGCAAAGATGTATGGCCTTGAAACAAAATACATGAAAACCTATAGTATCATCTGGCCTTGTTAAGAAAATGTTTTTCAATCACAGGCACCCACCTACATAAAGTACTCCTAACCCGAGTTCAATCCAACTACATACCTTCTATTCAGTGGCACTAAAAACATGCAGCCTCTCACCTGAGGTGAACTAATGTGCCCTGGAATACCTTGTCCCTGGTCTGTCCTGCTTCCTAGTTCCCACAACAGCTACTCCAAAGCACAGGTTTCAAGTATACTTTGTCTATTGCAATCCTACACAGAACTGTCTCCCACTTCGGACCGAAAGGGTAGTAGATCTAACTTCCTTCTCCATAACAGACCAACACTCTAAGTTCTTCCTCTGTTCTCTAGTTCTGCCTCCTACACGCAGGATATAAAGCTACATCTTAGTTCAGAAGAACTGTTCCTAGGAACAGTGTGCTGAGCAGTGCCTGCTACTCTCTTCTACCATTCCTGGGCTTCAGCCACTTCCTAAGAACTAGAATCATTCATACCACAGCTATTTAAGATCACAGTGACTATTCCTGTTGTCTTTTAATTATTACTGCATTTTCAATTTAAAGAAAGTAGTTTTACATATCTGAATAGTTATAATAAATTATAAAATGTATTTAAAAATAAATACTTTTATTTAAAAATAATATTTCAAGCCTATTTTGTTAAACATGATCAAGATAGAAAAAAGGCTAGAGAGAAATCTAAACACTGACATATTATGATTATATATTATTTTATTTTTCTGTGAAATTAAGTAGTTATTCCAAATTTTAACCGTGTATATGCAAAAAACAGTGTTCATGAACATAGACCATGTTCCTCTTACATATATGGTTAAAGTTCATCTAGCTGCTAAACAAGCTTAGAAAAAAAAATATTTTTAGGCAAAATTTTTGTTTCCTTCCTACTGACTTAAACCAAGAAGCTAGAATAATAAAGCTACAATGAAAATATTTAAATAGTTGCAAAGTAAATTATTTTGTATCAGCCTGTATCTTGGATATCCTTCACAGAACTTGGTACTCACTTTAACCAGTCCTACCAATGCCTTTGTAGTATATTCCTCTCAAGTCTTACCTGGAGACTGGGATGACAACCAAAGTCCAACAAAGTCTTCACAACCTGAAGATGACCTTTATTGACAGCTATATGAAGAGGCGTCTGTCTACGCTTATTACGAGCATTCAGGTCAGCACTGCCTCGGTGCAGGACTTCTATGACAGCACCCTCATCTCCAAAGGCTGCATGGTGAACGGCTCGATCTCCATCTTTATCCTGAAGACCAACATGAACGTTCAATCCAGGAAGAGTTAAGAAAAAAAGTCTAAAGCTATAAAATACCACAAACCAAATTAAATACAGAAAAGTTGTGGGAAAATATAAAAATGACAAATGTTAGAACTAAATTAGTTACATTACACCATATTTAACTAAGCCAATATTAGGGTATTTACTAAAACAGCAGTACTAGGAATCACACCTAGAGTCTCCATAGCTGGTGCCATCCAGCTTTAACAGTCTTTTAGACAGACTCTTATGTCACCTCACCTGGCCTTGAGCCCTCCTGCCTCAGTATCACAAGTCCTGGCATTTCCCAAATGCACAACTAAACCAGGCTCAAGACAACCAAGCTACCATCATTTTACTGTAATAAAAGGATACAGAACAATGTGGTCTTAATGACCTTTAGCAGGAATTGGACATTAGTCAACTACATCCAAGACAGATATTACATCTAAGTGCAGAATATACCCACTTCTGAGCATTGGAAAACAGAAAACCTTAATATATATATATATATATATATATATTTTAAGATTTAAAAAATGAGACGGTGGTGGCAGCACACTCCAGCTGGGGCAGACAGATCTTTCTGAATTCAAGGTCAGCTTGGTCTACAAAGCAGCAAGTTCCAGAACAGAAAAAGCTACACAAAGAAACCCTGTCTCAAAAACAACAACAAAAAAAAAAAAAAACAAACAAAAAAAACCCCAAATAAACAAAAATCAAAAAACAAAAACAAAAGACAAAAAAAAAAATTTTATAACTCTCTCAGAGGAATTAAACTGTTTGCCATACTGTTTGTAATAGTCATACTTGTAAAGAAATGAGAAATTAACTTATAGAAAAAGTACTGTATAAAGGGGGGAAGCTTGTACTATACCATAAAGGTAACATATATATTACATATTTACACATAGCTAGTCTCATCTCCTTTGCAGAGATAGATATAGAGAAGGGTACTATAGTCCTCCTCCTCTCTTTATCAGAATACAACACTGCAAATATCAATTTATGCTTGAACGTAAGCCTATTCGAGTACTACTCCAAACTGTGGCTCCCAATCTCTGTGTCGGTACCTAGCAGACTCCCTAGATTTTACAAAGGGTTTGAAAACTCATTTGGTACCCATGATCACTTTAAACCTACTTCTCAAGGATCACAAAAGTAAATACTGTTATAATCAAATACTTATAAAACAAATGAATAGATACAAAACAGGTACTTAATTCAAGATAGGTCTGGGTTTTGTTTTGTTTTGTAACATTTGCCTGTTATCATTCAAAGAGGTATTAAGAGTAACATTTATATAGGAATTTGGTTCAATAACATTTTTTGAAAAGGTAGGAAATTTCTACCTTGTAAACATTTCTAGATGAATCAAAATAGGAGCTGCAGAAAAAAATCTCTTGTGCATTATATGTGTATCATGTCTCAATAAAAAACAAACCTATGGCCTGTAGGAAAGGGCGAAATAGAAAATGGGGCATTCAGTAGGCAGAAAGGATTCTGGAACAGAGGCAAATGATTTGGGTCCCAGACACAGAAAAGGACGGTGGCATATAACCAAGGACCAAGTAAACAGCCATGTAGCAGGACTTGGAATAGAATAATAGGATTATTAAACTATACACCAGTCAGGGAACATACCTATCTATATGGATTAGGTATTTGTAAATATATTTGAGGCACAGAGTCATTATTTCCAGAAAGCTGGAGCTGAGAGGGAAAAACACTTCTAGAAAACTCCCTACTACAAGGAGGTTTTGTTACCTATCAATACTGAGAAAGAAGGACTAGCAAGCAACCAGAGTGAAGGCTCCATTCTCACACTTCTGAACAGCATTGTACTCACGTACCACAAGCACATGTACATGTACACGCACATCCTAAAAGACAGACAACTGATCTTCCTAATGTCAATCTTGATTTTTTTTCCCTGTAGTTTAAAAAAAAAAAAAAAAAAAAGTCTCTTTCCCTCTGTGTATATGAGAGAAAGACAGAGTGTGAATGTGGTTATTTGCAAGTGAGTGTGGGTGCCCTTGAATGGCAAAGGCACTTTTTAGGTCTTGTGAGATATTCAACATGAGTGCTGGAAACACAACTCAGATTCTGTACATGAGTAATGAACATTCTTAACGAGAGTTCCTCTCCACTCCGTCTATCACAATTTTTAAGACTACCCATTTACCTTTAAAAGAGAAACATCAATACCACCAACTAAATAAAAATAGGAATTATTTATAAATATGAATTTATTATACTTATTGGTTATTAGAAAACTATTGATTGAAGCCAGGCATGATACTGCACATATATAATCCCAGCACTAAGGAGCCCGAGGCAGGAGGACCAAATTTCAAGGCTAGCCTATACTATATAATAAGTTGCAGGACAGCCTGGCCTATGCAGTAAGTGAGACTCTACCTAAAGACAGAAAAGCAGGAAGACAGGCAGAGAAAAAAGAGAGAAAATAATGAAAAGAAAGAAAAAAGAAAAATTAATAAAAAGAAACCACCAACAGAAGCATGCTATGCAGGCGCTATCAAATTTTAAATATTAAAAAATAATTTAAGCCCTGATATATGAAATTAAAGGGAACAACATTTTTATAAAATTAAAGATTATAGAATACACATACATACATTTAAAAGGACAGTGCAGAGCTAGTGAGATAGCTTAGCAGTTAAAAGCACTGACTGCTCTTCCAGAGGTCCTAAGTTCAAATCCCAGCAACCACATGTGGCTCACAAGCATCTGTAATGAGATCTGACGCCCTCTGCTGGTGTCTGAAGACAGTTACATTGTACTTATATATAATAATAAATAAATCTTTAAATTAAGCTGTGCTCACAGGAGGACTAACTATGGAGACTAACCCTAACACTACCCTCCTGCCCTGCCCACTCTCCATTCAACCCTCTAAAAGCTGTGCCGCTGCAGCTGCACATCTTGCCTAACAAAACCACAGCCCATATGGTGAGCAGAAACAGTGCCCTACAGGCCTGCATGCACCTACTTTCTCCCATAGAGTAGCTCAGGGAGAAAGTCCACAGTTACTCTTCTTGAAATGGTTTTCAAGTCAGTTCCCTGTCTGCCAGGCCTGACTCATGTCCACAGCTTTCACCATTGTGGTGTGGCTGATTGTCGCCGCCCCCCCCCCCCCCCCCCCCCCCGCCGCTGCCGCCTGTCTGCCCTTCTGTCTCACCTCTGCCTTCATCTCACTGTGACTAAAGAAGACACTATTTATCTTTTCCATGTACTCAGTGTTTATGACTGCTACAGTCTGGAAACAATTTGTCAATATAAAAGTTCCTGTGCTGAAAGCTTGGACCCCCTCCCCCCACTGTAGAAGCACTTGGAAAAGGTGAATCTGTAAGAGAGGCCTAATGGAGAGTGAGGGGACCCTGAAAAGATGAGGACAGGCCTTACAGCAAGCAGTAGGTTACCTTCAGAGATAGACTGAGTGCTTCTCTCTTACACAATACATCTCTCTATCACTCTCTCTCCTGTCTTTAGTTGATATTCCAGGTCTTCAACAGTTTTAGTTTTTAAGAGTGAGGTAATCTTTAAAGGCAACTTCAATTATCATTCCTGGGAACAAATACCTAAAGCCATTTTGATGGCTATAACTTGAGTCCTTCCTGGTATTTAACAGAAAGATTGCTGATTAATTTTGATGCCACTAACCTATTCCCCAGTTTTATAGTTTGGTTCTGTTTTCATTAATGAGATAACCAGAATTAGACAAAGTAATATGTTTAAGTAAGGAAGGAAGGAAGGAAGGAAGGAAGGAAGGAAGGAAGGAAGGAAGGAAGGAGGGAGGGAGGGAGGGAGGAAGGGAGGGAGGGAGGGAGAAAGAGAAAGAGAAAGAAGAAAGGAAGAAAGGAAGGAAGAGAGGGAAAGAAAGAAAGAAAGAAAGAAAGAAAGAAAGAAAGAAAGAAAGAAAGAAAGAAAGAAAGAGAAAGAAAGAAAACACACAGACTATCTTCTGCCTGTTGGAAGTTTTTAGTTAGAATAAATACAAGTGATAACAGTGTCATATTAAAACTGCTATTTTGTTTCTCTTTCTTCATATTACAATCCCTTAAAATATCATCACAGACAAGGAAATGGGAATTTGGTGTTTTCAAATAATGAAAACAAGTTTACTTGCCCTCCAGCAATGATAAAAATGGGCATGACCAAAACAGAACCACCTTTCAGAAGTTAAAGTTTTTATAATGAAACTTTCTACCCAGTATTTTAGAAGCAAAAATATCATTTGCCATACATACACACAGGAATGTATGTATGTATACAAATGGAACTGGAGGGGAGAAGGAAGAAGGTATGGAGGGAGGAGGGAGGGAGGGAGGGAGGGAGGGAGGGAGGGAGGGAGGGAAAAATCAGGGTCAATTGTGAAGCCTCATATTGCTCCTGTTGCTTAACTCTCAAGTCAGGAGTTCTCAAAACCCTTAGTAAAATGACCATTTCCTAATAACCAGAACGTTTGCATTCTATCTAAAAACAAAGGACATTAATCCAACCCCCCCATCTTAATACTTTATTAGTAAAGGGAAAAAAAAATTCCAGATCCCTGAAGAGGCCCCACGTTTGCTCCTTCGGGCCTTGGTCAGGCCTTGATGCCCTAACCTGTACACAAGGAGGACCCAGAAAGTAACCCTGTGCTCATTAAGCCACTGACAAAGCCAACTTCTGGAAATGGTTTTCTGAGCTTTCCCTAATTCAAAGAAACAGGAAGGAAATTTGATGCATAGTCTATCCCCAGCCAGAAAGCTGCTAATGGGGGAAAAACAGATGCATTTTTTTATCTATCTTCAACTATGAGCTGTGTTTATATTTCAATTAAATTTTTAAATAGTTATTTTTCAACATTTGTGAAACTGGTTTTGTAGTGTCGTGTCTGGATTCTGAATAACAAGCACCCTCTTATTTGCTAATTCCATTACAAAAACTAATTACATTAGCAAATATACAACTTTTCTTGACTTGATTCCAAAGGCAATAATCACTCCCCAAGTGTTCCATATACAGCATCAACTGCAAAATGTTTAATATTATTTTTACCATTTTAAACTTCTGAACAATTTAATGGAGAAAAATAAGGAAAATACTATGTTTATGTTCAAGATTGTAAACATCTGATTATTTAGATTTTTTAAAAAACTAAACCCTGTAGGTGAGTACAGAGCTTCCCTCCTCTCCCAACTAAATCAACAGTCTGAACAAGGATCAGAAAAGACAAGGAGACTCCACTCACTGTTCCAACAAAGTGCAGATGAAGAAAATTTAACTGGGAACAACCTACCCAGTGCCTGTATGAGCAGAAACAGTGAGTGTCCCAGCCACGTCACTACAAGATGCGCTAACATTGTTTCTCTCTACACTGATTGGTAGAGAGGCTGATTAAGGCTTACATCTTACCCTTCCTTGTCAGAGATCCCAAGAAACTGTTATTAAGTGACATAGGAAAACTGCTTTTCACACTATTTCTACAATTATATAAATCTGCAGTAGCAGAAAGCACATGGGATGGAAATCTAAACAAGCATTACAGCACACGTCCCAGCCAGGGTCTCAGTGTTCTAGTTAAGTTTCCAAACCAAAGGACTATTTAGAAATATCTGACCAACAGCACAGTTCTAGCTCCAGTCTTTACAGGGTTAACTGGCCGTTTATTTTCTATTGATTCAATTGAGCAAGGAAAAGTTACTGATGACAGCAAATTCAATGACACTGAGTCAGCTACACCCTATTCTACAGGCCATCTCCTGAGGACAAGAAGTCCACATCTCTGTGTATCCCTGGCTGTCTTGGAACTCACTCTATAGACCAGGCCGGTCTACAACTCACAGACATCCACCTGCCTCTGCCTGCCAAGTGCTGGGATTAAAAGCATGTGCCACCACTGCCCAGCAACAAAATAACTTTTAACCCACATCTAAGTTCCTAAATTCAGTCAAAAAAAAAAAAAAAAAAAAAAAATTCAACTTTTATACTACTGGCAAATGAAAAAAATCATATGTATTTCATTCATAATAAAACATCACAGTAAACTAACTGTTGTATAACTGGTGTCCTCCTCAATGTTAATCTGAAGTGTAAGCACCTGGAGCTGAAGCTGGAGAGATGGCTCAGTGGTTAAGAGCACTTTGCAAAAGGACACATATTCAGTTCCCGGTACCTACACAATGACCATACAGCTCAAAGGGATCTGATGCCACCTTCTGGTCTCCAAAGACACCTGTACCCACGTGTGTGTGTGTGTGTGTGTGTGTGTGTGTGTGTGTGTGTGTGTGTGTGTGTGTGTGTACACCAGCAAATGTACACTGACAGACATATAAGCACAAACATGTATCCCCCTCCTCCTGCAACAAAAGGTGGTAGAAAGAAAAGATTAAAAATTAAAATTCATTCAAGCTCTCTCATGGGCAACAGAAAATTCCAACATCAAAGATGAACTATTTAGTGGTAAAACACCATAAGCTCTTTAGGTATCCAATATAAAGTATAAACAATTAAAGAAAAAAGTAACAAAAGATCGGAAAGACCTTTTAAAGATATATATATATATAATAAATTTTAAAAATTTAAAAAAGAGGAAGAGCTAGATAGATACCAGACAGTAACTGGAGCACTTTAAATCCTCCCACACCAGACTTTAGAGGACAAAACTACTACTCCATAGCCTGGTCTAAACTAGAATAAATACAGTCCTGATTTGAAACTCCAAGGTCAGTATTTACTGCCCTTTTATATTATACACAAATTTAAGCATATGCACATGCAGAGATAAAGATACGCTCTAAAAGTTCACAAAATAAGAAATAGACTAAGCAAATGATGATGAGACTGTAAGAAAAAAAAAATCTCTGTTAAATAAGAAAGATATTGATCCCAAATATATCCATCCCCTTATATATTCCTCATAGGGATCATGGGTGAGCGCAGTCAGGCTCCCTACAGCTCTTCTACCCTAGGAGAAGGAAGCTGTATCTGAAATATTAAGAAACCATTATAAGGGGTTAGGGGTTGATGGAGGAAGAGAAAAATAGAAGAAAGCTCTAAACTATCTTTTCTCAATTTTTCATTTTAATTTGAACAAGGGGCAAATATTAAATTTGTAGAATGAAATTCCATCTTACATAAAATTATTTCTAGAAAAAGTTTACTCAATTTTGTTTTCAAGCTTAGTTTATATACCTCTGCTTCAACATCTACATTTTGCTTCAAAAGTAACTTCAAAATATCAACATGTCCATTCTGACTAGCAGCTTGCATTGCTGTGTGGCCAGCACACTGTCCATTTACCTAAAAAAGAAAAAAAATTAAAAAACATCACAAATTAGGAATAAGACAATAAATATGGACAGGTATATGATTCTTTGAGAGCAATCTGACATTACAAATATCATAACATAGATCATCAAGATTATTAAAAAAATAAAAATAAGAGAGACTAAGTGTGTGTGCGTCTCTGCACAAGCATATCTTCTCCAACTGATTTCCACACCTTACCTTCCCTGACCCTGGAGCTCAATGACTCGCTTAAGCCAGCCGGCCAAAAGCTCCAGGTTCCTCCTTTCTCTGCCTCCCAGTACCGTGACTACAGGCATGCCAGCACAACCGCCGTTTACATGTTTAAATGTAGATGTTAGGGATCAAGCTCAGGTTCACACGGTTACACGGCACCCACTTTTACTGATGCACCCATCCTCCCAGCCCCTTCCCCTCTCCATTTCTATTTTGAAAATGTTTATTTACTTAGCTTGAATAAATTAACTGCAAATAAACTTAAGCTACAATATAGTGTGAATAGACACAACATAGGATCTGACTTGTCAGAAAGCATGTAACAATTTAGAAAACTTAAGTCAATTAAGTCTTTGAAAAGAAAATAACAGCAATTATGGAGACATCACAAATAATATAAAGTATAATATAAGTTTCCTGACATGTATTTTGTGTATGAACTCAAATGATTATGCTTAAAAGTAGTAAAAAGAGGCAAGGAGTTTAAGATCAGCCTGGACTACATAACCAGTGGAAGAACAGTGGAGTGCAGAGTAGGACTACATAACCAGTGGAAGAACAGTGGAGTGCATAGTAGGACTACATAACTAGTGGAAGAACAGTGGAGTGCAGAGTAGAACTATGGTCAAGAAATCAAAGGCTAGAGATTCATCTTAATATTCAAATAAATCAGAAAGTAAAGAAAATACTTCAACATAGTGCTCTGGATAGTTTTATGTCAATTGACACAAGCTAAAGTCATCTGACAGGAGGGAAACTCAATTAAGAATATCAGACTGAAGACCAGGAAGGCATTTTCTCAGTGATGAATGGCGACGGCCCAACCCATTATGGGTGTTGCCATCCCAGGTCTGGTGGTCCTGGGTTCTATAAAAGAAAGCAGACTAGGCAAACAATGAGCAGCAGGCCAGTAAGCAGCACCCCCTCTATAACCTCTGCACCAGCTCCTGACTCTAGGTCCTTGCCCTGACTCTCTGCAATGATCAGCAACGACATGGAAGGTAAGTCGACTCTTTCCTCCCCGAGGTCTTTAGTCATGATGTTGCACTGCAGCAGAGGAAACCCTAAGACACTTTCAGCAACAGACCAAAAGATCGTCCAGTCAAAAGTTAAAGGAAAAGCAGATAATCATATTCTAGATTACAGAGAACCAAAATTATCTGTACATTTTATCCAACAACTACAAAATACCTATCTTTCTTAACACCAGAGAATACTCTCAGATACATTATATGACAGGCAGCAATACTAAATTCAACAAAATCTTTAGAATAAATAACCTTGAGCTTTTTTTTCTAGCCACAGTACAGTAAATAGCCTTGGGAACTATATGATATTTGTGGAAATCAACAATTTACACACACATGTTGGATAAAGAAAAAAATAAAGCAAATTTAAAAGCTCTTGAAACAAAAATGTAAATACACCATAACAAAAAATCTACAGACTAGGACAAATGCACTGCTACAGCAAAGTTAGTGCCTACAGAATACACAGAAAGGCAATTCGAGGATGTAAACTCAGTGGCAGGC
This sequence comes from Micromys minutus, assembly GCF_963924665.1. Taxonomy (NCBI): domain Eukaryota; kingdom Metazoa; phylum Chordata; class Mammalia; order Rodentia; family Muridae; genus Micromys; species Micromys minutus. The sequence continues at coordinate 224,646 of NC_137977.1, read as the reverse complement.
AGAGCACTCACCCAGCACATGTAAGGCTGTGGTTTCAATCTCCAAACCCATCAAAACAAAACAGCAGCAAAAGCCAAACACTGTGGCTCACATTTGTGATCCCAGTGCTCAGGAAGGAGAGAGAAGAAGTACAAATCTGAGACTTCCTGGGACTAGAGTTCAGAGCTAACAAGCCAGAGCTAAACAGACAAGACATACCCACCCTAAGATACCACTCACTCTGGCTAAAGGACATAGAAAAATCAACCTCAAACTGACTATAAGACATTCCATACTGTCTATTTACACTGGGCCAGACGCTGCCACGTAGGCTGCTGGGGAGAACAGTTAGCAATGGTGTTAGCCAGCACTGGACCTGCGTGCACACTATGACACTGACCTACCTGGGAAGATATACCTGCACTTTTGCTTTCATTATTATAAGTTTTGCTGTAGTAGTGCCTAGCCCATAGATTTTTGTTTATGCTATGTTTACATTTCTTGTTTCAAGAGCTTTTAAATTTGCTTTATTTTTCCTTGATCCAGTATGTATGTGTAAATTGTTGATTTCCACAAACATTATATAGTTTTCAAACCTGTCTTCTGCCGTCCCAGCATAGGCACAACAGTGCTAAAACACTAACGCCTGGTGTAATAGTGGCACGGAGTAACGTCAGTAACCAAGTGCTTTCTGATTAGACATGAGGCTGATATTCAGGAAGGATTCATGCCTAGTACTGTTTTTTTTTTTTTTTAAAGAGGCTGGTGTACGCATGCTCCATGAACACAAAGGTCACCCACACCGGTGTCTCCCCACATGCAAAGTGAACTAAGGGCATCATGATGTAGAAATGGGGGCTCGAGTGACCTGTGCCTTCAGAACTTCAATGTGAAGAATCGAGAGGAGTGGGAGATGAGCAAGAGGAAGCCCTCCCTGGCTCCCAAGCACCCTTCCACCCGCAGCCTCCTGCAGGAGCACCTGAGTCAGGATACAGAAATCAAAGAAGTTTCTAGGAAAGATAATAAGCTGCTGTATTACTAAGAGATGTATATATTGATTCCAAAAATCGATGCCTTCCTTTCTGGTCAAAGATATTGAACCACAGCAAAATCCAAAGGAATTCAGACTGCGGAGAGGAGATCACTTTGACAAGAATCTCATGGTCATTCACAAAGGCAAGTTTACTGTTGTAGAAGCACCAACCCTTCTCAATAACCATAAACTCTCTCCAGAAATATGGGCTGCTGAGAAAATCACCCAAGAATACCACATAGAACTGAAAGATGTAAATTCCTTTCTCAAATATTTCGGTGCTTTTGAAGTCAAAATCTTTCCTCCTGAAGACAGGAAAGCAATACAATCAACATGGGTGGGGAGGAGCCCCTAAGACTCCACTCCTAGAGAACTGATAGCTGCTAAGGGAGAGATCACGGTCCTTTAGAAACATGGACACCAGGAGACAGACTGCCTATGGCAGAGCAGAGAGCCCCTCACCGACGCCATGCATATATGTGGGCAGCACTGCTTGACCTCAACAATATTAGCAACTTTTCTTAAAGGAGGCAAAGGATGAGACAGAAAAGACTGAGGGCAGGAGGAAGAGCAGAGGAAAGGTAGTTATCAAAACATATGGCACACATGTACAAATCTTCTACAAGTAAATAAAAATGCCATTAAAGGAAACAACATACACAATGGAGTACTACTCAGCTATCAGAAACAATGACTTTATGAAATTCCTAGGAAAATGAATGCATCTAGAGAATATCATCCTGAGTGAGGTAACCTAGTCACAAAGGAACAGACATAATATGCAGTCACTGATAATTGGATACTAACCCCAGAAAGCTTTGAATATTCCAGAAACAACTCACAGACCATATAAAACTCAAGAAAAACAAAGGCCAATAACTGAAAGCCTCAGTCCTTCTTAGGAAAAAAAATAAGTGTATAGCACCCTCTCAGAGTGTGGTACTCCTGGACCTTAAATCATTAATACTCCAAGAGCTAAGAATATAGCCTTGTGGCAATTTTTAGTATTCAAAATATCATTATGTTTAATCTATACACACCAAGAAAACTCTAACTGTTTCCATGTTACGTTCTGTTATGTACTTTATGTTTATGATAACTAGTAAGATTTCAATGCATACTATCAAACCTCTAAAAGAATTAAGTACTGACAAAAATATATTCATATAGTGTTATGCCAAAATGCCTTTAAAAATCTATACATGTATCTCTCTTTTTTTAAATAAAGTTGTATAAAAAAAAAAAAAGAATACATTTCTATTAACAACAGCCAGGGAAGAAAAGTCTATAATTAAATTATTTTTATGGTAAAAGAAAAAAAATTTTAAAAAAGGAAACAACAGATTGGGAAAAGATCCAATAGAGGGTTAATATTATATATATGAAGAACTCAAGAGGTTAGACTCCAGAGAACTAAAAACCCTATTAAAAAATGGGGGACATAGCTAAACAAAGAATTCTCAACTGAAGAATAACAAATGGTTGAGAAGCACCTAAAGAAATGTTCAACAACCCTAGTCATCAGGGAAATGCAAATCAAAACAACCCTAAGATTCCACCGCACACCAGTCAGAATGACTAAGATCAAAAACTCGGGTGACAGCAGATACTGGCAAGGATGTGGAGAAAGAGGAACACTCCTCCATGTTGGTGGGGTGGTAAGCTGGTAGAACCACTCTAGAAAATCAGTCTGGTGGTTCCTCAGAAAACTGGACCAAGCTATTCCACTCCTGCATATATACCCAAAAGATGCTTCAACATTTAACAAGGATACATGTTCCACCATGTTCATAGCTGCCTTATTTATAACAGCCAGAAGCTGGAACAAACCCAGATGTCCTTCAACAGAGGGATAAATAGAGAAAATGTGGTACATTTACACAATGGAACACTACTCAGCTATTAAAAACGACTTTATGAAAAAGAAAACCAAAAAACAAAAAACTAAAAGCTCTACGAAAACACACAGAGAGAGAGAGAGAGCAAGCAGGAAAAACAGAACAAAGACTATTACAGTACTCTGATTTCAAGATATACTCAAAGCTGTAACTAAATCAGCCAGACATTTACACAAAAACAGATACAAAGAACAGCCGCTATCAATACACAGCTGATTTTTGACAGTGGAAGAGGAACATACATACTGGAGAAAAAGATGGTAGATCCATATCCAGTACTAAAAACACTAGTTACATGAAGGACGAAAATATATTCGTGTTTTCTACCAACCGCAGGAGCCAATTCTAAATGGCTTGAAGATCTCAGTCTTTATTAAATCATTAAACTACTATTTTGCATAGGCCTCAAAGTTGTTTTGAAATGCTCACGTCCACATCTGGTCTTTTCAGCAAATCTTCCACTTTAGCCACATCCCCATTGGCAGCAGCCTTAACCAACTCTTCATTGAGGTCACCAGATTCCTGGGTTTCAAATAATTTCTTCAGAAGCTGGGAGAGTCTTTCTGCAAGGCACAAAACAAGCTGCTTATATAGGAACAGATGTTCTCCATGTTCATACACACTTTCTGTTTTAGTATTTCTAAATTACTGATATTTCTACTGTGTACACACAGTTACCCATGCAAGTAATACCAAGCTCCATTAAAGTCAGCCCCATAAATATTTTAAGAGTCTTCAAATTGAGTATTTCAAGTTGTAAATGCAGAAAAAGTAAAGTGTTACAGACTAAATTTCAGATTTAGTCATACTAAAGACACTATAAACACACTACTAGCACTGTGACCCCACAGTGATATGAATGCCTTTTAGATCTTAGTTCGACACTACAGACAAGAGAACATTACACTCAACAAAGCAGCCATCCTAACTCAGAAATAATGTACCCTCCAGAGTAACAGGAAAACATCTTTAAGAGGAAATTGATTTTCAGCTGAAAATGAACATATCAATGGTAAGAGCATGCTCTGTTAAGTGTCACGTGACTGCTTTCCTAAAGAGTATGACAGAAGATACCAAGTTCCAGTCTTCTAATTCTTTGAGTCAGTACTCAAAAGCAAAGTAATCACAAAGTGGAATAAAAGAAACATCAAAAGAAATGCCAAGCCCAATAATTTGAGAGTGGGTATTAACTGCTCTTCACTTTTTAGTTTGTATGTAGCCAAGCTAACATGATACATCTCGCTCAAAACAGAAATCAACACAGCTTGAATTAAGTCATCAGTGTACTAGTGATCTGCAACAGGAACTCAAGAGAGAAAAGTAGATACCATAAAGTCTTACGTAATTGTTTCTTTTTAGATACAGGGTCTCAAGATGCCCAAGCTAGCCTCAAATTCAGACTCCTCTTGCCTCTACTCATCAAATATAACCATGGTATCTATTAACCTAATGGTTTGTATTGGTTTATTTGTTTGTTTATTGGTATATCCTATTTCCTACTACGGTCCTCTCCTACTACATGGCAAGAATGCATACAGTAACTTAGAAAATGATGCAGAATAAATCAGACTGTGCGCACAAAGCTGGGGCATATGAAGAAAGGACTTTAGAAACAAGTTTAGCCAAGCACTCAGTAAATTCACATTTTAGCATATATGTTAATTTGAATATGCCTGGCCCAGAAAGTGGTATAGTCTTGTTAGAATAGGTGTGGCCTATTTAGAGGAGGTCTGTCACTATAAGGGTAGGTTTTGAGGCCCTATATTCAAGCTCCACCCAATATGGAAAAGAGCTTCTTCTAGCTACCTTTGGATCAAGATGCAGAACTCTCAGCTCTTTCTCCAACACCATGTCTGCCTGGAAGTTGCCATTCTTCCTACCATGATGATAATGGATTGAACCTCTGAACCTGTAAACCAGCCCAAATTAAGTGTTGTCCTTTACCCTAACTAAGACACTATGGCTTCTGATGTCACTGTGGATGATATAAAAATATACAGGAGGAAAAACATCTTCTAGCAATAATGTCGGAAATAAAAAGTAAGCTAAGAAAGAGTGGATTTTTTTTTTGGCCCAAAAAAAAAAAAAAAAGTGAAGGGGCCATATTCCAGCTCCTGTAAGCAGCAGAACTTGGCAGCTTTGGCCATGTGTCTCTGGCTTCATAGTCAAGAAGAGAAGGACACTACTGGGACAGCTGGTGCTAGATAGCTAACAAAGATGTTAGTGATGATTAATAAGAGACCAGCATCACTGAGGTGAAATCTGGGAAATGTTTTCTGAGAGCACAAGGAAGCTGTGTAGCCAAGGTTGTACCTCATGCTGCAGCTGTACCTGGTAATGTGTAAGAGTCACCCAGGTGGTCCTGGTTTTGAAGGAATGAAGGAGTCGTGAAGAGCAGCTGAGACTTGGCACTGTGAGAGGCCACGGAAGGCCATTGGTGAAGGCGCAGCCCAGGACTGAAGGGGTCATGCAAAGAAGTTGAGGCTTTGGCACCATGAAGAGAGCTTATGAGAGGCTATTGGTAAAACCTAGTTGCAGCAGAAAACCCCAGCGTATTGGAGATGCCAGTACCATGGGATGATCACCAAGAACAACAGCAAAGGTGCAGTCGATCAACCTGAGCTGAGAGTGCTACAGAGAGGAGAGCTGGAAAAGTGACGCTGGCCCTTTGGAGGAGCCCAGAAGATCATGTGTGGATCCCAGACATTGACACAAGTAGCTGTAACATTGAAGTTGGCTTGGAGACCCCTAGACATTTGAGATGCCAGAGCTGTGGGTTATGTACTAAGGAAAGCTGCTAAAAGGGAGTGGAACTAGCCCAGGAGAAAGAAATTTGTTACAGTCAACAAAGATAAAAAGGGAGTTGGAGATCTGAAGACCACTTTGACATCAGACATGGAGATGTAGAGCCTGGAGTCTGCCCAGCTGGTTTCCTGTCTTGCTTTGGGGATTAGAGTTAAGTGATTGGCTGAATCTCAAAAGAGACCTTGAACTTTGGACTTTTAACACTGTTGAGATTGCTATAAACTTTGGGGACTTTTGAAGTTAGACTAAATGTACGTTTTATTATTCTATGGTTAAATAAGGTCCCCACAGACTCATGTGTTTGAACAAGCCTATGAGGCCCAGAGAGTGGAATGTGATGGTTTGTATATGCTTGGCCCAAGGAGTGGCAACACTAGGAGGTGTAGCCTTGTTGGAGAAGGTGTTTCACTGTGGGTGTGGGCTTAATTAAGAGCCTCACTATAGCTGCCTGGAAGTCAGTATTCCCATAGGAGGCTTCAGATGAAGATGTAGAACTCTCAGTTCCTCCTGCATCATGCCTGTCTGAATGCTACCAAGATCCAGCCTTGATGATAATGGACTGAACCTCTGAACCTGTAAGCCAGCCCCAAATAAATGTTGTCCTTTGTAAGAAAAAGAAAAAAAAAAAAAAAAACTGAACTTTGTGTCTCTCAGGTACAGAGAAACTTGATATGCCCAAGGAAAAGCACAAATTCATGGAACCTTTCCAGAAGCGCCTTAGCCAGAGTAACGGTTACTCAGTACACTAAGAAGAGGGTTTGAAAGAAGAATGGTAAGGGGAGGAGCAGAGAAGGGAGAGGGGGTGCAAAAAAAAAAAAAAAAGGAAAACCCTTTGTAAAAGTTTGCAAAGTAGCTGGACAGTGGCCTTTATTCCCAGCACAAGCCTTTATTCCCAGCACTCAGGAAGCAGACAGGTTGACTCTCTGGGTTCCAGGCCAGGCAGGAATATACAGAGAAACTGTCTAGAAAAAAAAATAAATACAAACAAAATTTTTAAAAGTTGACAAAGTATTCAATGTCCAAGTAAGCCTATGTCATCTGGAAAAAAAGCTAAGTGCACATGACCATCTGTGCATGAGAACTAAGTGCACAGACATGACCATCTGTGCATGAGAACTAAGTGCACAGACATGACCATCTGTGCATGAGAACTAAGTGCACAGACATGACCATCTGTGCATGAGAACTAAGTGCACATGACCATCTGTGCATGAGAACTAAGTGCACAGACATGACCATCTGTGCATGAGAACTAAGTGCACAGACATGACCATCTGTGCATGAGAACTGCTTTTGTTGTTTGTTTTTCAAATCAGGGTTTTCCTGGCTGACCTGGCACTAGCTCTATAAACCAAGCTAGCTTTGAACTCAGAGATCTACCTGAGTTCTGGGATTAAAAGTGTGTGCCACCACTTCAGCCTGATATCCAGGTATTATCTTTTGTTTTTTTAAGATTTATTTATTTATGTACATGAGTACACTTTCTCTGTCTTCAGACACACCAGAAGGTTGTGAGTCACCATGTAGTTGCTGGGAACTGAACTCAGGACCTTTGGAAGAGCAGTCAGTGCTCTTAACCACTGAGCCATCTCTCCAGCTCCCACCCCCCCAGGTATTATCTTTAAGGAAACAGGACAAACATACCACCAGATGCATTGCTAATGGCTGATCCTGCAGGTGCCACTTTGGAAACTGCGGCAGGGTTATACGTCCAAGACGTTCCACAGACTTCCACCTTTAAATCACTGTCCGAATAAATCTGTTGTACTCTGCCAACTTTACCTAAAGTCTTAAAAAATAAAAAAAAAATATTATTAAATGCAATCACTACCTTCTGTGTTTTAAAGTGTTGATTTTAATTAATTCATTTTAGAAATGTTGAGATAATAATACTCAAATACATTATCAGTCACAAACTTAATTATATATTTTTTAAAATATCTGAATAATGGGGCTGGAGAGATACATTAACCATTAAGAGCACCTGCTCTTGCAGGGGATCTGGGTTCTGTTCCCAGCACCCACATGGTGGCTCACAACCAACACTAAATCTAGTTCCAAGGGATCAAACACCCTCATCTGACCTCTCCAAGCACCAGCATATATATGGTGCACATACTTGCATGCAGGCAGCACTGATAAACATAAAATATTAATTACTCTAAAATAAAAACTTAAAGCAACTGCTTTTAAAGAAGTAACGTATATATTAAATCTAGTAGGAAGGTGAGCAGTATAGAAATATCAACAGCAACATGAGTTCTCACCAAATGACAAACACTATTCTAAGACCCTTACATTCATGGGTACACTTAATCCAGAAACAAGCATTTTTATTAGCCCCATTGTAAACTCATTTTAAACACCTGAAAATTGGTGAGAACAGAATAGTTGACTGCTTCCTTCCACAGTGGGCCGGTTTGACTCTTCCAGCTTCTTAAAACGACTCCCTTTTCTAGATGGCTGTCTTACCTTTTGTCCATTCCTTCTCTCTCTCTTTTATATAGATATGGGTAAGATATGTACATACACATATACATACTTAATAAATACTTCATAAGATGTTTTTATTTCTGTTTCATCTTCCCTTTAATGTTTTCTTATGGGAAGCTACAAATAAAAGTAGCTAAGAGTACACTGAATTTTCATGTACTGTCCAATAGCTAAAACTAATTGTCAGCTCATGGCCCATCTTCATATATTCCCTCATCCACTGTCCATTACAAGAATACATCAGCCTATATGTACAAAACATACATTATTAGCAAATCTATACTACTATCTACCCACTAAACACCATCAACAATTCTGTATCTAAAGCAAAAAATAGCAGTATTCAAATTTCCAGCTGTCATACAAACAACTTTTCAGTTGTTTAAAATGAAGATCCAAAGTTCACGAGCTAGCAGTTACAAGCACATTCTGCTCTTGCAGAATAGCTAAGTTCGGTTCAAAGTGCCCACTGTGGTTGTCTCACAATCACCTGGAACTGTAGCTCTGGGAGGTCTGATGCCTTCTAGACTCCAGAGGTACATGCATCCACATGCGCTCATGCACAGATCCACAGACAGACAAATGTAAAAGAATAAACCTTGAGAGCAAGAGAGATGGCTCAGCAGTTAAGAGCACTTGCTCTTGCAGCCAGGTTCAATCCCAGTGCCCACATGGTGGCTCACAGCCAGCCATAACTCCAGTTCAGGGATCTGATGCCCTCTTCCAACATTTGAGTATTAAGCACATACATGATACATGTACATTTAAAGACACAAAATAATCCTAAAAATCAAAGTAGGTCTCTTCAAAAACTTCAAAGTCTATAGCCTTTTTTTCTCATTATAAACAGGATGAAGAAATGAGGTTACTGACTCACTATCTGAATTCTGCTGACTGACATAACGGAACAGGCTTGTCTGGCCTTCTGTGTGTCACCAGTGACAACTCTTCAAGTTCAGTGTTCATCCTTTGAGTACAACTCTACAAAGCCCAGATACATTTTTGCTGTCTGGTACAAGACCTACTCTTACCTAACTTTCCTCTTTAGTAGGGGCAAGTTATTTGAAATCATAGCCTACACTAAGCTGGTTACTGCTACTACCTTCTCATTACTTACAGGCTTCTAAGGTTTTACTTTTTCATGTTTTTATTTTTTTAAAGCTTGTTTCATATTTTAAATATATTTGTGCATTCTTGAGTTCACAAGCGTGCAGGTGCCCAGAGGCCAAAAGAGGATCACAGATCTTGTGGACCTGGAGCTACAGAGTATATAGTGAGCCACCTATGAGAACTCTAAATCTCCAGTTACCATTTTTTAACATAAAGTATATATTGTCCTTACCAGCTATATTTAACTAGTATTTTTATATAAATACAAATGTGACCACAAATCTCCTTACTTCTTCAAAAAATAAAAAATAAAAAAAGCTCATATACATGAATATGTCTATTCTGTAGTATGAGCAATAATGAAGTTAGTCATTTGTATGTTCTTCTTATATACCCCTCCCCCTTCCTCTCCCTACCAATCTTCACATAGACACACACTCACACACTTTTAAAAAGCAGATTCTAGCCTGGCAGTGGTGTACAGTCTAGATGTTCCAGTGGCCAGGAACCTGACCTTGGTTCTCCACAGGTCACTAATCATGTGCCATAGTCTTCTCAGTGTAGATAAACATGACCTGGACAATTCTGGCCACTAATGCCTTAGGACTTTTCAATGCTCCCTGGATCCCTGTCTAGAGACTACCTGCATGGAGAAGAGCATTGGAATAAAAAAATAGGCATGCCCACCAAAACTGTCTAAACTCCCTGAGGGCAACTCCCACAAGCAACAGGCTGAGTGCACTACCACAGGGGCTGCTATGTGCAGCCATTGCACACCAGGCTTTCAATAATTGTAAATACTAGTATCTCGTGACAGGCAACACAGGTAAAAAGCAAACAAACTCACTTCCGTTCTGACGGCTGTAGTTGTGCTGCAGGATCTAACCACTGTCTGTGCTGCTCTTTCAAACTAGCTGCCAGAGTCTCAGTCTCACTCTTTTTTTTTTTTTTTTTTCCAGTCTCACTCTTTAGTACACTGTCCAGAACAAGACTATGGGAACAGGACTTTTAAACTCTTACATACTCAAAGCGATTTACAATCCCTAGACTTAGTTTGGCAAAATATACATTTTCTTTCCTTAATTATATTATCACTCTTTTCTACATGAAACCCTGAGATATGTTTCAGTACAAAATGTTCTTCTTCCTGTTATAACCAATAATGACCTTTTTTTTTCTTAGCAGTCAGAAAAAATTTTCCTCTCCTCAAAGACTCAGTCACTCTATCCCAGTAGGTTCATGTGCCCTCCCGTTCAAGTTCAGCCTCAAATCTGATTTCAATTTTAAAAACATTCAGCTGGAATTACAAATGTTAGCTTACTGGTAGACAGTTGGCTGGCATTCATAAGATGTTATTTAGAACAAAAAAGAATTTTATCTGTCTCAAACCTTTGCTTTTACAGGGCTTATATATGGATATAATCAGATATTCTGTACATGTCATTTTCTGCAGAATATGCTTTATCTTTTTCATATTTAAATTTTTCATGCTTTTGAGGCTTCTATTGCTGTGTTTATCTTCCTACTTAACCATCTCTTTTTCTCCCCTCTGTATAGCACTGGCTGTCCTGGAACTCACTCTGTAGTCTAGGCTAGCCATGAACTCAAAGATCCGCCTGCCTCTGCTTCCCAAATACTGGGATTAAAAGCATGTTCCACCACCGCCCGGCTTAATCATCACTTTTTAAGACTTTATTTGTGCATACATATGTAGTATGTATGTGTATCTGTGCGTGGTACATAAGTTCATGAAGAGGTGTGTTTGCTTGTTTGTGTGGGAGCACGTGCATACATACTCACACGAATGCCAAAAACCAGATGTCTTCCACATCTGAATGAAAGTGCGAGTATGTGTGCACCCATGACATGATTGATATGTATGTGTGCACCCGTGACATGGTATGTATGTGTGCACCCGTGACATGGTATGTATGTGTGCACCTGTGACATGGTATGTATGTGTGCACCCGTGACATGGTATGTATGTGTGCACCCGTGACATGGTATGTATGTGTGCACCCGTGACATGGTATGTATGTGTGCACCCGTGACATGGTATGTATGTGTGCACCCGTGACATGGTATGTATGTGTGCACCCGTGACATGGTATGAGTGGAGGTCAGAGGACAACTTGCAGAGGCAATTCCCTCCTCCTACTCCTACCATGTGGGTCCTGAAGATGGAGTTCAGACCATCAGCCCTTATGTGCAGAGCCACTTCTCCCTAGCCTCTACCTTATCTCAGATCATCAGAGTCAAGTTCCTTCTCCCCCACCCTCCTTCCCTCTCTCCCTCTCTCTCTCTCCCACCACCAACTTGTGGACCCTGGCACTTACCCACTCACTTGGTGGCCTGGCAGGTCAGCAAGCTTCACTGACGTGCCACTCCCTCTCTGCATCCCAATGCTGGAGTCACAGATGCATGACCTGGTTCTGGATGAAGGCAATCAGTCCTTCATGCTTGCTTGATCGATACTTTACAACTGAGCCATCTCCTCAGCCACACATCATTTTTAAAATGACCTTTTCCATCTTTTGAATTATTTCTTATGTTCTAACAGCTTGTTCCTATTATTTCATTCTTCTGTATCTAGGCATATCCTTAGTTTATTTTAACTTATTTTGAATTGCTTGACTTTAGGTTTTGTTAGTTTTCTGTGCACAGCCTTTGCAATTCTGAGTGATTTTTCTTTTTTTATGTAACTTTCAATTCCAATTGTTCCTAAATTAATTTGCTTTAATTAATTAGCTAATTAATTAATTTTATAAGCACAGCATATTTTCCCCACACTATTTACAAATACTTACTGGAAGCATTGCTTCAGCCCATTCACCATGTCCTCTTTGGAGAAGTTTAATTCTTTCCAGATCATAACAAACTTGCACAAGATCACCCACTTGAAATTGTGAAGTTCCTCCTTCTGCACCCTGTGCAGCATCCCCACTTCGGACAATGTTGGCCTTAGTGAGAACAGCAGGATTGAAGGTCCATCTACAAAAGCAGAACCAGGCTCAATATATCTTTAATCACTGCAGGGAGAAAAACTGCACTACTTCAAAATAATAAAGCAACCTTCTCCAACTACATTCTGAATGGTTTCTTTGAATCTGACTTTCGATGTTTACCGGAACAGCACTGTATGTAGCTCACTGTGCACAGAGTTGGTTCCTTCAGAGCAGTTTAAGAAAGCTTCTTGATCACATGTACATATTTGCCAGTCTGTCCTAGCCAAACTCCCTACCAAGTATATCCATCCCAAATATCAGGGGTTCTCAACCTGTTGGCCAGGACCCCTTTGACGGTTGCATTATCAGATATCCTGTATATATCTGATATCTCTATTATGATTCATAACAGTAGCAAAATCAGTTATGAAATAGTAACAAAATAATCTTATGGTTGGGGGTCACCACAACCTGAGGAACTGTATTAAAAGGATCCTGGCATTAGGAAGGTTGAAGTCATTGCCTTACACCATCACCAATCTCACAGATAAAAGACTATCTAGGGGCTGGAGAGGTGGCTCAGCAGTTAACACTGACTGCTCTTCCAGAGGTCCTGAGTTCAATTCTCAACAACCACACGGTGGCTCACAACCATGTGTAATGAGATCTGATGTCCTTTTCTGGTGTGTCTGCAGACAGTGACAGTGTACTCATATACATAAAATAAATAAATAATTCTTTAAAAAAAAAAGATTAGTTTTAATTTGCAATGCATAAATGTTTTTCATAATTGTGACCCTTGTAGCCACAAAAAAAAAAAAAAAAATTTTTTTTCTGGCCTGTGACTCAGTGATAGTCATTGTCTGGGTTCAATTTCCCAGAAACACACACAGATCAAATTTATTTTGTTTTTGTTTTGACAGAATCACATATAGCCTAGGCTAGCCTCAAACATACTGAGAACAACCTCACTCTCCTGCCCTCCTGCCTCTGTACCTCAAATGCTCAGACCACAGACATGTGCCATACATCAAATTTATGCAGTTCTGAAGATTGAACCCAAGGATTCATTCAGCTCTACAATTGAGCTATGCCCTTAATCCTAAATGATGACTTCTTTGTTTTACATAAGCATTCCTCTGTGCCACTATCATCTTCCTGTCCGTCACTTTCCTGAATACTCAGTATCTCTTCAAATAAATGTACCAAACACACACAACACATTTCACTTAGCTACACACTAAACTCCAGTGCAAAAAAAAGATACCTTGTCAAAGAAATTCCCAAATTATTTGCAACTTATGCATTGTTCAGAATATAAGTACTTATCTGGAATAAGAGACTCTTAAAAGACCAGACTACATTAGAAACAAAACCAAACAAACAAAAATACCTGTCCAAAGAACCATGCAAGTTGGGGCTGGTTAAATGGCTCAGTGGTTAAGCCAGTGTTTCTCAACCTGTGGGTCACTACCCTTTAGGGTTGCATGCCAGATGCCCTCCTGCATATCAGACATCTAAATTAGGAGTTGTAGCAGTAGCAAAATTACAGTCATGAAATAACTTTATGTTTGAGGGCTCACCACAACTTGAACAACTTGTATTAAAGGGTCACAGATTTAGAAAGGTTGAGAACCACTGGGTTAAGCACACTCTTGCGGAGGACCTGGGTTTGGTTTCCAACATCCTCAGTCAGGATATGCATATATACATAAATTCATGCAGGCACACATATATGTAAATAATAAATAAAACATTACAACCGTGCAAGTCAACTGTTTTTTCTAAAGCAACCCCAGAGGAAAAGGGTCTCTCTGAAAATTAAGAATCACATTCAGTAAGATGGCTCAGAAATTCAAGGCATTTGCCACCAGGCTTGTCAACCCGAGTTTAAATCCTGAGACTGCCTATGATAGAAGGAAGAAACTAAATCCTGCAAACTGTCCTCTGACTTCAATGTAAGTACACACATTTTTACACACACACACACACACACACACACACACACACATTTTGAAAGAATAATGCACAAATTTATATTTTATTTCTTATCAGCCAGCTTCCTTTACCTCCCATTATACTGTAAAAATCATACTGTGAAAATAGGAAGTCTTACAAAAGCATCTAAACATGGACCTAATCCTCTCCCTCAACATAGAGTGCCTCCCACTCCCTTACGTCTGTCCTTTCATGTCTTTTTCTGACCTAACTGATGTGTTCTAAAATGTGTCTGTATCCACTGATACAACTGTGTGCACCCTGAAGATCTGGACACACTACTAGTGGTGGTGGAAAGAAAACGCTGTAACTCCAGAGTGGAGTAAGGGATGCAAGGCAAGAGAAAATGAGTTTGTGAGCAGCCAAGACTGCAGAGTGATTTCCAGGTAAGCCTAAGCTACATGTCCAGATCATGCCCCCAAAGCACAACTAACAAACATACACACGCGCACATACACATACACATACACACAAAATACTTGGATATTATCACATACTTCAGCAAACAACTTGAGGCAGTTTTCCTTATCGTAAATAAAATCTCTCTCCCAAAAAAAAAAAAAAAAAAAAGTCTGACACTCACATTGGCTACTGCCTTTAATTACAGCTTTTAACAAGGTCCAAATATACTTGGCCTCCAAAAACTCAAAATCAAGATATAGAGTCAATAATGGATTTTAACAAATAATAGGAAACTTCAAACCATGGAGTGTCGAGAAAAAAACGCTGTCAAAGCTCATAAACTTAATATTTACAGGATATAAAGGAGTAAAATCTACTGAAAAAGGACAAAAAGAAAAGAAAAGCTACTCGCCACATGAGGGAGCAGTATAAAAATGTACAGAATGGGTAAATGCACACACTCCATGCACAGTTCCCAATGCACACTGCTGTCAAGCCCAGGAGACATGCACATGTCTGAAGCACGGAAAGCTGTGCTGCTGAGCCAGAGGAATTCCAGTGTTACTGCTCTTGACTCACAATGGATCCACAGTCTACCATGAGCAGAGAATACTTAGCTAATTTTACCTAATGTTAATAGCATATAGAATTACTTTCATTCAGGTTCTGTTCATGTGATAAAATAAAGGATTCAAAAACAATTTATAGAACGAGTATATTTTTGGGTTCCAGTTGCAAAAGCAATCCATAATAGTGGAGGAAGCATGGCAGGAGGCAGCTGCAACAGAAAGCTCAGATCTCAACGTCGAGCACACAAAGGAAGCAGAGCAAACTGGAAGTAGGGGAGCCTATGAACTCTCAAAGCCTGCAGCCACTGGAGTGCTTCTGCCAGCAAGGCTCCACCTTGTAACATCATCACCAAATAGGGATCAATGTTCAGTTCTGAGCCTATGGAGGACATTTCTCATTCAAACCACCACAGTCTTTGAAGTTGCAATAATCCTTCACAAGTGTGAGCTAACATACCACAGCATTTTAAATGTAAACAATTTTTATCATATATGAACACACGCACACACACACACCTCTCACTGCCTTACATGCTCTGAATTTGTTATCAACTACCTAAGAACTAACTTCAATGAACTGAGATTCAGCATATTGCTTGCTTTTCTTTAAGGCCCTTATCTCTGTATGTTAACTCTGTTATCAAACCCCAGGAAACAGTACCAACCTATTGCCACTTGGATACTGAACTACAATGTCATGATCTTCATCAATGCCACAGACAGTTCCAGTTGTAGTTAAAGTCTCAAACATGCCATCGGTCCATCCTCCATGCCCGTGCTGCAAAGACTGGACAATTTCTAGGTCAAGGTCTATATTTACCAGGTCACCAATCTGCAATCCACCAGGGTTCCTGTTGCCATTCTGCTCACCTGCAATTTCAAACATAATGAATGAAAAAAGGCAGTCGCTGCAGTATGCAGCTGCATCCACGCTTGTGTGAGCTGGTTAGAGGATGTACTAGATGGCTTTGTGTGTGTGTCAACTTGACACAAACTAGAGTCATCGAAGAAGGACCCTCAGTTGAGAAAATGCCTCCATGAAATCCAGCTGTCACTTTGTCAATCAATAAGGAGGTGGTAGCCCATTGTGGGTGGAGTCATCCCTAGGCTGGTGGTCCTGGGTTCTGTAAGAAAGCAAGCTGAGCAAAGCCAGGGGAAGTGAGCCAGTAAGTAGCACCTTTCCATGGCCTATTTATCATCTCCTGCCTCCAGGTTCCTGTCCTATTTGAGTTCTTGTCCTAACTTCCTTCAATGGCAGACTATGATCTGGAAATGTAAGCTGAATAAACTCTTTTCTCCCCAACTTGCTTTTATGGTCATGGTGTTTCATCACAGCAACAGAAAGCCTAGCTAAGGCAGAGGTCTATGTTAATTTTCCATTTCTTTTTATCTTCTCTAATTATTTGTACTGTTTTTTGTGTAAGAGTCTGTTCTTTACATTTAGTTTACCCTATTTATTGACCTACAGCTATTTATAATATTCCCTTTTACATGACATGTGACAGTCGTACACATTCATGGATACACTGATTTATTAATAGGTGCACACAATGTGTAATGAGCAAATAAGAACAGTAAGCATACCCATTACCTCAAATATGTATGCAGTATGATAAAAGCACTGCTAATTCTTTTAGCTATTTTGAGATGCAAAACAGACATTACTATTAACTAAAATCACTATGCTGTGCTACAAGACCCCAGAACTAAATGTAACTATGTGAGTATAAGACTTTAGAATAGAGTTCTCTCAGGAAAGTAAATCAACATAACTCATAAGCTGCCAAGGTGCATGGCAAGAGCAATACACCTCTTGTCAGGCAGATGGAAGGAACTGGCATTGATTGCAAAACCACAAGAAATTTCTAATAACAAAGACACTCATAAAAATTAAGTAGAAGCAAAATCTATGAAAGACTACGAATCCTACATCAGAATTCACAGTTCTAGGGGCTGGAGAGATGGCTCAGCAGTTAAGAGCACTGACTGCTCTTCCAGAGAATCTGGGTTCAATCCCCAGCAACCACATGGTGGCTCACAACCATTTGTAATGGGATCTGATGCCCTCTTCTGGTGTGCCTGAAGACAGCTACAGAGTACTCATATACATTAAATAAAATACAGCATTCTAAAGAATAAAAGCACTCAGTTTTGCTGTACCAGGGTCATGGTAACCATAGTAGCTAAATATAGAATCTAATGTGGAAAACTAGATATCCTCAAATGTGCTTAGTATTTTTAACAAAGTCTGCGTTTTTGTCTAAGGCCAATTAAAGATCCTGGGACAAAGATTTAAAATCATAAAACACTCCACTGAGGTATCAAAATGTTCATGTTGAGTCCACACTTCTGATAAAGGCCCCCCCCAAAAAAAATAAGAGCTAGACAAAAGCATGTGCATTTTCCTACACTCTCCTTTAAAAAGGAATGAAAGTATGCAGAAAGAAAACAGCACTTTTTGACAAAGAGGCAAGTCAAATGAAAGCACACACTCCCAGGGAGGGGAGTGCTTAGAGACCAAGGGTCCATCACAACAGGGTAATAACCAGTTTGTAAATGAAAGCAGATTTGGCTTGTTTGCTCTTTAAAATATTTATGTTCCTTGGAATTATATTCACTATATTACCTTGATCTTAAAGCTGTTCTTTACTAAGAAATTAGTTTTATAGTAAGTATGAGGTATTTATAATCATGAAATTGTCAAATTCTTTCCTCAGAAGTATGGGAGATACAACACTGATATAACCTAACACCAAAAATGTCAATGGTGTAAGTTCAGTTAAAAGTGAATTACATACATGACATGACAAACAGTACATCAATTCCCAAGACATAACAACTCATTTTGACCCTAAATAAATCACAAAAAGGAATAATTGTTTTAAAACTAAAATGAAACTAAGGATCTCTATATAAATTTAATGTTAATCAATTTTTCCTGTCCAGTTGAAACACTACACTAATTCTATGAACCTGACTCATTATGTAGACATTTTCTTTATCTGCTGACTCACCTAGCACAGGGCAATGATCTCTGTAGAAAGAACCTCCTTTGGCATCCTGGACACATTTCAGATCAGACTAAGAAGAAAAGAAACCAGAAAAGTCACCCATTAAAACTTGAAATACAGCACAATGCAGAGCAGACAAGCTCCACTTCCCACCTGTGCAGAGGCAGTGCTGGTAGAGCAAAAGGCAACTCTACTTCCAGAACATCTATTAGAGCAGAAGCTCACCTGCAGAAGGACTTTACGCACCTTAGCTATCTAATTTTAAAGCCCACAATCAGCACTGGCCCATCAGTCTTACAGTACTTTGAAAAGCACATGGCACACAATAAACTTTCAGAAATACCCAATATTTCAGAAATACCCAATGTGTTCAACACCCTGAAAATTTAACCAAAACAAACCAAAACTCTCACTCCATTTGATCCTTTCACATGGTTATTACAGATATAAGGCAAATACAAGTAAGAAGGGAAACTATTTAAAGCCAAGCAGTCTGCAGAAGCAGAGAATATAACCAAACCCAGCCTTTGGTCCTTCACAGATAAGTTTATTTATCTATTTATCTGATTAATTAAGTGCCTTCCCATTTATTTCTATAAAGAAACATATTGCTACTTAAGTACCTGAATGAGAAAGACACCCATGATTACATGTTATAAGAAATGTGGACATTAAGGCAATCTTTGGTGTTACTTATGAAAGTTTTTAAGTGAATTCAAGAAAACATACAAAAGATGCAGTTAACAAGAGTCTAGTAGAGTAGCTGGCACAAACATCTGGCACATACATGTAGAACTCAACTCTGAAACATCCTATCCTGCTACTAACCATGAAATGCTGCTCAGTCCTAGACCCAGACAAAGCTCTAATCATTTTAATCTAATAGTTTTAAAATATATACAAGCATACTGGCTGCTACCCTGCTCGCAGCAATGGAGAGGAAAGGCAATCCTCAGAAGACATCTCATTAAATAACGGTATTAACCACATAAGCCATCAACATGTATATGTTCTTCATTTGATGCCTGAACCCACGCAGCATAAATAACTTCACATTAAACAAAGTATTAGCCAGTTGGAGTCCTACAAAAGCCCCTCAATTTGAATGCATGGAGAGGCATGAGAGGCGTGAATATGCAATAGGGAAGGAGATTAACTGCCCCGTATCCAGTGATGAAATTTAACATTAATAAAGCATTTGGTAGTTGGGGATGGTGGTGCAAACTTTAATTCCAGCACTTCAGAGATAAAGTCTCTGCCTTATCTTTTTTTTTTTTTTTTTCCCCAGACAGTCTCATTATGTGCCAAAGCTGACCTTCAACTTGAGATCTTCCTGCTACCCAACTCTGGAGTGCTGGAATTGCATGTGCCACAAGATAATCACATTTAATCACCAACTCTATACTTTAAAAAAAAATAACTTCCTTAAAAGTTAAATAAACTTTTTATTAGCTACTATAGCATAGAATATATAAACAACCTCATTTTAATACTAGCCTCCAGGTCTACTCCACAGAGTCCCCAATAGATAAATCTTTTTTTTTTGTAGAGTTTAAGAGATAAAACCACTACACTTACATTACAAAGGGATATGTAAAATAACATTTAGTAACATGCCCAAACACTGACTATAACAAAAGCATGTTTACAATTAAGCAGTGTAGACATACAGCGCTGCTGTCATGCACACCCCTGGCTCAGACGTGTCTTCAGAGGACAGACAGCAGTGCACACATGGGCGGGCACTCAGAGGACAGACAGCAGTGCACACATAGGTGGGCACTCAGAGGACAGACAACAGTGCATACATGGGCGAGTACTCAGAGGACAGACAGCAGTGCACATATGGGCGGGCACTCAGAGGACAGACAGCAGTGCACACATGGGCGGCACTCACAGGCACTCCTTCACTACTCACCATGCCCTCAAAGCCAACCCTGTAAAGGTTCTTAGCACCGTTATCCCAGAGCACATACGCTGCGCTGTGTGGACTGGACGCACTCCAGTCCTGGATTTCCGTTACCTAACAAAAATTTAGGGAGAGAAAAAAAAAAAACACCTTTTTTAAAAAAATGGAAAGAGGTTAGATGCTGTGATTTTACTGAAAATTTTAAAATCTTTTCATCTATCAACCTATATAACAAAATCAAGAAAAGTATTTATTTGCCTAGCTGTTAAGTCACTTTTAGTATTGTTGAATTATCAATAAAGTCCAATTTTTCCAGAATTTTAACTTTTCCTTAAAGTTTGTGTCTGCATTATACGTTTATGCCATCATGCCTGACCTTACCTAAGAGTTATGAAGTATAATCTAAAAATCACTGTAATAAAATTTTAATTAAGCAGCAGAGGAAATGGTTTAATAGAAAACGAATAATGCAAAATTTAAATTCCTTTAAGAATGCAGCATATTCTCTTTGGCCAATCCATAATTTAAAATTCTTATCAATGAAAAGCCTGTTTTCTAGTTAGAAGGCAGTGAGCTGCTCAGCTGGTGAAACTCCGTCTCCTTACTCACCATCACACACAAACGCGTGCATCCACACACAGGGCTAGAGAGCACGGACCCACGTCAGCACTCTACATACGTCTCTACAGCAGCAGGAAGCTGCTCACACACTCAATGACTCTCCATCCTAAGGTTTTGCTGCTGTTGTCTTTTTAAGAAGGGTCTGTGTGGCCCTGGCTGACCTGGAGCTCACTCTGTAGAACAAGCTGGCCTCGAACTCAGAGATCGGCCTGCCCCTGCTTCAGAGTGCTGGGATTAAAGGTGAGCAGTACTGCCCGGATTCTATTCTGTCCTAACTTGTATCATTGGTACTTAATAAACATAAAAGCAGACTAATATTACTTTAAAAAAATACATATTAAACTTTCTTTTCTGCTCTGAACTAAATAACTTAACAGTTTTGTGGGGTATTTGGCAGTGTTTTTGTAGAAATAAAAGGATTTCATTTTTTAAGATTTAGTAAACCATGAGAAATGCTTAAAATTACTATTAAGTCCACATAATCTTTTAAAATTTAAATGTGTTGTAAACATACAAAATATATGTGCTTTTAAAAATAAAAAAGTGAACACCCTTATAACTATTCCACTGTCTTAAAAAGTGAATGCCCAGACTGCTCAAGTTCCCACTGCACCTCATCACAGCCAGCCTCCACCTGTCTTCGAAAAAGAGGCTACGGTCTTTCTAAAGGATTCTGCTCACCTGACCACTGTACGCTCTGACCTAGCAAGTCTGTAAGGTACCCAAGTGAACATACAGTGAACATCTGTAGCAATAACCTTCCTTCAGATTCTAATATAACCAGCACTAGTATTATATATTTAGCACTATCTTAAGTAATTCTGATTCAGTGTGTGTGTGTGTGTGTGTGTGTGTGTGTGTCTACACACCATGGGTACAAAATGTTTCTTTTTCTCATTTTGTCCTTAAAATATAACTTGTGATAAACTACAACCGCCTCAAACTGTACAGTGATAGTCAAAGCTTCAGGAATGCCTTCTCTCATTGTACCTTTTCCTCATTCTCCCAAAAGTGCTCACTGGCTAGTGTTCTGTTGTCAACTTGATACAAGCTAGAGTCACCTAGGAAGAGGGAACATTAATTTCGGGGTTGCCTCTATCAGACTGCCTGTAGGCAAGCCTGTGCACCCTCACACACCCCCTTTGTCTTGTCTTTTCTTGGATTTTTAAAAGTGGGAGGGCGTAGCCTACTAGGGTGATACCACCCTGAGCGGGAGGTCCTGGGTGGTATAAAAAAGCAGGTCATAGGAAGTAAGCCAGTCAACAGCACTCCTTCAGGGCTTCTACTTCAGTTCCAGCCTTGGGCTCCTGTCCTTGCTTCCCTAAATGTTAGACTATAGCCTATAACCTGAAGGATGGAGTAACAGCCCCACACCCCAAGCTGTTTGCCAGTGTTCTTTTCATAGCAACAGAAAGCAAACTAGAACAAAAGCAAAATCCCATAACATCCCAATTATGTGGCTTTGGAGTGCCTCAGAGCAACTCTCTTAGAAGGTCCTTTGCAAAAATTACTTATCTTCTGCCTATGTAACAGTTGAAAATATAAAATCATTTTCAGAATAAAAAACATTGATGTTGTTCTTATGAACTTTCTAAAGCTGTGATCTATCAAAAAGATAGAATGTGTTCAACATAATGGACAGAAAACAAGGGGCAGAGAGGCATCCAGGAAAACAGTAGGCCACACAAAAAGCCTGCAAGGTGATATCCAGGCACCAACCAAGCACACGGGGTAATCCGTGCAGACTCCAGCCAGACAGGTTGGAAACTTGGAAAGCTCTGACCACCGAGCTCTCCACTGCTGGGAGGCAGAAGTGCAGCCTCCAATCCCAGCACTCAGGAGGCAGAACATGAGATCTCTGTAAAATCGGAGGCCAGCCTGGTCTACAGAGTGAATTCCAGGATAGCCAAGGCTACACAGAGAGACCCTATGTCACAAACAAAGAAGAAAGATCTCCACTGCTGGTGTGTTTTGCTGACCTGAGAACATGCTTCCCACTATGCCTGACCCATATACATCTCAAGGTATCAATCATACTGTTTGTTTGGACCACATCATGATGACACCATTTGTCCCTCTGCCACCCATTCCTGATACCAACACAAGCTAAGGTGTCTGTCTCTTTCTCCCACACATACACACAGGAGGAGAGTATACTATGCTTTATCCTATTTATAAAACTATGGTGGGCCATGGGGAGCTTAGTAAACACTACACAGCAATCCATCTTCTCTGACAATACTCCTGACCAGTATCTAGCCCTACTTCTGCCACCTGATAGATATCCTGTGCTGAGCCCTGTGTTCCCAGAACTCATTAAAGACTGGCCCAAAAAT
Source organism: Micromys minutus (assembly GCF_963924665.1). NCBI lineage: Eukaryota > Metazoa > Chordata > Mammalia > Rodentia > Muridae > Micromys > Micromys minutus. Next base: position 201,537 of record NC_137977.1, on the reverse strand, counting down.
GGAGTCTTCAGGAAGGCACATCTGGGCAACAGCAACATTAAGCCTGAAGTAAAACCCACCTAACAGTGTTCTCAAGAAACAGCAACACTTGCAAATAAGCAGGAACAATGTTCTCTTCCAAAAGGAAAAAAAATGAACATTTTAAAAACTTGTTTCTGGCATGAAAATCAATGGGTAAAGACATGTATTTACAGAAGCAATAGAAATCCCAAGACACAATACTCTAGAACAGACAGTGAACCGTTAAAAAGTGCACACCTTCCCTCTACGCCCATTGCCTCCATCTTGATCTTCCCACTGCCAGTCCACGCCTCGCACCACTCTGGCACCAGCAAAGATTCCTCTGGCTGTGATCTTCTTGGATTTTCTACGAGACTCTAACAGAACCCTAAAAATAAAAGTTTTGTTTTCACAATTTTATAAAACTAAGTAATGGTAATCTATACATAAAAGCATTCACATGGATTTAAGTGTTAGCACCTTGAAAGACATTGCAGTGCCCATTTTACAAATGAGGAACTCGAGGCATAACAAAAGATGTTGCTCAGGTTCACAGGAGATTACAAAGCAGTGGAATCAGTCTAGGCATTTGAGGCTTTTGGCCTTAAGTGTCCTCTGTGAGGGCCGGTTGCAGACATCTCCAGATGAGTGGCAAACCACACTGACTTAGGAAGAACAGAAAGCTGGGTGTGGAGTGGGGGTCTTTAAGGATCTGGGAAAGGTGAGCAATGACTCAAACACCCAAGAGTTTTCATGTATGCCAGAAAACTGAGTCTGAGGCACAGGTCTGACTACACAATGCTGTCTCCAGAGTATCCCACACCTATGAGCACGGCAAACATGAGGGAGATTTCACCTGATTACCTGAGTCAGCTGCTTCTCCAAGGCCACCTGCCTCTTTCTTGTCTATGTGATTTTTTTACTCAGAGATTTCAGACTTTTTTGTTTTTTTGAATGTTACCTTATTGTCGTATTCATTAATATATATATATATATATATATATATATATATATATATATATATATATATATATAGTTCCTTAATTTTAATTGTAAGCAAAAAGCAAAAGTAAATGTTCTCAAAGTACTCAGTTTGAGTGTCAGGACCATAATTTGCAATGAGATGCTGTGACTCAAAACTCTGCTACTCTATTAGTCCTGGCTGTGGCTCTCTCGCTGTCTGTATTTAAGTGCAGTGCTCCAGACTCATTATCCCATTATACCCTCGTCATTGCTCCTAAAACTAAAACATTTTCTCACCTATTACACTCTAAAACTTCATTTGATAATCATCCATGATCCATCAATCCTCTTAAATTATAAACTCCTTAAGAAAACTAGCCCCAAATTACAAATGCAGTAGTTGCCACATAGTCCCTTTCTGTGTATGTATTCATGTATGTTTGCATCTGTGTGTGCAGGTGTGTGTGCACGTGTGAAGGCCAGATGTCAATGTTGGTTGTCTTTCTCAACCACTTCCCACCTTATTTTTCTGAGATCTTTCACTGCATGTGGAGTTCAATGTTCAGCTAGATGGGCTGCCAGAGCTCCGAGTATCGACCTGTGTCTGTCTCCCCAACACCGGGATTGCAGAAATGAGCCACTATGCCTAGTTTCCCATGGGTGCTGGGTATTCAAACATAGGTCCCCATGGTTGTGCAGCAAGCACTTCAACTGAGCCATGTCTCCAGTCACTACCCTTAGTAAGTACCTGTTGACTCCATCAGCAGGCCAGTGTTTACTGGGTAGAAATTCATAAAATAAAGGGTGGAACAAGAAAACATTATTTTGGGCTGCCCATGCATTTCCAATATGGCTTAAATTATCTATAAAAAAATCTATAAAAAATAATAATAATAGTTGGAGATCAGCCTTATCTACACATTGGGTTCAAGGCCAGCCAGAGCTATAAGTGAGACCATGTCTAGTAAGGAAAGGAAGAGGAAGAGGAGAAAACGGGAGAGAGGAATGGAAGGCAGGAAGGCACAAGTAATAAAATTCTATCATCACAGAGTTTCTCACAAATCATCAAACCAGACGCATGTCTAGCCTGCTATGCATTTCTAACACTACATGTAAACTGTCAAAAGCTGCCACTTCCTAATCTACATTTAAAGCTAACAGGATGAAACAGAGTGATGAAGAACCTTCTGTCCCTTACCGCTCACTTCCTGGTGTAGTGATCCTATAGAAGCGGTGCCGTAAGTGATGCTTGTCTCCATGATAGCAGACAGTGCACAAATCATAATTGGTGCACTCAGCACATTTCCATCGAATGCCAATGATTGGTTGTTGGCGGCAGGTATCACACATAGTTCCATCATGCTTGATGCCTATGGAAACAATCACAAGCTAAGGTCACTCTCAGACACTTATCTGTGTACTGCTGTGTAGGGGAAAACACAACAAAGGACAGGAAAAAACAATACATCTAATTTTGAGGTGACAGATCTGAAATACTTTGATCAATACAAATCATAAACTTAACATATTTTCTACTCTCATTTTATTAGTAAAACACAAACCAATAGTGTTACAGGATATTTGATTATTGTACATAGAAAACCTAATTGTTAGCAAAATATAAAAGATTAAATACATACTGCATTTGTCAGATATTGCAGTTAGGTAAGAGATACCATTTGGGTGTGTCTCTAAAAGGCTCCAGAGGTAATGCTATAAAGAATGAAAAGTTCCTGCCAATTTTAAGACAAATTGCTTATGAGAGGTGTTGTATTCTCTGCTCTATGAGGCAAAGTCAGCTGGATGGCCTTGAGCTACCCCACCCTGCTGACTTGGCTTAGGGTCCCTGCCACACAATGAGGGTTCAGCCTGCCAAGAGTATAAAGGAGGAGCTAGAGACTTCTTTTGTGACAACTGGACCTTTGATAGCGGGTTCCCCCTCCCCCCCAAGAAGAGCCTTTATAGAAAAAGCTCCAGGTAAGAGATAAAGATTCTCTCTTTGGGCTTGCAGGAACAACTGAGAAGCAGCTGGCAGAGCATGGATAAAACCGTATTCTAGGAAAGAGCTAAGGAGCCCTCTGTGGTTAGCTGGGTAGAATGGCATAGAGAGAGATTTCTAAAGAGTTAACAATTCAGTTAGTTGTAGGATTGGGCTTGAAAATAGTTGTATATAGTTAAGAAAATAAAGATACCTCAAGTTTTTACCAGTTTATACCTGTGTCTTTATTGGTATAGATAATGGATAATTTAAACGGTTACACAATAGCATTGACCTAGCTCTCATCCATAAATGGAAATCTGGCCTTAATGCAAAGAATGTTTTCCCATCAACTAAACATGTCTGACTATAAATACTCATACTCAGGCTGCAGAGATAGCTCAGTGAAGAGACTGGTGAGAGCATGAAGACCAGGGTTCACTGTCACCCCTGCACTCAGACGTAGGCAGAGCAAGCTGGCTGGCTAGACCAGCCTGTCACTTGAGCTCTGGATTCATTTCAGAGATTCTGACCCCCAACAAAGGGAGAACACACCGTCAATCTTGGGCCTCCACATTCACATGTTATGCCTACATATCTGCAAACATGTATTGTATAAGCATGGACACATTCATGAAGAAAATAAAAATCCCTCAGGATTTTTGAGAGAATTGCAACATAATATCTAGGTAAATACTTATTACAAAAAAAATAAACTCTTACTTAAATACTTAGCAGTAAACATAAACATTAAAGTTTAGAAAATTGTTAGCTAAGGGTGGATATGGTGGCATACACTGTAATCCTAGCACTTAGGAGATGGTGGAAAGGGATCAGGAATCAAATGTCATCCTGAATCCAGAGTAACTAATCAGCAACTTCCAACAACCCTGAGCTACACAGGAAGACAGCCAGATGCCTCAGCACTAAGAATGCTGACACCAAGCCTGACAGCCAGAGTTCCATTTTCAAGACCCATATAATGAAAGGAAAAACACGATTCCCACAAGTTCTTTTCTGACCTCCACATACTCTCTACAGCACATATGAACTTATACCACAAGCTAGATACTTAGAAAAAAACAAAGCAAAACAAAACAAAAAGAGAGAGAGAGAGAGAGAGAGAGAGAGAGAGAGAGAGAGAGAGAGAGAGAGAGATTAGTAACTGGTGCTAAGAGTAAGCTCAGAGATGGAGAACATAAAAGTATGCTTCAGAAACATGAGATCTGGTTCTCAGCACCTATGTTAGGCAGCTCACAGCCATCTGTCACGCCATCTCCAGGGGATCCATCATCCTTTTTCTGGACTCTGTGGTACATCTGCACACATACCAGCATACTCCACACACATAAACACACAGTTAAAAATGCTTTAAAAAATATTAGCAACCAAATTCCCCTATTAAATGGAAAACAATACACTTGTTACCAACTTATAACATCCTCAGAGTGCTCACATAAGAATGAACCAGACACTAAAAGAAACTACAACAAATTATTGGAAGTAACTTTAAGAGTGGAGCGGAGGACAATCATCCTTTCTTACCCTGCAAAACTCCTATCACTGTTCAATACATTGAAACCAAAACTTAAGTAGTTTGTGATTTGCGACACCAGGTTTGCCACTTTACAAGACACCCCAGCAGGGGAAGCTATTTCATGCTTGCCTTTGTGTTCTTTAAAAAGTTGTTATTATTATTCAAGTGTTTGCATATATATTTGCATTTATACACATTTCAAAATCATTACAGGCAAGCAGAGAAGGTGGGACTTAGGTGAACTAAGATCAGCCATGCTAAAGATGCCCGGTGGGTAACATGGAGATCCCTTATTCTGTATTTTGTCTAACTTAGAAAGCTTTCCATAATTAAAGAAAAGAAAGGAACTGTCTTACTCTAAAAACTTTAGCCTCCTTTGGAGAAGGCACAATGTTCTTTAGTGGTGAGGCAGTGTGCACTAAAACCCAAAGAATATGCTGTGCATGCAAGAACTACAGGACAAAAATAGTAGTATTATTATTAAGTTCTAAAAGAACTAGTAACTACTCCTACTCCCTAATTAAAGAAACTGTAATATTTATTTTCTATATCCAGATTACCAGATTCCAAACAATAAGCTCAACTCCAGTACAAACTGGGGAGACAGTGAAGGAATGAGCACACTCTAACAGTGAACTCAAGTGACTGCTGGACAACCAAGAGCATGACATTCCAGTGTCCGATACGTCAACTATGTCTCCTACTTCACAAATGTTTGACCAAAAGAAAAAAGGACAGTGGACATCAATGTCTACTAACTTTCAAAATTATTTTTTTTTAATACGTGTGTGTGCGCGCGCGCACGCACGCACGCGCACATGCGCGCTCACATATGCACTCACACATGCATAGGCATGTGCCAGAAGAAAAGTTCATCGTTATCGTCAGGAATATCCTCCACTTCCTTTGAGACAGGGTTGCTTACTGGCCTGTAACTCACCAATTAGGCTAGACTGACTAGCCAGTAAGCCCCAGGGTGCCGTTTTAACACAGCTTCCAGACAGAACTTAAGCACTCATGCTTTACTGACTATGGTGGTTTGAATGAGCCTACAGACTCACAGAGAACAGCACTATTTAAAAGGATCTGGCCCTGGTGGAGGAAAAGTGTCACTAGTAATGGGTTTTGAGGCTTCAGAAGCTCAAGCAAGGCACAATGGCTCACTCCCTCTTCCTGCTGCCTGCTGATCCAAATACATAATTCTCAGCTCCTTCTCCAGCACCACATCTGTCTGTATGCTGCCATGCTTCCCACCATGACAATAATACTCTAAAACCTGTAAGCCAGCACAAATTAAATGTTTTCCTTTATAAGAGTTGCCATGGTCATGCTGTCTCTTTATAGTAATGAAATCCTAAGGCACTGACTGAGGTAATTTCCTCCCCTCTGTATTTTTACCTCCTAGTGGAGGCAGGAAGGGGTTCAAATATTACTTTCTATAATGCCAAGAGATGACAGAATCCCAGTGCTTGAACTACAAGTCAGGAGGCCTGAGTTCAAGGCTACACAGGGCCAGCCCAGGCTACACTAGGAGACCTTACCTCAGAAAAAAGGAAGAAAAAAAAGAAGAAGAAAGAAAAGAGAATGAGGGGAGAAGGGAAAGGGAGGGGAGAAAGGGGGAAGAGGGAAACGGGGGAGCTATCAACCAAAAAGCATTAATAGTTTTCTGGTCAGGGCTGAGGACATACCACGTAGCAGAGAATACAGTATCTATGTAGTGAACAGCCAGCACCAAGACAAATCAGGAGTAAGGGAAGAGTGCCACAGAAATGATGGATTCCTAAGACTCTCAAAAAAAAAAGGAAGGCATCACAGAAGAGCAAGAGAGGCTTCATACTGCAGCAGGAATAAAACAGAATCAGGACTTGAGATAAATTACAGTTAGAGTAGGAACTAACAAGTTCAAACATGGTTACTGACCTGTATGTTTATAGTGTTCTACTAAATGATAAGAACACAAGACCTAATTCTATAATGAATTAGTTACACAAAAATAGTCTAAACTATGTGAGATCCAAACTATGCTAGTATCACCTAAAAGCTGAGAAAACACTTCCTTTCAGATGGGAGACCAAAGCAATACAGAGGTAAACACACCATTTAAGGTCCTTAGATGGGCTGGAGAGATGGCTCAGTGGTTAAGAGCACTGAGTGCTTTTCCAGAGGTCCTGAGTTCAAATCCCAGCAACCACATGGTGGCTCACGACCATCTTTAATGGGATCCGATGCCCTCTTCTGGTCTGTCTGAGACATCTACAATGTACTTATATATAATAAACAAACTTTAAAAAAAAAAGGTCCTTAGTATGTATTCATCAAATGTACTTGGTATTCTACACGAACAACTTAGTGATCAAAATTATATATCCTACTAGTGAAATCCTACAGTCTTTAAACAGAAGTGAAAGAACTTTTAAAGATCAGTTTTGCAAAAGATACCTGATATTTAAAACCCAGATTCCTCAGAAAATATTGGATCATTTATACGTGAATTAAGCCCATCTTGCCAAGTATCTCCTCTTCTCAGTAGCCCCTATTACTACTGCAACACAAGATTTTCCCCAAGCTCTGGTAACCCAGATCCATTTATCTTCCTAGTTCCTTTCAACTGGTCTCACTCTGGAGCTGCCAAGGAAAACTTTCCAGGCTAGTAGATGACCCACCCACACTTCCCAGCAGTTCCTCATGACACTTGGTCTGACTATATCAATCATCAAAGTTATCATCAGCACAGACCCCAAACAAATTGTTCTCCCATCTAAGTGATGTCAACTAAAATGCAAAGCCACAGGAGTACTGCTGCACAGTATCTCATGCTGCAGTCACTGGTCGAATGGCACCTGTCATCCACTCCTCCCATCAGGATCACACAGAAAAGGCTTTTTCTTTAGTCACAGAATAATATAGGAGGAGAAAAGTGCACAAATACTCCTCAAACCACACACAATATTTGTAAGCACCCCTTAGATTAAGAAAAATGCATTATACTATACTATATTTTAAGTCACCATATAGTCAAGGACATCTGATGCTAATTTATAACAATTCTGTAATTACTTTGATCGTCATTACTAACAAAAGTTTACGAAGTGAATAAAAGCAAATTCACTCACAAGTTTTATTAGTAAGTTCTCAAGTTCATCAATGGATATTTCTGAAGGGTCATATTATACAGAACAATTAAAATGATCATTCAGTTTTTCTAAAATAGAAAATTTTGAAGAACTGCCAAGAATCACAGCATATTTTATGATTTTTTTTTAAAACAAACTGCATGATTTTTAGAGCCCGTAAGATGGGTCAGTAGATGCAAGTGAGATCCATGAACACATAGGGGAAAGAGAGAAACAACTACTCCCATAAGTTGTCCTTTGGCTGCCAAACATGCACACACACACACACACACACACACACACACACACACATACACACACACAATTCAAAAAAGAAAAATTCACAGATTTTAATACTGAAATCGGTGCATTCTGTTTTAGATATGCATTATACTAATTATATTACTACAGAGCTGCAGATTGTTTTTTAATGAAAGGTAATGTGACAACCTGCGCTCTCAAAAAATGGCCTCGTTCATCTAGATCCCATCCCATGTGCTCTTAGTGAACACGGTGTCACGTGACGCCATGAAAGCCTATGCAGATGTCAGCTCCCCCAACCCCCATGTTGGTTGCTCATACTCCCAGGGATGCCAGAGCCGAGCCTATAGCTCAAGCTTGGCTGCAGTACAGGTGGAAAAAGCTATAGAGAAATACCTAAGAATCACTGACTGCAACCAGATACCAAGCATAAGCTTCAAACCTGTGAACACAAAACATTTCTTATGCCGCCTCCAAGTTTTTGACCTACGGAAGTCAGCACATAAATCACTTTGCACATGGTTTCAAAATAATCTGTTAGGTAACCATAGTAACTGTAACAAAGAAAGTTAAAAATATTTTGTATTTGTTATAGTTCTCCTACAATACAATGTACCAAGAACAAAGAGTTAAATATGGTTTTAAAGAGGAAAGAAAAGGAAATCATGTAAGCACTAGTAAAAAGCTCAGTAACACCACTGCTCAGTAGTAAAGAGCACTCGCCTGGAACGCTCCACAGGGTTGGATTCCCAGCACCACAAGAACAAGAAACATGAACAAAAGTTAACTGGCAAATGTTACAATTTTAAAGAAGACTTTTAAAGTGTAAAACAAATCACAGAAGCCACATGTGGACTGAACACACACACACATTTGATCACATGTATGTAAATTGGCTTCCCCAGCTTTTTCTACTGAAGCATGCTGAGGATCCAAACTCAGGTCTTCCTGTTTGCATAGCAAACACTGGACTCACTGAGCCATCTCCCCATCCCCCACATCCCGTTATTGGCGTTTCTAAATTGCTTTAAACTTTTATTTGGAGCATATTGCTGTTTATTTTTTAATTTGAGGGGGGAAAACAATAAGGTGTAATTTTATTTCTGAACTGGCATAGTTCAGAAGTACTATTCAGAAGTTGGGTGTGATACATACATCATAATCCCAGTACTCACAGCATAGAGGTGGGAAGATTGCCCAAAGTTATGGACCAGCCAAGGCTACATTGTGAGACTGTCTCAAAAGATCAAAAGTAAAAATCAATACTATTCCAGGTTTATCAAGTACTAATGAGAAAAAAAATACCCTGATATAACCTCCACTAAGGACACTTTCAAAATGTTTCAAACCACTTTACTTTTTAAAGGCATGGATACACTCAATTTTTATATAAAGACAAAAACTTAACAGATGTAGAAAATATAGAGTCACATGTATACAAACTATATTAACCTACAAAGGACATTTTATTCAGTTTTAAAACACATAAAATGTTGCCATGGTAAAATATTTTACCTAGTTTGCAAATATCTACAATAAAACATTTTATTTTTAAAGTTACATAATATAGCCCCATAGGCAAACTAGAAAGAAAATTAGCAAAACCTATTATGGAACTGCCTTTTGCAGTTTTCCAGAGAATCCACAGTGAGTATGTGTTAATGCTAAGGACACCTGGAAAACCAGACAGGTAAACAAAACTGTGAGATGTTGGGTATCTCAAAATCTAAACTTCCCACTAGTTACATTAGTAAGAGGGCACACAGCGGCTGCTATGTGACCTTACATTGAGTTATGTCATGCTTATGAAGACACTGCCATTCATTCCCCCAGGACATTATCCATACCATATGCAGCAATCTGTCTCATTGTAGGAAAGCTCGCCAAAAATGTTAGCACGCTGACACCAGTAACAGTAGACCTCCACAAAATGGTTGTTTCTGAACAGACCAGAGAAGATCTCCAGTTAGCCTGCTATCCCAAGAGTCAAATGCAATGACTCAGTCAACACCCACTACAGCCACTGTGCGGCTGATGAGCACAGGGAACAGGAAACTCTAAAGTCCCTACCCAACAGAAAAGCAGCCATCTTATCTATACACCTTTCTTCTCTAAGTCAATTCCCTACAGAGTAAAATGAGAATACTCATGAATTCACAGACTCAGGTTTTCTTTAAAAGAATCCACCTTAACACACAATAGCAACTGACATTGGAAAAAGAAAAAGAGCAACCAAACCACCAGTGCATACAAAAGCACATATAAATCCTTGGTTCCCACAGTTCAAATGCCAACAAATCCATTGAACAGCTGTGAAACAGACTAGCACTGAGAATTAAAAAAAAAAAAAAAAAAAAGTAAACAAAGCTGGGCACTGAGGGACCTATAATGAGAACACAATTGACTTTAAAATAAAGCAACAAGGCCAACACTTCACTGATCTTTTAGGATTCTGAGATCCCCCAATTCATTCTCATCCAAGAATGTTAGCTCCAGCAGTTATTCCTTAAAGTTTTCATCTGAACCTCCCCCCACCCCCATTCCTAACTAAACCATTAGGGCTTGTTCTCCTGCGTGTGTATGACTCTGGAGAGTCAGTGCTCTTTCCCCGCGCTTTAGGAAGACACCTGTCACCATTAAGCCAACGGCCAGATGAAAGCTCTGACTCAATCTACTGAAACTCAAATGACCATCTGTTCTCAGTTCTTAGTGTGTCTAAGTTCAACAACAAAGAATTTATATAGATAACAATTTTTCTAGGAAATATTTAAATACAGTACAGCATGTTGCTAAGATTAATAATCAAAAATGAAAATAAAACATAAGCTCTTAGGAGAACCATTAAAAAATAACTCAAACTCACAAATTATTGACAAAGATAAAATATTAAACCTATATAGAGAAAAAGACAACAAACTGAAGTTTCCCTACAGCAGCTCAGTACAGGAAGCCCACTCAAAAGTGATATAAATATCTAAATTGGCACAGTAGGAGTAGTATTGATTATCTACTTAGATATCTTAAAGATTATATAACAAATTCTTAAGACTTTTTAGATATAAAAAACAACCATCTACAATAAACTAGCATGGCACCAAGTGACCCATGAAATTCTCTCCAAATTCAAAGATTTTTAACATCAAACTGAACATAATGGCACATGCCTTTAATCCAATCACTCAGGAGGCAGAGGCAGGCCAGCCTGGTCTACATAATGAATTTCAGGACAGCCAAAGCTACAAAGAAAAGCCCTGTCTCAAAACAACAACAAAAGATTTCTTACGTCAAAAAGTAATTAAAAAGTCAATACTATTACTCAAACATAATTTATTACTGAGGCATAAGTGTTGCCACCATTCAAAGAGTTCTGTGCCTTACACACTCATTAAACTTAAACTCTTTCAGATGTTACAGAAAGGATTAGGCACCTAGAGTCTATGAAACTCCTGGAAAGAAACTCTATCTTCAGTGAATGACTGATTAGAATCTCACTACTGTAGAGGGGTCGCATTGTTGCAGGTCCAAAGGCTAATTTAATTATATTCCTTGCCCACTTCTGTGACAGAATGAAAGTCTTGTGACTAGTACATACAAACCTGCTGGGGTCTCCGAACGTATACTACTAGCTTCTACAATCTAAAAGCTAGAGAAAAACTCCATCTTACCACAATTGCCTCTCTGATGTACCCGCCAATGTATTTTAAACTTGCCTTAATTTATGACTTTGTTTTTTAAAAACTAAGAAATTTCATGAAACTGCTTCCATGTTGAATTCTGAAGTTTACAGTAACCTAAAGCTGTGTTACCAGGTCATGACCGCTAAAAATGGCTGCATTATAAACTATTTCTTATTCCCTTTAAGATGAGAGAGCTCTTGGGTATTGTGCACTCAAGCCCAAACTATAATTAAAATACTTACCAAGAGCAAAGGCTTTATTACCGACCACCTGTCTAGTATATTCTCCATTTCCTATTCTTAGAAAATGCTAAATTAACTAAAATATCAGTTGTTATTAATAAAAGCCACTATTTTACCAAACTTGGTGCCCTACATACATTTTATTCAACTTTCCCAACAATATATATAATATTATCCCATTTTATTGATGAAGAAATTGAGGCTCAGAGAAGTGTCTTGCCTAAAGTCACACATTGAAGTTCAAATCCAGGCAGGACTGATTACTACAAGGCTCACCTCTTGACAGAAGTATTTTAAAAGCCTCCCCTTGCTCAACATCTAGGATATATTTCCCACTGACCTGCTAGATTCAGGATATGTTATTAAATTGCAATTGTAAAAATAAATTCCAAGAGAAATACATTTTAAGTATTTAAAAGATTGTAAAATCTATTTCAATAATAGTATAGACACACACTTCCAGCCAACTACTGTTTCACATTAAGAAACTGAAAAAAATCTCAACCAAATCTGCAACCCTGCCTCATCTTCTCTGCTGGATAAATTATTCCCTCCTGTTTTACTCTTTTCAAATGCCCACAGTAAACTATTACTATGCCATGCTAAGGCAAAAGAAAACATGTAGAACTAGCATGTAATCAGAAACTAGAAATTGTTTTTTTTTTTTTTTTGGAATTTGTCATATAAGAAAGATGTAAAATTGAGAATTGTGTCCAGGGGCTGGAGAGATGACTCAGAGGTTAAGAGCACTCACTGTTGTTCCAGAGGTACTGAGTTCAATTCCCAGCAACCACATAGTGGCTCACAACCATCTGTAATGTGATCTGATGCCCTCTTTTGGTGTCTCTGAAGACAGCTACAGTGTACTCATATAAATAAACAAATTGATCTTTTTAAAAAATAAATAAATAATTGTATCCAGTTTAAGTCTGGCAAGGTGGCACAATCCCAACACTGGATAAGCAGAGGCAAGAGGGCTTCTGCAAATTTAAGGCCAGCCCAGTCTATATATCCAGGTGCAGATGAGATTCTGGAGGGGAGGGGAATATATTAAAATAACTGCTAATAAGCCAGAACCTTATTTGATTTTTAGAAATCAAACATTTGTGCATACACCCTGACCTACTCCAATCTTACTATGTACATAAAAAATAAATAAATAAATAGGTCTTTCGGCCAAGGATGTAAAGATTGACAAACCAGATTTGAATCTCCACAATTTGTGAACAGTCCGCCCACTCGATTCATTTCAGATACCCTAGTTTGTCATCAACAAAATGAAGCCTACATTCTTATGAGGATTAAGAAAAAACCTTTACCAGTGCCTAACAGGTTGGAGTTTGGTCAATGTGAACACATCCACCCAGTCAAACAGAGTCACTTGTTAAACAACAGAAACAACCATCTTATCCTGACTCCCAAGCTTTTGCATTTCCCATTGCTCCTTAAAGAGACTGGGAAAGGGAAGCCTAAGTCACCATAACACAAAACACTAGAGTTCCCAACTCTAATCATTTTCTCTCACTAGCCCTGAAAAATTCCCAGAAGTCTAATGATTTCTCCTAAATTTAAAAAAAAAAAAAAAAAAAAAAAAAAAAAAGTTTCCACTCCACTTGTTTTTAAAAAACAAAATCACCATCAAGTTTACCCTGGGATGCTGATGAAACAGCTCAAAGAGTAAACAATGTGCTAACTGCCAAATCCGATGGCTTGAGTACAATCCCCAGGAACCAAGGGGCAGAAGGAAAGAACCAACTTCTCCAAGTTGCCTTCTTAGTCTACAAGAATGTTGTGGCACATACATAGGAATACACATAAACACACACAAAATAAATGTAAAGAAAATAAAAAATAAACCCAACCCTGAAATATCCCACATGTGTTCTGATAATATAAATTAGTTCTGAACAAGGAAAGTACAAAGGTAAAGACATTTTAAAACTGAGGAGGAGAAAGAGGCAGGAGGAGAGGTATCTAGCTATTTTCAGTTATTTATGACTTTATCTCCTCCACTTATTTAAATTCCACCTTATGTGTTATATCCCAGAAGTTCATTTACACACTAGACTAGAATCAAGTTCTACAGGGAACTAGAACTCATGGGGGGGGGGGGGCGCATAGGCTTAAAGGTAGCGCAAGAACATGACTATTTCACAAAACCTGTTTGTTCCAAAAATACTATCTGCAGAGTACAATGGTAAAAATGCTGTGTTCTTAGTTCCTCTAAAGACATGATTCAATCACTGTAACCCTGTCTGCACAAGACAGCAGTGTGGGCACATAGTTAAGAACATGGTAAAGAAAGACATGGTCTAAGACAGCAGTCAAGACCCCTTTGGGGGTTAAACAACCCTTTCACAGGGTCACACCAGATCTATTTACATTACAGTTCATAACAGTAGAAAATTACAGTTATGGTGTAGAAATGGAAATAATGTTATGGTTGAGGTCACAACATGAGGAACTGTATTAAAAGGCCAAAGCATTAGGAAGGTTGAGAACCACTGCTCTAAGAGGACAAAGAACTTGTCCCCACAGGCAGCTACAGTACACAGTTCCTGCTTGTTCAGTTTCAAAGTGAAAAGCATGACTCAGATCTATGGAAGGCAATCCTGTGAAATCCAGGCTAACAGGCCCACACTTTTTCCACCTTCAGAATAGTTTTATTAGGAGAGTGAGCTTCACAATCGTGGGAGGTGCCCAATTGATTGGCCCTTAAATCGGAAGAGCAAGCAGGAGAGACGTTATACCAAACAGCATGATGGGGCTTCGAATCCGAAGAGAGACTTCCCTGCACAGCACAGAGAGGCGCTTTATTAGAAGTGCCTCAGTAAGTATGAGAGCATTGTGGGTAGGGAACATGAGAGGAAGAGACAAACCAGTTTCTTATGTGTAAGTCCAAAATCCAAAACACTTTTTAAAAACATAGAACCAAACTCACTCTTGACAACCCATAACCTAAGTTAACAATGTTAGGAAAAAGATAAAGAGAGTGTAAGGGGGAATATGGCTAATGGAGGTGCATCGAGGCCTGGGACAAGGGCCTCTGGGGGACCCATGTTGGAAATCCCTTCCCCCTGAGGGACCAGCCACACAACGGTATAGTACAGAATAGAATTTATTCAGGTCATGGGGGAGTTTAGAGGGTAGTAGAGGCAGAGAGAGAAAAGAGAGAGAGAGAGAGAAGCAGAGGCCGGCCATGAACACATGGAGAGAGAGGAAGGAAGGGAATAGGAAGAGGAGGAGCAAGGGGGTTGAGCAAAGAAGACAAGATGACAAGAGGGCGAGAGGGGAGGGGGCAAGCAGCCCCCTTTATAGTGTCAGGTAACTGGGGAGGAGCATACCTGGCTGTTGCCAGGTAACTGTGGAGTGGAGTTTACAGAAAGAATCACAGCAAACACAGACTAGGTAATAATAGTGGTTCCTCTAGGGTTATAGATATACATACAGAATTTTATGTATGTGTTACAGAATGTTCCTGTGAACCTCAAGGTGTTAAGTGTTATGAGGCAAACAGACCATACAACTTGTTCTACAATTCAAAAGGAAGTAATCGAATCCCACCTGTCCTAAGAAATGATAGTCCAGTAAAACTACTTTTAATCTGCACATGTAACATACGCCTATAACCCCAGGAATCAGGAAACCAATCAGCAAAATCAAAAGTCCATGGCCAGACAAAACTCTATGAGGAGAGCTCATCTCAAAACAAAACAACTCTCACTTTTATATTTACTTCCTCTGCTCCCCAAGAAAATCTAAAAGTAAAATTAAATGTTATTAATTGTAAATTAGTCGGGTAACTCTGTCACAGTTGTCCCTGAGAGCATGAGAGCTTCACAAGGGTCCTGCCAGCAGTGCACCTCTGGCACACCAGCACATGCTGTCACTTCTGGGCCCCTACTTAGGCAAGTGTCCAAAATAATTGAGATAAAGGACCAAATGAGCCAAAACTATAAATGAGTTCCACATATCTCACTTACAAAATGGGCAGTATTCTAAAACTGCATGCCGTTTCTGCAATGAAAGGTAGTTATCACTGGATCGCCTACATCTTCCTCTGTACAGGTGACGTCTGACAATAAATTAAGAAAGCAAATGAAGCAATGTGAAACGTGTTTAAGGTGAGCTGACTATGGAGCCCAGGCTGGCCCCAACCTCACAGTGCTCGTCAGACGCAGGCCTCCACGACCTGCTCATATATAGTCTGTACTGCAGAAATGAACCATACTACCCTCAAACTTTCATACCTACATCCTAAATTAATTTTACTTTATTTTGGATTAGGGGATTTTTTAAAATTGAGTTGTTTAAAATCCAAAAAACAAATCCTTCAAATAGTTTTTAAGAAATGACCAATAACATAGCTCAGTCATCAAGAACCTGAATTTGGTCCAGCAGTGGATTTTTTAATCCCAGCACTCAGGAGGCAGAGGCAGGGGGAATCTCTGAATTCTCGGCCACTCTGGTCTACAGAGTGAGTTCCAGGACAGTCAGAGCTACACAGAGAAAGTCTAGAAAAGAAAAGGAGGGCTAGAAAAGGTGGTGTGGAGGGAGAAGAACCTGACTCTGATCCCAGCACCCACATTAACAAAAACTTAAAATGGACAGAGCAGTGCACATTTGTAAGCTCAGAGCTGCAGCTAGAGACGAGCAGAGCCCAGTGGAGCTCTGGACCGCCAGCCAGCTTCTTCACAAGTTCAAAGCAGTAAGGAAAGCCTATCTTTTGTTTTTGTTTCTTTTTTTAAATACACCTGATGAGTTTGTGCTCTTTACCCATGCGGAGCACATAAGCACAAACACACATTTGTATACATTAATTCTTCCCTTAACTGGTAAACAGGATAGAAAGAGAAAAATAAGTCTTCTTTAATTGCAAGTTGCATCCGCATCCCATAACGATCTTTATTGTTCCCTCAACACACATAAAAATATAAATATTAAAGGGACAATTTTCTTCATAAAAAATAGAATACACTATCTAATATTTGAGTAGATAAAACAATGTGTCACTTGAGTCAAAAAGCAGGCTTCAGGGACCGGCAGGGTGTGGTTTTAGCTCTTTCTGTCGGTTCTAGTTACTGTATTCACTACTATGTTCTTCTAAGACATTTTCACACACGTGTATCATTGTACACTAGCTTACACTGGGGTAAGAGACAAGGATTGAGTTTCATTCTTTAATGTGTAGCTGTGTGCTTTCCCTTCTCTAGTCTCCAACGGTCGGTGCCTGCTTCTGTGCTAGCACCACGCTAGTTTTGCGCTGTGCTCTGTTAATTCTGCGATCAGGTGATGTGGTAACCTTTGACACTGTGTTTTCTCCTTAGAACTGTTCTACAATTGTTCTAAGCCTTCTATAAAGGCTCTTCACACTTCCATATGAACTCTAGAATTTTTTTCAATGAAGAATGCTTTTGGAATTTTGATGAAAATCCCTCTAATCTGTGGATTGTTTCTAGTAATAAAACTTTTCATAGTAATTCTGCCAATCCACAAGCACTGGTGAGGTTAACTCTGCCAGTCCTGCAACCGAGAAACCTTTCAATCGTCTAGTAGAACAGATTTTGAATTAATTTATCTGGAACATAAATAACGTGAAAGATAAAAGACCCCAGTACTATCCTGATAGTAAAGGCTAGCCAGCTCAAGATCCAGGACCTGATGCCTCATATGAAGTATTTCCATAGTAAACTACCTGCTAAAATTGTATGCCTGCACACATAAGAAAGTCAGTACGGTCTAGCAGTGTTTCATCAAGGTTATCAATAATCACACTATGTACTAGCTAGCTTACATTAGTATTTCTCATCTTCAACAGTGAGTGCTAGAAGTTAATGGAAGACAGTTTTGAAAGGAGAGGGTTCTGAACCTAGAATTATTCAGGTTTAAGAGTGGGCAAAATAAGGCAATAACAGAAAACAAGTTTTGGGTCTGCAAGTATTCAAATACTTACTTTTTCTTTTTAAAAGGGAAAAGAACTTTCCCCAAGAAAACAAAAAGGAAGAGATATGAAATGTAAGACAGTGAAACTCATAAGAACTAAAACTTCGTTTTTGTTTATTTATGGAGATGGTATGTTGCTATGCTGCCCAGCTGATCTCCAATCCCAAGGCTAAGTAAGTAAGCCCTTGCCTCAGTCTCCAGAGTAGCTGGGATGGGAGTACAAGCACATGACACTAGACCCAGCTAAAGCTACTATCAGTCATGTAACTGAGAAGTCTGATGCTTTTGCTGTTGTTGAGGTTGTCGGTTTTGTTCAGTTGGTGCTAAGAGTGAAAACCTGAACTTTACACATGATAGGCACACATTCTACCACTAAGCTACAACTCATCCTTTAAGTTTAATGTAATCTTAAGAGCAGATTCTAAAGCATTAAAAGGAGCATATTCAGGAAGCAGAGGCTACCCAGTCTAGACAGCGACCTCCAGGACAAGGTGTCACAGACAGACCTTTAAAAATTAGTTACTTATGGGGAGGAAATTACTTGCATAAAACCATAGCAATGGAAGGAGGGGATAAACTGACAATTTTCAGACAACTAAATGACAGCTATCAAAAAAAATAACATAAGATGAAAAATAAAACTTTCCAGCTCTTCAGAAAAATGAAACACAAAAGGAGTACAGTATCAGTGATCAAATGAAATTTTCATTTATCACCAACACCTATACACTAGCTTCTCAAAAGACCAAGATTCTCAGAACCAGTGAAAACACAATTCTTTTAACAAATTAACATACAACTAACAGTATTTTAAGATATGTACTAAGCACCGTTTACAACATCAGAATAAAAGAAAGTAATATAAGGGAGCATTAGGTACACGCTTTGAACATGTAACTACTTAAAAAGACCAATGTCTACATACTAACCTAGAAAGATGTCTAAGACAAAGTACAGAAAAAAAGAAAGCTAGAACAGGTGTGTATGCTTTGTTTACAAGGGAGAGCCAAGCAGCAGTGTTTCTCTACAAGTCCAAAGGTTTAATGCATTAAAATAATCACTTTATTTACTATAACATATTAAATTATTTGCAACTCAAACAGAAAACACATTTGCTAACAGTAGAGTCAACATGGACTCACAAATCCAATCAACATGAATTAAAAGTATCAGAAAAAATGATGAGTGAGACCCCATGCCCACTTTCCCTGCTCAGTGCTGAAACATCATCTGGCTTGAACCTTGTCCAAGCTGCCACTCTCTCTGAGTTCATATGAGCATCAGTCCTGTTCTGCCTGGAAGACAGTTTCCTTGGAGGAATCTATCACCTCTAATCTTTGGGTCTCCTCTTCTACACTGGTTCCTGAGCCTTAAAGAAAGCGGTTTGACAAAGACATCCCATTTACAGTTGATCGAGTGCTCCAAGTCTCTCCTCTGACTCTCTGCACTGTTCAGCTGTGGACCTCTGTGTTGGTTTCCATCTGCTGCAAGAAGGTTCTCTAATGTAGACTGAGTGAGGCACTTATCAATAGGTATGGCAGTATATCATTAGGAGTTAACTGCTATGTCCTTCCAACAAAATAACAGTAGTTCCCCCTAGGCCTTTGGCCCATTCAGCAGTGTCAGGCATGAGTTCCATGCCACAGAGCAGGCCTTAAGTCCAAGCAGACAGTGGGTGGTTACTCCCGTACCCTTTGTACCACTGCTGCAGCAGTTTATCTTGCATGCAGGTCATGAGCTTTGCAGATGGATGAAATTGATGTCTCCTTATCTCCAACAGTAGGACTCACAGGACTTTTCTAGTTAGGTACCATCTCAAATTTTCCATGTCCAATGACACAAGTAAGAGTTGTCTTCAGCAACAGGGCTTTACCATCAGGTTGTGGAGAGCAGCCAATAGCCTTAGCAATGCCTTGTGATGCTTGTTTTGTGTGTTTGGCGGAGGTTCATGGGCCCCTTGGCCAATAACAAGACACTATTTGCAACTGATACCTAATTACTCTAACATACCAACTATACACCAGGACTTACCCCATGCCCAGGAGGAGTTGGCCAACACAAAACAAACTCCATGGCTTTGTTTTGTGGACTTTTTGTTTCACTTTCTTTTGTTTGGACATTTTTGGTCTTCCTGGTTTTTTGCTTGTTTCAATTTTTGGTTTTGTGAAGGGCCTTTTGTATGTTTGTTTGTTTTTGTTTTGAAAGAGAGAAAAAAACTAACATAAAGTTGGGTGGAAAGGAAGGTGGGTAGGATCTGAGAGGAGCTTGAAAATCCGGAAAAACATGATCAAAATATATGAAAGAGTGTTTTAATTTTTTTTCAGGAAAACATATTCACCTCTTCGATTTCTAAATGCAAATGTCATGTTGCCAGGTGGTAGTGGTGCACACCTTCAATCTCAGTAGTTGGGAGACAAAGGCAGACACATCTACAGTTTGAGGCCAGCCTCGTCTAGAGTTCAAGTCCCAATACAACTATCTATAACATCAGTTCTGGGGAACCAATACCTTCTTGGGCCACATGCGTACCAAGCATGCAAATGATACACAGACATACATGTAGGCAAAACACCAATATACATAAAATACAGTAATTTTCAAGTCTTTTTTACAAATATCAGGAAAGCTAAAATACAAGTGTACTGACCGTGTACCAATTTTCTCCCTGTTATTCCCTAAGTAACACAGCTTTGCATTGTTAGGCATAGGTATCCAGACATGGCTTAAATAGAAAGATGTATAATTTATATGCAAATATGCCATTTTTATGAAGGGACTTGAGCACCCTTGGGTTCCGGAAACAATAAGTGTTCCTAGAACCAATCCTCTAAAGATATCAAGGGACCCAATAAAATCTCAAGCATAAAAAGAAGTGCTAGAAAAGAAACTTTTTAACATAACAGTACAGCAAATTTGATATCTCTGTGCAACAGAGAATTATGTGTAGCTTTAAAAAAAATTACAAATTCTTGTTATAGAAATGCATTTTTAAATAACCAGCTAATATCATTATAAAAGGAAATACAAATAAAAAAACTGTGCTGTCCAATTTATGTTATAACACAAATTTCATTTCTAATCGTTTTAGTTTTATAATCAATCTCCTCCCAGTGGAAGTAGTAGGTGATCATTTCTGAACAACTATACTATATAGAGCAGGAATAAGGAGGAAAACGGTGGGCTGAGTGTTCATCTCTGTCTCCCACAGTTGTGTTAAACGGGCATATGCACACATACACAGAGAGAAAAGGGGCAGGGGAGAAAGAGAAGAAGGGGAGAAAGGCTGGTTCTTGTAGAATCAGAGATGCTGAGTTGCAATCTGCATTCTAAAAGATCCCAGTGTGATCTATATGCTTACTGCCATTTAGAAATATTAATGTAAGGTCTACTAAATAGACTTGAGTCCTCAATCCAACTAAGGCATAATCTAATCCAAAATCAGACATAGTAAGAGAACATGTTTAGATTATTCAAGACTCTGGGCTCCATCCCTAGCCTCCCAACAGCGCCCCCCCCCCCAAAAAAAAAAACACTTTGGATGGATTTTGACTTAAAACATTGTTTTAGAAGACAATATAAAGTCATGTCTTAAATAGTCAAAATCTATAGGGAAACCAACTTCCTTTGCAGATGTAAACTATCACTAAGCAGCAATCTCTGTGGCATTTCACCCTCCTGTCTGACATCTCTATTCTTCCCTAACCTCTGTTTCTCCTAAGTCTCTGCCCATTGACAATATACTTTTCTACTATAATTCTAGAAATGGACCAGAAGAGAATCTCAGAAAAGAGAATCTAAAGATTTTTTTTCTTTTAATCCTAGCCAAGGAGCTTTAAAACTAACACCTGATTACAAACACCTGTGGGGTTTTCCACACAGAACCTAAGAAACATTCCTAGGTAGGAGAAGAACAAGACACAAATATCTGTAAACACCGGAAACACCCTAGACCAACACTGACTGGAGGAGTTTGAATGCATCCGACTTTCCTGACCTTTTTTACACATGGCAAGAAAGGCAACTTTAGGAATCCTAATTCATGCTCCCTAGTAATAATACAGCACTGCATTCAAATAATGTAATTAAATAAAAATATACTTCTCCCCAAATAGTCAAAAAATAGTACTTAAAAGATAGAGAGTTAACTATACCTGCCCGATCATAAATTTCACAACCCCAAACTAATAACCCATGTATTTCCACAATCTTCTTGGTGACTTCAAATTAGCCAAATGTATTAAGACCTAAGTTACATTATACAAATTTCTACCAAATATTCCTCTTCCTAAAGTTTGACTAGCCTAGAACATAAATCCTGCACACTGCAAAAGCTGGAAAGATGACAGATGCCTATCTAAAAGCCTGACAATCTAATCCGAAGATTTGATTCTCAGAACCCACATAATAGAAGCAGAGAACCACCACACCTAGTATAGAGCACACACACAGACACACATGCACAGTGTAATTTTAAAATACTCTAATTCATAGTAGTGTTTTACATCTTAACATTATCACAGGGCTTTTTCTTCCCTTCAAGACCATCAAACCCAGGGCTTCCCCACTAAGGTACAACCTCAACTCCAGCCAACATTTTACAGCTTTGTTCCCTTACTATCTCTCTCCTGCACTATTAGTACATCACTGTTCAAATATGTACAGTTTTCTCATTTATTACTATTACTATTATTTATTCTATTTATGTATTTTTAAAGTTGTTTTCTAACTTTTGCTTTTACATGCAACCAACACTGCTGTGAACACGTTTACAAAAGTCTCCTAACAACTAACAACCCCAGGAAAGACATCTTTGTAGGCTTCATGTGGCCAAAGGTGACATAACATGAAAAAATATTATTCTAATCTTTCATATTGGCATTGCACTGATAATACAAACATCCTAGGGGGTAAAGAGCAGCTAAGTTAATGGGAGCAAGACAATGGATGGTGCATCTCCTAATGCAGACACTGCACTTCTATCAGAGTGTTGCCAAGAAATCTAACCCGAATTCAACCACAAGGAAACATTAGACAACTCAGTCTGAGGGACAGTCAACATTATTTGTGGCTGGTATCTTTGAAAGAAAAAGAATGGTAGGATGGCCCACAGTTACTGGAGACCTCTAAATGAGAGAAGAATGAAACCAAGAAAAATCTTACTAGTTTATGATATTTTGGTAAGCTGAAATTACTTCAAGGTGAAAGCAGAATTTTGTCATATCCATTATGAAGTATAGAACATAACAAAATAAATCTTACAAAGTGTAGTAAAATGTCAATGGACATCATTCATTCACTATTTTGAAGCAAAAAGAAAAGTACCATTATAATGTTTAGGGACAAAACCAGAGCTAAGAGCTTATGTTTATTTAATTCTTCAAAAAACATTTAATGGGTAAAAATTTAATCACAGAAACTACAATGCATCCCAGCAAGTACTCCACATGAAGACTATCTAACCTGCATGCAGAAGTATTTTCAAATGTTTAAGGGCTAGAATGTAGCTGTCACAGAACATAGGCCAGTGGCTCAATCCCCAGCACCAAAACAGTATTTTCAAATGAAATCAGAGGAGCAAGAGCTGCTTCCCATTAGATAATATGTTAGACTACCCTGTAGTGGACAAAGGCTCTGAAAGTTGCTTCTTAAAAGCACATGGTTTTATACTAAGCATATTAACACAATACAGATTCCATACTATAAAACATGAGCCGATGCTGACAGCCCTTGAAAAATCATGACAGAGAAGAAACCAGCTCCAACTCTGCTGCATGGGAGGGAAGGCATCAAAACAGCATGTGCTGTAAACACAGACTGTAAAAAAAATGATAAATGTGTGGAGACAAAAATACCTCTCCCCTAGAAAGACACTTATATTTCCCCTAAGTGCTCGCTTCAGCAGAACATATATTAAAATTTCCCCATAAACCTACAATCACTGATCCTAAAATTTCCTCCAAATAATTATACTATGGTCAGACTTCTGACTGAGCAAGCATAAAAACAAAACTTTGAAGTATACATAAGAAGGCATACAGTTGCTGGGAGTATAAACTGGTCAAACATCTTCAAAGGCAATCAGTCAGTATCTATGAGAATACTAAATATGTGCACATTTCGGTGTGCATATATGCACAAGGGTACTACTGTAGGGTTCATCTATTTCATCACCATAAAAAGACCCAAGCTATAAGCACCTATCAATAAACTACTAGGAAAGTACATCTTTGTATCCAATCACTTATAAAGAATAAAGTAAACCTACAAAGAAATAGAAACCTAGAATGATTCACCAGTATGAAGTAAGTAGAAGGCAGAAGAGGGCTGGGGAGTTGGTTTAGTCCCAGCACAATCCTCAGTACCTGTGCTAAAATGCCAGGCAGGACTCCCACCAGCCTGTAACCCCAGTGCTGGGGTAGAGAAACAACAAGACCCCCAGGGAAGTCCAGTTTCCAAGAGTGAGCCTGTCTCAAAAAGCAAAGCAGACACCACACATCTGACCTCCACACACTTGCACACCCAGATGTACACCCACACCGTTTGTACACAGACACACATGTGCAAGTACACATACAAGTGTAGAAAACTAAATATAATTTATTGCTATTTGTATAAGAGGAGAAAGATATTTGTATTTTAAATATATTGACATCTGTGCTTGCAACTGTTAAAATATACAAGAAACAGGTTAACAGTGACTGCGCTTTTGAGTCATGCACACACATCCTTTCAGTGCATAAAAACTAGCTAAAACAAACATGATTTCCAGCTGGATATGGTAACCCATGTCTGTAGCTCAGTATGTGGGGAGGCTGTAGCAGTAGGATCAGGAATGCAGAGCCAGCCTCAACAACAGAGTCCAAGACCAGGGTAGTTACATAAGATCTTTAAAAATAAAACAAAACTGTATAAACTGCTAGTTCAAAACTGAGTTGGTTCATGTTAACTTTCTTTCTGCTGATAGCAGTAACTATCCATTTCAAAATTTAGGCTCTGCCAAATTAGCAGCACCGTATTTAGAAATGCTGAAATGTAACATAAATTCAATATGAACTTTCTAAATGAATACAGTTATCAAGAATAGATCTAAGTGAAAGTAGATTAAAATAAATTGTATTTATTCTGTGAGAGCAACTCTTAAGTTTGACATAAAAAACATAATGTCAACAACTCACAGACGCCTATAATGGAGTAAGCCAATAATACCACTAATTCTCGGAATGAATTTGTAAAATTTTAATATCATGTTATTGAGACAGGATGCTAACCAAAAAAAAAAAAAAAAGAAGAGTGGCGTTTCCCATATCTGTACTCCTCTTGGAAAAAGTCTCACACACACACACACACACACACACACACACACACACACACACGAGCTCAACAACTCACAGTGTTCCTCCTCTATTACTACAAAAATACAAAATTAAATAATTTCGATGAAAATGCATTTTTAGTCCCGAACAGTATTTGCCAACTAAACTCCCAAGTCATTCTGTGTCACAGGCGGGAACAAAAAAAGCTAGTTCAACAAAGCAAAGGCACCAAGAGACAAACCACCGAGCAACTCCACACCATATGGCAAAGCAAGCCTCTCATTGGACAGTTATCACTTGGTAGCTGATTAGTGTCAATGCTTATTAGACATTCTCTCCAGCCCCTGCCCTAGAACAGGAGACCTGTTGTCTACAATGCTTTCATCTAGGAAATTCGAAAGCGTCCTGGTAAAGGACAATCTGAGGTTTAGGGAGAAAGTTCTGTTCTGCAAGTTGTTTACCGGGCTTGGAACCTCAAACCCCCCCCCCGTGACCCGGTACTGTACTGGGTCCTCGCCCCTTCCTCCCACCCGAGTAGCCCCAGGCCCGCTGGCCCAACTTACCGGTGGGCGCGCTGTCCAGGATGCGCAGGTCGTAGGCCCCGGAGCAGCGGTAGTTGGCGGCCGTGCCGTTGTCCCACACCACCACGACCTCCTCCGGGCTCTCGAAGCTCCGCACGGTGCCTACATGGCCCTCGCCGCCGTCCTGCTTGCCCCACTTCCAGTCCGGGCCGCGCACTACGCGGGCGCCGACCCCCTCCACCATCACTCGGTTGTTGCGGGAGTTACTCATTGGGGCCCGGACGGTGGCCGCCGCCGCCGGCGGGGGAGCCGTGAAGGAGCTGGGCCCGGGCCGCACTCTGGATGCCGGCGGGGGCGGCAGCGAGCCCCGCGGGCCGTGAGGCCGATTCGCCGGGGCGGCGGCGGCACGGTCCCCGAGGAACCCTTCGCCCAGGCCGGGCGCTGGCCGTCGCGGCCCCCGCTCTGACTGGAGGCCCGCCCGCGGAGGCTCGCAGGCGGCGGCTTGCAGGCCGAGTGCGAGCGGCCGTGGGCGGGGGCTCTGTCGCTTGCCCCGGACTCCCCGGCCGGGCTACAGCGACGGCCGCCAGCAAACCTCGCTCTCCCCCGGCCGGGAGCGCGGAGGGCCGGGGGAGGCTCGCCCGGGCGCGGCGGCGAGCGCAGCGGGAGGCCAGGCGAGCCGCCCGCCCTCAGCGGCCCCCGGCCGCTCGCTCGGGCCTGGGCGCCGGGGAGCCGGCTCCGAGATGGGCAGCGGCGCTAGCGGCCGGCGAGCGGCCGGCGCCGGGGCCCCGGGGCCCGCTTCCCTCAGCCCCCGCGCAGGCCGCCGCGCTCCGCCCCGCCACCGAGTCCCCGCCGGGCGAGAGCGGCTCCACATCCGGGTACCGCCGCGTCCAGGCCGGAGCGGCGCCTCGTGAGATGCTCCTCAGCAACAACAGGGTGGGAAGGGTTGGGGGCGGGGGTGGGGTGCGCGATCCGGGAAAGAAAGAGGAGGAAACGGATCCCTAAGCGTCCCTGGGACGCTAGGGAGTGCGCGTGCGCGCGGTCGGGCCCACGGAGGCCAGAAGCTCCGCCTCCGTCTGGAGCGATGAAGGGTGGGTCCCTGGAGTGCCTCGGGATGGCTCGGTGCTTCTCATTGGCTGCGAGGAAGAGGGGCTGGAAGTGGGGCTAAAAGAAGGGGGCGGGTGGTGGGGGGATGAGAGCAGGCTGCTGTTCTGCTAATGGCAGGGTTGATGATCCCCGGTGAATTGCATACTGTTTGAGGCTTCTTTTCTAACGAGAGCAGAAATAGGGCATACGACAGCACAGATTAAAGGTGACTTGTATTCCTTGCACAAATTACAAACATTTTAAACCAGAGAGGGTGACTGGTGGTGTGTTTTTAAACCCTTTGAAAGATGTACCTTGACTTACTGCAGTCAGGAAAATAAGCATATTATGATTATATTTACTATGACATATTTAATTTGGTTCTTCGAAGGGGATGATAGGGATGGAGCCTAGGATCTGCCTCATGCCAAGCACATACATGTTCCACCACTGAGTTACAGTTGCACTCCCAGACTCTGGAGTTTACTTCTAATTTACTTTTAATGCTATATCGTCGGGGATTTTGTTTGAAACAGTATTTCTCTACGTACTTCAGCCTGGCGCTAACCTAGAGACTCACTGCCTCAGCTCGCAGGTTACACTGCCACACCCAGATAACCATAGAATATTTTAATTCCAGCATTTTATTTTCCGAACATCAGTACACACCTGAAATGCAGCATTTGGGAAACTATGGCAAGCAAATGGTAAATCTGTGGGCAGCCTAGGCTACATAGTGAGACTATGTCTCAAAAAACAAACAGATACAACCCAAGAATTTTACTTTACCTTAAACAAATAGCTGCACTTTCTTAAACTGAAAAGGCGTTTAAGATGTAATCTTAGTGGGTTAGTGGGTGTCTTTGAGGGAGAGTAGCTTTTTAAGACCTGATTTCATGGAGCCTAGGCTAGCCTCAAACTCCCTAAAGAATGTTGTATGTGCACATTGTGCGTGTTTCCCTATAAAATGGATGTTATAAAATGATTTTTAAAATCTCTAACCAAGTTTGCATGCTCTCTTCTCTCAACTTTGGTCACTCCTGCATCCCTAGGTGTTTACATTGGTACCTTCTAGAATCCATATGAATCATCATGGAAGTTACTATATCATGTAGGTAGGGTTGTCATGTTTAGAACATACATAAATGCATCTTCCATTTTTAAAGAAATATTGGGCTTCGTTTAATACTTAAGAGATTTCTTCTCTTCTGACCACAGGTGAGATAAATCAATCCTTGTTGGGCATGGTTGTACATCCCTTTAAAAGCATGATGTAGGCTGAAGCAGGGGGATGCTTTCCTCCACATGTTGATTCAAGGTTTCATGCTGTTCGTCCACAGTCCCCTAAGATGGATAGCGGAGAGAGGGAGAAGA
Organism: Micromys minutus; assembly: GCF_963924665.1. Lineage (NCBI taxonomy): Eukaryota > Metazoa > Chordata > Mammalia > Rodentia > Muridae > Micromys > Micromys minutus. The sequence continues at coordinate 173,532 of NC_137977.1, read as the reverse complement.
CAGAGGAGGAGAACTCCGTCATCTAGATCGCAGATCTTCCTGCTTGAGAGGGAAGATGTAGTCTAGCTGAGTGCCTTCTGTTCTCTTTTGAAAATTCAACTCACTTGCAAGCAGTCAAACAGCAGAGATTCAATATAGTGAATTGACTGCAAATAGTGTTGGAAGAGCTACAGAAATAAAGAAGCAGGGATAAACTATAAAGTGCCATCCTTGGTGATAGAGAAGCGAGGGGGGGCGGTATAGGAACCACGCGGATACTGCTGGAGCTGACTGAGTAGCTGCTGCTGTTGTTGGAACTATGACTAGCTTGCAACCAGCCCTGGTTTCTTATCCACACTAACACTGAGACAAGGAGTGCAATGCCACCTACACTGTCACTACCCCTGTGGGTCTCCCTTCCCCCTGGGGTCATTGTCCCATGAGGACAAAGGGAGCAGGGCTGACAAATGAATACACCAGCTTTGGAGAGACAGACCAACTTTACTTGGGATGAATCAAAGATTATATAGTTTGGGGGTTCGGGTAGGAATATCCAGGGTAGGCAAAGGCCATTTATTGGCTGAAGATGCCTCATTAGCATGGGGAAGCATTCCAGGAATCCCAGGTGCCAGCTGAATGGGTTCTTATCTGAAGAAAAGAAACTGTGATCTAACCAAGGCTATGTGATATAGGTGTAGGGTGTGGGGTTCAGGGTCCTCCAGGTTGAAAAAAGGAAGCCTCACAGACAAAGAGAACCTAAAGAGGAAATTTCTGGTTTCTTTGGAGACTCGGGTTATAATGATGTTTTGCTGAAGCAGACATAGTCAAAAGGATGTTTTACTAGGCAGTCCTGTGGAAGGATACATGATGGCAGCCTATGAAAGGAAAGCTCAAAAATTCAATAATTGTTCAGTCCCATGAGGCTGGATATCTCCACTGGTCTTTAGTACACAACAGAATAATGACGAAATACCTGTAATGGCAGTGAAGGAATGGTCTTGCTAGCTAGAAAGGTTCTCAAAAGCTTTTTTCCATGTCCTGTATAAGCTTCCTGCAGAAGGTGTGGCCCACATTAGAGATGGGTTTTTCCCAGAGCAAAAAATCTGGATTAAAGGGGCCATATGTCTTCCTGCCTCAAGAGCAGGGTGAAGGATGTGTTTTCTTACCTCAAAAATCTGGATTAGAAGTAGCTCTTCCTACTTCAAAGGAACACTTCACAGGTGTCCCTCTCAATTTGGGGGCTTTAGTTCATTCTAAATGTTGTCAAGCTGGCAACCAAGAACAGCCGTCACCCCGGATGGATGAGAGCAGAGCACCTGTGAGGCCCAATTTTCTATTATTTAACCAATCCCCTTTCAACACCCATCCTCAAATTCTTAAGGTAGTTACTTAGTAGTATAATGATGTAAAGAGCCAAAAACAAACATAAACAAATGAAAACAAAACAAAACTTTGGTTCCTGAACCTACTGGTTCTGACTGTTCTAACACTGACCCCATATTCCAGGTGCCCACTCTGATCTACAGCAGGCATTTGCCTCAGCTGTAACCCAGGAGCAAGCACACTATGTTTCAATGGGAAAATGTTACTCTTGGTTAACTCTGCCCCAAAGGCCTGGAGGTTTGGACTAGTCTTCTGGCAGCAGCTCTCACCACAGGACCCACAGACATGCCCCATCCAACACTATGGCCTCTGCCAGCTCACAGGTCTCACGTCGGGAAAAGCTTGTCCTACAACCCGGCCTGTGGCAGAGTCTTTCGCTCGCTTTCAGGACTAACTCAAAACAAGTTTGGTTAGAAAAGGTAGAAACAGAGCAACACAATGTGGCATATTTATTTTGCCTATAAAACACAAATAAGTCCACATATTTTTGCCTCTTCCTTAGCAACTAAGGTGAAAGGTATACCAACTTGCCTTTGTGATGGAAGATTCTAACATGTCCTGAATTTTCGTAGAATGACTCTTTCATCTTCTGTATCCTACTGAAACATCTACAGTTCTTGACACACAGCCTCATCAAGGCAAATCTATTGGCTGCCATCCACATACTGAGGCCAAGTGATGCCCTGTGGGTTGGCCTGACTCAGAGGGAAGAGGCTAAACTTCAGTGTTGATGCTGATGCTGCCGCCGGGAGGATGCAGTATGCTCATCCTTGTCAAGAGATTTGGAGAAAGAGCATCTTCCAGTCAAATACTGTGGTGGCTGGAGCTGCACTTAAAGAAGCTATGACTGACTCACCATCTGAGTCAACTCAAAGTAATACACAAGCGTCGTCCTGCTCAGTCTAAATGGGCAACTTAAACAGGAAGGTGACAGGGACCATTATCCCTGATTCATCTCACTTCCTTCACTTCTCCCAAGCATATTGTGGCTTATTTCGGGGGAAGAAAGGAGAGTTAAAAGACTCTTATTTGAACTTTATTAGTAAAATGCCTCACTCACAAACCAGAAAGTCAGTATGTCAACTATTCTGATCCCCAAGTATGTCTATTCCAACTGTGTATTCTTTCAGAAGCCAGGGAATTCTTTCAGAAGCTTGCAGCTCCAGGTATGTGGGAAGCTGAGGCCTGAGGAGCATTTGAGCCCAAGAACTCAAGGCCTGTCTGAGTAATGCAGTAAGATCCAGTGTGTGGTCTGAGTGAGAACGGTTCCCATAAGCTCATAGGTTTGAATGCATGGTCTTCAGTTAGTGAGATTGTTTGAGAAGTATTAGGAGATGCAGCCTTGTTGAAGGAGGTGTGTCACTAGGAATGAGCTTTGAAGTTTGAAAAGCCTATGCCAGGTCCAATCAGTCTCTCTCTCCCTCTCTGCCTGTACCTTGTGGATTAGATGTGAGCCACCAGCTGCTGCACACTGCCATTTTTCCTGCCTATGGCCACACTCCCCACCATGATGACCAGGGGCTAACCCAATCAAGTGCTTCCTTTTATAAGATAGTTTTGTCATGATGTCTCATCATAGCAATAGAACAATAACTAAAACCCAGCCTTAAAACAAAACAAACAGAAACTCTCAGAAAGTAAAGAAATAATGACAGTTGTCTCCCCAGGATTACCATATTGTGCTGGAGTCAAAACTGAGTTAATCATCACTTCCTAAGCTACCTCTGACCCACAGACATTAGTATCGTCATTGCCGGTAGGTAGGGAATCTTCCGAAGGAAATCTCCTTTTCTTTGTGTCCTTCTTGGGGGAGGGCACTTTGGTTTCCTTTTTAGAGAAAAAGGAGGAGAATCACAGGATAGACATGACTGTGTCACATGGTCCTTCTGGTGGGGAGCTGTACTTCAGTGACATTCAAAGACGAACTAAAGGCCTCCCAGTCTGGCCTAAGTCAAAGCTGTGCTTACCAGAGTTGGAGTTTTCTAATTCCATAGACCAAGAATTACTTGAATAAGGTGCAGATCTACCCCACCCACTGATTAATGAGCTGACATGTTCTGAGTGCCATGTTAGTACGTATTCACCTTGGTTTTGGAGAATACATGCTGTTTTCAGGTCTCTAAAGTATAGCTTTAATTCAAAGAACACAGTGGTTTAATCTACAATCGCCCCTAGTTTGCAGATATAGGAACTATGTCAACGGGCTCTTTGGAAAATGCAAATAGTACCTTCAGCAATGTGTTTCTCCATATCCTAGAAGAATGTCCTCAGCCAAACTTTCCCCTGCTCTCAAAGTCTTTTCTGTTCCCCATGAAAACTGTGCAAGTGACATAACTGAATGGTAGAGAATTTTCCTCCGTGTGACAAACTATGGACCAGATCAACATTGCCAAAAAAAAAAAAAAAAAAAAAAAAAAAAAAAAAAAAAAAACCAAAACAAAACAAAAGTGTGCCAGGAAAGTTGTGAGCTTTCAACATTCTTCTGAAAGGAAGCCCGTGTTACATTAGAAATCTAGTGAGCGTCCCACACTGCTTACTTCCTCTCAGCGGGGTTTCTGTTAGTGCTGCCCTTTTTATGTAGCAATGTGTCACCTGACGGGAATATTCAGAAAATGCATTGCTAACAATGTGCAAACATCATAGACATACTCAACCCGGAACTAGATGGCTCAACATGTATGCGTCTGGCTATGGCATAGCCTACTTTGTATATTGTGTTATATAAGACATTGTCATTGGAGGGAGATAGGTGAAGGGGAACCCAAGAACTCTGTACTATCTTGTAAACTTATGAGTTTAAAACTGTTTCAGAGTAAGTTTGGAAAGAGAGAGAATCAGAGGGCTGTGGAAGAAAGACAGGGACATGGAGGGGAAGGAAGAGGAGAGGAGCAGAGGAAGGGAGGGGGAAGGAAAGAGAGGGGAAGGGAGGAGAAATTTTAATGGGACTTGTGAGTTCAAGTTCCTCAAATTTGTCACAGTCCACTAAAAACTTCACTCTAGGTCTTGGAGTTCCATCTTTACCCAATCTATGCTCCAAGTTGTTTTTAATTATTTCACTCACATGGATTTAAGCATTTTGCCTGCATGTATGTAAATACACCACCTGTATACTTGGTGCCTGCAGAAGCCAGAAGAGGACATTGGATCCCCTGGAACTGGTGTTAATATGACTGTGAGCTGCCATGTGGTTGCTGGGAATGAAACTCAGGTCCTTTGCAAGAGTAGTCAGTATGCTTGACCACTGGTGGTCTCTGGCTCCTGCCCCTACAGTGTAATCAGCCATGGCTCGTCCCCTACTCTTCTTCTAAGTTTTTGTATGACATAAGAATTACCCTTTTCTGCTGTTTGGTTTTACTGTGCTTGTTCATAGCTGGACATGAAACCCAGGGCTTCTCCTACTGGGCCAGATGCTCTACAAAAAGCTGCATGTTTATCTCTGCACGTTTATCTCTGACAAGATGCTTTTAAGGTTGATTTTAGGTTGTCATTCTGTCTTGTTGATTTGTTTTGTTTTGGGGCATGGCTTGTGTGATTGTCTATTAGGCTTCTGTTTTGAGACAGGATCTTACTGCTAATCCCAGACTGACCTCTAACTCATAATCCTCCTGTCTCAACTTTTCAAGTGTTGTGATTACTGGCACATGCCAGTAGGCCTGCTTAGATAGCCATTTTGTAACTTGAAAATAATCCTAAACAATTCAGATTTTTCCTTGACTTCTTTATTGTTTTATGTATATGGACATTTTGTTTGCACATATACCTGTGTAGCACATGTGTGTCCAGTGTTTTTGGAGAACATTGGATCAGGATGACCTAGGAATAGAATTACACAGTTGTGAGATATCATGTGGATGCCAGGAATTTAAACCAGGTGTTCTAGAAGAGTGGCCAGTACTATTTATTAATTGCTGAGACATCTCTCCAGTCCCTGTTCCAAATTCTTAATACATTGTCATGGGTACTAATATATTATTTCAGAAATTTATTCTTTGGTGATTTCTATTCTCTTCATTCCTAAAATTATTTTATTTAAACAATAAAAGTCTTTCTGTGACGGTTGGAAAAATTCTCAGGGCAGTGGTAGCACACACCTTTAATCCAAGCACTTGGGAGACAACCAGATCTCTGAGTTCCAGGCCAGCCTGGTCATCCAGAGACTGTCCCACCTGGGGATCCAGCCCATATATAGCCACCAAACCCAGGCAATATTGCTGATGCCAAAAAGTGCATACTGACAGGAGCCTGATATAGATGTCTCCTGAGAGGCTCTACCAGATCATGACAAATACAGAGGTGGATGCTCACAGCCAACCACTAAACTAAGAATGGGGTCCTTAATGGAGGAGTTAGAAAAAGGATTGAAGGAACTGAAGGGGTTTGCAACCCCATAAGAACAACAATACCAACCAACCAGAGCTCCCAGGGATTAAACCACCAACCAAAGAGTACACATGGATGGACCCATGACTCCAGCGGCACATGTAGCAGAGGATGGCCTTGTTTGTATCAATGGGAAGAGAAGCCCTTCTTCCTGCCAAGGCTCAATGCCCCAGTGTAGGGGAATGTCAGGGCAGGCAGTCAGGAGTGGGTAGGTAGGTGGGTGGGAAAACACCCTTACAGAAGTAGGGGGAGGAAGGATGGAATAGGGGGTATGGAGAGAAATCCAGCAAAGGGAATAACATTTGAGACGTAAATAAAATATATCCAATTTTAAAATGAGAGAGGAAGAAAAAGAAAAACAAAGAAAACCTCTTGGAACTTCTGATGCATGCATGTTGATTCAACAGTCCAGACAACATATTTAGGACAAAGGTTCCCCAGTCTGCCTCTCCTGATCTTGGCTTCCTGGGTGCACACACTCATTCTTACCAGTAGAGGCTCCAGGAAACAAGGGAGGTTCTTTCCCTACAATCTCAGCAGAAGTATTTTTTTGACATGGTGAGTCTAAAGGGTTTGTGTACATAAGCTTTAGTCAGACTCTGGGGTCACAGCAAGCCTAGGTTTCACATCTTCTTTTAAGTTGGATTCGATGTTACCTCTACCCCCAAACACTTGGTTTAAGAGCAGATGCAAGGAAAGCAAGTCAAGTGTTGAAGAATGAACTCCTGGAAGAGGAACAGTAACGATTACGTCAGGACATGCTGTGCAGTACCTAAGCTGGAATGGTTTGCATTCTCGAGCAGGTGTCAGAACCATCTGAGGTTTTCAATAGTGTCAGCCGTTGGAGTGAAATGAGTGAAGGAAGCAATAGAGTCAGAGGACTTGGTTCCAGTGTGGTGTTCCCTCCATAGCCTTCAACAAATCGCCTAACTTCCTGGTCTTCAACCACCTCACATGCAAGACCGAGAAACTAATACCTACGTGTTCAAATAGTGTTTGGGGGCTTGTGGGGCGTCCAGTTGGGGCTTCTTCACTTGACAGGAATTAGACATTGGGTCCGGACAAAAGTAGTAACTCAAGGAGGGAATCTGACTTTGGCTCAGGACTCAGGAAGTAGGCTCAGATTAAGAACATTTACATTTGTGTTAATGCAAAGCTAGGAGCCCCTCAGCAGAAGCACCTGTGGCAGTCTTTTTGCCTTGGTCATTTTGATTATCTCCTAGAAAGGTGTTTGCAGAATTTTGTTTATTGCCTTGCTTGCTCCTTGACTCAGAACTGATCTTATTGTTCTGCATGTACTTAAAGTGCTATAAAAGCAGATTGGAAAATAATAAACTTGCTTCAGCCTCAGAACTGGCTGGAGTCATGTTTTAATGTTGTCTAATTGTCTTTTTTCTGTTCAATCCTCACTCCTGCCCTGGGGAAGCTGTTGACTGACCGAGGTGGCCTTGGTCAAATGACACCTCAACGCTGGAGCTCCGGTAAGCAGGGTATAGTGAAGGGGAGTGGAGGCTCCTGCAAAGGAAATTGAGGGCAACTGGTGAATAAACCTTGTAAAAAGAGATAAGGTAACGGTACAATGGTTTGTGTGTTTAGAGAGATGCCAAAAATCTACAGGACTGACAATGATTCTCATTGATGCTTTAAGTCTATGTACACCGATTAGAGATAGTTCAGTCCCTAGACTTGAGAGAGAGAACGGGTTTGAGAAAAGCAGTCCTCCCTGCCTATCGGGGGTTGCTTTGGTGAAAGAGAAGGAAAATGAACGTAAACTGTTCCAGAGCTCGCCTGGGGACGGGAGGAGGTCAGGAGATGTCCTGCTTCCTTTCCAGTTCCTATTGGAGGAATACTTAGTTCCGGTTCTGGGTCCCTTTGGTGGGACATCTAGTTCTCCTCCCTGTCTAGGGCTGTTGGCGCGTCAATCTGTCCACATCTGTGTTTTTGTTTCATTGTTTGATTGTTTGTTGCTCTGTGCTTCATGTTCAAGAGAAAAGGGGGTTAAAACTTTATCCGCTCGTTGTTCACCCTTTGATTTAGTTTTAACTCGTTTTTTTTTTTTTTAAAAAAAAAAAAAGGTAAGAAGAAAGAAGCAGTCTCAATTGGCCTTTGGAGCCCTGCTCCTGTAGTTAGGAGTCTAGCGCAGCTGGAGACCTGCTAGGAGCTGATTGTCTGCACAAGCCGCTCTTAAACGGCCAGCAGCTTCTCAGCTTCTATGGCTGTTTCTCCTAGAAAAAAAAATCTCTGGGATTGTGTTTATTGGCTTTAGGCGACAAGGTGCTCGTCTCTTGAAATTACAGCTAGAAAAAGTAAAAATTTTGTCTGGTTTAAATAAGTAAATGTGTGGCCACTTCATGTTTGTTTCTGACTAGTTTTAAAAGGATAAATATGCTCTGCACGTCTTGGTTATAGATTGTAAGTTATTGAGTATGATTAAAAATTTGTAACATTGCTAACAAAATTTTCTTAGGTAACTCAGGATTGGAGTCATTCTAGACAACAACACGTGGCATGAGCCAACCCAGGGAAACAGGTCTCTAAAATACCTATAAATTGGGTAATATTTTATGTAATAAGATAGGATTTAGGGCAGTGTCTGGTCAGGTATTAGAGGCTGCAACATTGTATGTTCGTGTGCAGGAACTGTAAGCCAAACTTCACAGCATAAGGGTGATGCACTTGTTGTTGATTTTGGAGAGACTGAATTGATTGTTGGAGGTTGAGTTCTGCTTTCTAAAGCTGTGGTTGTACTCTGGTGTTACAAGGGAAACTTGAAGATTGTGGTTAAACTGTCATTGTTCTATTGGCTACAGTTTGTAGTTCAATCACAGGCTCAGGATTTTAACTCACATATATTTGTGATTAAGAAAGATTATTTTATACTATTCCTTTGCATCTTCGTGATCGTAAAAGGTTTGCATTTATTGTGTCTGCTTGTAATTTTAAAGAACACTTGAAGTGATAGATACCATGAGAAAATTTTGCCTCAGGGGATAGCTAATAGCCCTATGCTGTGTAAAAAATTTCTTAGTTTCAATACAAGAACTTGGAATCCTTCAGTGTATGTTATTGTGGATATTTTATTTGTTTCCTCTGAAGGAGTTTTACTACAAGGCTTTGCTCTTCTTATACAATGAACTTTAAAATTTTGGAGTGGTTGTTGCTCCAGAAAAGGCTCAAAATTCTTTTCAATATTTGGGACATCAGTTATATCCTAAACAGATTGTGGCACAAAAAAAAAAATTCAAATAAGAAAAGATAATTTACTTACCTTAAATCATTTTCAAATGTTAGGAGATATTAATTGGCTAAGACCTCACCTTATGCTCACCACCAAAGAGCTTAAGCCTTTATTTGATAATCTCAAGGGAGATATGAATCCTAAAACCCCTCAACAGTTAGCTGATGAGGGACAATAGTTTTGCAAAAAGTAGGGGAAGCTATTAGTTAACAACAGACACAGTATATAGACTGATCGGGTGTCAGCTGTTTGTACCCACAGCTGTTCTTTGAGGGACCATTAATGTAGACTCATCATCTCCAAAGTTTTAGCACCCTGTTCTGAAGCTGTTGCTGTGTGAATACAGAATTATAGGATAGAACCATAAAAATATTTTGGAAAGAATGTCTTTAAGAAACTGATGAGGTTTGGAGAGATGGCTCAGTGGTTAAGAGCACTGACTGCTCTTCCAGAGGTCCTGAGTTCAATTCCCAGCAACCACATGGTAGCTCACAGCCATCTGTTATGAGATCTGATGCCTCTTCTGGTGTGTTTGAAGACAGTTACAGTGTACTTGTATATCTTAAATAAATAAATAAATCTATATTTTAAAAAAGGAAGAAACTGATGAAATTTTTGTTCCTTATTCCAAACAGCAATAAAATTGGTTATTGCAGAATTCTGATATTTGGCCTATTGCATGTGCAAACTTTTCAGGCAAAATTGATAATCATTATCTAAAAGACATGTTGTTAAAACTTTCCTCTATACATGCTTTTGTATTCCCTGTAAATTTACACATACAGCCCATAGAAAATGCACGTACTGTATTTACAGACGGCTCATCTAATGAGAAGGCAACATATGCAATTGGATCACATGTTTATACTCTTGAGGTTTTTCTCCTTCAACACAAATTATTGACTTATGTGCCATAGCCACAGTTTTTGAAATATTGAAAAGTGAAACTATTAATTTGTATACTGATAGCCAATATATCGCTTATGGTTTGCAATAGCTTGAAATTGTTCCCTTTTTAGATAGAGCTAACTCTCAAAATTTACAATAATTTATACAAATATAACTCAACTTAAGAAAACACACTGTTTCATACTTTATAGGATATTTAGGAGCTCATACAGGCAGTGTCACAGCAGATTTGTATACCAGGCAGATCACAATCTCATTCTTTACCATCAGAATAGTAATAGATTGAGACAACAATATGGTATTTCTAGAGAATGTGCATGTCAAATGTTAAAGACTTGTCCTCAATGTCTTCAATTTCTTCCTGTACCACATAAAGGTGTTAATCCTCCAGGACTTATGCCTAATCAATTATGGCAAATGGATGTTACTCATATTTCTAATTTTGGAAAATTAAAATATGTACATGGGACTATTAACACCTTCTCAGGCTTCCTAGTTGCAACTGCCTTAACAGGAGAAGCAAATAAAAGTGAAATTTTTCACTGCCTACTTTTTTTTTTTTAAATGCTTGGTGTTTCAAATCAGATTAAAACATTTAATGGATCTGGCGATTGCAGTCAAGCATTTGAGATGCTCTGTCAACAATTTAATTACCCATATTATTGGGATTCCTTATAATCCTCAAGGACAAGGGATTGCGAAACATGTATTGTAGAACTTTAAAACAATATATTCATAAAATAAAAAAGAGGGAGTTATATCCCCATACACCACAATTATTTAAATCATGCTATTTTTATTTTAAAGTTTTAAAATTTGGATGCCAAGGAATTCTCTGCTGAGTGTCTATGGCACCCTACAACTAGGCATACTTATGCCTAACTGAAATGGAAAGATCCACTTACTGGTGCATGGTATGGTTCTAATCAGGTATTAATATGAGAAGAAGGCATGTTTGTGTTTTTCCCACAGGATGCTGCAGGAGCTTGCTAGCTGCCAGAGTGGTTGGTGACATGCTGATGCTGGGACAGAGAATAATGCTGACTGTGAGCTTGCTGAGTTCCCTGACAATGGTGACAGGGAAGCTGTATTGGACATATGTTCTGGACCCACCTATGCTTGCCTTTAACCCAGATTGGACAAGCAGCTTTGCCTCAAGCTTTTAGACCTTGTGGGACAGAGAACATGGGGACTGTGGAAACTGACTTAGAAAAATTAGTCAAATAGAGAAGTTGTTGTAATGACTCTTCTTTCTTTAGTGTGACCAGTTAGTCTGACTCACTCATGGACTAGTCTAGAAATCAATCCAGTATTGAAATACATGGCTTGAAACTAAAAATGGAACCCCATACAGAGTTATTAATTTAACAGGCTGTTAGTTCACAATGGGTAAGTTTCTATACAGTGCCTTACCAACCTAAGACAGAAGTGCATTCTTTTGAAAATGCACATTCCAGGATGGGCAATGAATGTATTTTTTGTCAGAACAAAAGACACACAGACCTGTTTATGAAATAAATAAGGGGGACATGTGGAAAGGCCATTTGGGGCTGCTTGCTTCTACATTTGGCGGATCTTATTGTTCTGCATGTGCTTAAAGTGGTATAAAAGCAGATTGGAAAATAATAAAGCTGCTTCAGCCTCAGAACTGGCTGGAGTCATGTTTTAGTGTTGTGTAGTTGTCTTTTTTCTGTTCAATACTTACTCCTGCCCTGGGGAACCTGTTTACTGACCGAGCTGGCCTTGGTCAGGGTTTGTTTTCTATAGATTTTAACATACTTATGTTGAGAAATCTCAAACATGGGTGCTTGGGAAAGTCACAGCCAACATTTATATGTCCCAATTTGTGAGAAATGTGCCAAACTGGCTCTTAGGGCATTCTATTTAAAAACAGAGACAGTCCCCCCCACCCCCTTTCTCTCTCTCTCTCTCTCTCTCTCTCTCTCTCTCTCTCTCTCTCTCTCTCTCACTCACGCACGCACGCACGCACGCACGCACACATACCTCTGCCTGCCTGTCTTTAAGAACCATGGCATTTTTTTCCTAATAGATTTATACCAACACCTTGGATCTCAACCAGCCAATAGCAGTCCTTCCCTTTTCCTTCCTAAATTAAAGTCACTATATGTGAGAATTGAGTAGTATGAGGCTTATGGAATTAGATTTGTTTTGTTTTGTTTTCTGTGGTTTCCCAAGAGGATGTATAAAACCTGTTTTCCTCCTCTCGGCCACCCAGTGCTCATTGTGCAGATGGCAGCACAATCCTTAAGTAAATCCTTAAGATTACTGAGTCCTTTCTGAGTACCACAGGTAAAGATGTGAGCCAGTCCAGATAGAATTGCTAGTACCATAAGGGTTGGTGATGTGTGCCTATATTCCCAGCTACATGGGAGACTGAGGCAGGAGGATTGTTAGAGTCCTGAAGTTAGAAGCTAGCCTGTATAGCAGACTGCAGAATCATTTTCTCTTCTCTGTTGATTCACCTTCCCAGCGATATGATGAAATTGTTACACTTCAGTGCAGTATTTGAACGTAGCTCAGAACCCTCCTTCTCAACCTTCAGTCTGTGTCCTTCCCAGATTGCTCTGGGTTTGGGCAGAATGTGACATGGGTAAGTACACCTTATTCTGACAGTGAGGCCATGGCTGTTCAGTCTCTCGGGAATCTTCTCTCTCTCTCGGTAGGTGATGAGAGGAAACACTAGAGTCTTTCTTCCAAGGAAACGGCATCCTTTAGGGATGGATTAGACAAACCTAAAATGGACCTTTTAACCTACCTAGATTTCCACTGGAAAGACATATTCTAGACTCTGCATTTCTTCCCTAAACCACCATTTCTCGCCAGGCACTGATGGTCATCCTTACTCTGTTTCTCAAGTTGTCTCAAGGAAACAGTCCAAACACCATCACGACTCATGCCTGGTAACTATCCTCCTTGAGCCATAAACCCAGCAAGTTGACATCGTTGTAAAGAATGGACTTCAGGCTCAGTTACAAGATAGTCATTTGTTTCAAGCTGATGCCAGATACTACATCGATTTAAACATTCCAGTCATTATAGGGCTAGATGTCACGAGATGGCAGGATAGTCTACCTATGAGCCACCATGCTCTGGGTACCAGGTGACAGGATAGTCTACCTATGTAGATACCATGCTGTGGGTATCATACTCTCCTCCAAAAGAGGGGGAAGTCTAGGGAAGGGAAATTGCTGTTTCCTGAAATGTCATGGAACTAAAGAAGAGGGAAATTATATATATTATATCAGGATGATAAAGCGACACCATTTCTGTATCATTTCTGAAAATGCACCAAGACATGTAACACCATCCAACACTTCAAAGTGACTGTGAGGCATCCATATCATGTTTTGTGAAGAAGGTGGACAGTAATCCATCTTGGAGTCCAGGAATGGTGGCTCATGCCTGTAATCCTAGCACTTGAGGTTAACGTAAGTGGAGTGCCATGAATTTGAGGCAAACCTGAGCACATGAGTTCTAGACCAGCCTGGGTTACAGAGGTAGAATGCCCCAAAACAAACAGTGTGTCTCAGGACCCTTGGCTCACCTATGGCTAAAAGGATAAGGGGAAAGAGAGAGCTGAATCAAACTCCTTAAGAAAGAAGGAGGAGGGGTATTTTCCCCAATCGCAGGGTTAGTGAAAGATCACGTTACGAACTTAAAGATCTAGATACATGGACCCCACAGTTTAAGGGACCCGGTGGATTGATGAGATGCATGTCTAAGATATGTAAGGAGCAGGACACTGACTAAGCACCCAAAGGCCACAGAGCAGTGCTGCAAGTTCCTAGTGTGCTCTTACTGTGGTAGAGCTGTGTCTCCATGAGACACACACAGGAGCAGAGGGAGTGTCCTGCTCCTGCCAAGAGCAGCTAGCTCTCTTGGGAGTCAGGAAACCTCACTGCAAATGAACACCAATAAGAAAGAAATATCTTTAAGGTGTTATTTTATGTGTTTGGGTGTTTAGCATGTGTGTGTCTATGCACTGTGCAGGTTCCTTGTGCCCTCAGAAGCTAGAAGAAAGCACAGGATCCCCTAGAACTGAAGTTACAGAGGCTATGGATGTCCACATGGGTGCTGGGAATCAAACCCTGGTCCATTGGAAAAGCACAGTGTTCTTTACCACTTAGCCATCTGTCTATCCAGGTTTTTGAGGAGGAAATCCTAAGTGACCTGGTGAAGATGTGTTTGAGCTGGATCAAATATAATAGTCACAAAAGCAGGGAAGTCTTTTTAAGAAGGTTCTAAAAGGTGTCTGGATGAAGCAGTCGGACTTAGGGCTGGGATTCTAGCTCAGGAAATTGATAACCTAGTGTCTTACTTTCTTTTCCTATTGCTGTGATGGAAGACTGATGAAAAGCTAAAGGAGAAAAGCTGTATCTGGCTCACAGTTCAAGAACACAGGCCACCCAGGAAGGAAGTCAGGTGACAGGAGCATGGCAGCTGCCACATGATATTCAAAACCAAGAAACAGACAGCAAATAGACGCCCACACTATTCCGTTTCCTGCACTGCACAGTTCGTGCCTCAGCCAGACACCAGTGCTGCTCCAGCAGCGAAGACAAGTCTCCCACGGGATCCCCCAGACTACTGCAGACATTGACCACACAGATATTACATCTCAAATGCAGAAACTGTGCTCTATCCCTAGCATCACATGAACCAGGTACAGTGACACACTCCTATAACCAGCAGTCTGGTGATAGATGAAGAGAATCAGAAGTTCAAAGCCAGACTTGGCTATATCAGAGGCTGTCAAAAAAAAAAAAAAAAAAAAAAAAAAGGCCAGCCAAGACTGCATGGTGAGACGCTATCTGTAAAAGAGGAGAGAGGGGGAGAGGGAGAGAGGAGTGAAGGAGAGAGAGAAAGAATATAAAAGAGAGAAAGGAAGAAAAAATAGGATCTTGGTAGACTTGAGACTAGAGCACTTGCCTAACATGCAAGGTCCTCAGCACTGGAGGGGAAGGGCTGGAAGGGAAGGGCTGGAAGGGAAGGGCTGGAAGGGAAGGGCTGGAAGGGAAGAGCTGGAAGGGAAGGGCTGGAAGGAAAGCGCTGGAAGGGAAGAGCTGGAAGGGAAGAGCTGGAAGGGAAGGGCTGGAAGGGAAGGGCTGGAAGGGAAGGGCTGGAAGGGAAGGGCTGGAAGGGAAGGGCTGGAGGGGAAGGGCTGGAGGGGAAGGGCTGGAAGGGAAGGACTAGAGGGGAAGAGCTGGAGGGGAAGGACTTTTATTTCTCCATTTTCTCTCACTTCCACCCAGGAGGACTTGGAACTTGCCTAACAGGTGAGACATAGAGAATAGAAACACTAAGTGGAGACAGAAGAAGCGTCCTTTCTACTATGTGGTTCCAATTCAGAAGCTAAGCTAAGAGGAGAGAATAAATGTCACTTTAAACCAAATTGGGCTGTAAGCTAAAGAAAAATGTTTGTCAGGAGATCAGTGTTGCGCAGACTGACCTTCAAGCCTAGGCTCAAATGATCCTTCTTCCAGATTAGTGGGGGATTCCAGGCTCACGTCACTGGGTCCAGCTGCCAGTGCGTATTTTCAAAGCATGAATTTGAACCTTGGCATAGAAACAGTGGGAAAAGGAAGAGGATGACAAACGAAAGTCCTAGATTATGTAAGAATAAAGAAGTCTCTGGGGCCTGGAAGAGTAACTTCTGATGGCATCAACCAGACAATAGTAAAAGATTGAATAGCAAATAGATTCATGGGAGTTCTACACACTGCTTTGACTTAGGTGGCTAGTTCTTGACTCTGCATTAATTTTCCCCCTTTGTTTTGGTCTGTTTGGGTACCTTGAAGTTCAAGATCAAAGTTCCAGTGGATTTGTTGTCTGGTACAGGCATAGAGCACATTCTAAGTGTCTCCGATGTGCTGTGTGTCCCTGAAGTTTTTTGTTTCTTTGTTTGTTTTTTTATCTTAAAAAGTCCAACCCTAAAGTGCTAACTTAGAGAAAGTTTGAGAAAAGAATTCGGTAGGAGGGGCTTAGTCCTTTGTAATTGGAATTGGGTCCTTAGATAATTAGTTTGAACCAGGTGTGGGGAGAGACATTTAACTCCTGCTGTGCCGGAGGCCCAGGCAGTGTTTTGGTTCAAAACTTGCTGCTCTGCATAAGGAGTGCCCAGCCAGCCAGAGTTCCCAGTGAGCTGGAGGCTGAGGAGAGCTGTGAAATGCTGTTTTCTAGACAGGGCTGCTTCAGTCAGGAGCTCACCACAGTAATGACTGCCTGAACAGACAGAGCCAGGCAACATTCCAGCATGGACAGGGACAAGTTCCTGAGGCCCCACTCCTCCCTGAGCAGCTCCTGCAGTCACTAGATGGGCTGCAGGGTTAGAGGTGGGCTGCTGGGTTAGAGGTGGGCTGCTGGGTTAGAGGTGGGCTGCAGGGTTAGAGGTGGGCTGCTGGGTTAGAGGTGGGCGCTGGGTTAGAGGTGGGCTGCTGGGTTAGAGGTGGGCTGCTGGGTTAGAGGTGGGCTGCAGGGTTAGAGGTGGGCTGCAGTTTAGAGGTGGTCGGTAAATTAGGGGTGGGCTGCAGGAATGGCACACTGGAAAATGAACATGAGTCTTTAGGGGGCCACAAGGAAAATGTTATAATTTTTAAAAGTTTGGGTATCAGGTTGAGAGGGAAAACCTTATGATCATTAATCTCCATTTGTTGACTTTACAAAGTTTAGGGAATTTCCAGGGGTTGTAACAGAGGTGAGGACCTGAATATAGGCAGTCCTGTTCCATGGACTGGAGTCATTCACTGAATAAAGAAGAGATCATAAATGGAATACCAGCCCCTCCAACCTCCTTCAACTCTTCTCCCATCCCTACCTCCCCTCCTTCCTCTGAATCCTGGCTTATGCTGGTGCCTGCCACCACCCCAACCTTCCCTCTGGATCCATGTTCTCACACCAGAAGCCTTAAGTTATCTTCTTAGGCATTTGTCACAAGTATAAGAAAACTACAGCACCTCGACTAGCCTGGAACTTGCTGTGTAGACCAGGCTGGCCTCAAACCTGTAGACCCCCCCTTGCTTCTGCCTCCCAGGTCAGAATTACAGAATTATAAGAATGCACTGTGCCTGGTCACTGCTGGTATGTTGGTCTGGGACTTCGCAGCTTCTAGTCCTTGAGTAATAGATTTTCACTGCTAAAAATTTTGCCCAGTTAAAGTATTTTTTCATAACAACACAAGTAGACGAAGCCACCATCTCCTTCAAACAAGGCCCCAATTTTGTTGAGACCCCATGTGCTCTGTTGAGCCATGTGCCTGACTAAAGACAGACTTTCTCAAAATCTCATAAAGGTAGTATGGCCATGTGGCCCAGTTCTACGGTGTTAGGTATAAGCAGGTCACTGAGTGAGGCCTCTGAGATCACTCCTGAGAGAGATAACAGTTCCTTCTATTACCTGCCCTTTCTGCCTGCCTGCAATAAAATGTAAAAAGATTGGGTGAGTCACAAGAGAAACCACAAGACCATATGTTAAGCAATAGAAAATGGCATCTTGGGATACTGAAGACATTCTTTGAGTTGCAGCCAGCACCAATATTGTCTGTGTTCATATGGAAGAAAAACAGAACCCTATCTGTTCAACCCCCTTATGTAAGCTGTATGTGATGCCACCCTATTCTTTCTTTCTTTCTTTTTAATTTTTTAATTGGATATTTTCTTTACTTACATTTCAAATGTTATTCCCTTTCCCAGTTTCCCTTCTGGGACCCCCTATCCCATCCCCTGTCCCCCCCCCCCCGCCTCTATGAGAGTATTTCCCCAACCACCCAACCACTACCTCCCACCTCCCTGCCATTCCCCTACACTGGGGTACTGAGCCTTCACAGATCCAAGGGCCTCTCCTCTCCTTGATGCCCAATAAAGCCATCCTCTGCTCCATATGGTGCTGGAGCCATGGGTCCCTCCATGTGTATTCTTTGGTCGATGGTGTAGTCTCTGGGAGCTCTGGGGGGTCTGGTTGGTTGATATTGTTGTTCTTCCTGTGGGGTTGCAAACCCCTTCAGCTTCTTCAAGCCTTTTTCTAACTCCTCTATTGGGAACCCTGTTCTTAATCCAGTGGTTGGTCGAGAGCATTCTTGTTGGGAGTTATGCCCACCCCCCATCTGCTAAGGGTTAGCTGAACCACTTGCACCCCTTGACTTTGGGAAAACACACCTTCCTTTGCAATACTAATGCCCAGTCACGAGCCTGCTCCACACCAGTTCCAGTTCCTAACTCAGGTGTCACCCCCTGGGTGACACCTCCACCCAGCAGCTAGGGAATTTGCATACAGCCTTTGTAAGTGTCTACACTGGAGAACTGCAGTGAGTGCAGTTGCACTTGGAATTGGAGATGGAGTAAAACACTTCTGGTAACACCAAAAATTGAGTTGTGTTTTCTTTCAAACCCTGCCTGATTCAGAGTAGCTGTTCCTGGTGTGGGCACTACACATCCTCATCTGTGTTTGTCAGGTTCTGGCAGAGCCTCTCAGGAGACAGCTACATCAGGCTCCTGTCAGCATGCACTTGGCATTGGCAGTACTGTCTGTGTTTGGTGACTGTATGTGGGCTGGATCCCCAGGTGAGGCAGTCTCTGCATGGACTTTCTTTCAGTCTCTACTCCACACTCTGTCTCTGTATTTCCTCCTGTGAGTATTTTGTCCTCCCTTCTAAGAAGGGCTGAAACACTATTCTTTCAAGATATTTATCTATTCTTTGAAAGATAGACTAATAAATACATGGCGACATGTGATTAGGAATAGATTTATAAGATTATAAAGACTTTAGCTTCTTTAACTGATAAGAAACATCCAGGGGAACAAAAGATGGAAGTACCATAGAGTGGAAAATACTGATAAGACTATATAATTTCTGCTTTATAAACCACAAATACAGTAACTTCAAACTTGTTTATTGTCTCTCAGTCTCTGATACAATTAGCTGGGCTCTCTGCTCAGAGTCCCAGGAGGCTATAGTCAAGCATGCTGCTCATGCCTGGAGTTCAGTCTGAAGTTGAGGTCCTCTTCCACGCTCACACACTTGTTTACAATATGCATTGGACTGCAGATGGTGGCAGCTACTTCTTCAAGGCCATCAGTCAAGCCTCTGACCTCCTCTATCCCTAATCCAGATTTCTTTTTTAAAGGACTCAACCGATTAGATCAGATCTGCCCAAAATAATCTTCCTTTTGATAATTCAAAGACTAGAGACCTTCAATTACACCTACATTTTTTTTTTACCTTTGTCATATGAAGTAATAGTCACCAGAGTAATATTCCACCATAGTTACATATCCTCACCCCTTCATTCAAGGGAGGGGATGGAACAGAACTCTATGTATGAGAGAATAAACCTTGTGGTGTTAAAATGAGTATGGTCCCCACTGGTTCATAGATTTGAATAGTTAATCCCCAGCTGGTGGAACTACTTGGGAAGGATTAGGAGATGTGGTCTTGTGGGAGGAGCTATGTCACTGGCAGAGTAAGCACTGAAGTTTCTAAAGCCCACGTCTTTCCCAATGTGCCTTTTTATGTCTACTGTTTAAATATCAGGATGTGAGTTCCCAGTTGTCCCTGCCACAATGCTTTTGCTACATCATCGTGGACTACACACCCCAAATTAGTGCTTCCCAACCTGTGGTAGCAATCCCTGTAGGGATTGCATATCAAATACCCTGCATATCAAGTATTTACAGTATAATTAATAACAGTAGCAAAATTTCAGTCATGAAGTAGCAACAAAATAATTTTATGGTTGGAGGTCACCATGACGTGAAGAAATGTACTAAAGGCTGTATTAGGAAGGTTGAGAACCACTGGTCTAAACCATAAGCTGAATTAGATGCTGGGTTTTTTATAAGTTGTCTTGATCATTCTGTTTTATCACAGCAAAAGGAAAGCAAGACACCTTTACAAGGGTACAGTGATTTCTGAGGCAAGAAAGGACACTGCCTCCACCTGGGTTACAGTTGCTGTTTTCCTTTCCCATCGAGAACTATGTCCTCCCAGTCATACAGTGTGTGTGCAGCTAGCCCAATTCAGAAGAGTTGCTTTGCTTAAGAATGATATGGCAGTGTATACATATTATTCCACAAGTCAGGAAGCAAAGACAAAACTAATGCTACAAGTTCAAGGCCAGCCTGATATGCCTTCCAAATTTCAGATGGATATTTAACAGAAAAGTGCTTCTTTACATGAGTTGGAACTAGAGGAATTAAGCTGTAGTTCTGATGAGATCTTTGTCTTAGTCATTTCATTTATAATCTGCATCTGCCTGTCTTCCTTCCCCTTCTCCCTCCTTCCTTTTCTCCTTCCTTCCCTGTCTTATGTCCTTGGCTTTTTCCTAGGGAAAGAACATTCTCTGCTTCTCTGTCTCTCCCCCTATCCCCATTGGGCTATTAATCCTCGCCACACGAAGGTATTCCCAAATGATGCCCGTCACCTTGGAGGAAGGAGGGATAAGTTTTCTCCCTATTATGGATACAGCTTGGCTGTGAATCTAATAAACACAAATAAATGTTGAGAGAAGCCATGCACACATTTCTACTTAAGACTCCAAAGATCAGTATGAATATACAGACTGGGGTGAGGGCCAAGGCTCCAGACTCAGCTAACCCTTGACCACCCTTCTTCCCCTAAGCCACATAGGCATTCTTTCTTTCCAGTGCAAGTTCTTTTTGCTTTCCATATTTTTACTCCTCTCACCTCAAGGATTTTTCATCCTCAGTTCTCAGAGTAGAACGAGCCTATAATATATATGTTAGGCTAAACTTTGTAGTGTATGTCTATAATGAATAGTCTCTAGTTTATGTCTAAAGCTGAGGCAGGAAAACTACTATGAGTTCGAAGCCAGTAAGGGCTTCATAGTCAGACTTTTTTATTGTTTTTGATTTTTAAGGATTTATTTATTTAATGTATGAGTGCTCTATCTGCATGTACATCCCATGCCAGAAGAGGGCGACAGATAGATGGTCATGAGCCACCATGTGGTTGCTGGGAATTGAACTCACGACCTCTGGAAGAGCAGTCAGTGCTCTTAACTGCTGAGCCATCTCTCCAACCCCAGTAAGACCTTTTTAAAAAAACAAAGAAACAAACAAACAAAAACCAGGTAGTGCCTGTCAGTTGAAGTCATAGCACTCATGTTAGGGCTGTGATCAGAACAATAAGATACAGAGCCAAAATTGGAGGTTATAGTATTTAACAAAAAGCTATTTATTTAGTGGCACTTGTCATTTCTCATAATAATTTGTATAGGACTAAAGCATATTTTAGATAGAATGAAACCTGAATTGTTTGCATTGTCTGCTTATGCTTCTCTGTTCTGGAATTCTTTGTAAATATAAACCATAAGTTCTTCTTGACTGGACTTTATTGCTGACTTGTTACAGACATAAGAAGGTTATGATATAGGATATGCCCTGTTGCAGATAGAAAACCATTGCCAAGATATGTAACTCTTAATCACAAACCCTCAGAGAACTCGTGTGAGGGTTCAGAAATTCATCTTCAGCAACTAAGTATATTCAGATGGATGCAGCTTAAAACAAATGAGATATATGTGTGGTATACATGCAATGCTGAGACATATGGGTGGTGTACACGTAATGCTGAGATATATGTGTGGTATACATGCAATGCTGAGATATATGTGCGGTATACATGCAATGCTGAGATGTATGGGTGGTATACATGCAATGCTGAGATATATGTGTGGTATACATGCAATGCTGAGATATATGTGTGGTATACATGCAATGCTGAGATGTATGGGTGGTATACATGCAATGCTGAGATATATGTGTGGTATACATGCAATGCTGAGATATAGGGGTGGTATACATGCATTGCTGAGATATATGTATGGTATACACATAATGCTGAGATATATAGGTGGTATATGTGCAATGCTGAGATATAGGGGTGGTATACATGCAATGCTGAGATATACGGGTAATATACACATAATGCAAAGTAAAGCATGTAGGGGTGGTGCAGGGAAATGGTTCAGTGGTTAAGAGCACCAGCTGCTCTTGAAGATGACTGAAACTCATTTCCCAGTAGCCACAGGTGAGGGAGTTCACAACTGCTTGTAGCTCCAGCCCTAGAGGCTTGAAGGAGCTCAACATGCACATGCATAAAGAAAATTTAAAAAATAAATCTAAAAAATAAAAGTATAACAGAAAAACATTTTTCTGGGTTTCTTATTATTGAATATTGATTGAAGAGTTAAAAGCTTTAACTTATTTAGAGATCTATTTTATGTGCTATATTTGAACATATATATACATATGGTGTGATACCTTTGAAATTCATGTCCAAAGTTTGTCCCTAATGTAACAAGTGAGTGAGGACTTGGAGAGGTAATGGGGTGGTCAAGATGGTTCCTCCCTTTCTGGAAGGACTAAGTTAATACTTGAGGTGTTAAGTGCTTGGTTTCATGGGATTGGGTGGCTTTAAGAGCTGATGTTGTAAGAGCACGTCTGTCTGCCTCTTCTGCAGCCTGCTGTCTTTCTGATTTTGTCATGTATGAGAGAGCCTTGTCAAATGAGGCCCCTTGTCCTCTATGAGCCAACCTCACTCTGTAACGGAAGTCAGACTGACAGAAATCCTTCTCCAGTATAGACTAGCTGAGAGGAACATCTGGGACATGACTCATGGCGGTGGGGCCCTTTCAACATTGCACGGAGCTGCTCAGTCCCCAGCACTGCCTGGGCGCGCACAGGAAAAACAGTAAATAAGCAACACTTCACTATTTCAAAATTGTTAGGATCCCAACACAAAGAGGCAATGACTATGAGCAGCAACGGACATGCTAGTTAACCTGAGTCGAGCCCGATAGATTGGACAAGCATTGCCTCTCACGCTGTAATTCAAAATACAAGCACCAAAGTGTGCTATTAAAGTAGGCGATAAGGAGGTAGCTCAGTTAGAGTGCTTGCCTAGCAGGCACAAAGCCCTGGGTTCTAGTCCCTGCAGGGCATAAATTTGGGTTGGCGGTAATCCCAATTTGGCTGATGATCCCAGCCCTAGGAAGGTGAAAACAGGAAAATTATAAGTTCTTTGCTACATATTGAGTTCAAGTCCAGCCTGAGCTGCGTAAGATTCTGTCTTTTAAAATTAAAAAAAAAAAGCAGTATGTTCAAATAATTTAGAACTGTGACATTTTTTGTAGTCTCAGCTGCCCTTACCTTAGCTGTGTTACCAGTTTATTCTTGCCACTACTTCATAAATAGTTTTCTGTGCGCATCCTAGGTAGCCATACACCTGCGAGTTAACTAATCAGCCACATGACTGAATCCTATCTCCAGCACCTGACCTTTTCTAGACCTAGTGCTCAGTTAATAGCCCTTAGCTATGTAAGAGATTCACCGGGAGACTGGAAGTCCAGCAAGAGTGTCTTGCAATCGATGGGATTATTTTTTCTTTAAACAGACTCCCTAGGGACACAAGTCTCAGTGGGACAGGGGATTCTCTCCCTAGTCGAGCAAGCTCTCCGTCTGCTTTGGAATCCGAAGCAAGGGTAGGCCTTCTGCAAACCGCTGCCTCCCGAGCTGGGCCGAGTCTACTAGTTCAAGGTCAAGTGGCTGCCCGGCCTGTTTTCGTCTGGGCTCGCGCTCTCGCTCCTGGCGCTGGAGGGACACCGGGGGTCCACAGCCGCGGGCCGTTCCGACGCGCGTCTGGAAGGTTCGCAGGCGGGCCGGGCCGGGCCACGCCTCCCGGGCCGCCGTTGGCTGAGGCCGAAGCCGCGCTCCACCCCGTAGGCGCCTCTCCCCCGCGTCGCCCGTCCGCCGCGCTCCCGCGAGCGAGCTGGCCTCCGCTGCAGCTGCGCCGGGCTCGCGCCATGCAGCGCCTGGCCATGGACCTGCGGGTACTGTCCCGGGAGCTGGCGCTCTACCTGGAGCACCAGGTTCGCGTCGGCTTCTTCGGCTCGGGCGTGGGCTTGTCGCTGATCCTGGGCTTCAGCGTCGCCTATGCCTGCTACTACCTGAGCAGCATTGCCAAGGTGAGCCGGGGGCGGGGGCAGTGGAGCGTGGCGGGCCCCAGGGACCCGCGGGTGCGCGGGCGACACTGGCCTCCCGCTGAGGTCCAGGGTCCTGCCCCTAGGTCCTCCCGGCCTCGGTCCGGCCTGCACAGCTGCGGTACTTCGGGAAGGGCACCCGGACTCAGTTCGCCTTTCTCCTGGGATGCGACTGAGCGCAGCTTGGGACTGTTGTAATTGTGAATTCTGTGCGTCAGTCTCCGGGGAGATGGAATCGGAGGGCTCGCGCGCGGCCTTCGGGTGGGGACACTGCTAAGTCCACCGGTTGCTGGTTTACGACCGCCGTAAACTTTGTTCTGGACCCCTTACCGATGCCGCTTCTCCCGGCAGAAACCCCAGTTAGTGATTGGAGGAGAGAGTTTCAGCCGCTTCCTACAGGACCACTGTCCGGTGGTGACAGAAACCTATTACCCGACGGTCTGGTGCTGGGAGAGCCGAGGACAGACACTGCTGAGACCCTTCATCACTGCCAAGCCCCCGGTGCAGTACAGGAAGTAAGTGAATGTCCATCTTGAGACATGTCTTCCAAATCACAGCTTTTAATTCCTGCTTCCCGTTCTTAGTTAATACACCTGTAGTGAACAAAGGAAACAATGCTAAAGAGACAAGATAATGAGAGGTATGCCGGGTCTACCCACCTACCTCCAGCTGCAGGAAAATACTCAGGTATTTCTCCTCCCCACCTTTTGCTTTGTTTTCTTTCTTTTTCATCTTAATGTGAACAGGTAGAATGAACATCCTGGCTTGTTTCTGGGATTTGAAGAAGGGCTTTGTGGGGCTGAGGGGAGCTGTGTTACTGTTTCCCAATTTGTCCTTGAGAACCTAGACACCTCGTTGAAATGCACTAATGTATGTATTCATATGCTGATCCTGGAATAGGGGTTAGACAGCTATCAGTAGCTTTAGGTTTTGTGTGTCTCTCCACAAAAGAACTCATAGTAATAAGCACCTGGGTTTTTGAAGATAATGTCTTTGAGGTGTTGCAGACATGGATGGGGACGTACCTAGCCAGGAGATTTAAATGGTGTCTGTTACTAATTTCCCTGAGTCATCTAGTCTTTCCAGAGTTCCTTTTTTCCCTGCCAGCTTGTAATATTGGGCCCACAGATGCAGAAGTTGTTCGAGAAGCAGATTTTGTAAGGTACTCAGTGAGGGGCTGCATCACTGAGTCAAGAGCTGTAAGCATAGAGTCAGTCAGCCCTGGACTTCCTTATAATTCCCTGTTATCTATATGACCTCAATCAAATAGGAGCTAAACCATAGACGTTTGAGAGTAATAAGGAAATGATGAACGTAGATATGTGAAGGGCCATGTGTGTGTATGTGGTACCACAGATAAATCGAAAGCTTTGCGCATACTAGCCAAGGCCTCTACCACACTCCCACACAAATATTTGAAGTTCTTTGAAGCTTATTCTTTTTAAAATTAATTAAAATATTTTATTGATTCTTTGATAATTTTGTTCATGTATATAATGCGTTTTACCACATTTTCTCTTACACACACACACACACACACACACCCTCACACACTCCAATTACCCTGTATCCTCTTTTGAAGTTCATTTTTTACCTATTACCTTTTATTAGGGCTGCTAGAAATAATGGCATTAATTTTCACAATATTTTTGTAATGACAGGTGACTTGTATAGATATGTATGTATTTGTAAATGTAGGTAAATTATTTTGAGATAACCAGATAATGTCGTATTTATAGAATGAAAACACCAAGATGCAGCTGAAAGAACTTGCTCAGTAATGCCTTTGGAACTGTCACTTGCAGCGAACTCATTAAGACAGAGGACGGAGGACAGATCTCTCTGGACTGGTTTGATAACAATAGCAGTGCGCGCTATGTGGACGCCAGCACCAGACCGACTATCCTGCTCTTGCCTGGCCTCACTGGAACAAGCAAAGAGTCCTACATCCTTCATATGATCCATCTCAGCGAAGAGTTAGGATACAGGTACCTGTGAAAGATCGTTTCCTGTTTTTCACTTAATTCTTACAGATATGTTAATATTTCAGGCTGAGTGATCATGATGGGGCATACCTGTAATCCCAGCAAAGAGAGACTGAGGCAGGTAAATTTCTGTGAGTTCAAGGCTAGCTTAGTCTTTGTAGGAAGCTCTAGGCTTTCAGGGTACATAGGAACCCTGTTGAAACCCTCATCCCACCACCACCATAGTGGTACATGCCTTTAAACCCCACCACTTGGGAGGCAGATGGGTCTCTGTGAGTTCAAGGCCAGCTTTGTCTACAGAGTGAGTTCCAGGATAGGCAGGGCTACACAGAGAAAACCTATCACAAAAAAAAAAAAACAAAGCAAAGGTTTTTCTCCCCCTGAGGTGTACACTTCCTCTCTCTCTGTGTCTCTCTCAAACACACACACCCCTTCATGAATAAATAATGAAACCTACTTATTGCTTACCTCTGATTCTTCCATCTCCCTTTCCTAAGCGATCACCTCACAGGAAATGATTCTTAGCATACTAACCACATGAACCTAGGGTAAATGAGAGAGTGAAATTAGAGCTACCGCCCCTCAACATATCGCTGCACCCGCAATGGAGATAGTGCTATGCAGAACAGCAGCACCAAGCTCCTGAGATACCACACTTTGAACTTGGGCCTTAGATTTGCTGATCTTATCTATCTTAGGTCCAAGTGTGAGAAATGTTCAGCTTCAGCTTGTAGGTCATCCCTATTTTTCCACAGGCAATCAGTTCCTTTTTTATCCACCTGAGTTTGCAGGTGCTTGTGGCTGGTGGCCAAATGATACCACAGCATTTTTGAGCGACCAGTTTTTAACTTCGCCACCAGGAACAATTTTTCCATGTGACTTAGCAGCTTTACATTTCGGATTTAGCTCCAGAGTCTTAAAGCAAGGTTGGTATGAAAGTGTGTGTGTGTGTGTGTGTGTGTGTGTGTGTGTGTGTGTGTGTGAGTGTTGGTCTTCTTTAGCTGATGGTAATATTGCAATGGTACAGTTTGTGACTTGTGTGTAGAGTCAACTCTTACTAAACTGAAAACACTAGTTTGTATGTAAAACTGAGGTTGAATTGATGTGAATAAAAACATTTTGATGTATAGAGGGAAATAACATAATAGAAAATTGTTTTAACAAGTTAACTCTGATGTTACACAGGCAAAGCCCTTCTGTCCATAAAAGAGCATTCTCTGAGAAGCTCAGATACAATATTCTGGAACATGGCTGCTAGGAAGTATCAAGAATCTATGATTATTTCATTTGTAAACAACATCCATTTTAAAAGCTTGTTTCTAATTTATATCTCAATCCTGGTCATGCTTTTAAAAAGCTGGGGGCCTCGCTCCAATTTTGAGACAGGCTCTCATATAGCTCAGGCTAACCTCAAAGTTACAATGTAACCAAAATGTAAGGCAGACACAAATAATCAGAAACCTTATATTTTTCTCTGGGGCCTTGTGAGAAAGAGGAGGCTGGGCCAGTTCCTTGTCAGCAGGATGACAAAATAGTCCAGGATGACCTTGAACTTCTGGTCCTTCTGCTCCAGCCTCAGGATGTGACTGCATATTCATTTGTCCCTCTCTGAGTTCTGGAGGTTATGCAGACCTAACCCAGGGTATCTTGCGCAGTAGGTGAGCACCAGTCTGAAAGTGAGGAGTTCTGGATTGAACCAGACTGGCCTTTGCCTGAAAAGGAGGAAGGAACAGGCTACTATCAGTAAGCTCATCAGTGACCTTGGGGCCTAGAACCATCACTTTTTAGTTGCCCAGAGTCTTCTATCTGGCTGAGGAAATGGCTCAGTCAGTTCAGTTCCTACAGAGTAAATATGAAAACCTGAGTTCAGATAGATACTCAGAATCCACTTGAAACAGTGAAACAGCTTATAGCTGCCTGTAAGTTTAATTTTAGACTTGAAACATGCTATACACACCTACATGCTAACAAACACTCTTACACATGAAATAGAAATATTTTTTTAAAGGCTGGACACACTAGTGTGTTTCTGTAACCACAGCACCAGGGAGATGAAAATCAAGCCCCTGAACCTCATTAGGCCGGCCAGTCTACTCAGGTTGATCAGCTTCAGGTTCACGTGGAGACCCGTGAAAAACTAACAGCAGAAAGTGATCGAGGAAAGGCAGCCTGAATTAACCTCTTTCTCCCATACTCATATATACTCATAGTATGTGCAAAACACACACACACACACACACACAAAGTTTCTGGGTTCTACAAATAAAGCCTTGAAAGGAAAAAAATGTCAAGTTGGAGAGGCTGTATCAGTTTGCTTTGCCATTTAACACTGTTCCAGCTCTTCCCGGTTTAAAACAGCTGCTTGTTTGTTTACCAAACAAGCCCAGAAGCTGCCATGGCCTCTGAAGTCCAGCTGAGAACTCCCACACTCCTTCTGCACCTCCACCAGTAGCAAATCAGGTAGTCCTCTCTCGGTCAGTGAGCAGGGATCGGCAGTTACAGGGGTTTCCAGGCTTACCACAGAGCGCAGGGAGTGTAAATCCGAAAGCTTGAAAGGCTGTTCTGTGTCCTAAGGAGGCAGCAAGGAACTCCGCTATTGGGGGTAGGTACTGGGCAGCTGACAAGACTTGTGGCAAGCTTTGTCATACGGAGGGCTAGATGGGCTTTAGAGTTAAACCTGGACTCACATGTCAGGGCCGCTGCTTACAGTGTCTCAAGTAGTTAACCTATTGTCCCATCATAGCTCCCTCTCCTTTGGAGGACTCAGTTGGGGTGTACACAGTACTTGTTTGTACAAAGTGTGTGTGTAGAAAAGTTTGTCTTTCTGTCATCTTCTGGCCTTTCTTCAGAGTAGTAAAGTTTATAATTTAGAAGTTCAAGCCAGTGCGGGCGTCAGTATAATGTCTCCTAATACAGTTTTATAGACAGAGATAAACATCCGTGGGATTCGAGGATCTAGCTCTGCTCATTACCTTATGTAAAATAGGGTCCTTGGGAGGGGCATGAGTTTGCCAGGTCAGCAGGGAGCTGCAGATGCTGTCTGGTAAGATACTGAGACATTAGAATCTAACTCCCAGTCTGTGGGTGACTGAAACTAAAGGGTTTATAGTCGGTGTAAACAACTTTTTCCACTCACTCAAAATCAATGATTGATGGGAAGGAAACTAGGCCAAAGTGTATATAGATAATTATGAACCAAGGCATTCCTAACTGGGTCAAAGGTAAAGAGACTTAGAAGGAGAATATTCGACCTGCCTACTGTTTCCTTCTTCATAGCACCACGGTTGCAGGATGTCTGAAGGAGAATGTTGTTGACCAGATACATTCTTTGCAGTTTTATCAGTTTGTTGAGACATCCCTTTCCTAGGGAGCATGTGAAATAAGAAAGGTCGAGGCCACAAGAACAGCTGATGGAAATCGGAGGGCTAGGAAATAATTCCCTCTAATAACAAAAAGTCTTTTTTCTTTGAGACAGGGTCTCACTTTTAGCCTAAGCTAGCCTAGAACTCAGTATGTAGTCCAGGCTGGTATGGGCTTTGAATTCTCCTGCCTCTGCCTCCCAAGTGCTGCAGATGGCAGGCGTTGTCACTTCCAAGGGACAGATATATTATCATGTTGGAGATGCTGCTTTTAAAAGATGTATTTATTCTTATTCATATGCATTGGTGTTTTGCCTGCACATATGTCTGTCTGCAGGCTCTAGATCCCCTACAACTGAAGTTACAGACAGTTGTGAGCTGCTACGTGGGTCCTGGAAATTGACCCTGGGTTCTCTGGAAGAACAGCTAGAGCCCTTAACTGCCGAGCCACGTCTCCAGTCCCTATGCTGGCTTCTTTAAAGAACTTAATTTAGAGACTGAAGAAATGGTCATGCAGTCATGTGGACTTGTGTTTGAGACGACAGGACCCATGTTTAAAGACAAAACAAGAACAAAAGCAGACACCATACAGCACAGGTGTCTGCAACCTCAGGAGATCATAGGCCAGCCAGCTTGGCATATGAGGGAGACAGTGATCTAAGGACTGACACCAGAGGCTGTCCTTTGGCCTCCACGTGCACACTGTAGCAATACACACACACACACACACACGCACACACACACAGAATCTCTCTTTTTGGTACCCATAGTCTACTCAGGAGACTGAGGCAGGAGGATCACTTGAACCCTGGAATTTGGGTTCCAGCCTGAGCAACATAGTGAAACACTTATCAAGAAAATGAAATTAAAAAATAAATAAAAGAAACCTACATGCAGTAGTAACTTATGTACCAGCCTAGGCAGTATTATGTGCCAGAATAATACATGTTTTTTAAAACACTCTTCATTCTCTGAATTGATTCCCTGGGGCAAAACAGAAACAAGGGGAAGAAAGTGAATCTGACTATATCTAGACCAGATGTTACCTTGGCCTTTAAAAAAATGTATCATTATGTTCTGCCCCCAGCTAATATTAAAGAGTGACCCATCCAGAATTATGTAATAACAAGCTCATTGGAATCCAGGTCAGTCATTAAGTATTTGGTGCTGTGCAGTATCAGAGCTTATATTCCCCAGGAGCCTGAATTCTAGTTGAAGTAATGGTGTATGCAGAAGTGTGCATTCTGTGCAGAGACAGGGAAGTGTGCATTCTGTGCAGAGACAGAGAAGTGTGCATTCTGTGCAGAGACAGGGAAGTGTGCATTCTGTGCAGAGACAGAGAAGTGTGCATTCTGTGCAGAGACAGAAGTGTGCATTCTGTGCAGAGACAGGGAAGTGTGCATTCTGTGCAGAGACAGGGAAGTGTGCATTCTGTGCAGAGACAGAGAAGTGTGCATTCTGTGCAGAGACAGAAGTGTGCATTCTGTGCAGAGACAGAGAAGTGTGCATTCTGTGCAGAGACAGAAGTGTGCATTCTGTGCAGAGACAGAGAAGTGTGCATTCTGTGCAGAGACAGAAGTGTGCATTCTGTGCAGAGACAGAGAAGTGTGCATTCTGTGCAGAGACAGGGAAGTGTGCATTCTGTGCAGAGACAGGGAAGTGTGCATTCTGTGCAGAGACAGGGAAGTGTGCATTCTGTGCAGAGACAGGGAAGTGTGCATTCTGTGCAGAGACAGGGAAGTGTGCATTCTGTGCAGAGACAGGGAAGTGTGCATTCTGTGCAGAGACAGGGAAGTGTGCATTCTACGCAGCCAGAATTGGCTGCAGGGGACGGAAAATGCAGACTAACAATGGCTCCAATAAGATCTAAGTTGGACCGAGTGTTTGAACACTTGCTTAGTGTGCATGAGGTCCTGGGATGGATCCTCAGCACTAAAGTGGGTGGGGTAAAGTGAAGACACAGATGTCTTTCCCATGGAATTCTAGGAGGTGCACACAGCTTGTCTGGTATACATCAGTGCCAGAACCCAGGTACTCTGACTCTGTATTCATGTAGAAAGAAGCCAGAGGACAACCCTGGGTGGTGTTCCTCAGATACCATCCCTGGTTTTTAGCTTTACGAGGCAGGGTCTCTCACTGGCTGACCAGTGATGCCCAAGAAGGGGCCAGTCTCTACCTCTTTATTCTGAGATTACAAATGTGCACCACCACGCCCCAAGTCCTACTCTTTAAAATGTATTTATTTTATATGTATGTGTTTTTGGCTTCATGTGTCTGTGTGCCACACACATGTCTGCTAGCTGTGGAGGCCAGAGAAGGTGTCAGATCCCCAGGGATTAGAGTTACAGACAGTCATAAGCTGTGATATGAATGCTGGGAATTGAACCCAGAGCCTTGGGAAGAGCAGCCAGGGCTCTTCTCCGTGTCCAACCCCACCAGCAGTTCATAGAATAGGTTCTGGGGCTCAGACTCAGGTTTTTATTGTACAGACCGAACCATTTCAAAGCCCAGGGGTTTTTTTTTGTTGTTTTGAGTTTTGGTTTTGTTGTTGTTTTATATTGTTTTTTGCCCAAGGAGCTATTGAACACTAACTCTGGCATGTATGTAAAGTGCATATGTGTAGACAGAAAGGTGTTCACCCTTGTGTGCACATGTGGCAGCTGGGAGTTGACGTAGGGTGTTCTCTGTCATTCTCCCTTTCTCTTTTCCTTTCCTTTTCTCTCTTCTCCTCTGGGGGTAGGGCAGGGTCTCTCACTGAACCTGGAGCATACCATTTTAGGTAGACAGGCGTGCTCTTGGCCACACCTGTCTCTTTCTGTGTCTCACTGCCCCCACAATGCACACACACAAACGTGCAGGCTCCCACACACGCATGCACACTCTGGGGTTACGTGCCTGGCTTTTACATGAGTTCTGGGACTCTGAACTCAAGTCTTCATGCTTGCACAGTAAAAACTTTACCCTCTGGGCCATTGCCCCAGCCCTCAGTCCAACTCTAGCTACATATAAATCTAGTTATTGATAAATCCCAGTACCAAGAAGGAATAGAGGATTGGGGGACCCCCTCTCTCTTCTCCTTTAAAGATGCACACCTAAGGGGCTGAGAGCTCAGCTAAGTGTGTCTAGCACGTGTGAGGCCCCGGACTTGATTCCCAGGAACCTAGCCAAAATGGATTGTTTTCATCTCCTCAGGAGACCAGCACAGAAGCAGCATGCACTTGGTAAGTCTGACAGGGAAAGGAGAGAGACTGGGAAGCTGAGTTTGAAGAAAGGGGAAAGGGTCTTTTTTCCTTTTTAAAATTTTGTTGAGAAAATTTCAACAGTAAGATGTGTATTGAAGCATGTCTCACTTCTTTTTCGGACTTAGAGAAAGCACTATTTTTGTTCTGTGCTCTGAAAGACAGTGCCCTTTAGATTCACGGCAGAAGCTACTCACTGGCAGCAAGGGGGAGAGATTCATTGGCGAGGTAGTTTAAGGTTAAAATTTGACTGCTTTCAAGCATGTCTTTACTTTCTGCTTGTTGTATTTAGGGGTGTAGTAACGGTGGCGTGTGGATCTCAATAATCAGTAGCATTTTCAGCACTGTTAGCGGTACCTTGGGGTAAAGTGAAGACCTTCTCAGGTGAGGGAGGATGAGGGAGGATGAGGGAGGATGAGGGAGGATGAGGGAGGATGGGGAGGATGATGAGGGAGGATGAGGAAGGAGGATGAGGAAGGATGGGGAGGATGAGGGAGGATAAGGAAGGATGAGGGAGGATGAGGAAGGATGGGGAGGATGAGGGAGAATGGGGAGGAGGATGAGGGAGGAGGATGAGGGAGGATGGGGAGGAGGATGAGGGAGAATGGGGAGGAGGATGAGGGAGGAGGATGAGGGAGGATGGGGAGGAGGATGAGGGAGGATGGGGAGGAAGATGAGGGAGGATGGGGAGGATAAGGGAGGAGGATGAGGGAGGATGAGGAAGGATGGGGAGGATGAGGGAGAATGGGGAGGAGGATGAGGGAGGAGGATGAGGGAGGATGGGGAGGAGGATGAGGGAGGATGGGGAGGAGGATGAGGGAGGAAAATGAGGGAGGATGGGGAGGATAAGGGAGGAGGATGAGGGAGGATGAGGAAGGATGGGGAGGATGATGAGGGAGGATGAGGAAGGATGGGGAGGATGAGGAAGGATGGCGAGGATGAGGGAGAATGAGGGAGGAGGATGAGGGAGGATGAGGGTACCGCACTGAGGAAACAGCTGTTGCAACAACAGACTGAGTTCTGACTATCTCTCCCAGTCTAACTCAGAGATTATTTTAAGTCAGCTTTCTATCTTAGTAATTCACTTTTTGTAAAAATAACAAATTTTAACTGTGAGAAGTGACGTAATTACCACTCATTGTTCTTGAGACTAGCTAGGTTAAGCATATTAGAAAACACTGATGAAAGGTTTAGATTATGTAATGAGTCTGCAGAAGAACTATGGTCCATGCTGACACTATGCCATTGTTCCATAGTCTACTGTAAGATACACCTCAGAGACAAAGCTGTTTCTTAGTAGCCAAGTGCTTGCCTGGCATGCCCAAGGCTTTGCTTTCATCCTCAACACACATAAACACAGAGAAGTGAAAACAGTGACCTCTGACCTTTCAGAGTCAGAGCTCTTTTTGTTAGAGTTGGCATGCCCAGAAGGTGTACTCTGTTCAGAACTTCATCCTCCTCAGAAAAGGAGACATGAATGTTGCTAACTGCTAAGGACGAACAGCAAGGTGGGTCAGGGGATCTTTAAGTCAGGTTGAGTTCAGATCCCAGGGTTACACACTCCATGTACTTCCAGAAACATTCTGGTCTCCCTGCTCTTGCAGTTTCCTGCAGAAACTCCTTCCACCT
This sequence comes from Micromys minutus, assembly GCF_963924665.1. Taxonomy (NCBI): domain Eukaryota; kingdom Metazoa; phylum Chordata; class Mammalia; order Rodentia; family Muridae; genus Micromys; species Micromys minutus. Next base: position 139,416 of record NC_137977.1, on the reverse strand, counting down.
CCTAGACTTATGAGGCTCCCGTGTGGTCCGTATAAGAACAGTAGGGGGCTGGTCCCTCACCAAGAACAAAAATTTCAAAAGTATTGTTCTTGGAATTCACAGGCATGAATGAGGGCCATTATCTGGCATACGGAGAGCAAGGTCATATGGAAGCAGGATGCCCTGGGTAGCCTATTCCCCAAAGAAACCATTCTAAGAAAGCCCAGGGTAGCATGCCAGTCCAAATGCAGGGCAGGCCTTGTTGAACAGACGGGCTGCTGCTGTCTCTGCTCATGCTGTGTCTTGTGACACTCCTGTTACCTGTGAGCACTCAGCTAAGTTGGCAGAGCTGGCATATTTAGCTGACAGAATATATGTAGAGATAAAAAAAAAAAAAAAAAGAATTAGAGACCTGGACTGGATTGAAGTAAGATAAACTAGGAAGCAGCAGAAGCTGCTGAGTAAATCTCAAGTCAGGCAACCGGACAGAAAGGGGTTTCAGTAAAATGGATTTCAATAGAAAGACAACTAACTCTTGGAAGAGCAGTCCTTTTTCTTTTTTCTTTTTTTTTTTTTTAAGATTTATGTATTTATTTTATGTATGAGTACACTGTCTCTGTCTTCAGACACACCAGAAGAGGGCATCAGATCCCATTACAGATGGTCGTGAGCCACCATGTGGTTGCTGGGAATTGAACTCAGGACCTCTGGAAGATCAGTCAGTACTCTTAATTTCTGGGACATCTCTCCAGCTGGAAAGATCAGTCTTGATGCCAGCTATGTGTGAGGTTTTCCTTTTCTTCACTCACAGGAAATGTTGAACACTTTATGCTGCGCAGCCACTAGTTTTAGAAATATCATGACTAAAAATGTAACCATATTCAAAAAATAGTAACTGGCTGTTGTGGTTTTTAAACCCCCACTACCACTAAGGTTTAACTCTCATCACAGATAACAGAATTGCTGCTTTGACCTGTGGTAATTAAATGTAGCCTTTGGGGGGAGGGGACAGAGAATTGGTGAGCTGAATCAAAGCTGTTTGGAATGTTACTAGTTCTTGAGCCTGAACAAGTTAATCTTTTGATACAGGGTGTTATGTAGCCCAAGCTGACCTTGAATTCTCTTGGTAGTAACCTTGGCCTTGGATTCCTGATGCCCCTTGTTTCCTCTTCATATTCTAGATTATAGGTATCCACAAGCACACAAAGGTCCTTTGACAACTTTTATACCCTTAGATGTCTAGGTGCTCACTCATAATAAGCAACTCTTTAAAATGCCATAAATATTGTCTACCAAGGTAATGTTAGGGGTGGCTTGGGAGTGAGTTCAGTTCTGAGCACCCATGTCAGGCAGCTCACTCTGTAGGTGGTAAAGGGTGTTGAAACAGGGCCAGCAGGTGTTTATCTAGGAATGAACCAAGAGTCACCATGATTTCAGGCATAAGGAGCAGCTTACTCTGCCTGGTTTTTATTTCACCTATAGTCAGGGAGCCCTTTCACTCGGCCTTTGTTTTAGCTCCTTCAACCACCTCTGCTCCTCTTTTTGTTTCTGCTTGGAAGCCTTGTGTTCGTCCTCCAGCTCCTTTGCCAGCTTCCTGAACCATCTCAGGAGCTTTTTCCTGTTGTCTGTTCTCTGAGCATAAGCCAGAAACTTGATTGACCATTTTTAATTTTATGTCATTAAGTATATGATTAACTGATATGACTACTCTTGGCTTCTTTTGTTTGCTGTTTATATGATACAACCTTTTTCATTGTTTAACTTTCAGAGTATTTTGATTTTTAAACTAAATAGCAGATATAGTAGGGTGTAATTCCAGTACTTGGAAGGGAGAAGCAGGAGTTCAGGACTATTTTCAGCTACACAGTGATTTCAATTTCAGCTTACAAAAGACTGTAAAAAAAAAAATGGAAAAACGAAGCTGGGCAGGGTGGCATACACCTTTAGTTGTGGCACTTTGGAGGTGAGTCTCTGTAAGTTCGAGGACAGCCTTGTCTACACAGTGGGTTCCCGGACATACAGAAAACCATATATAGAACTCCTGAAATGAAAAGCAAAACAAACAAAATACAAACTATATGGGTTTGTATGCATGTGTGTGTGTGTGTATGTGCATGTGTGTATGCATATGTGTATATGCATGTGTGTGTATATATGCATGTGTGTGTGTATATATACTGGACCTTTTTAATCTAGCCTGACAGTTTCTACTTTCTAATTGGGATTTTGAGTCCTTTTATATTTGATGTAATTGATCTGGTAGATTTAAGGTACACCATTTATAACTCAGTTTAGATTTAAAAAATTCCTATATTTTTTAATTTAAAAAATTTAAAATTATTTCCTCCCTTCTCTTTGAATCTATAAGCTTAGATATTTTTATATCAAATCTGAAAGTTTGGGGGGGGTAGGATTTTTACTTCTTTTTCTTCATTCTTCTTGTCTTTTCTTTCTGGAATCTCAATTACATATATAGCAGGTATTTTGATATTGGAGTATTTTGATTTTTTGTTTGTAGACAAGATCTCACTTCGTAGTTCTGGCTAGCATGAAAATTGCTATGTTGACAAGGGTAAACTAACCTTAAACTCACAAAGATATGCTGGCAGCCCCTGCTTCCTGAGTGCCAGGGCATGTGCCAACCCACCCACCTCTTTATATTGTTAAACAATGCAGATCCTATTTATTATGATGCTAGGGAAAGAAACTTTACCTTATGCATGCTAAGTACTCTGTGATTTAGCTATATCCCCAGCGTTCTGGAATTTCCATTTCTTAAAGATTCATTTATCTTTATTTTGTCTATATATTAGTGCTTTACCTGCATATATGTCTGACGGTGGCTTCAGATACCCCAGAACTTATAGTTACAGACAGTTGTGACCACCATGGGGGTGCTAAAGCCAGGTCCTCTGGAGGAGTCAGCAGTGCTGATTGCTGAGTTCTCTCCACCCTCGGGAATTTCTGTGTTTAGTGGGTGCTGTTCCTCAGCAGGATTTTCTGTTTTAATTCTTTATATCCATAGCCCCTGAGTAGTAACATTCTCTCTGATTCACCATCTACACATCAGGGGCAGTTGTGTCATTTCTTGGGTGTGGCCTTTGTTTTCCCATTTTTTTATGGTTCAATAATTTTCAGCTCTGCTATGGATAAACTATTTTTACAATCCTCGATTCTTAGGCTGGAGGGATGGCTCAGCTATTACAGGCTAGATTTACAACCAAAAATTCTACATTCTCAGTCAGGCAGTGGTGGTTCACATCTTTAAGCCCAGAACTTGCGAGGCAGAGACAGCCAGATTCCTGTGAGTTCAAGAACAGCCTGGTCTACAGAGTGAGTTCCAAGACATCCAGGACTACACAAGAAACCTTGTCTCAAAAAAAAAAAAAAAAAAAAAAAAAAAAATCTGGATTTTATTATATTTTCCTGGATAATGATAAGCAGTCATTAGAAGCTCTGTCTAGTTTACAGCCTTAAAGATGCTGCCTAGATGCTGCCTCACCAGGGGATCCATCCATATGCAGCCACCAAACCCATACACTATTGCTGATACCAAGTAGTGCTCACTGGCAGGAGCCTGACATGGATGTCTCCTCAGAGGCTCTGCCAGAGCCTTACTGATACAGATGAGGATGCTTGCAGCTAACCATCGGACTGAACATGGGGACCCCAATGAAGGAACTAGAGAAAGGACTGAAGGGGCTGAAAGTGTTTGCAACTCCATGGGAAGAACAACATTATCAACCAAACAAACCCTCCAGAGCTCCCAGGGACTAAAACACCAACCAATGAGCACACATGGAGAGACCCATGGCTCCAGCTGCAGCAGAGGAAGGCATTATCAATGGGAAGAGAGGCCTTTGGTCCAGTGAAGGCTCATTTTTGCCCAGTGTAGGGGAATGCCAAGGCACTGAGGTGGGAGTGGGTGGTTGGGAGAGGGAGCACCTTCATGGAAGCAAGGGGAGGGGGAATGGCAGTAAGGGGGAAAGGGAATAACATATGAAATGTAAATACAGAGAATATTCAATAAAAAATAATAAAAAGAATGACTGGGCCTGGGTGGCAAACACTGAAGTCATGGAGAGATTCAGGCCTAGTTTTCATTTAGAATTTAGAGCTCTCCCTGCAGTAGTTCTCCCAAACTATATTCTTCAAGCTTATGAGACCAAGTATTTCTATTGGGATTTTGTCTGTCATTGAAAAATACCAACTGTTCCCGTCTTCACCGGAGCGATGCAGGCGCAGCAGTAAGTCTCCACCGCTCTGCTTTGTGCCCCGGCTGGCTGCATGCACACACCAACCAGGAGCTAGCTCAGGCCCAGGAAGGGAAGTGCCAGTGGTCACCTACTGGAAGCCTCACATGGCTGAGTCTCCTGCTGCTACTGCATCCTTTACCTTCCCCGAGTCTAGGCGATTCTGCTGTTCCTCTCTGTGTCCTGCCCTGTGTCCAGCAGTTGGCCATTGGCATCTTTATTGATAGATCAAAAACAAGTTAGGGACAAGGACCTTCAGCATCTGGACACACAGATTCAAAGCATTAGCGGGAATCTTCCCAGTGCTTTTCTCTGTTAGCTTTCCATTCTCCCTGCCTAGGTGCTGTTCTCTACCTATATTGTGAAAGATTGCAGTCGCTACTCTGGAAGGGTTGATTTGATAAGGGTTACTCTGCCCTGACATTTCTGCAACTAGACCCCCCTTGTCACCATTTCTGACCCTGCATTCAGGTTCTGTACTGAGGGCTGGGTGATAGCTCAGCAGTTCCTTTACAGAGCTGTCTTAGTTACTGTTCAGTTGCTATGGGGAGACACAAATGACCTTTTACAAGGCAACTTATAAAAGAAAGCATTTAATTGGGGGCCTTAAAGTTTCAGATGGTTAGCTCAGGATACTCATGGAGAGCATGCAGCAGGGGGGGGGGAGCTCAGGATACTCATGGAGGGCATGCAGCAGGGGGGGGGCTCAGGATACTCATGGAGGGCATGCAGCAGGGGGGGTTAGCTCAGGATACTCATGGAGGGCATGCAGCAGGGGGGGTTAGCTCAGGATACTCATGGAGGGCATGCAGCGGGGGGGGGGGAGCTCAGGATACTCATAGAGAGCATGCAACGGGGGGCGGGGGGGGTTAGCTCAGGATACTCATGGAGAGCATGCAGCAGGGGGGGGCTCAGGATACTCATGGAGGGCATGCAGCAGGGGGGGAGCTCAGGATACTCATGGAGGGCATGCAGCAGGGGGGGGGTTAGCTCAGGATACTCATGGAGGGCATGCAGCAGGGGGGGTTAGCTCAGGATACTCATGGAGGGCATGCAACAGGGGGGGAGCTCAGGATACTCATGGAGGGCATGCAGCAGGGGGGGTTAGCTCAGGATACTCATGGAGGGCATGCAGCAGGGGGGGAGCTCAGGATACTCATGGAGGGCATGCAGCAGGGGGGGGTTAGCTCAGGATACTCATGGAGGGCATGCAGCAGGGGGGGTTAGCTCAGGATACTCATGGAGGGCATGCAACAGGGGGGGTTAGCTCAGGATACTCATGGAGAGCATGCAGCAGGGGGGGTTAGCTCAGGATACTCATGGAGGGCATACAGCAGGGGGGGTTAGCTCAGGATACTCATGGAGAGCAGGGGGGGTAGCTGAGAGCTCTTGTCTGATCATAGCATCTTCCCTGACTCTTCCAGACATTTCATATAGCCTTACCTTGTATCTTTGTTATGGTGTATCAGTATAAGACTTATCTGCTGTTTCCATGCATCTTAATTAACTGCCGTGCTGAACCCAGAGAGCTTTACTTTCTGGACTTTCTGCCGCTCGCTGGACATCAGATGTTCCTGTGGCAGGTCATAGCACTCCTGTCAGCTAAGAATATGGCCCACAGCTCTCCACTCTAACGGAAGGCCTTCCTCAAAGGGCCGGAGTGCTGTTTTGTTTCTCTCTTATCTCTTACAGGCTTTGACTTGCTTAGTTCGGTAGATTCTGTTTATGAGTGTTTTGAACGAATGGCTCATTCTGATATTAGTGGTCCTGTGAGTGTATAAACATGTGTCTGGGAGACAGTGACACTGTGGGGTGTGTTCAGGGAGGGAGGCTCACATGCCCAGTCTACAGTTTGGAGGACGGTCCCAGGTGGATAGATGGCTTCTGCATGCATCTGCAAATCATCTGTCCTTTCCCCCACTCTGGCTTTGTGGCCTTGTCACAGTCTCAGGCATAGGACATCTTGCCCTAGAACCATTAGAAGTCCTTACTGTTGGCTCTCTGAAGCAGTTCTTACCTGACTAGGAACTTCAGGCTGAAGGCCACGCGCATACCTTAGGTGCTTATGCAAGTGAATCTTTGTGACCAGTATGCATTTTATTTATATCTAGTCTGTCATGCCATTCTTTTTAGGGAAAATAAAGATAAAGCCAAAAATAGTGGAAGATGGGAGGTTAAAGCAGCAGGACTTGAGCCTGAGTTTAGGACCAGCCTGGGTAAGTAGGAGATCCTGAGTCTTAGAATAAAAGGACAACACAATAGAGAAAGTCTCTCTGTGCAGCCTTGGATACCTTGAATTTGCTGTGTAGACCAGGCTAGCCTCGAAATCAGAGATCCACCTGCCTCCTGAGTGCTGGCATTAAAGGCATGCACCACTATGCTTTGCTAAAATAAATATTAATTTAAAAAATTCCGGTTACCATGTTTTCAGAACTTTGAGAACTAAGAGTTGGTCTCTAGTATATGGGTAATGCTACAAATTCAATGTAGAGAAGACATTTGAACCAAAAGTGTGTACATTTGATGTAAAATTGTTTTAGAAATGCTTATCAGACACATACACACACGTTTTAAAGTACACACTTTTGGACAGGAAAATGTAACATGAGACTAATATGTAACTTTCTAGTCAACCCACATACAGGAGTTCTTAACTCTTTAGTTCTGGTGATAGAGATCAGCAATAAGAGTGATTTGCTTGCACACATGAGGCCCTGGGTGATGTCTAGTACAGCCAAAGGAAGGGTTTGTAATCATTGAGTTACTAGAGAGTAGCACCATTGTGCTACTGCTTGGTGTTAAAATATAACATTATTACAGGCATTTTTAGTACACACACACACACACACACACACACACACAAATACACCATTGTGCTTGTGTGGGGCTTAGAGGCCAATTTGCAAGATTCAGTTCTCTCTTTGAATCTTGTAGGTCATGGATGGGATGGAAGGCAAGTCAGGCTTGGCAGTAAGGGCAAGTTACCAGCTAAGCCCCTAAAACGGACCTTTTTTTGTATGTTTGTTTGGCAGATGTTTGAGGCCGGGTCTCCATTTCTCTCAGCCTAGTCTCAAATTTGATACTGGTACTCGGGTTAAAACCGACTGCACCTCCAACCCTCCTGCCTCTGCTTCTGCATGTGCTGGTGTAATAGGTGTGTGTCTCCATAACCAGGGCTAGCACCTTACCAACCGAGCTACACTCCTGGTCCAACACTGTTGCTATTTTAATGCTGCAGGGTACTGTCAGTAAGATGATCTCAATAGGACATCATTAGGAAGAACTGTGTAGAGAAATAACAGCGTTCTTTCCTCATTTTTAGGTGTGTGGTTTTTAATAACAGAGGAGTAGCAGGAGAGAATCTCTTGGTAAGTACATTGAAATGACAAGTCTCTGTTGGAAAAAATTTGAAAAAGAAACACCTGTTTTATAGTGAAAAGTATATTCTTTTTACTGAAATGACTTTTGCAATTAATATCAGTTCATAGTAGAAAAATCTCTCCAGTGCAGATTAGTATACTTTACAATTTCTTTGTTTATGTCAGTGCTCTTAACCACTGAGCCATTTCCCCACCCCTCTATCTCTATATGTTCTAACATTAACTTACCTAGATTTTCTCTGTGTCTTGAAATTTTAAGAAAGGCAGCCTAATACTCAGGCTGTCACATGATTATTGCTACTTTCACCTTTTTAAGAGAATTGGATAAAATAAAGAAGCAGAAGAGAGAGACTCTGCCCATGACAAAACAAATAAATTAATTGATAAATAAATACACTTAAGTAAGTATGTAAGTTTGGTTAGAAAAACCCATGTAGAGTTGCGAGTGAAGAAGGCATAGTTTCTGAAGTGGCCAGCACCATAAGGAAGCCAGTCAGTCACTTTGCACTGAGACTCATAAATACCGCTGTGGCATGTTAGAAATTGGCCGAGCTCAAGGATACGAAAAAGTAAAGTCTGAAATATTTTCTCTTTAACAAGTGAATACTTCTAGAGTTCTGGTTCTACTGCGACCGAGGAGGTTGTTTCTCTGGAACCTGTTTTAAATGCTTAGCCATTTATGGGCTAACGCATCTGTGGTCTGTGGATTTTAATTATCATTTGAGATGGTGGCACAGATGGAGGTGTTGATGTGATGCTCATTTCAGGCACACAAGATCCTGAAGGAAGTTTCTATGTGGATTCCAAAGCAGCATTTTTTGTATGTCGAGGAGCAGACAATTTGTGAGCGGGTGGGGGTTTCTGCAGAAAGTCCTTGAGAGAGTGACACATGAAGCTGTGAGGTAAAAGCCTAAATGTGTGATGAGATTCTGAAATTTGTAAATCTGAGCAATATGGAAAGCTGCAGGTAGAAAATAAAGCCAGATCAAGACTGAGCTTGTGTGGGCCGCAAATGCCAAGGCCAAAGAGTAAGGGCTGTCCAGTTTTGATTGAGCTCATCATAACATTCTCACACACTTGGTGCCAGGCAGGAAGCACATAGGAGCCAGTGTTTTCCCTGCTGTTTCATTCTTACTATGGCCCAGTCCTGCCTTGCTGTTTCTGTTCCTTTTAAAATGATGATGTTTACAGTCTACCATTGTATCATTGTATACAACTTGCTTCATTATTTATAGGGACTCTAAGCAAAGAGTTTGTCTTAGACTTTTAACAATGCTGAAACTGTGAAGAGAATGGGAGCCCAGAGAAATGAACTGAGTGCATTTTGAATTGAGACAGACATGAGCTTTGCAGGGCCATAGTTGGAATGTCTTAAATGGAGGTGCATTTGATTGCAAGGCTGACGAGGTGTGAGCTTGTTCTAGTTCATCATGGTTGTCAGCTTGACTGGCTTGAGAAATACCTGTAAAGGCTGAATGTGGTGCACATTATAAATCTAGGATGCAGGAGATTGAGCAGGAGGATTGCTGAGAGCTTGAAGCCATCCTGGGATGCATAATAAGATCCTGCCTCAAAAACCTTTAAGGCCTTAGAGCTGGAGAGACAACTGAGTGGGTAGGAGTGCTTGCTGCCCATGCTCACAGCCTACTGCACACATGAAAGGCAGACCATGACCATGCGTACTGTAAGCCCAGACAGGAGGGTCACTGTTAACCTAGTTCAGTGTTTGATGAGAATTCCTATCTCAGAGGGATAAGGCATTAGAGCAGGATAACTCAGTATCCCCTGGCTTCCTCATCCACACAGGTGCACACGCTTTAACACACTGCACACACATGCTCCCGGATCCCAAGATGAGGAAATGAATGGTGTTGAGGAATGACATGCTGTAAGCAGAGTCTCTTGGGTCCCGTGGTGAGAGAGACAGGGTCCTTGCAAACAAGCTGTAATGTAGAAGGCAGTAAAGTACTTCTCAGAAGCTCAGGCCTCAAGTGCACAAAAAAAAAAAACTGATGCAGTTGAATGCCAAGTGTAACGGTAGCAAGATCTACTAAGCTACAAAACACAGGGAATGGATAACCAATTTCCTAGAAGAGGTGGAAAATTTCATAAAGATAACCAAATGCTGAGTTGCACATTTAGGGATGTGACACTGAACCTTCAAGAGGTTGTCACAGTATAACAAGAAAGCTGTTACTTGTGGCCAGTTAATGATGGTGGTATTTTGTGTATTTTTGAGTCTTTAAGATGTGTCAGTTACATCTTTTTACTTCATAGTTACTTACATGGTTACATAGTTACACAGGTTACTTCACAGTAGAATGGATCTCAGTGATTTCAGGAAGTATGTCTATTATCATTTTTATCTTCCAGATGACCAAAGTGAGACATATAAGGAGAATAAGACTCAGAGACAGGGGTTCTGACCCTGGACCTATACTGCTTTAGACAATTAGGCTAGACTTCCCCTTTACTCTTCATAAAGTATCAGGAATTCCTTTAGAAGCACAGGATTCAGTTTTAAAGAACAGTGTGGTGTTCTAAAACACTCTGCATGATTGCTGTTTGGAAAAAAGGAGCACACTGATCTTGTTCATGGCTCACAGCCATGACAGTGGTAGAAGGTAGGAGAGTTGGATGCCTGGAGGCAGGTTGTAAAGTTACCACAAACAACGCGTGCCGAGTTTGGAGGTTGAAAACACATGCAGGATGGATAGAGAAGAGAGAATGGAAATGAGGGGCTCCGTAGGCTGAAAAAACGATCAGTTTATTGTCTTTATTACTGGAGGGGCACATGTGGAGGCCAGAGGACAGCTTTCAGGAATAATTTCTCTCCTTTCGGTAGGGGTACAGGAGATTGAATGCCAGTTGCCAAGGTTTGCGTAGCGACTCTGCCCACTCAGCCATCTCACCAGCCCCAGACAAAAATATTAATTCTGTGTGGGAAATGAAGAGCAGGGACCCTCAAGCCACACTTTCACTTGAGTGTCTGACAGATACTGATGTTTGCTGAAACAGAGACCTCCCAAGGTTGTAGGCCAGGTGTGGTGGCTCACGTGAGAGCCTGCTGACCAGCTGCGGGAGGATGCACCCTTGGAATCATAATGCTCAGAACAAAGAGTAAACAAACTGGAAAGTTACTTTGAAAGAATGCAGTGACCTACATCTACAAATCTCCAAGGACGGTTTGAGTTCTGATCGTGAGGCTGTGTGGATGGAAACTGGTTTTGTTTGAAGAATTCACTGGCTTTCGAGCCAGAGAATAATAAATACCAGGTAGTTTGTTCTCTGGGTTTCCATAGCGTGGAGTCAAACCACGATGCATCAGTACCTAGTGCCCTCAGCAGTCTGTCTACAAAAATGCCTCCTGGAAGCTATGTTGTTAAAGCCATAGTCTGAGTTTGCTTTTCATCAGTAACCAGCTAAGTGATGGAGAGTTCATCAGTTCAGTTTCTGTTTACCTGGAAGACTATAATAACAGACGCATGCCCTTCACAAGGATATTTCAAGATCATGTGGAATTATAAATACAAAAAGTTCTTGTAAAATGAAAGCGTTTTCCCGCCCAAGGTATAATCGCTACTGTGTTAACTCATTACATCACTAGGATATAGGAAGTATATATTTAGTCATAATTAACCGGTCTGTGTGCCTTAGTTAGGATTTTTATTACTGTAATGAAACACCATGACCTTTTGGTTGAGGGGGAGGATTTATTTTGCTTACACTACTTTGCTGTTCATCGCTGGAGGAAGCCAGGGGAGGAATCTGGAGGCAGGAGCTGATGCAGAGCAGTGGAGAATGCTACTCACTGACTATCTCTGCATAGCTTACTCAGCCTGCTTGAACCCAGGACCACCAGCTCACACAGGAAGGCATCACCCACAATGGGCTGGGCCCTCCCTTCTCCATCAATCACTAATTAAGAAAATGCCCTGAGGCGTTCCTACAGCCTGATCTTATGGAGACATTTTCTTAATTGAGGTTCCCTCCCTTGTGTCAAGCTGACTTAAAACTATCCAGCACAATTAACCCCTTGTCAGCTTGACACACAAACACGTCACTGCTAAGCCACCTTTCCTTTTTCATCCACCCTCAAGACCTCACATTAAAAACATAAATAGCTTTAAGAGTCCAGTCTCTAAAAATCCAAAATTTTTCAAGAGTTTGAAACCTCTCCATTGTGGATTCCTATTTTTAAAAAATTATCAAAATTAAGTACATGCTTCCTTACTTCAAAAGAGAAGAAGCAGGGCACAGTCAAATCTGAACAAAGCAAATTCAAAACCAACTGTATAAATAGCATCCAATATCTGATCCACTCGCAATCTTCTGAACAACTCCAAAGGGCTTGTGTCATGTGCTCCACCCTCTGCTGTGCACACAGCTTGTCTTCTAGACTCCGACTGACTCCATTCCACTGCTGCTGCTGTTCTTGGGGGTCATCCCGCTGAACTGGCGTCTCTAGTATGCTGCGGTCCCTGGCAGCTGGGCTGCACTGTCACCAGTAGCCTGGTCTCTCCATGGTGCCCAGCCTCAGCTTCTGCACCAACAAACCAGAACCACAGAGTCTTAATTCAAACTATTAAATGCCCCACCCAGGTTGAGACTTTAACTTTTTCTCTGACTCTTCAATAGTCAGGCCTCCATCTTCTGCACTGTCCTCAGCTCCTACAAAGCGACTCACCGAGCACTGAACACTCAACGTTCCAAAGTCCTTTCACAGTCCTCCCCAAACATGGTCAGGATGGTCAGGTCTGTCACAGCAAAGCCCCGCCATATGTTAGCATAATCGCTTCTAAGACTTTTTAAGTAGATATAAAAATAACAAAACAATATCAGTAAAATAGTGTTTTGTTCCAAAATGGCCTAATTCTGACTGCAGTTTAGTCATTCAACATCTTGAGTATTTCTTGGGTAGGATCACAAAACAAGAGGCCTGTATTGATCACTGTATTGATCCCTGGCTCTGACTCCGGCATTTAGAGGCCTTAGTATTCTTTCTTTCTGTCATATAGTCATGCATGGTTTCTGTTTCAGTCTGGAGGAAGTTTTGTGTTTATTTATATGTCTCCTTGTTTCAGAAGGGATTTTAATGTGGCTGGGGCCAGAGCAAGAAAGACTTAGAGAAGGCATTAAAAAAAAAAAAAAAAAAAAAAAAAAAAAAAGGATGAGTCAGCAAAGATCAATCACAAGCAAGACTGGTCTCCAGCTGAAAGTAGCCCCTGCCATTTCCCAGGAGAGGGTAAAGTGCAGAAGCTGGAGGAGGTCAGGGGTCGGAGGTGAACTAAGAAGGTGCAGGGAGGGAGGTTGTGGCCCTGCAAAGGTCAGGAAGTGCAGCTTTTCATAATAGTGTCCTCTTTCTTACCAAGCTTGTAGGGATGAGGGAAAGCCAAAGTCTGAGGAAATGAGAACCTGCAGCCCACCTTGAGGCTGCTCACTGTAGGAATCGGACAAACCTGGCCCCAGCAGATGAAATGTCAGGCAATCCTGGTGGCAACTGGGAGTCTTTGGAGGAAATAAGACCCTTTTCTCTGCCTTTGCAGATTGTTTTTCAGAGATGGGGATCCTAGAGTTCAAGGAATCCACAAGCATGTATTCTTACTGATTACTTTCTAAATTAATCTTGTGAATGGAATTCCCCAACATAATTTTTTTTAATTAAAAAAAAAAATCAAGAGCTAGAAGGAGGCTTCTAGAAAGGATTATGGCCTGAGGGGGAGGAGCAAGGTCATGGGTGAATTGTCAGATGTGTTCCTTCTGGCAGGTTCTGGCTCACTCTGTTCTTGCTTAATCCAAGTCTAGCTAGAGTCTAGCTAGATCCTCACCAAGCTGCCTGAAGGCAAGTCCGCAGGGGCATTCTCTTGATTTCCTTTTGATTTTTTTATTGAAAGTAGGCTCTTCTCTCATACAATACATCCAACTACAGTTTCCCCTCCCACCATTTCTCCCCAATCTCCTACCTCCCCTATCCCCTAGACCCACCCCGCCCCGCCCCCCAGTGCCATTTTCTTTTCAGAAAAAGAGAGGTCTCTAAAAGAACAGCAACAACAATAGCAACAGCTAGATAGGACTAAATAAGATACAGCAAGACAATGGGAAACACCCTCACATCAACTGGACAAGGGGAGTTCCAAGAGCAGGCAGAAGAGCCAGAGATATACCCACTCCTACTGTTGGGAGTCCCACAGAAACACCAAGCTAATATTATATACTCGGAGGACCTGTGCAGACCGTCAGACCCTGTGCTTACTGCTTCAGTCTCGGTGGGCCATGTTCTCCAGGCGACCCCCCCCCCATCCCCTCTGCCTCCTACAGCCCCCCCCCCATCCTCTTCTGCGGGGCTCTGTAATCTCTGAGGGGAGGGAACCAGTGGAGACCTCCAGTTTAGATTCTCTTTCCATATAATGGCTGTGGGTCTCTGCACCCACTCCTGTGCTGTGGAGGCCTCTGGTGATGGCTGGGTTGGCACTGAATACAGCAGAGTATCAGTGGGAATCATTTCATTGAGTTTGTAAGAGTCTGGCGGCGTCCCCAGGTGAGTAAGCCTGAACTCTGTAAGACAGGCAGCCGAACTTGAGCCCTTCCATGGGTTTTGCTTTAGTTCTCACTTGAATTCCTGTCCTGATTTCCCTCGGCGAGACTGTAATCTGGAAGTATAAGTTGAAATAAACCCTTTCCCCTCAAAAAGAAAGAAAAAGAGATGTGAAGTGACTTAGGGGGGTTTAGGAACAATATCAGCACAGCTCCTGCTGGTTAAATGCTTACACGGGCTGCAGAGATGCTTAGGTACATCTCTTGGACTAAGGAATGGCAGATGTGGGCCCAGCAGCAGTTAGATGGCCTCCTGGCTTGGGCTTTCCCACTCTTTGTCCAGCCCTCACTGTGAGTCTGTCTTCAGTCGGTGTGTACAGCAACAGGAGCGTGGGCTGTTCCCATCTGGGTCTGAGACAGGAAGGCACGCTGCTTACACTGGTCTCCAAGCTGATGGGGCTGTTTTGGGGATCTCTGTATTTTCATGGCTAGTTGTCTTTTTTAAAGTAACATATTCTGAGGAAAACGTTGACACTTGACAATTTTTATACAGAGTAGCTGTGTATCTCTTGGACTCTCAAGCTCTTTACAAGCATGGTTTTAGTCCATGTAAATATACAGTCTACTTTCTGTTGCTTTGTGACTTAGCTTTGCTCATTTAATTAAGATTTATTCCATTTCCTCATGTTTAAGTAAGGAAGAAGGAGACATCTGAGGAACTTTTGTTTGCTTTTCGAGCAGGGTTTCTCTGTGTAGCCCTGGCTGTCCTGGAACTCTGTAGACCAGGCTGGCCTCAAACTCACAGAGATCCACCTGACTCTGCCTCCCAAGTGCACCACTACCCAGCTTATGGAATTTTGCACAGGGCATTTTCTTATCTTTTAGCTCTGTGTAAATGTATGTGTGCCTGCATCTCCACGTGCACACACACTTCACTTAAAGCCTGCACAGCAGGAGTGCTCTTCATAGCTAATCTCAGTGGGAGGACACAGTGTCATGCAGTGCCATGTAGGGATGATTGGTCACGCCAACTTCGTGACAAACTCCTCAGTCAGCACAGGTGTACCATGGTGAATGTTCTCTTTTGACATTTTATTGGGTTTTCACTCTACAAGTGCATTTAATCAGAAAGGTGTTTAAGTATCTCAGCTTAGTGACTTCCTAGCTAGTAAAATGTTATTACTGTTAGCCTTTCAATTCCATTCCTCACTTACGAAACAGATACCATAACGGGGCCTCCCTCAGGCTTCAGTGTACACCCACTCAGTTATCCGGGAAACCTTAGCCTGTGTAAATTCTGTAACACCCCACATGGCTGAACTTGACATCTGACCACGTGAAGGAACAGATCAACCAACTGGCCAAGAAAGGCCCAACTCCTTCCCAGTTAGGAGTGACCCTGAGGGACACACATGGTGTGGCACAGGTCCATTTTGCGACTGGTAATAAAGTCTTGAGAATTAAGTCTGAAGGCTTTACTCCTGGTCTCCTTAAGGCTCCTCTACCATTTGATTAAGAATGGTCACTGTCCACAGGCATCCTTAGAGGAGCGTCAAGGACAGGACAGTGATTCTGACGGAGCAGAATCCACTGCTTGGCTCATTACTGTAAGACTAAGCTCCTCCCACTCAATTGGAAATATGAGCTGTCTACAGCCTCTGCTCTAGTGGCATACATTCTCTTCCATATATGAGCAATAAAAATCACTTAAAACAGAATAATGCAACCAGCATACTCTGTAATTTAGCCTTTTTATAGCACTATTCAAAAATAGTTTTTGCTTGCTTGCTTGTTTTTTTAAATAATGAATTGTTTTGCCTTTTGGGAACATGTATTACTTTTTTTGTAAAGTGGAATTCTCTACATTTTCTCTCACACATTGCATATTTGCATGTATTTTAATTGAAGGTATTTGAACTGGGTTTGTCCTGTTCATGTCAAGTTTTCCTTGTACATTCAAAGTTATTTTTCTTAGTGCAACCAAATCATGTTGATTTTAAGTGGCAGATGTGTATATAGATATTAACATGCTCTTAATAATATGTACAAATAAAGGTTTTTGTGCATTTGTGATTTTTTGCTTTTTTAAATGAATCATTTCTACTCTGTACAAATCATTCCGCTTATATTTTAACAACATGGCCTTCTTGTCCAGACACCACGGACTTACTGCTGTGCAAACACGGAAGACCTGGAGGCTGTCATCCACCACGTGCACAGCCTGTACCCTTTGGCCCCTTTCCTGGCAGCAGGCGTGTCAATGGGAGGGTAAGGAATTTTCTTTCTAAAATGCCTGAGGGGGAGTAGTCCTAAGGACTGTCTGGGAGGACTGCATGCTAGCTCAATTCTTGACTATGAATGCTTGAGTTTCTTAAGTGCGGCTGGAGGAAGGCAGGAAGGATTTTAGAATTTCTCTGGGTTCTGTGATACAGAGTGAGCCCTTCTTGGGGAGCAATCAAATAAAGATAAATTGTTAATCTCCGTTCCAAGTGCTATGTTAAGGTTGAATGGTTATGTGGAATTTTTGGAAGATCTATTTTTATTTATGGGCATGTATGTGTACTTGAGGATGTGTGTGCCGTGTCAGGGTGTACGGTGCCTGAGCGGCCAGCAGATGGCGCTGATCCCTGGAGCTATGTGAGCTGCCTGCTGTGAGCATTGGGAACCGGATGCAGAGCCGCAGAGAAACAGCAAGTGCTTCAAGGTGGAACTTCTCTGGTCCCCTTTTGGAAAGTATCAACTGCCACACTTAATTTGAGTAATATCTGACATTAATAACTGTTTAACTGTTTGTATTAAGTTCGTGGGTGTTTGTGTGTGTGCACACTTGTGTGTGTGTTAGGGAGAATGAGCCAAAGAAATCTAAAGCAATTATCTAGTATTTTCATGTTCTTTATACCCCCATCTTCACTATTGTCCAAAACTACTCTTAATTAATTAGCTTTTTTATACTGTTGGGTCCTGAGCCTAGTATCAGTGCATGTTAGGCAAACACTTTACCACCGAGCCACATACCTCTACCCCAAACCGTTGTATTTCATTTTTTTAAAAAAGTTTTATCTAATGAAAAATTCTCTTTTGAAAATCTTTGTTTATCCTATCAGCAGAATAAATTATCAAAAATAGACTTAATATATATTATATATAACTTTAAACATTCCCCCACCAAGCCCTATAAGATTAATGCTATTTATTTTTTTTCATTAGAATATATTAGAATGTATTTTATTCTACACCTCTGGTGCTCAGGCACACTAAATGACCATCTGCTTTTATTACCAAAAGCTAGTTTGGGGGTCTTAATGGGTGTCTTAACAATTAAGAACACTTGCTGCTTTATAGAGATTTAGTGCTCAGCACCCAGATAGCAACTTACAACCATTTACAGATGGGGTTCAAGAGGGTTCTAATGCCCTCTAGTGGCCTACATGGCCACTGTACATACATGGTACACAGACAAACATGCAGGCAAACACATACATAAAAGTGATTCAGCCTTTTTTTTTTTTTTTTTAGGTGTTTTTAAAGCCAGTCAACATTTAAAGCAGAAAATATTTTTCGTTAATTATTTTTATTGGATATTCTCTGTATTTACAATTCAGGTGTTATCCCCTTTCCACCAATACCATTCCCCCTCCCCCCAGAACATATTTTTTAACTTTATATTCTGGGTGTATCTGCCATCTCAGTGTTCAGAACATCTTAAGAGCGTATGTGCTAGCAATAAAAGTCCTCCATGAACTACAGACTCCAGCCAGAGCTTTTTAGATTCTGATAAAGAATCCATCTCTTACATTAGCATGGAAGGTCTGACTTGACCTAGTAAAGGAAGAACTCTGCACAGTGCAAAAACAAGCAGAATTCCCAAGTTGTGCTTAGTGGACACAATGTAGTGACTCTTTTCTCTAGCTCACACCATGAGCCTGAAAAGGCAGAGTGGGGGTCGAACTCCTTCCCTTACCCATATAAATTCATGACTTTTTTTCAAGGCTAGCTCTTACATAAAGAGGACCCAATTGTCTATTCAGAAGCTCTTGGAAAAGGCCTATTCATGCAGCATTGAAACCTCAGGCAGGGTCTGACATTAGATTAGCTTTTCCAGCCAGCTGAATATTAATGCCTTGTAAATTATTTGAAGGAATTACCCTTTTTAGTTGCTTAGGACTGTGACACATTCCCAAGTGGGTGTACTTTCTTCTTCTTCTTCTTCTTTTTTTTTTTTTTTTTTTTTTTTAGAGATGCAACCAACAAAAGCATAGTTGAGCAGGAGTTTTGTGCCTGGTGAGCCGTGGTCTGGGGTCACCCAGTGCCTTGACACTTGGGCCAAGTGTGGTCTTTGAGCCAGAACTGAGTCAAGTCAAGAAAACTCTGCAGTCCTAGATCCAGATTCTGTTCTCCCAGTGAGCTGGTGAATAGTGTTTAGCACATAAAATAGAAACTAACACGTATCCCTACATATAGTCCTTACCCCCAGCCTCAGTGGCTGTCAGCTTGTGGGTTAGCATGCTTCACCAGCACCACCTGCTTCTCCAGTTCATTCCCAAATCTGATTATTATTACCTAAATCTCAGTCATTATTTTATTATTGTTTCAGATGGTACCAAGCCAAGCATGTGCTGAGAATGTGGGAGGACCTGGGTTTGGTTCCTGGTACCTCAAAATAATAAATCAGTCAGTAGGATCACTTCTGGGCTTTCAGCTGTGATCTACAATAAGTGTAGTATCTGTTCTTCACGCCTGAGTGTCAGGGGAAGCCTCTGTCCCTGAACAGTAGGTTAAGTGGATTCTGGAACAGGCAAATGGGATGGGATCTTGCTTTGCCTACACAGTGCATCAGCCTCGGATTGCAGCACCTCCTGGAGTGGAGATCACAGAAGGAAGTCTGTTAATGTTTTCTGGAGGCTCTAAGTGCAAGAGTTGTCTCTTTCTGTAAAGTCATAACCGGAACAAATGACAGCACAAGTCCTGAGCATCACTAAGTATCCATTTTGCCTCCTGGGGATAGAGTGCTTGCCCTTCCTCCTTGTGTGTTATTTAGTTTTATAGTTTGATACACAGTTGCCAATAAGATCCATTCCTTGGTATTTAAACCATTTAGTCCATGAGTCCTTTCTCCATCTAACTCTGTTCCCTCCCCCCCCCCCCCCCCCCGTGTGTACCCCCTCCCATTGGTGAGAGAACTGGGTCCTTCTTCCAAGGTAAAACAATAATCTTGTGGGGGTTGTACTGGCTGGTTTTGTGTCAACTTGACACAAGCTGGAGTTATCACAGAGGAAGGAGCCTCTGTTGAGGAAATGCCTCCATGAGATCCAGCTGTAAGGCATTTTCTCAACTAGAGATCAAGGGGGGAGGGCCCAGCCCATTGTGGGTGGTGCCATCCCTGGCTCAGCCCATTGTGGGTGGAGCCATCCCTGGGCTGATAGACCTGGGTTCTATAAGAAAGCAGACTGAGCAAGCCAGGGGAAGCAAGCCAGTAAGTGACATCCCTCCATGGCTTCTACATCAGCTCCTGCTTCCTGACTTGCTTGGGTTCCAGTCCTGACTTCCTCTGGTGATGAACATCGATGTGGAAGTGTAAGCTGGATAAACCCTTTCCTCCCCACCTGCTTCTTGGTCATGATGTTTGTGCAGGAGTAGAAACCCTGACTCAGACAGGGGTAGTACTTTGACATTAGTTCACTCCTGAGTGATAACCAGGAATTGCCTCTAAAGATGTGCTTGTGCCTATTTCAGGGTCTTTCTACCTCCTTTGCAAGTGTTCTGATTGTATATTTACCAGCCGCTGGCCATTATCTGACCTGCAGTTAAAGTGTAGTTACCATATGAGAGAGAAAACACTGTGGTGAACTCTTCCCAGGACGGAAGGCACCCTTCCAATGGCTCAGTGGTCATAGTACTGTATGCAAGTCATGTGGTCATTCTAAAGGGTCATTCTAAAGGTCATGTGTGATGGAGCACATCTGTAATTCTAGCATTCTTGGAGGCTAAAGGAGGAGGGTTACAAGCTTCAAGCCAGCCTGAGCTAAAAGAGTAAACGGTCTGGAGACAACAGCCGCTATCAGGGCTGTCCAGACAGCTCCGGAGGTGAGGGTGCTTGCTGCCTGCATGGTGGGTTCCACATGGCAGAGAGCAGTGTCTCCTCAGCTTGTTCTCTGACCTCCAGGACTTGCTATAGACTGCGTACATGTATGCATACATACGTACCATAGGTAAATGTAATGACTTCGTACATGTATGCACACATATGTACCATAGATAAATGTAATGACTGTGCGTACATGTATGCACACATACGTACCATAGATAAATGTAATGACTGTGCGTAATGTATGCACACATACGTACCATAGATAAATGTAATGACTGTGCGTACATGTATGCACACATACGTACCATAGATAAATGTAATGACTGTGCGTACATGTATGCACACATACGTACCATAGATAAATGTAACGACTGTGCGTACATGTATGCACACATATGTACCATAGATAAATGTAATGACTGTGCGTACATGTATGCACACATACGTACCATAGATAAATGTAATGACTGCGTACATGTATGCACACATACGTACCATAGATAAATGTAATGACTGCGTACATGTATGCACACATACGTACCATAGATAAATGTAATTTAACAGTTCTTAGAAGCTAGACGTCCCCTTTTCATAAAGGTTCCCTACCCTTGTAAGTGACTGTAGAAGATAAGGAGGGAGCACCTACCTGCTTCCAGGTCCAGAGCCTCGTCCGTTGAAGAAATGATGCTCAGAGGCCACAGTGAGTGGTGGGTGTGGCACCGTCTGTCATCGTTTGTACTGTCGATCACCAACGCAGTTCTTCCTCACATAGAACTTGGCTAGAGTTGAGAAAATTGAATGAAAGGAACATAGGACAGGTGTGAGAGGATGTAATAAGGGGGAATCTGGCCGAGGAACCCGAGGTGCACGGGTGAGGGCAGTGACCTCAGGAGCTCAGTGCTTGAGATGCAGACGCCATGAATGGTTCACAGAGTTCTGGGTGACCCCAGGGCGCAGCACACTAGGGACCTGCCTGGGTGGATCTCTGCCTGTTCTCATGACTTGATTTATCCCACCGTAAGAAGAAAGCTAAGTGCTGTGTCCGTAAGCTTGTGGGTCACCGCAAATAAATCCATGTAAAAATTCTACGAGTATGACTATGAGGAAAACCAAGGTAATCCTTCCAATATGCAGTAGCCATAGATGGTGGGCGGACCCAGCGTTGAGGAAGCTGGTCCCAGGTCCCAGGTTTGGCATGAGGGTCAAGTGTTCAAGGTTATCCTACAGAGTGGGCTGTTGGTTACAAACTGGCCCCTGCCTTGCTCTCAGTTCATGGTTAGGAAGGAGGTGTCTGAAGAGATGTGACCAGTCACTGTGTTTCCTTCTATTTTAGAATGCTGCTTCTGAATTACTTGGGTAAAATTGGGTCCAAAACTCCTCTGATGGCGGCTGCAACGTTTTCAGTTGGCTGGAACACTTTCGCTTGCTCAGAGTCACTGGAAAGGCCACTGAACTGGTTGCTTTTTAATTACTACTTGACAACTTGCCTCCAGTCTTCCGTTAACAAGTAAGTCGTTAAAACCTTCTGTTGCCAAACATTTTAGATTACATAACCCAGCACTATGGAATTTCAGAGTACAGCACTACCTGTATATGCACATTTATTTATATAATTTATTTTTGTACCAAAATGTTATAATAATTTTTAATCTTATCAGAATCTACTTAATATCTATAACCCCGAGTTATTACTATGTTCCATCTGGGCTGCTCTTAGCTTCAGTTGGCCAGTGCTCAGGGCCATGTCTATGGCCCACCTAACTCATGGTGCCATGTCTATGGCCCACCTAACTCATGGTGTCATGTCTATGGCCCACCTAACTCATGGTGCCATGTCTATGGCCCACCTAAGTCATGGTGTCTTCTCTCCCTTCTCCCCATAATGGCTTCCATGCCACAAGCCCAGGGAACCTAAACTCCACCCATGTCTCTTCTGCCCAGTTACTGGCTGTTGGCATCTTTATTTACTAATAGAAATCACATAGGGGCAAGGTCACAGACATCACTCCGGTCTATGTGCAGACTCAGGTACTGGGGTACAATAGACAGCAAGCCCAAACCTCAACACTAAAATATTCCCCAAATTATACATGCATACCAAACTTGTAAGTTAGAAATATAAATAAAAGTAACGATGTATTCTTTTTTTAATTAAAATTTCTTTATTTCTTTATTTCTTTCTTTCTTTATTTATTTATTTGAATATACTGCCATTGTCTTCAGACACCAGAAGAGGGCGTTGGATCCTATTACGTATGGTTGTGAACCACCATGTGGTTGCTGGGAATTGAACTCAGGACCTGTGGAAGAGCAGTCAGTGCTCTTAATCACTGAGCCATCTCTCCAGCCCCTAATGATATATTGCATGCCACACTGGGCACAGCTTGAGCTACTGAGACCTCAAAGCCCCACCCACAGTGACACACTTCCTCCAAGGCCACAACTCCTAACAGTGCCACTCCCTATGGGCCAAGCTTTCAAACACTCGAGTCTATAGGGCCGTTCGTGTTCAAACCACCACACCTGACTCAAAAAAAAAAAAAAAAGAATGAATGAAAGAATGAAAGAATGCCCCATGTTGAGTAATACAGCTCCTTAAGCATGTTCTTTCACACATGGTGTGTCTTCGAAATGAGAGAATATAAGCTAGCAAGATGGCTCAGCAAACAAAGGGACCTGCCACCAAGCCTAATTATCTAATAACCTGTGACCCACAGATAGAAGGAAGGACAGATACCCTCATGAGGACCTTTGACCTCTACACACACACACTGGTGTACACATGTAGACACCAGATAATTTTTTTTTTCCATTTTAAGAGAATTTATTCAAAACAAAGAAATAGAATGTAGTTTATTTGAGTTTATTTGTATAGCCATAGCTCATGGTTCTTATATTTCCACAATAATGTCTTTGCATTTGTTTTTCTGTGCACCTCCTAACGAGAAACAGCATGTCGGCACAGAGCACATGGGTGGTTTTATTCTTATTTCCTTAATGGCTAATTTTGTTTGTTTATTATTTGGTACTAGGGATTGAATCTAGGATCTCATACATGCTAGGTACATGCCCAATCACTGAGACCCACCCCAGCCCACCATGCCTTTTAAAATGAATTAATAAATATATATAAAAGTATTTGTGCGTGTGTGTGTGTGTGTGTGTGTGTGTGATTTTTTTAGACGGGTATATATTGGTCATGAAAGAACAGTGGCCAGGGCCAGGTGTAGTGTGCATGACTTTCAAGGCCAGCCTAGTCCACAGAATGAGTCCCAGGACACCTAGGGCTGTCTCAAAACCTAAACAGAAGAAAGGGAGGGAAAAGGGACCAATGTTTAAAATACAAATTTACAAAAATATTAGTTTTAACTTACATACTGGTATGATTGAGAAGCCATCTCTGGGATGGGGAGATGGCTCAGTGGGTAAAAGCACTTGCCATTAGAGCATGCAGATGTGGGTTTGCATCCCTGGAGCCCACATTGAGCCAGACACGGTCGTGTAAATCTGTGTCCCAGCTCCCTGGAAAGATGGGGATAGAAACAGATCTGGCCTGGCTATGCAGCGGTGGGCGGTACAGGGATAGCCTGGTGTACACAGTGATAGGTAGTAGGAATGAGGTGGAAAATGGGAACCTACACAAAGTTATCCTCTAACCTCAATGTGTGCCCCACAGCCCCCCCACACACAAACACACACACACACACACACACACACCACAGATTTTTCAGATAACTTACTTAGCCTTTTTAGCATATTGACTTCTCAGCAGCAGTATAGAGACATAGTTTGTTATAAGACAACCTATAAGTTAATTCTTTTTTAATGTAATACTGTTTATTTAACTTCAAAAACATTTCACCACTCTAAACATACAAAAATAGCAGAACGTTCCAGATTGCGTTGAGGTGCAGAGGGTTCGAACTTCCATGGACGAAGTGGGTCTTCGCTTTGCTGACGATTTGAGTTCTACAGTTTCTTTAAACAGTTTAAAATCTGCCGCACTTAACTGAAGAAAAGACTCCAAACACTTCTCATGCCAGCTGACCCCCCACACACACACACAAACTAAGAGTGTCGCAGATGCTATGACACTATGTACGAAAGCAAGACAAGCTGAAGCTGAGCGGGTGCCCACCGCAGTGCCAACACTGCAGCCTCCATGCACGCCCCGAGCTACGGCCCCTCCGAAAGGCGTCTCCCCCCCACAGCCTCCACGCCTGGCAAGGAGCATCGAGAATCTGTCTGGGTTTTGTTCTCTTTACAAACGATAGATGTGTACAGGTGACAACTCAGGACTTCTGGCCAATGACCATGTAGTTAACACGACCTTACTAGTACTTATCCGCCTTTGCCCTTTCTTCAGACTGATTTCTCTCTGCTGGACATTGTCTTCCACCGCTCCGAGCACTTCTTGGAAAACTCCGCAAAATTGACTGGAACTTCTGGGTTTTCCTTATGTTCTTCCCTGCGTGTGTGCAGGAAGAAGGCGTACGCAGACATCTTGCCCTTTGGTTTCTTGGGATCACCTTTAGCCATTCTGACTGTTTTGTTCACTAGTCTCCTATAAGTTATTTCTATTATTATGAAACTAATTTATTCTTCCCTAGTTTAAAAATAGTACTTGAGTGTGTGGATGTGGTAGTGTACACCTTTAATCCCAGCACTTAGGTGGCAGAGGTAGTGGATCTGTGAGTTCGAGCCCATTGTGTTCTACAGACTGAGTTCCAGGACAGTCAGGGCTACACAGAACCAAAAAAAAAAAAAAAAATATATATATATATATATATATATATATTAATTAACTCATTAAAGCACTTAAAATACTACTTTGAAAATGAATGTTAATATACTCACTACTCCTATATCTGATTATTTAAACTCAAATTATTTTCATTATATTTTATTAACTTCCTCTGTATAGGCTGGATGCTGTGGAGGTCGGAGAATAGCCTGTGTGAGTAAATTCTCTCTGCCATGTGGATCAGAACTCAGGTCATCAGCCTTGATCATCTCACTGGCCCAGGAAATATTGTTTTAGCACCATCTTTGTGCCCAACACCAGACTCTACAATTGTCTGGTTTTATATATTTCAGGCATGACTAAGGTAGAGATGATCTTAAGTCTTTGTCTTGGCATCTGTCTTGTTCCAGGCACCGGCATATGTTTGTGGGACAGATTGACATGGACCAGGTCATGAAGGTGAGACGGAGCTTTTCCTGATGCGTTCATTTCCTCTTGTGACTCCAAGAGCCCATTCCGTCTGGTTTTGCTTTCCAGGCCAAGTCGATCAGAGAGTTTGATAAGCGGTTCACCTCGGTCATGTTCGGCTACCGCACGCTTGATGACTACTACACAGACGCCAGTCCCAACCGCAGGCTGAAGTCGGTGGGGATCCCAGTCCTGTGCCTGAATGCTGCAGATGACGTCTTCTCTCCCGGCCACGGTAAGAGTGCCATCAGGCTACACACTGTGGCATGGAACAACTTTCTTTTCCAAAGACTGGTTTGCTGGTTTTATTTCTTTGTCTATGTGAGTATATACCAGTGTGTGTTGGTGCCCACAGAGGCCAGAAGAAGGTGGCAGATACTTGTGACCCACAAGGTGCTGAACCAGGACCCTCTGGGAGAGCACCAAGTGTTCTCAGCTGCCAAGCCATTTCCCGGCTCCTGGTTTAACTTTTTAAATATTGTTTTTTGTTTTTTTTTTTTTTTTTTTTTTTTTTTTTTTTTTTAGGAATCCGATTTTTTAAAAATGTTGGTTGTATAATATCTTCCATTCTGATTTTTTAAAGCTGCCTGGAATGGTTCTACATGCTTGTAATCCCAGCACTTGGCACACTGAGGCAAGAAGATGACCTGGGCTAGCCTGGGCTAGCAAGGCATTATCTCAAAACATAGAACAAACAAACAGAAGTTCAGCTTTCCTAACAGTATCCAAGTGCCTCATGCCATGTGTTCCGTGTCTCAGACCCTGTCTGTTGTCACAGATTCAGCCCAGTTAGAACTCTGCATGTTCACACGCATATAACCATCCGTTCTTCCCAAGTACCACTGCATGCAACAGATTATGCATCTTTGCCTGGGGAGACTCTGTCACTTTTTGCCTCTTCTTCCTGGAGTCCCAAACTAAATGAACTTGAAATTTACTTACCTTTAATCTGGAAAAGAGCCTAGAAACACAGTGTCTCTGAGTACTTTCACATTTTTCTAAATGTTCTAAAGAAAAATGGTCTAGTCTTTTCCCTTGAATGCTGTAAGAAAGAAAAGTATTCCAAAGTTCATGTTTATACTGTCTTAGTTCAAGAATAGCAGCTGGGCAGGAGATTGCTCAGTGGTTAGAGCATGTGTTGTTCCTGCAGAGGAGTGAAGTTCAGTTCTCAGCACAGGCAACTTGAAATCACCCCTAAGTCCAGCTCTAAGGCCCCTTACTCATGTGCACATACCCTGTCCCACAGTACATACTTTAAGACAATAAAAACTCTTAAAAAGAAGCCTCCTGACTGAAAAAAAACTTAAGAACAGCTGCATGCACACGTGTTCTCTTATTGACGGTAAGGGTCTCACAGGCTTGGCCTCTAGGTGACGTTTTAAGAATAGGTATTGCTTTTGTTGTTGTCAACACAGAATGTCATTGTGTAGCCCAGGCTTGCCCAGAATTCTGATCCTCTTGCCTTAACCTCCCATATTCTGGTATTTCAAGTGTGAACTACCATGTCTGGCTCAAAAAAAATCTTTTTTCAAACATTTTTTAAACTGTTACGTATATGGGGTGTTTTGCCTGCATGTGTGTGTGTGTGTGTGTGCCTGATGCCACAGAGGCCACAAGAGGAAGTCACATTTCCTGGAACTGGCGTCACGGATGGCTGTGTGCTACCATGTGGGAGCTGGGAACCAAACACAGGTCCTGTGGAAGACGAGCCAGTGCTTTCAACCACCGAGTGCTCTCTTCAGTCCTTCAAAAATCTCACCCGAGTTCATTTAACTGAAAGTGATTTCCAACAGCTGGGCTTCAGGCCTTTGGGTATAGACGAGAAAATGAAGCTGGTTTTAGAGTCTGCAAGGCGGTTGCCTCACATGATCTCACTGGATAAGATCTGATATTTCCTCATCTTTATAGTCTGCTGCCTCTGCTACAAACAAGAGTTTCCCAACATTTAACCCGATTTATTAGGGTAAAGTTTAAATTCATTATTTCCTACTTTTTTCCAGGCCCTTAAGATAGTGTTACCACGTAGGGGACAGTTGTCTGCAGCCTGAGGAAACAGGCACCCCACATCATTCCCAAGACGGCAGCAAGGCAAAGCCTTTTGTTCTGATGAGACTGTAGCAGTTAGGGTCAGAAACTGAGAATGCGGGGGGGGGGGGGGGGGGCCAGTGGGAGAACCTCGGCTGAGTATCCCCGAGGCCCTCCGGTGGGATGTGGGGTAAGAGCACTAGTGTGCATGTGCTCGAATTGGAATTTTAAGTCCTTTGTAAAGATATCAATAATCTTTAGGAATTTAAATTCATATAAAGTTAATCAAAATTATATAGAATAAATTTACAACTCTCACAAAGGTTAGCTTAGTATTAATTTCTCAAAACAAGAATTAGCCTATATATTTTTTTAAATTTTGTTTAGATTTATTTATTTATTATATATACACTATAGACACACCAGAAGAGGGCATGAGATCCCAGTGCTATGAGCCACCATGTGGTTGCTGGGATTTGAACTCAGGACCTGTGGAAGAACAGTCAGTGCTCTTAACCACTGAGCCATCTCTCCAGCCCCAGCCTGTATTTTTATTTTATTGTATCATATGTAATGTGTGTTTGTGCATGGGAGCCCACACATGTGCATGGTGCTACATGTGTGCAAGTCAGAGGTACTTCTGTCTCTACACCATGTATGTTCGAAAACTAAGCCTCAGGTTGTCAGGCTCTGCAGAAGCTTGGCAGCAGAGCCATCTCAACAGCCCAAGAAACAACCTATAGTTTTAGGTTTTATGAAATCTTAGGTTGATTCTTTTTAAAAATAATGATCTAGCTCAAGACTCTAAATATGAATTATTATTAGAATATAGATGGTTGGTATAAATTAGTCAAACTCATTGCATTTAGCCATACTCATTACAAGTATTTGTTTAAAGTTTTTACTGATCAGAAGTAATAAAGTACACTTTTCCTAACAAAAAGTGTTAATGATCTCCCCCTGTCTCCCCTTCCCCCAACCTCATTTCCTTGTCTCTCCCCTTCTCTTCCCTTCCTCCCCTCTCTTTTGGCTCCCTCTTGCCTTTACTGCTTCAATTCCTCAAGCTATCCCAATAGAAACTGCTAAGCAAAACCCTAACGTGGCTCTGGTCCTTACGTCCTACGGAGGCCATATTGGATTTCTGGAGGGAATCTGGCCTCGGCAATGCACTTACATGGATCGAGTCTTCAAACAGTTTGTGCAGGCCATGGTTGAGCATGGACATGAACTCTCCAACATGTAGTTTCTTGGCTGCATTCATTCTGAACCACTGCTGTTACAGTGCAGGAATTATAACTGCTGAGAGTAAAGGTGATAAGCCAGCATATGGGTGAAGAGGTCCAGCATGACATGCAAAAACTCCTTAGGGAAACAAAACAACTTTGTAGCCAGAAACTAAAGATAGTTTAGATTTGTTACTGTAGTAGATCTTATTTTTCCTATGCCTTACCAAATATGACCTTAAAATTAAGTAGTCCTTATGGAACAGAATTGCACTTAACCAAAACTGTCGTGCAAAAGGATTTTAATTCCTCAGGGTTTTAATTTAGGCTAGTATTTTTAGATTGCTCAGCTTAGGTGACTTGATAGTACTTTAATAACTGGTAAGATATTTTAATGATTTGAATGTAAGTTACAAGAAGGGTATTTGTGGTAACAGGAAAATAGAAAAGGATACATTGTAATGTGTAGAGTTTTTCCTTTCACTTTAAAAGGAAAAAGCAACAATGTTTTGCTCTCTTTGGTAATATTAAATTAGGGCTGATTTATGTTTTATAAGTATTGTCATTTACATGCTTATTTTTAAAATAGTATTTGTGAATACATATATTAAAATAAATTCTATCATTTTAAGTTGCTTCTTTGTTAGTTTTTATCTACAAAAGTAGAGTCTGTTTACAGAGATCCACCAGCCTCTTCCTCCCAATGCTGTCATTAATGGCGTTCACCACCGAGACTGGTCCCAGAAGTGCTTGGATTGGTGTCTCATTAGGTAGCCTGTGCTGACCCTGATGGTTCAGTTCTCCGGCTTCGGTGTGTCCCTGATAGCTGAGACACAAAGGTGTGACCATGCCTACTCCAAAACTGTTCATTTTTATTGTTTGACAATTTAATACATGAATATAATGCATTTTGATCAAATATATCCCCTCCTTCCTCCAATTCTTTCTGTACCCACTTTTTTCCTTCCTAGCATTTTGTGGTTTTTTAAAATTAATGAATCTATCTAGTGTAAGGCCATCAACTGCATCTAAAGAGAATGGACTCCCCTCTCCCCCAGGAGCCACTAGCGGCATACAGCGCCCCATCCCCAAGGTGGAGGACTGTGCAGTGCTGTGTGCCGCAGCTCTGCACAGACGAGGTTCTGACCTGACGGGAGCAATGGAGAAATGAAAAGTTTAGCATGGACAGGAAAGCTGGGTTGGCGGGCTGCAGCCTCTGATGGGGAGCTGTGCTGTCCTGGAAGCTCAGCACGGCTAGTGTGCAGATGAACACGGAGCTGGGGTGATCACAGGTAAAGGAACGGGCAGGGCTTGTGGTATCAGCTGGATCAAAGAAACAGGGGCAGCTATGGTGGTGCTGTTGTTTAGGCATTCTGCCATTGTCCAGACTCAGGCCCCCAAGGCAGGCTCTGCCATTTCCCTGTGATCCTAATCCTCGGCTCAGGCTGGGGCTGGAGTAGGGGTTTGGGTGGGCTCGGCCATTTCCCTCCAGGCATAAAGCAGGAGCTTTGACAGAGCATCAAGTCTACAGCACACACTCATGGCTGACATGCTCATCACTTCCTGCTCCCCACAGTAGTGATTTCCGGACATTACTGGGTCATTGCATACAATACGTCAGTGGCTGTGACTCCGTGCACAAGACCTGCAAAAGGTCACAGCAGCCCCTGTGGGTAAGGAGGGCCTCGTGAAGCTCCACTCTCAGCTGACAAAACTTCACTATCTTCATTGTATTTTACTTAATGTGTGTGTGTGTGTGTGTGAGAGAGAGAGAGAGAGAGAGAGAGAGAGAGAGAGAGAGAGAGAGAGAGAGAGAGAGAGGGTGAGGGTTCTTCCACATGGGCCACAGGAGACTTGGTTCAGGTGTTGGATTTTGAGATTCGGAATGTTTAACCTTTATGGGGATATAAAAAGACACCTACAGAATATTAGAATAAAAAGAAAAGGATACAAAACTAGTGTAAAGAAATAAAAATGCACACAAGAAGACTCCACAGAGGATACAGAAAAATTAGGTACAGTAATTTGGTCTAAGGAATTCAACTTATGAATAAGACAGATGAAGAATATGTCTTTAAAATCTCTACTATTGTATATATGGATTCACAAGTACAAGGCCTTGTCGCCAAGCCTGATGACCCGAGTGAAATTCCAAGCACCCACCCAGGAGAAGGAAAGAACAGACTGCTGAAAAAGCTATCCTCTGACCTCCACACGTGCTCAAGGGCACATACGTGGCACACACTTATAAAAGTAAATAAGAAATTTAAAAATCGGAGCAAGACGGAGAAAGCGGCAGCGGCAGCTGCTCGGGCCTGGGGACAAAGGGCGAGCGGATCGGTGGGGAGGGTGCGGGCGCGGCCAGGCAGAGCCGGGGGGGCTCCACGTGCTGCAGCTGTCCCCGGGCGCCCCCAACGCCCTCGCCCCGGAGCTGCACCGAGCGGAGCCAGCCAGCTAACCGGAGGCGGCGGTGAAGGGAGGGGCCCGAGCTCGCTCGCCGGGGGCGCGGCTTTGGTTGCCCGGCCCCCAGAAGCGGCGGCACAGTGAGACGGCAAGGGGAGGTCACCTTCAAGTTCGACCGCCAGGAGCTGCAGACCCCAGAGCTCGAGGTAGCCATGGATGAACTCTTGGACACGGAAAGTGATGATCCCCGGGCGGCTGGAGTCAAGGAGCTGTTAGCCGACTGTTACAAACCCACCAAGGCCTTCATCTCTGGCCTGCTGGACAAGATCCGGGGCGTACAGAAGCGGAGCACACCCCAGAAGTAACGGTCCTGACAGGACAATCGCTGCCCCCCAACCTCATAGCAACAGCAATACTGGGGGTCCCTGCAGTCACGCCTGGTGCCATGAGCAGGGATCCTTGTACCCTTGCTTAGGGGCCATTTCCCTTGGCCTCAGTTTTCCATTTTGGGGTTTTTTTATTGTTATTAAACCGATGGGGCTTTTTGTGTTTTTATGTTGACTCTGTGGCGCAGGCCCTTTAAAAAAAATCTAAAAATCATTATGCTGTTTACTTTTAAAATACCAAGATAAATTCAAAGGACTGTAAGAAACATGACAAAGCAGAAAAGAAGTTGGGGTAAAAAACTGTGAGAAACCCAAGATGATGATACTTAAATGCTAGCGATGACCCATGAAGAAAATTCGAGAAATTCAAATGAATGTGATATAGTATTGCCAAGCTACATAATGCAGCCAGAATTCTTAGTAAGTATAAATTGTTCTACATATCAAACTAACTTACAGTATCTTGTCCGATGTGGTGACTTATGGCTACAATGCCAGCATTTGAGAGGCTACGACAGGAGGACAGCCATGAGTTCCAGGCTTGTAACGCAAGCACACACACACATGCTCATATATGCATGGCACACACACCAGTACATCTGGGTGTAATGGGGTGCACAGCTGTAACCCACACGGAAAAAGCAGGCTCAGAGTTCAGTTTCAGCTCTGATACAGCTCATTAGGACAGAAGAACTCTGGGTACTGAATGAGATAAAAAAGGAAGCTGAACCAGCAAAATGATTGGCTCAGCAGGTTAAGGCCGCCAAGTCTGACAACCTAAATTCAATTCAAAAGATGTAAAACCAGTAACATGGTGCCTGGCGAATTTTAGCAGCACTTTTTTAAGGCAGAAAATCAGAATATATTATAATGTTACCCAGTTCTCCTAAATCATTAGTCTTATGAACTCACTTGCCCACTGCAGCCCTCAGAGTGGGCCTGCACCTTGCTGGACTGCACAATAGAACTGGCCCTGGAGATGTGGGCGGGGCGAGCGGGCCCCAAGGGCATGAGAGTCGGGCGCTGGCCCTGCCCCTTGCCTGCTGGCTGGGGCAGCCTCGTGCTGGCGGTGTGGGCGCAGAAGAACTGGCAGGCGGGCCAGCTCAGCTGCCACCCAGGTCCACCCCAACATCTACCCAGTCAGTGAACTGCGGGAGCTAACGAGGGGCCGGTCCTGCAGACGCATGTCACAGGGCAAGGACAGGGTGTCTGAGAGGAGTCCAGGGGAGGACCCAGTAATGATAATGTAGCAGAAGACAGAGGCTTCCAATGACTCTTGCAGTGAACACTTGCAAGTAAAGATGTGTGGACAGAAGGCTGCACACACTGTGACACGCTCCAGCTTCCACAGAATTTTTTTTCTTTTGTGGAGGAGGTTGCAAGGGTCAAAGGGCAGATACAAAGGGACAGGGAGATTAGTGGAAATGGGGAATATGATGTAAAATTCACAAAGAATCAATAAAAAGTTAAAAATTTAAAACCTACAGAACAAACACCAACAAAACACAAGGAAAAAAACAGCTGACAGTGTGCACCTTTGGGGTGTAGTATCACACCCCATTACTACGACAGCGGGTAGGTATGACACGTGCACATTATGCAGTCCCATACTTTCCAGAGATTTCTGACATGCTATTTAATAAAAACAGGTTGATTCATGTATGTAGGAGTTCACTAGTGTGATGCAAAAGTAACAAATATGACAGCTGCTTTGTCCTGGTTTCTATGTCCTGAGCAGTGCAGAAATTTAGTAAAGATTAGCTGGAGAGATGGCTCAGCTGTTAAGAGCATTTGCTGCCCTTGCAGAGGACGTGGATTCTGTCCCCAGCACACACACAGCAGCTCATCCATCTCTAACCCCAGTTCCAGGGATCCAGTTCTCTCTTCTGGCCTCTTTGAGT
Source organism: Micromys minutus (assembly GCF_963924665.1). NCBI lineage: Eukaryota > Metazoa > Chordata > Mammalia > Rodentia > Muridae > Micromys > Micromys minutus. The sequence continues at coordinate 106,032 of NC_137977.1, read as the reverse complement.
GCAAGGGACACATGGTACATATACGTACATTCAGACAAAGTATTTATATATAAAAAATTAATTTTCAAGAATTAAAAAATAAAAAATACTGAAAGGGTTCAGCAGATGAAGGCACTTGCCATCAAACCTGATGACCATAGTTCTTTCAATCTCTCAGACCCACAAGGCAGAAAGAAAGAACCAACAACTCCTACAAGCCTATGGTGGACACATGCAAGCCCTGACACATTAAATTCATAAATCCATGTATACACTCAAACAATATGTTTCTTTTAAATATTGGAATTCCAGAAACCTTACAAGAAAAAAAAATTTTATTACCTGTGGCAATTGTCACAAGAAATAATAATTCCTTCTTTCTTCACTTTCTCCCTTTCTTCTTCCTTCTTTTCTCATCCTGTAGCCGAGCACAGGCTTACTTGAACTCAGTATGTAATCCAGACTGTCCCTAACAGGTAGCCATCAAATTCAGCCTCCCAAGTGTTGGCATTACAAACATGACTAAACCTGCCTAGTAGTTCCTTCCTTCCTTCCTTCTTTCCTTCCTTCCTTCCTTCCCTTTCTCCTTCCTTCCTTTCTTTCCTCCTTCCTTCCTCCCCAGTCCCCCTTTCTGTTTTGATTTTTGAGACAGGGATTCTCTGTGTAGCCCTGGCTATCCTGAAACTTGCTTTGTAGAGCAGGTTGGCCTGGAACTCAGAGAGCCCCTCCTGCCTCTGCCTCCCAAGTGCTGGAATGTAAGGTGTGTGCCCATCACTGTCCTGCTATAAGTTTCTTTAAATCTGCTTTTACTGGGAAATTGAAAGTACAGTGAAGTCAAGAAATGTGATTTTGCACTTCATTTTATGCTCTAGGCCTGTACTGGCTGGTTTTCTGTCAACTTGACACAAGCTGGAGTTACCACAGAGAAAGGAGCCTCAATTGAGGAAATGCCTCCATGAGATCCAGCTGTAAGACATTTTCTCAACTAGTGATCAAGGGGGGAGGGCCCAGCCCATTGTGGGTGGTGCCATCCCTGGGCTGATAAACCTGGGTTCTATAAGAAAGCAGGCTGAGCAGGCCAGTAAGTAACATCCCTCCATGGCCTCTGCATCAGCTCCTGCTTCCTGACCTGCTTGGGTTCCAGTCCTGACTTCCTCTGATGATGAACAGCGATAAGGAAGTGTAAGCTGAATAAACCCTTTCTTCCCCAATTTGCTTCTTGGTCATGATGTTTGTGCAGGAATAGAAACCCTAAGACAAGGCCTAACACAGAGTCTGTAGCCTCTTCATAGACCTTTGTTACTTATAAATATGTGTTCAATACTTCATAATGTTTGACTAAATCTCAGACACTTAGGTAGAACCTTAGAGCCGAATTTACACATAAACCAGAAAGAAGAGAGCACAGATTTCTTCAGCCTCTCCATGATTCAGAGCATCTTTAGAAGCAGTCTGTTTCCCCTGCAGACTTCAGACTCTAAGTGATAATTAAAAAAAAAAAAATCACAGTTACTCTGAGCCTAATATAGCACTTGTCACAAGGTAAGATCTCAACTTCCTAGAGCTTAATTTGGAATAGATGAGAACAATATGTGAGGTCAGGTGATGAAGAATTCCTAGGAAAGGTCTTGTTTAGACATTTTAGAGAGAGCTGGTCTCTTTAAAGACAGCATTTGGTCCCACTCTTCTGAAGACCAGGGAAAAAGAATAAACAGTAATACTCATTTTCCTACATTACAATATCCACACTGACTAACGTAGTAAAAGTTACCATATGTAATTTCTTTTAATAGTTTGATTTCTAAATAAATAAATAGTTTTATTTCTTGGAATATTCTGATTTTTTAAATGCTGGGTTTTTTTGGGGGGGGTTGGTTTTGTTTTTGTTTTTTGAGACAAGGTTTTTCTGTATAGCCTTGGGTGACCTGTGACCTGGAAGGCTGGTCTCAAACTCATAAATACTCCTGCCTCAGGCTCCCAAATATAGGGATTAAAAGTGTGTGCCATCTGTTTTGCTTAAACGTGCTATAACGTTGGGACTTAATCAGCTGTCATTTGATCTATCCCCAGTACCAAACCTTAAAGACAATTTTTTTCTGGCTCTGTCTTTAAACTACCCAAACACAGGGATACTTTAAATACTTTTATGCCTTTCAAAATACAGGGTCAGGAAACAATTCTGTGATGATGAAATCAATTAAAGTTATTCACTTCTCTGGCCAGATGCAGTGACACTCGCCTTTAATCCCAGCACTCAGGAAGCAAAGGCAGGTGGATCTCTGTGAATTCTAGACCATCTTGGTCTTTATAGTAAATTCCAGGACAGCTAGATCTAGGTAGAGAAACTATGTATCAAAAAGAATTATTTAACTCTTTGCAAAGTGTGTGTCCCCTCCCCACCAAAAAAAAATCTCTGTACCAGGAGTAGGGTATTGCTGTGAACGGCCTGACTGTGCTGCTCTTCAGAGGAAGGCTGTGCTAAGACTGTGCTATGGAAAACTAGACTTTGGACTAGAAAACATATGTAAAATTATTTAAAATTGCTTACTTTTCTGTAAGATACATGTGTATGTGTGTGTATGTGTGCATATATATATATTATTTTTTTAAGATTTATTTATTTTGTTATATGAATACACTGTAGCTGTCAGACACACCAGAAGAAGACATTGGATTCCAGATGGTTGTGAGCCACCATGTGGTTGTTGGTTGAACTCAGGACCTCTGGAAGAGTAGTCAGCACTCTAACCGCTGAGCCATCTCTCCAGCCTGCATATATATATGCCAGGCTGTTCTCCAACTTGATATGTAGCTAAGAATGGCATGATATTGAACTCCTGATGCTTCAACTTTTATTTTCAAAAGGCTAAGACTACAGTCATGCATACTACACCTAACTCTGAATATGGACAGTAGCCCCTTCCATAAGCTAAACACTGCTATTGGTGCCGTTAAATGTCATTTGTGGTGGTTTGAATAGTTGATGGAACTGTTTGGGAAGGATTGGGGGTATGGTCTTGTTGGTGCTGTCTGGTCACAGGGTGTAGGCTTTTCAGAAGGCCAGTCATTCCCAGTGTTGTTCTCTCTCTGCTTCGTGGTTGTGTCTCAAGATGTGAGTTCTCAGCTACGTTTCTAGTACCATGCCTGCCTCCTAACACCCTGCTCACCTTCAAGTTTTAGCAGTACCCAATTAAATACTCAAATTGATCCTGGCTGTGGCAGTGTTCCTCACTACCTGCCCCTATGCTCTGGATTTTCAAATGAAAGACACACACACTCTGTATTTTGATATGCTTTGAACATCTCAATGGCTGGGCTACTTTCCAACTTCCACGTGGCTAATCAACTGCCTCTGATATTCCTGAGCTATTGCTTACTAAAATCTGTATTCCATCTTTACTGCCCTGGACCCAGATGTGCAGCCCTATGGGGTCTCCCAGCTCCTGTGTGGCAGCTATTCTCTCTGTCCTGCACCTTCTCAGGCTTTGTGTATCTCCTTTCCTTCTCCCAACATGGCGGATCTCTTCCTTCCTTCTCCCTCTCTCCCTAGCCCAGGAATCCTAACAAGCTTTTCCTCTGTCTATACTGCCCAGCCATTGGCTGCCAGCAACTTTATTTACTAATCATAGCCAACTGGGGGCAGGGTCCCTTATTGTCTTACTGTAGATCTGCAGATTCTCAAAGAAACAATTCTGGGGACTCAAATTACCATAATATAAGCAGCCTTAGGCCAAACCCACCTATGCCAAGTCATGGACTTACCCTCTGACGTTGTGAGCCCTAAATAAACTCTTACTTGTATAAGTAGCCTTGGTCATAGTTTTCTCACAGCAGAGAAACCAGTAACTACAAAGATGCTATCACACATTGGGTATTGCTGTGAGAGGCTGGACCATAATGCTTTTCAGATGGATGTGGGAGACTGGGAATGTGCTTGAACACTGCAAATGACTCCTTGGCAGGCCATCCTAGTAGGAGCTTGGAAGAAAGAGTGCTAAGAGGGATGTGAGCTATGGAGGCCCAGCTCAGGAACAGTGACAGCAACAGGCTGGAAACCATCCTTGCAATATATTGGCAAAGAATGTGGCTGCTTTCTTCCTTTGTCCTGAGGCTAAATTTAAAGTAATGAACTAATTTCTTTGGCTCAGGAGATTTCAAGATGGCCTAATATTGATTCTATCACATAGTTGCCAGAATTCACTTTTGTTCAGTTATACAGTGAAAAAGAGGATGAGGGTAAAAAAAACAATACAGTTTTTACAGTTTGAGGAGAAAAGGAGCATTAGGCAATTTAAGGTTGGAGTCAAGGCTTGTGCTGCAAGTGATAAGAGATTAAAGAAAGACCTGATGTACTGGGCAGTGGTGGCAGACACCTTTCATCCCAGCACTTGGGAGCTGGAGACAGGCACATCTCTGGGTTAGAGGCCAGCCTGGTCTACAATGTGAATTTCAGGACAGCCAGGGCCACAGAGAAACCTTGTTTCGAAAACAAAAACAAACAACAAAAAAGGGACACGATCAAAGATGTAATAAAGGAAAGGATGCCCTTGTGTCAGACCCACTCAGCCAAGCTTCTGACTTATGGAAGGGAGAGGAGACTGTGTCTCCTGCGAAGGAATTTTAGCAGTGTGTTGCTGGAGCGGGAGTACTTAAGTTTGCTGTAGTGAAGTCTTCAAGCACAGCTTTAAAAATGCTTCTCAGAGAGTCGTAAACTCGCCTCACAAACGATGCTTCTACGGGTCTATATGAAGCCGAGCATCTCGATTGCAACGATCTCACTCCCTCAGCTTCCTGTGCTCTAATTACAGATGTGTGTTGCCACTTGAATTTTGGGATAAATTGACAACCTTTTATACAGTTGTCTTAGTTTGGGCTGTTATTACCAGTTAGTTATTAGTGTTGCCTCAATGAAGCACCATGATCAAAGGACAAGTTGGGGAGGAAAGGGTTTATTCAGCTTACACTTCCATACCATAGTCCATCATTGAAGGAAGTCAGGACAGGAACTCAAACAGGGAAGGATCCTGGAGGCAGGAGCTGATGCAGAGGCCATGGAGGGGTGCTGCTTACTACCTTGCTTCCCCTGGCTTGCTCAGCCTGCTTTCTAATGGAACCCAGGACAACTGGCTCATGATGGCACCACCTACAATGGGCTAGGCCTCCCCCATTGATCATTGAGAAAATGCCTTACAGCTGGGTCTCATGGAGGCATTTCCTCAACCTCCTTCCTCTCTGATGAAATAGCTTGTGTCAAGTTGACACACAAAATCAGTCAGTACAACAGTTTCTGTTATTTCTCCCTTGGTACTGTTTGGGTTGGAGGGGGGGCTTGTGTATTCCTGACATATACTTTACTGCTAAACTATACATCCATCACTTAGAAAGTTCAATTGAACGTTTTTGTTCAGAGACAGGGTCTTTCTGTGCTTTGCTCAGAGTAGCCTTTCAATACTTCAGCTTCCCTGAGTGCTAGGATTACAGGCAGATGGCAGCCACACCGTTATTTAGCTCTAATTCTACCAAAATATGTTAACTAAGGTGAACGCTAATTATTCAGTCTCTGTAAGTAATCTGCTTGCTAAAATTTGTAACCCCAAATAAAACCTTTCAGTCACATGGGTGTGCACAGAGCTGTGAAATCTTTCACCTGACTTGCACCTTCCTAGCAGAGGCCTACAAAGCGCCACTTTTGTGTAAAGTTCTTTCCATGGTCTACTTAAGAGACACTTCTTTTGCACTTTGGTTTGGAACCCAGTGGCCACTAAGTAGTAAGTAGTTCTTGTACTGTGTTCTTGAGCCCCAGGCCACGATGTGCCTTTCAGAGAGGATGGCAGACATTTTGTGTTGGCAGAAGTAAAATGCTGTTGGCCATGATGTGGTGTTAGCGAACCGACAGTGTGAAAGTGTTTGCCCACCATGTTATGTGGTTCCATGTTCCACCCCACCGCTGGGCACGCAGGGAATTAGACTGTACTTATCCCACACCAGCGAGCAACACCGAAAGCACAATCTGAGATGTGGAAAGCCGGAGCCAGTTCCAGGGTCCCCAGGCCTGTGACGAGTGCGGGCTTGGGGGTTTCTCTGACTCTTGGACATCCAGGTGGCTCTGGGTGTTAAGGAAGTGCTGAGAAGGACGTTGGATAGTGTGTGTGTGGGCTGAGGACAGCTTCTAGCCTGGGGTGTGGGGAGCTCCTGCTTTTCCCAGCGGTGGTTGTCCTGCGCTTGGCACAGGCAGGCTGGAAGTGCAGAGGCCTATGGGAGGTAAGCTGTGGCTCTGTAGGCGAAGACCATCTTGTTTCTCATGGTGGTGGTAGATGAAAGAAAGCCCATGGTCCTAAACTGTTTATTGGTTGTTCATGACGGAAAATCGATGCATACTATGCCGAACCCATTTCTCACGGTGGAGCCAAGAAGTAAATACCTTTTTGCAGGGAGCAATGTCTAAAAAGGGAAGCTTACTAAGTTCCCAGGGCCTCTATTTACCTTATTAACATGGAGAAGTCTGTTCTGGGCCTTTGTGACCTGTGGTCATAGTGTGGCACGTGTTCCAGACCAGGAATCTTGCAGAGGAGTGGGGAGTCTCCAGGACTCAGACCCTCTCTACCTTACCAAAGTTCCTGACATGGTTTTACTGACCCACAATGTTACATTTCTAAATATTAAGCCATAATTGAAATATTTAAAAAGTTGTGTGAATTCTGATTTTCTGATATTTTTCTTAGGGCCTTGAATCCATATTTGTAATACATCTTTTAAAAGGTAATTTCAGGCCTGGGGAGATGCCTCTCTGGATGAAGCATTTACCTGTGTGAAGAGAGGAGTTTGAATCCCCATAATTCAGGTAAAGTTTGAGTAGGTGTGATGACCTGTCTGCTTGCACATAGCTCCAGCGCTCTGAAGCAAGCTGAACAGCGTGACTAGAGCAATTGTGAGCTCTGGGGTCCCCTGGGAGACTGTCTCAGTGACTAGGATAGAGACTGAAGCAAACTCCAGCAGCACTGACACATGCGTGCTCCCCACACGTATGCCCTCTTCACTGCCCTCTTCACATGAACCTGCATACACAAATACACACATTTTACAGTAAAAAAAATCCTGAGATTTAGGCAGATGTGTACGATATGAAGTAAAACTACATGCTTCTTTGAGGGGCAAGAGATTCTAGTTAAAACTCCAATCCAGTTTCTGTTATGCTGCAGAGCTTAAGCCATTTAAAATTTTTCTTCACACAATTTAAATGATTTTACAGCCGAGTGTGGCAGTGTAGCCCTTAAAGCCCAGAACTTGGGACACCAAGGCAGGAGGATCCCCCAGCTACAGCCTGGTCTACAAAGGGAGTTCCAGGACAGCTAGGGCTACACAGAAATCCTGTCTCAAACAAAAACAACACCACCACCAAAGCAAAAATAATAAAATGATAACCTCTAGTAGAATGAGCTCACCAAGTGCCCACTGCTGTACTCCTGTTAAACAGTCTCTAGAGTATGCAAACTTCCCAGACACTAAAATGTTTTGGGTTTGTTTCTCTGTGTAGTTCTGGTTGTCCTGGAACTTGCTCTGTTGAAAAGGCTGGCCTCAAAGTCAAAAGATTCACCTGCCCCTGCCTCCTGAGTCCTAGAATTAAAGGCATGAACCATGCTGACACTAAATTTTCAAGAGAAAATGCATTAGAAATAAAAACATTGTTGATGGGGCTGGACAGATGGCTCATTGGTTAAGAGCACTGTTCTTCCAGAGGTCCTGAGTTCAATTCCCAGCAACCACATGGTGGCTCACAGCCATCTGTAATGAGATCTGATGCCCTCTTCTGGTGTGTCTGAAGACAGCAACACTGTGCTCACATACATAAACTAAATCTTTAGAATCCCATTAGCTGCTGCTTTGTGAAAGACATTGAAGCCAGCAACTTGCTCACTCCAGGCAAGTGCTTTACCATTTAATTCCATCTCCAGCTTCCCCTGGTATCTTAATTTACAAAGATATGAAAGCTGGGCACGGTTGCATATTTTGTAACTCAGCCTGCAGGTAAGGTAGGCTGGTTACAGTAATGGTCAGTGCCAAAAAGAAAAAAGGATGGAGGGAAATGTACATTTTAAAAATACATTGTTGGTTGAATTTTAACAGCTGACCTTTGTACTGGCTCCTAGAACCAGTTGCAGATACGATCTGTGGATATTTACACACAGCATATCCTCATCCTCTCATGTACCTTTGTGCTGGGCACTGCTGGGCACGGAGTCCTTACATTAACGCGTCGTTCACCGCCGGGCTATACTGACAGTCTGCTCATCACGCACATCGCATATTTCGGTACGAGACAGGCTCACGCAAAGCAGCCTGGCTTCGAGCTTTCCATGTAACAGATGGCCTTGAACTTCCCTGCCTGCCTGTGGAGTCCTGGGAACACAGTCCTGTGCCACCACGTGGCATTTTAAAAACTGTGCTTGAAAGCAGAAGAGAGCATCAGATCCCTTCAAGCTAAATTTACAGCCAGTTTCACCCAATGACAGTGCTGGGTCCCAAATGTGGACCCTCTACAAGAGTATCAAAAATGCCCCTAACTGGTTAGCAATCTCTCTAGACCAACTTTTTTGACCTTCAGTTGAATTCCCCAATGTGGAATCCACGGGACATGAGGTAGGGAAACAGGTACTTCAGGAAGTTGAGACAGATTAGTCAGTCCAGCTGGAAAAACAAGCCGGAGAAAGGGGTACTGGCTAAGAGCGCCTGTTCTTAGAGAAGACTGGAGCTTGGTTCTCAGCACCCAGATGCACAGTCTTCTGACCTCCAGCACCAGGCACACAAGTGGTACACACATTTCAAGAAAAGATACATCTAAAACAAGAGTACCTCTATAAAGTAGTAAATTATTATCTCATACATTTTGTTGGATCAGTTTTAGTTTTGATGAAGCCATGGTCAGATGTGTAATTTTAATCCCCTATAAACAGTGAAATAAGCATGTTAATTGTGTGAATAAGTACTTCAAATTACTGATTAACTAACAAGCTGCCAGCACTTGACAGGGCTGAAACTGATGGTAAGGGATCACCCAACAAACTTGTCTCTCACACAATCTCTTCAATCTTGAGAATTGTATGACACCTTCACAGTGGCTACTTTGTTTCTGAGAGGAGAAAGGAAAAAGCCAATGTGTATATTCATGGCGTGCCTGTGAAGGTCAGTAAGTGTCGCAGCATTAGTCACCTCCACCCTTTTACAGGCATGTAATCACATGTACATATCAAGACATATGCACACATACACAAGTAAAAAAATTTTTTTAAAAAAGGAGCCAACAAAAACCTGAAAATTCCTATTACCTACAAGAATTATTTTGCTGAAGGCTGTAGAAATGGCTCAGTGGTTAAGAGTACTGATTGTTATTCCAGAGGTAGAGTTCTGTAGATTGTCCTGAAGTTGGTTGTATTTTAATGTTAATTCCACTTCCCCAAGGTCTGACCAGTCTCATACTCAAGAGGTGACTTCATCTGAACCTTCCCATTTTAATTAGTAAAATAAAGAAAAGCCAGTGATTGGGTGGGGTGAGGGAGGTGGAGAGAAAAAATAGGTCTGAGGAGGTGAGAGAAGTCATGGCAAGATGGAGGTTCCCAAGGACCAGCTAGACCCAGGTCATATTAATTGGCGTTAAAGAGCTATTAACATTAAGGATTTTATAGGTCTAGTATCTCATATAGAAGGGAATTTTGTATATTTGTCTGTTTGATGCAGTCTTGTTGTGTACAGGGTTTGTGGATTGAGAGTTGAATATATAAGCCTGTATGAAAAGCTATCGAGCTGTAGAGTTGCTTGTGTTGAGTTCTGGGGTAAACACCCAGGACTGAGAAAGGCAGACAGGAAGACTGCCAAGGGAAAGGAGTTTTGTGGACAAGTTGGGCCGTGGTGGCTTGGACAGAGCAACAGAGGTGCGCGCTGCTCCGTATTAGGGTTGGGCCCTGAGGAGTGAGACCTCAGGACCAATAGAGATAAACCTTTTATATTTCTAATATTTATTGCAACAGAGTTCAACTCCCAGCAATCACATGTGGCTCACAAACATCTGTATTGGGATCTGTTGCCCTCTTCTGGTGTGTCTGAAGACAGCTGTAGTGTGCTCATATAAATAAAATAAACCTTAAAAAAATTATTCTGCTATCAAAACAGGTTTTTCTCCTTTAAGTCTCCTTGTGAGTCCTGCCTCCATCACTGGGAAGCAGAAACGTGACTTAAGAGGTCAGCCAGTCTACATAGTGAGTTTCAGGACATACAAGACTATATTCTATTGATAACTTCCTCTTCAAATAACACATTAACAGTAACAAAATCATGGGTTTTTTGTAGACCAGGCTGTCCTGGAACTCAAGAGATCAAGTCCCTCTACCTCCGGAGTGCTTGGCAGTAAAGATATGTACCACCACCAGGCAAAATCATTTATGTATTTTTTTTGCTTTTACCCTTAGGGCTCCACTGAGTAAAACTAAAGAGGATGAGTTTTAGATCTCATCCCATAAGAACTTTATTGAAATACCAAGAATTTATTTCATCTCAAAAGGGGCCCAAAAAATGGAGTCAAAGAAATCAAACCCATTCATTACATCTGTATTTCATGTGACCAACTCCCAGAACTGAACATACTCTATGAACACAGTAAACACTAAACTTTAATTTGGTAATCAGCAGACAACTCTGTCCCTATGCTATGTTTATTAAAAACTGACAAACAAAACCTGTACAAAAAATACCCCCAAATCCTTATGAATTTAAAACAGTAATCTTGAGAGACATTATCGCCTAGGACCCCCTCTTCCTCTGCCGCGACCACGTCCTCTTCCTCTACCTCGGCCTCGGCCTCTTCCTGCAACTGGGGGAAAGGTAAAACAAAGCAGGTGAAATTCTCTTCAACAGCACAGTACCCACCACCACACAGGGTCACCCTGAGCCCTTTCCCACCTACACCTCTTAAATTATCAACTGTAATAAAAATCTTTAACTCAGTTTCTCTCAAATATGAACACCACAACCATCATGTAGAAAGCAGGGAGACAAATTTACACCCTATGTCAGATTTCTGCTTGTTGAATAGAAGCCATGCAAGTTACCCAAATCAGAGCTTGAAAACTTGTTTGGCTTTATCCTGACTGACCCTTGAACAGACAGCCATATCTGTAGCTGGCCATCATGAGGACAATAAAAAAAGCATCATGCAGTGGTGTGCCACTGAGCAGTATCACCACACCCTGGGAAAGCCATACACTGATTTATTTTAAGGTCTGTTCTTTTCTAGCCCTGGCTTCCTGGTCCTTACTTTGTAGACCAGGCTGGCTTCAAGAGATCCACCTGTCTCTGCCTCTCCAGTGTTTGGATTAAAGGCGTTCATTTAGTAAAGGAAGAATGGCTTTCTAAAGAAATTAGGATCTTAGATACAAAGAGTAGGATACAAGGCACAAGGCACAAGGCAAAAGAACAAAACCCACTGATAGTTTTGTGGTGATCAGTGAGACTGACAGTTGTACACTTGTTATTATTTCCTTTACAAAGCAGGTGGGAGAGAAAAGAAGGGTTAAATCAGTGTTTTTCAAGCTATGAATTACAAATGCCTGTCTTTTTAAACTGGGGTGGGAAACCCCAAAACATTTGTATTGTTTTAACTAAGTCCAGTGGGCTACAAGACAAAGTGCACTTCTGGCTGGAAGACAAGATTCAAAGCACGCACTGTGGTTCCAATGTGGAAAATCCTCATAGAGTGAATCCCCCTCCCAACACACCCACCCACCCACATAAAATAATAAAAAGCAGAATGATGAGAATGTAGCTAAATAGCAGATAGCTGTGTAAGATCCTCAGTTCAATCCTCCAATACTGGGTCTCAATAAGAGGACGCACACTGCACGTGTAGAAGCCAGAGTACAACTCTTGGGAGTTGGCTTCTCTTTCCACTGCTGATTTGGTGATCAAGCGCAGGTCATGAGGCCTGCACAGCAAGGAATTTTACTCTCTGAGCCATTTCTTGGCAAAGATTCAAAAGATAGGTCCAGTCTCTTTAACTGTCTTTATAAAAAAATAAACAGTAGGGGCTGGAGAGATGGCTAAGAGCACTGATTGCTTTTCCAGAGGTGCTGAGTTTGATTCCCAGCAACCACATGGTGGCTCACAACCATCTGTAATGGGATCTAATGTCATCTTCTGATGTCAGAAGACAGCTTTGATTACTAGCACCATATAAACCATGATGACAAACAACTGTAACTCTAGCACTTGGAGGCAGAAGTAGTGTAGTAAGTTCAAAGCCACATAGCTTATCTGAGACCAGCTTGGGCTACATGAGAACTTAACTCAAGATAAAAATGAATGAATGAATGAGTGAGTGAGTGAGTAAAAGCTAACATTGTCAACACACTAAAAACTTCTCAAAAGAAAAATTTGGAGTCTGTTTTCTTCAGGGATTTGGCCCTGGCACGACAGCCCTACACTAATACATATACAATCAGACATGAAGTTGGGATATATGGAAGACAGAATAAAAAGGTGGGGGAAGGGGAGTAGAGGAACAGGGAGAGGAAAAAAGGGGTGGGGAGAGGAGACAGAGGATGGAAGATGAGAAGTTAAAAGCCTAGGAAAAACAAGAGAAGAAATCACCAAATTTAAACTTATCTTAGCTACATGGGCAAGAAAATTCACAATAAATCTTCAAGTATCTAAAAAGAAAGTGGTAAGGAGACACAAGGGAAGCTATGCAGCTAGCCTCCAAACCTAGATGCCACGTAAGCAAAGAGCACCAGAGAGACTGAGGGCTCTTCTCCACTGCAGCACCAGGAGATCTAAGCAGCGCACGCACTAAGAGCACGCACTAAGACAAGATGTTCTGGGCAACAAAAACATCCTTGTTGTTCACAAATGTATTTAACAGTGAGTTAAGATTTAAATACACCATACTTAAAACACCTTCTTACTCACCAGCTTCTCTTTTCTTAGATTTCACCTTAGGTTCAACATCCACAAGTAGTGTATCTAGAGGTAAGCTGTCTGGTAGAATAAAATACCGAATGTTATTGCCTCGAATACTCAATGTTTCCAACTGTACAGGTTCTCTGTTCTTCAGGGTCATTTTCACGGCCTTAAGGTGTGTATTCATGCTGACATCTACACCTAAAGGGGGAGGGAGAGAAACAGAATAATTATTAGTTGAATTCATACTGTAAAGAGTTTTTTCTGGGGCTGGAGAGATGGCTCAGCAGTTAAGAGCACTGTCTGCTCTTCCAGAGGTCCTGAGTTCAATTCCCAGCAAACACATGGTGGCTCACAACCATCTGTAGTGGGATCTGATGCCCTATTCTGGTGTGTCTGAAGACAGTGACAGTTCACCTACATACATGAAATAAATAAATCTTAAAAAAAAAGTTCTTTCTGCTATGTTTACAGGTCAAGTTTCTGTGACAACATAATGCATGCACAATGGGAACAATGTCAAAATAAATCAGCAATTTTTTTTCCTTCATAAAGCCTTTCCCTAGCTACAATAACCCTGTACAGAGCTGATTGCACTTACAGAATTGAATGCACTGGTGGTGTGGTTAAGTGACTCCTATAATCTCAGCATTCAAGAGGCTGAGGCAAGAGGAATATGCACATGTTCAAGGAAAGTCTGGACAACAGAGAAAGAACCTATCTGCCAGACAAAGGAAATGAACATAGCAAGCCATGAAGGAAGGAACCGTTAAGTCCACCACCTTCAGAACTGAACTGTTATCCCAGGATTGGACAGTGTTTGTGGTAAACTCCTCCCATTGTCCCCATAACTTCTTACCCAACATTCTATCACACCATAGGTCTTTCTTCTTACAGACCTCAAGTCTGTAAGAAGTCTATGTACCTCAAGCTGGCCTCATATTTGTAATTCTCCTGCCCAAGTCTCTCAAGTGCTTGCTCTACAGGTACTCACTACCATACCCAGTTTAACATGTCTATTTATTTACTTAAAATGATTTTTAGGGGTGAGAGACATGGCTCAATGGTAAGTGTGCAGGGCTCTTACAGAGAACCAAGTTTGGCTCCTAGTACCCATGTCAGGAGGCTCATAACTAATTGCCCGTATCTCCAACTCCAGAGACCCAGTACCTCTGGCCTCCAAAGGCACCTGCACTCACATACATACAGAGTTAAAAACAGAATCTTATCAAAATGTATTTGTATGAGTGTGATTATGTGGAAAGCCCTATGTGCTATGGTGCATGTCTAGAGATCAGGACAATTCACAAGAAATCAGTGAAATCTCTCCTCTATGTAGATCCTAAGGCATGAACTCAGGTGTCAGGTTTGGCAGCAGATACCTTTACCCACAGGGCCGAGCTGGCACACCCTTCACCTTGTTTTCCCAGACAGAGTCTTTCAGAATTGTAATTACAGGAACAGGAAGTACCTAGCTTTTGGGGGAGCTGGAGATCTGAACTCAGGTCCTCAAGCTTGTGCAGTAAGCACTTTACCAACAAGGTCATTTGTCTGGGCCCTTATTATTATTATTATTTTTTTTTTTTGTGGTGCTATGGACTGAATCCTGAAACCAGGACCTCTAGCATTCTAGGCAACTGCTCTATCACCTTGTAACCCAGCCCTTAATGGAGCTTGTTTGTATATGTGTTTTTGTTCTGTTAGACAGGCTGTCACTATGCAGCCCAGAGTTGCCTCAAACTAAGGGTTTCACCCTAGCCTTCTAACTGTTGGCTTTACAAGCTTGAGCCCCCATACCAGGCTAACCTTACTGGTTTTCTCCCCAAAAATTCACCATTACAAATTTTTTCTTTACTGGGCAGGGGTGGAGCATGCCTTTAATTTTAGCAGAGGCAATCTTACTGAGTTCAAGGCCAGCCTGTTCTATAGACCAAGTTCCAGGACAGGCAGCAATACCAAAAATCTGTCTCAAACAAACGAACAAAAAACCCAACAACAAACGCTTTTCTCTTTTTCTCCAAAGAAGTAAACTCCTTTCCTAGACAGCTGTAATACATTCCATCTCCTCCATATGCTTAGATGTGTGCACATTCATACAAGATACAGAAGCTTTTGTTAGTGGCTTTGTAAAAAAATTATAGTTTTCATTGTTAGATTTTGACAAAGGGTTTGGGAACATGGTTCAGCTGGTAGAGTACTTTCTTAGCCTACAGGAAACCCTGGCTTCGATCCTCATTACTAAATAGAAAGGCGTGTAGTGCATGTCTATATTACCAGCAGTCAGGAGCTAGAGGCACAACACCAGGAGGCCATCTTCAAAAATACACAGTGGATTAGAGGCCAGTTCTGGGATACATAAATCCTGCACCTAAACAAGAGGACGAGGAGGAAGAAAGCAAGGTCTTTTTCAATGCTGTTCTACAGGGAACTGAGTAAATCCACACTCAAGGAACTTTAATAAGGGCAGCAACTTTATGTACGTCCTTGCATATGGAGACTGGGCATATCTAGGAACATAAACAGACAAAGTCCATTCACAATTCGTACCAAAAACTTCTAGAAAAGCCACAAAATGCCACCCCATTTTCTCCTAGTCTACTACAACATTGGACCTACCTATTAAAAACTTACACATCAACAAGTCCAGTACTTTAGAGAATAGGACACATGTTAAGATACTATTTTCCCCTTTGATAACCACTTAAAAAAATCTTAGGAGACAAACAGGAGAGGATAATGAAGGACGAAAAATGGTAAAAATACAGTACCTATGCACAAAAGCCACAGTAAAAAATCATATAATTAACATAGGCCAATAACAACTTACAGTCAAATGCGAATCACAAAAGTAGTAAACGTGCAAGTCTCAGATGTTTGAGAAGCAACATTGTGTGCAGAAGGACACATGCAAGCAAAGGCAGGAAAACAGAAGCGGCACCGGAAGTTTGTTTGTAGTGCAAGAATGTAAGGTGGGTGGGGTGGAGGGATGGCTCAGCAGGTAAAAAGCACTTCCAAAGGACCTGGGTTCAATTCCAGCACCCAGTTACAGGATCTGATACCTTACAGACATGTGACACCCTCACACAGGCAAGCATGCCAATGAAACATTTATTCAGACAAAATGAGAACCTGTACTACAACAATGCACATTAAACAATCAAAAGGAAGAAAACATCATCAAAAAACCTCTCCAGCAGGTGGAACATGGGAGAGAAAAACCTTAAAACCGTTACAGAAACAGTCCAATCATCTTACCTGTGATTGTTCCATGGACTTGTGTTCCATTCTTCAACTCAATGGTTACAGTTTCATGACTCAATTTCATCAAAAATCTACAAAAACAGAAATAAGTCTTTTTGTTAAGTCAGTAAAGTTGCTAGAGATCAAAATCTTAAAATGCTATTACAACAGTCCACATGGGGTCTGGATAGCTAACGCAGCACTCCTCTCTCCTTTGAATCCCAGAACTCACAGGAAAGCTCACAACCATCTTTGCTCCCAGGGGATCTTGAGACCTACTCTGACCTTAGGCACCAGGCAAATTTGTGATGTACACACATATATGCAGATAAAACATTCACACACAAAATAAACATATCTTAAAAACAATTTTTCTAAACTAACAAACTCATAAACGTATAGAAGAATGAAACAACAAACTGTCATTTGGCATCTGTCTGTCCACCACAGGCATCCACCTTTTTGGCTTCATTGGACCACACTGGATGAAAGATTGTCCAACCTTGTTAAGATGATGTCATCTGCAAAGCGCACACCTGAGTCTGTGAATGTGTTGAGTCAAAACCATAGCTCAGAGAGGCGGGAGATTCGAGCGGCAACATGGAAGCAGATGTGGAAGTTTCTCTCAGTGCATCTCATCATAAATAAGGTTGTTATAAATATTTTATAATGGATCATTTGACTTATCTAGATGGACAAATTATATTATACCAGTTAGATCAGAGTATTTTGGTATGTTCTATTGTGATGACTTAATTCAGTTCAAAGGGTATAGGAACACACAAAGTCAGCAAAGGAGTTGGGATGTGTGTGTGTGTGTAAGGCTTGGCAACAACACGCTAAGGGGAAGTGAGTGAAAACAACATGCTGGAGCAGTTGTGCACCAGCCGAGACAGAAGCATCAGAAGCATCAAGAGGGTGGAGTGAACCGCCTGGGAAGGGAGCGAGTGGAGAGGGTGACTTTCAGATCCTGTCATAGTGTCCAGCTACGGTTGGCTCCGAACTAGAACAGCATCCGAGAAGCGTGACCAAGCTGCTGATAACAGAACCTTTTTAATATTTACAGCAACAGTCCTGAGATACTAGAAAGAAACCTTACAGGAAGATATTTAAAGATCCTAGAGTAGCACTAGGTGTAATGGTGTATCTTTTAATCCCAGTCCTTGTGAGATAGGCAGATGGGTCTCTTGTGAACTGGAGGCCAGCCTGTTCTACATAGTGACAGTGATACTGTCAACAAACAAAAGACCCTAGACTAATTTTCAGTCACAAAAAGGAAATAGTTCTAATTGATAGCATAGGATTACACAGTAGAAATAAAGAACCTCTTTCTTGCACTCTTGGTAAACAGGGATATTGTTCTAACCCACAGCATATATGTAAGACTCTACACAACGTAGGCTATTCTTTAATGCATATAACACCTGGGTCTTAGCAGTTTACACTGTAGAGAATTCCCTAAAAATAAATATCCCAAGAGCTAGCTAGTAGTCCACTATATGGAAATGTCAATTACCCCACTGTGAATGATGTCTTAAACTTTCTGCCATTACAAACCCATTTATGCAAGCCCTCACCAGTAACAATTAACAATCTCCCAATTTTCTATCCATAAAAAGTGGGGGAGGGGTGCTGGGAAGAGGCATAGCAAGGTGGTATACACAGTGCAGGTAAAGCACTTGCTGCCAAGCCTGAGGATCCCAAATGAAAGAACTGACTCCTTCTAGGGTCCTTCCATCTTTGTACAGTGATGCCAACCCTCCCCCCATAAATAATTACAAGCTTATTTATTTATTTATAGACAGGATTTCTCTGTGTAGCAATGGCTGTCCTGGAACTCACTCTATAGACCAGGATAGATTTGAATTTACACAGATCCTCCAGCCTCTCCCTCCTAATTGGGTGTAGCACCCTCCACCCTAATAATAAGTATAATCTCAAAAACAAAAAAGCAAACCATGGTAGCACACCCTTTAATACACAGCTTTAGGGAGGCAGAGGCAGGAGGATCTCTGTGAATTCAAGGCCAGCCTGGTCTACACAGTGAGCACCAACCAACCAAGATGCTCTCGCTGTCTCTCCTACCTCAAAACCAATCATCGCCATCAACAAAATCAATCAATCAAAATACCAAGCAGCACCTACAAGATGGCTCAGCAGGTAAAAGTACTTGTTCTACAGGCTGAGGACCTGTGTTCTAATCCCCGAGACCCTGGTGGAAAGCAAAAACAAATTTCCAAAAATGTTTTATAAACATACTTGTGCACAAGCACACACAAATAATTTCCTAATGAGCAAAACTAAGAAAAAAAATGTATGATTGTAATCCTAGCACTTGGGAAGCGAGGGCAGAAACTCAAGGTCACAAGGTCACTCTTACGGGTCTGGCTAAATGAACTATTTCGAAAAGAAAAAGAATGAAGGAATGAAAGAAAAAGAAAAAGGGAGGCTGGAGATGTTTAAGAGAGCATGGAGTGCTTATTCCAGAGGACCCATATGGCACCTCACACCTCTCTGTAGCTCTTGGTCCAGGGGACCTGACACTTTCTTCTAGTCTCCATAGACATCAAACATTTTGTGTTTAGACAAAACCCTCATATATACAGAATAAATCTTTATAAAAACAAAAACAGAAAGGAATATAACAAGGTCTCAGACCTTAATAGACCTCAAGATCCTACCACAACTGATCCCATGATGGAAATACCATTCAGGCTGTACAGACAGCACCACTTACCAAAACTAAAACAAAGGCCTACCCATCAAAGTTCAATTATGGCAACATCTCTAAATGTACTAACCTTGCTTTTTGGTGTCTGTAGTTCTGCTTCTGGTTAACTCTTCTTGTCAACAACCCAGGACATGGTTTTTGTGCTTAAAAAGCTTATCCTGAGAAAGGCTCGATGCTACACTGGGACCCTGAACACCCAATGTAGTCACCCAATGGCTAATAGGCTTTCTATTGGCTTAAATCTACATCCAAGCAGTCTTCTCTGGTGAATATCCCACAACAGGAAAAAGGGGATAAAGAGCAAGTAGTACCAATTTGCCTAAAACTTGGTATCATTTATGACTATAGAAAGTGTATTTCTTGGATTGCTTTCACATTATTCACACACTCTTCTACCAGCCCATCACTCTTAGACGACGATCTCCAAGTGCAAACCACCACACACCTCTTTTCTTTAAATTTATATTTATTTATATATTTTTACTTTCTGTGTATAAGTGTTCTGCCTGTTTTCATTATGTATACATGTGTCCCACGACAGATGCCAGAAGAGGGCACTCGAGCAAACAGCTATGTGGGTCCTAGAAACTGAACTCACATCCTCTGGAGGAGCAGCCAGTGCTCTCAACCTGAGCATCTCCCCATTTTATTCTATTACGACCCTTTTGGAGTATAAAGGGTTCATGCTCCTTTTTAAGTTGATGTTTCTCAGAACCAAAACTATAAAAAACACTCTCCTTTCACTTCAATATTTAGAAATACCCCACAGGGAATTCTACAGCATCACAAGCTTTATTGTAGCCAAATGGCCATGGAATGAGAATCCTACAACACTTCATATTAAAACTTCCCAGTCTACCTTATTTTCCTACGATAGCCTTTGTATACTACTATAGCAGCCACAATAAACTGCAATAGCATACTTGACTATTCCATTCTCCCATGAAATAAGTAGCAGGACCTTTCTACAGGCTGAATGTATCAGCAACTAACGAAAACCAACCTTAAGTTACCACCCTAAAAACATTATTTTGCCAGGCATGGCGGCAAAGACCTTAAATCTCAGCACTCAGAAAGAAAGGAGGCAGGGAGAACAGGGTCCTTCTCTGAAGACAATATTCTGCTAAAGAATTCCCTTAAGATATCTAGAGATGCACTCCGAGGGAGAGGCAGGATGATCCTAAATCTAATGTCACTTTGGGTATGGAATGATCTCAAGTCAGGTAGAGCAACTTGGTGAGACCCTGTCTCAATATCAAAGTAAAGAGTGCAGGGGGGGGGGGCTGAAGAGATGGCTCAGAGGTTAAGAGCCCTGATTGCTCTTTCAGAGGTCCTGAGTTCAATTCCCAGCAACAACACGGTGGCTCACAACCATCTGTAATGAGATCTAATGCCCTCTTCTGGTGTGTCTGAGGACAGCAACAGTGTACTCATATATATGAAATAAATTAATTTTAAAAAAGAGGCCAAGGAACACATAAATTCAAATTATTTCCCAGTGAGTCCTTCATTTTGTGAATTCTCTTAATTTTGTTTTCTGTGTAGCCCTGACTGTCCTGAAACTCCCTATTTACAACATGCTGGCCTTGAACACAGAAAGTGAGGGGATTCAAGGCTTGGGCTACCATCACCTGGCTGTGAATTCTCTTCCTTTTTTTTTTCCTCTCTTACAACTTTATTTTTAAAAAAGAGAAATACATATACAGATTTTTAAAGGCATTTTGGCATAACACTATATGAATATTTTTTGTCAGTACTTAATTCTTTTAGAGGTTTGATAGCATGCATTGAAATCCCACTAGTTACCATAAGCATGAAGTACATGTAGGACAGAATGTAACATAGAAACAGTTTTCTTGGTGAGTACAGATTAAGCACACCAAAAATTGCCTCAAGGCTATATTCTTAGCTCTTGGGTTATTAATGGTTTAAGGTCCAGGTGTACCACACTCCGAGAGGGTGCTATACATTAATTTTTTTCCTATGAAAGACTGAGGCTTTCATTTTTTGGCCTTTGTTTTTCTTGAGCTTTATATGGCCTGTGAGTTGTTTCTGGGGTGTTCAGAGCTTTCTGGGGTTAGTATCCAATTATCAGTGACTGCATATTATGTCTGTTCTTTTGTGACTGGGTTATCTCACTCAGGATGATATTCTCTAGATGCATCCATTTTCTTAAGAATTTCATAAAGTCATTGTTTCTGATAGCTGAGTAGTACTCCATTGTGTAAATATACAATTTTTGTATCCATTCATCTACTGAAGGACATCTGGGTTCTTTCCAGCTTCTGGCTATTATAAATAGAGCTGCTATGAACATTGTGACGCATGTGTCCTTATTGTATGTTAGAGCATCTCTGGGTTATATGCCCAGTGAATTTTCTTCTTAATGAGACTGGCACATCAAACAGTAAGATATATGGGGTCCTTTTAGTATCCAAATTCTCCCTATTTGAACAGAAAACCAAGGAGAACTGGATCGCGAGAAATATCTTTATTTAGAAAAATTAGGAAAACTGGCGATTTATCAGATGACAGGAGGATTAAGGGAAAGTAGCCAAGCATGCACACTTGCTACGTTTGGGCAACAGGATAAAGGACAATACAGTCCCAACAACTAATGCACAAATAAGAAAGCTCACACCAAAAGTGCAAACTAGTCAACCATTTTCACAGGTTAAAAAGCATTCTCCTGTAAGAAGAAATTTCTATACTTTGCACTACCTAAAACGGAATCCAGGACAAATCACAGCAGCAGCAGAAGCAGAGAGAGCACCTGCCCAAGATGCTGGCAAAGTTATAGTAAATGCATTATGGTTCACAGTCGGGAGGAAAAGAAACAGCACAGGCGTTCTACCTCTGCTACAGTCCAAATAAGAGTGAACTGGGGCTGTAGCTCAAGGCTGAGTGATTATCGGAAGTTTTCTGGGTGTTATACCCAGAACAGGTGGGAAAAAAATTTAACCTTAAATGCCTTCTCTGCAAACTCCTCCTGAACAGAATTTCAAACAGACTATAAGTAATCTATTCTGCCGTTACCATTAAACAACAAAACATTCAAAACCTTTTAAAAGAAATCTTGTGAATTTGTATTACTTTTAAAAAGGTGTCCAATAGCAACTACAACAGTTATTGACTCAACAAGAAACTAAATGTTTCTAATAACTGGCTTAGATATTATATACCCTGCCTCAGGCTTGTTTTCAAGCCTGTAAATTTGGAATTAATCAAACCACCAAACAAGCCTATGGTTAGGCTCCATTTCCGACATAATTTATGCAGTCAGGCGAAATTAATTTGTTACCTTCTGCCCCATCCCGGGACACTTAGTTTTTCCTGAATCAGAAAACTACATTAACGAGCTATATACTTTGCATAATTGGTAAACATTAAGGAGAATTTAATCTAAAACATCTTGCAAATCGGCGTTGTTATTTGCAGATAAAACCATGCTAGTTCTAACTCCTCGTCAGTGCAAGTGGTCCGACTCGCCTCGAAAACTGGCCATGCTCCGTTTAAGCCACAGAGGCGGCTCGCCCTCCATCCCTGGAAGACTGGCAGGGTCTGAGCGCGCCGGCCCCTCGCCCGGGCTCTGGGCGGCGAGCGGGGCGCGGCGGGCCCGGGCGCCGGAGGCCGTTAGCAGGCCGCGCACGCGGCTTTCCCGCCTCCCCGGAGCTCAGCGGCCCGGCCTTCCAAGCTGGCCCAAAGCCTCTGCCCGCCGCCCTCGCCCGGCGGGGGAACCCTCCTCACCTCACGAGCTTCATCCTAGCGGCGCAGTCTCCCTTTTGGTCCGACTGCTCACGGAATTCAAGCTCCAAAGACCCACGGACCAGGGGTATGAATGGCCGGAAGAGCGCGCGAAGGCCTGCAGACGCGCGACGAGAACGCGGAAGCCGCGCTGCTTTCCGGCCGCCGGGAAAACGACAGCGGCCCCTAGCGCCAGGAGGAGTGCTTTGCGCCTTCGGAGGGCTGGTGGACTTTTTCTCTGCAGGATTCACAGACCACTTATGAAGTTATTAAAACCAGTTGTGAAGGCCTGGAACTTTCACACGTCAAAGGAAGAGAAGTTCTGAGAGAAGCCCTCTAAGATCCGAGTTTAATCCTTGGGATCCACATGTTGGAAGCAGGGAATTCAGTCCTGCAAGTTGTCTTTAGTTGGCTTGACAACTAAGCCAAGCCAATCAGATCTTTGGACAAAATGGTTTTTCTTTGGGGATGTGAATTGTACTAAGCTACAGGGTACCTTCTTAAAACTAGGAAAACCATTCTTAAGGCAGAGTTTTAAATATACCTTTCATTTTATATATAGTAAGTCCTTCGACTTAAAATATGTATGTGGATATTTCAGTTAAAGTTAAAACAAAAAGTTCAGCTCCTTATTTGCAATAACCACACTGTTAAATGTAGTTACTCAGCATCTACACTTGTATCTAATTACAAATACAGTGCAAATGACTTCAACAATCACAAGAAATTTGGATAATATTAGTTTATTATCATTTGATTCCAGAGCTTATTATTTACAGCATTCAGGAAAATATTGTGTCTGAAAGCAAGGAAATACAACTGCTCGCTGCGCTCTCCACTATCTAGAATGCCTTTTTCATAGAATGTGCTTTTGTCACAGAACACCCTTGTCCCAATGTGTGGGAACTGGTCCCAAGGGTCAATGAGACCAACGGAGGCAAGCAAGCCCAGAATTGCAGTGTGAAGTTTATGGGCGACTTACAACAGAAGCATTGGCTTGGGCATCAAGAAAAGCTCATAGGAGCCTGGAAGAGACCCGAGAGCGCTGCGCATGCCCCTTCCTTCCAGCCTCCCAGCCTCCCCCTCGGACCCTGCAGCCGCTGCTGTTGATGTCTAAGAAGAATTGGCATCTGCGAACTTTTTAAGGAAGGAGTGATGGCTGCCAAAAAAGATGTCCACATGCCCAAACACCCTGAGCTGGCAGACAAGAATGTGCACAACATTCATGTCATGAAGGCCATGCAGTCTCTCAAGTCTTGAGGCTACGTGAAGGAGCAGTTTGCCTGGAGACATTTCTACTGGTACCTTAGGAATGAAGGCATCCAGTATCTCTGAGATTACCTGCACCTACCTCCAGAGATCGTGCCTGCGACCCTGCGGTCCCGAGACTGGCAGGCCTCGGCCCAAAGGTCCAGAGCGTAAACGGCCTGCAAGATTCACAAGAGGGGAGGCAGACAGAGACACCTACAGAAGGAGTGCTGTGACCCCTGGAGCTGACAAGAAAGCTGAGGCAGGGACTGGCTCAGCAACCAGTTTAGAGGCAGCTTTGGATGTGGTCAGCCACCTCAGAGAAGTTGGAGATTATGTTGTATTGAATAAACTTTAAAGAAAAATAAAACAAAAAACAAAAAGAAAAAGAAGGAAAAGCACATAGGTCCTTGTGATTTGGGTTAGAAGATATGTGGGTTATAAAACAAGAAAAGTTATTTCAGAGCTAGGCATGGTGGAGCAAGTTTGGGGCCAGCATGAACCACAGACTCTATTTCAAACCTTCCCCTCCCCCTAAAAAGAGATTATACCCAAGTAAGATATATCTTGTCTACTTCAAGCTAATCAGAGCTAGATACATCCTTAGGTTAAAATCTGGTCATAAAGCTTCACAGGACTCTCTCATGATTTGTCTATTTTATGCTGGGAAGCTGACCAGGGTGACTCATGGATAATTTTGATAGTTTCCATTAAAAATAATTTTAGTAGTGTCAAGATAAATCTATAGTCCTTGATTGATATTCATGAACAATTAAATGCTTCCCTCCATTAAAATGTATGCTTTATAATAAAGGAGACCTTGTGCATGTCATCCGATACAGTACTGAGCACCAGTACTGTATAATGCCAGTACTGAGCACCTGGTACTTCTTACCCACAAATCCCCTTTCCATTGGAGCCATCTTCCTTTTGATCCATCTCTTTCCCCTCAGTAAGCCAGGAATGTCTAACATGTGAGTTCATCAAGGTCACTCTTCTTTTCAGATGCTTGTACGTGGAATGTTATAATCTAGTTAAAACGCCGTCATTCTCTCAGCCATGTGAGCCAAGCAGCGGTGACACATCTTCAATCCCAGTCTGGAGACAGAGGCAGGAGGATCTCTGAGTTCAGGGCCACCCTGGCCTACAGAGTGAGTTCCGGGACAGCCAGATCTTTACGGAGAAGCCCCGTCTCAAAAATCAAACAAACAAAAATAAAGAAAGAGGGAAGGAAGGAAGAAAAGACAGACAGACAGCAGACAGACAAACAAAATGAAAAAGAAAAGCCACTGTTAGCTTTTCTAACCCCAACATTTAGGGGGCAGAAACAGGAGGATCTCTGGTCTACAAAGCAAGCTCCGGGACGCATGGGCTGTCAAATAGAGAAACCCTGCCCCCCATAGAAAAAGTCATTGTCTTTAGGTTAATATCAAATATGTTTTTCTTTTGTCTTTATTTTGTAGCTTGATATTTTTTGTATGTTGCAAGGGTAAGGATGGTCAGTAACAAGAATACTGCTGCAGCCTTGAACTTTGTAAAAAAAAAAATCTTACTCTATTACAGTAGGAATGTGTGCTCTGAAGTAAAAACAAAAATAAGGATAGAACAAAGTAAATGCTTCATTTGCTGCTACCCACAGGGTCGAGTCCGGATGTAGGAGTGTTCTGTCCTCTGTGAGTTGGTAGAAGTTTATATGCTGTTGCAATTCTATTGGTCACAAAAAAAAAAAAAAAAAAAAAAAAAAAAAAAGAACAAGGAAATGAGAATTGTGATGACGGGGGGGGGGGGATCCATTTACAGAACTTATGATAAGAAAGTGCAGAAAACTATGTTCTGAGTCAGAGATACAGCTCAGTTGGTAGTGTTTGCCTAGCATGCAAAGGCCGTGTTCAGCTTCCAGCACAACATAAACTGGATGTGGTAGTATATATCTGTAAGCCCAGCACTCAGGAGTCAGGAGCAGAAGATCAGAGATGGAAGGTCAGGTTCAGCTACACAGAGTTCCAGGGCAGCCTAAACTCCACGAAACCCCAGCTAAATAAGAAAAAACAAACAAGTTTGGGGTCATCAAGGAAAACAAAGTGGGTAAAAGGTCCAGGAGATAGAGTCATGGTTCTCAGTTTAGCCAGAGAACAACACGCATGGGCCACAGCCTTTGTTTCAAGCATGGGCAGGCAGCAAAGTAGAACCAATTAGAACTTTCCCCCAGCGATTTCATTCTACTTATATTAGTTTGTACTGGGATTAAGTAGTCCAGTTGTCAGAGGAACCGACTCGAGAATGAATTCAGATAAAGAAAAGGGTGTGAAGCAAATGGTTTGAACACACTTCCAGGTCTTGAAGTCCCACCAAGCCCAACCCTAGAAATTGGCACCCCCAAGACGCCTTACATAAGCCTGTCTGCCACTCAGTTCTTAGCTGCCTCTCTGCAAAAGAGGCAGCCACTCTCCCGTGCTCTTGTCAATAATCTCTTGTGTGAGGTTTGTTGTGTAGTGTGACTTTGTGGTATTTCTTGATCTCAACTGCCAGGATACTTTCCCCTCAGAGCCCTTACAGAGGGCAGCATTGTAGTGTCCTGTTGACATAATTTGAGTCTTGGTTTTCAGGATGGCCGGATGTCATCTGTTCCCTAACAGTTTCCAGTAATAGTAGCAAAAAAAAAAAAAAAAAAAAAGACTTTTACAATGTTGCTTATATTAGTTTCAGGTGGATTTATTTGCATTATTAAACATTTCTTTCTCTCTTTTAAGCAAAAATACCAAAACAAAACAAACAAACAAAAAACAAAAACAACAACAAAAAAAACCCCACATGGCTGGAGAGATGACTTAGTGGTTAGAGCACTGACTGCTCTTCCAAAGGTCCTGAGTTCAATTCCCAGCAACCACATGGGATCAATTCTCACAACCATCTGTAATGGGATCAGATGTCCTCTTCTGGTGTCTGAAGACAGCTACAGTGTAGTCACATAAAATAAGTAAATAAGTCTTTAAGAAAAGAAAAAAGTACTACAATTTTATTTGGCTATGCAATGGGGGAAAGTTAGGTTACAATACTTTTCCCAGGAACACACCAAACATTCATCTACTCACTTCAGATTGGGAACCCTCGAAGAATAAAGTATGGATATCTCCCAAATCCAATTTAGTGAACCAATGTGTTTTACTGGGGTTACTTACAGGAATGTGCGTGAGGTGTTACTTAGGAGAGCCCAGAGTGTCATAGAGACAGCCCAGCCCAGCATGGGTGAAAACCTGGAACACACCACACAGCTTGTAGCTGGTCAGCGGGCTGCAGAGTCTTTTCCAGGTGCCTCAGCTGGACTACGCCTGTGGTAGTTTGAAAGAAAATGGCTCTCATAGGTCAATAGGAAGTGCCACTTTTAGAGGTGTTAGAACAGGTGGGGGGGGTCTTGCAGGAGGAAGTTCGTCACTGTGGGGGCGGGCTTTGAGGTCTCCTTCCTGTGCTTAAACTGCACTCAACTTGTGTGTCCCGCTGTAACAACTCTCAGCTCTTTCTCCAGCACCATGTCTGCCTGCATGGTGCCATGCTTCTTGCCATGACAATAATGGATTAAGCCTCTGAAACTGTGAGCCAGCCTAGTTAAATGTTTTCCTTTATAAGAGATGCCGTGGTCATGGTGCCTCTTCACAGCAGTAAAACTCTAAGAGAAAAACCTCTTCGAGGAAGTTCATCTGGTTTTTGTGTCTTCCAAGTGCCTGGTTCATCAGTCTCAGAGTCTTCTTTTGCAGCTCAGCTTGTCTGAGAGTTTGTTTGTTGGTTTTGTTTTTTTTGCAGCTTGGCTCTGCCCTTCTGGAGAGACACTCAACTTTTATTGCTTATTCTGCCAGGGAGGGAGTGGATCCCGTCAGTTTCATGGACTTCCTGAAGCTATTTTGAATTCTTTACCTTCTCCTTAAGGAGCTTACTGCAGTACGGAATGTTTTAATCTTGAAGGAAACTGTTGAACCATAGGAAATGCTAGGTCATATGTATGGAAACAGAACAAATTGTTGGAGTGGTTAGCTTCCTACCTTGTAGATTACTGGGATCAATTCAGGTGTCGGACTTGGTAGCAAGCTCCTGCATTGACCTGCTAGGCCATCTTCCTGGACCATTTGTTATTGTTAGCCTTTTGTCTAAGCTCCGCCCCACAGTTACCTGGCAACAGTGACTCTATAAAAGGGGCTCTTTGCCTCTCTGCTCTCTATACTTGGCATCTTGCTCCTTCTCTGTCCCCTTGCCACTTACCCTTCTCTCCCCACTCCCCCCCCCTCTCTCTCTCTCTCTCTCTCTCTCTCTCTCTCTCTCTCTCTCTCTCTCTCTCTCTCTCTCTCTCTCTCTCTCTCTCGCCATGTGCTCATAGCTGTTTCTACTACCCTTTCAACTTCCCTCCCCATTCCCTGAATAAACTATTCAATTCTATTGGCTGGTCCCTCAGGGGAAAGGGATGCCTCAGCCTGGGCCTGCAGAAGCATCTGCTTCCTGACCATACATCCACCAAACACATATTTCTTCTCTATCTTTTTATAAATACAGCAGTTGTTTTGTTTCAAGCCATTAACATTTTTATTGTTATTGTGGACTTGTGTGTACATGTATGTGCGCGGGCATATGTGCCATGGAGCACACATAAAGATGAGAAAACAATTTTGTGGAGTCCTGGGGATCAGATTCAGGCTGACAGGCTTGTGCAGCTGGGGCCTTTATCAGTTGAGCAATCCTGCCCACCTCGTTTGTTTTGAGAGCAGGGCTTTGCTATGCGGCACTGGCTGGTGAACCTTGCCTTGATTCTCTTGCCTTTGCCTCATTCTTGTCTCCTGAAGGCTGAGGCCATAGCTTGAGCATCACCAGGTGAGCCGTCCCCACATCCCTGGGACTAGGAGACCAAATGTAAGCCTCAAGGAGGTTAGGTGAAGGGACTCTGGTCAGCAGGAGCATGACAAGTATGGCTCTGGCAGGGCTTGCCCTTCTCTCCATTCCCCGTCTTGCTAAATAAAACCTTTAGATTACGTCCCTAAAGCAACACTGGTGCTGAAACCCAGGGCA
This sequence comes from Micromys minutus, assembly GCF_963924665.1. Lineage (NCBI taxonomy): Eukaryota > Metazoa > Chordata > Mammalia > Rodentia > Muridae > Micromys > Micromys minutus. The sequence continues at coordinate 77,096 of NC_137977.1, read as the reverse complement.
TCATCTTTTTTTATATACACATCATTGGTGCCCCATGTGAGGAGATTAGATTTAAAAGGATGAAGAGGGTGGAGGGGGGTATGGCCCACGGAGGTGCAGCGAGGCCTGGGGGTGAGGGGGATGCCTCTGGGGGACCCACGTTGGGAATCCCTTTCCCGAGGGACCTGCCACATGATGGTATAGTACAGAATAGAGTTTATTCAGGTCATGGGAGGAGTTTAGAGGGTAGAAGAGGCAGAGAGAGAGAAGAGAGAGAAGAGAGAAGCAGAGGCCGGCCATGAACACATGGAGAGAGAGGAGGGAAGGGAATAGGGAAAGGAGAGGCAAGGGGGGAGAGCAAGAGTGGAAGAACAAAAAGATCAGAAGCACAAGAGGGAGGAGGGGGCAAGCAGCCCCCTTTATAGTGTCAGGTCACTGGGGTGGAGATACCTGTCTATTGCCAGGTAACTGAGGGGTGGGGCTTACAGAATTCCAACATCTATCCCTTGTATTTGTGTCTTGGTTCTTGCCCTCTGCCCCTCTGGGGCAGATCTACTCTGTCCCAGGTGTCCTGGGCCATCTGATGCCTTTTCTTGCTACTTCACTGAGCTGCAGCCTCTTCTCTCCTTTCTTTTTCTTCCTGAGGTGAATGTCTTTCTGTAAACAAATATTTAGGAATACATTTCCTTCTTCACGTCGGATCCTGACCTGACTTGTTTTTCTCTTGCCTCAGTTCAGTGTTAATCTTCTCACTGACCAATGTCTGCAAACCCTGAACTCTTTATTCTGTCTCCTCCAAGAGGAGACTAAAAACTCAGTCAAGGATCAGCATGAGCTTTGTTCCAAAGCTCCTTGACAGAAGACTCTGGAAGAAAACTACTGGAAAACAAAATCTGTCATATATGATATTATAGACTAGCTGATTAGTTAAGTTACAGAACTGTTTTGAATCAGATGTGTGAAATGCTCTTCAAACTAAACAGCAACACTAACAAAAGTTACCTCTCCCAACTGTTAGCCTTTTGTTTAAGCTCTGCCCCACAGTTACTTGGCAACCAGGTATTCCTGACTGATTTACTATGAAAGGGCTGCTCACCCCTCCTCTCTTGCCTTCCTCTTCCCACTCTCTCCCCATTTCCTTCCCCCTCTCCACTTGCTCCTGGCTGACTTCTACTCCTCTCTCTTCTCTGCCTTTCTCTGTCTCTACTACCTTCTCAACTCCCCTCCCCATGACCTGAATAAACCCTATTCTATACTAAAGAATAGTAGTACAGTAGAGCTATAGAACAGTAGTGCTATAGAATAGTAGAGTATGGCTAGTCCCTCAGGGGAAAGGGGTGCCCCAGCACGGACCTGCCGAGGCACCCCCTTCCCCATATCTGACTATACCTCCATAAAACATAGCTCCCTCTCTTTATCTTTTTATAAACACATCACTCATGTTTCACAATGCAGTCCTCTGAGCAAAAAAACCAGTAGATGAGTTGTCTTTCACCCTCCTCTGTGCTTGTTAACTGGAGACCTCCTTCAGTGAAAGGAGGCCCCTCCCTTATCAGAATCCGCAGCTCCTCCCAGCCATTGTATGTGGTTGCTGGGGAAGACGGTGTTTATGGACATCCTAGACTACAGGCAAGGAAGGATAATTCAAGTGGGGGGCTCAGGTGAGAGACGGGGTTTGGGAAAGCCATTTTTAGATCCTTAAAGTGAGGACCCCCACGTACCATCCTAGGAAAGGCAACACCCTAAATCACTCACGAGAAGTGGTCTTGATGCAAACTGCAAGAGGAATTTTATTCCAAGCGCATTGGGGCCCACAGTCATATACCACGCAGTGGTAGAGGACTGCTGACCCCGAGTGCAGAATCGGGACAGCTTTTATAGGGTTCACAAGGCCCATGAATCACAAACCAATCATTTTAAATTATCTAAGCCTGCGTTTCATGGACCAATCACGTTAAACTATCTAAGCCCGCTCTCCATAGACCAATCAGTTTCCTAGTCTCGGAGGTCTGTATTTGCGCGGTCTCCTCGGTGGGGGTGACAATGGCACTCAGGATAAATCACTAGGGCGGGGGTTTTTTATGGTGCAAGCAGTTTGCAGAATCCAGATAAGCCGTTAGTCAGCTTAATTTCCTGTTAACTTACTAGGTCCGGCTCGAGTATCCAAGGGCTTGTCCTTTCACCCAGTTTTATACAGAAAGCGGCTCCAGAACAGCAAGGAATGGCCTTGTATCTACTTACTGGCAGAGAGCAGGGTCTGGAATTTGAGTTATTTAGGGGTTCTTAGGCACGGGGGTTAACACTCCTTTAGCTTGGGGTCCTTGGAGGGGTTAGGCTATATTTTCTATCCTTTCATCATCAACCTTGTTAGGTCTTTAAAATGCAGTGAACCCATTCATTGTGTACCTAATCCCAATAAACTACATCGGTTCTCCAGGATGAACTCTGGCGGAATCGTCCTTTGCTCTGTTGTTGGGAACCTTATGAGGAAGTAGACCAAAACATTGCACATTTAAGAAACTGGATACACACACACACACACACACACACACACACACACACACACGAACATCTACAACAAACAGATTATTAGTTATACTTGAAATTACTTTTTGAGTGGAGGTTATAGGTTCTCCTTCTGTAGCCCAGGCTAGCCTAGAACTCATAATCTTTGTTTCCACCTACTGAATTCCAAGATTATAGTCCCATGTTCTCTTATTGTTAATCCCAAATATTTGAGGAGAATGACAACAGAAAGCATCATGGCCAAAATAAAGCAAGTTTTAAAATTCATCTTCATGGGCTGCCTTCCCCTAAGGTGGAGTTTAAGAAGTCAACATTGAATATGGGGAAGGCAAGGTTTTTGTTGCTGTTTTTTAAACATTCTCCTTTTTTTCAAAGATTCTTTTTTCTTTTTTAAGATTTATTTATTATTATATATAAGTACACTATAGCTGTCTTCAGACACATCAGAAGAGGTCATCAGATTCTATTACAGATGGTTGTGAGCCACCATGTGGTTGCTGGGAATTGAACTCAGGACCTCTGGAAGAGCAGTCAGTGCTCTCAACTGCTGAGCAACCTCTCCAGCCTGAAGGCAAGGTTTTTATAGCTCAAGGGTAGGAAGGAGGTCTCCAAATGTGTGTGTGTGTGTGTTGGGGGGGGGGGGGGGATGTTTGAACTCAGTTGTATTTTACTGCAAGCGCTTTCATCTTTTAAAGCCATCTAACAGGCCCCAAAGTGGGTGTGTGGCCCGAGATGACCGCGAGGACAAGCCGCCACCAACAGGGGGCGCTGCCCCTCCCCGTAAAGCGCCCACCCGCGGAGGGCGCGCGCGAGGACTCCCACCGCGCCTGCGCTGAGTGTGGACGCCAGCTTGCCTCTACCCGACGCCCAGCTGTCGCGGCCCGAGTGAAAATGCGTGACACGCCGAGAGCGTGGCGGCCATCTTCGTCTTCTGAGCGCGTCAGCTGAGCCGCTCCGGACCGAAGACTAGCACCGCGCAAGCGCACCCACGACGGCCTCAGGTAACTCCCATCTGACGGGAGAGGCGTCGCCGCCGCCGGAAGTTTGGTGTTTGTGCCGCGGGGTGGCGACGGCCGCCGCAGAAGCAGCTGAGTGTCTCCCGGTACCCGGATGTGAGGCGACCTGTGCGCTACCGGAGGACCCCGGGCCGCGCAGCAGGAAGGTACGTGAGCATCCCCTGCGGTCCCGCGTCCTCGCCACCCTCTCCCAGCCCCCGCGGAGAGCGGACGGCTGTCCTTCCGTCCCGCCCTCCGTGTCGCGCTGCCGCACACCTCTTCCTCGTGCGTCCCGGCTCCTCGCGCCCCCGGGAACCAGCTGTGCGGCTCGCAGTCGCGGGCGCCCGGGGTGGGCGGCTGCGCGTCACCTGCCGCTGCTGGCCGGCTGTCACGGCTAGGGAGGAGCTGGGTTCCTCGGACGGCTGGAGGTGGCGCGCAGCCATGGCGACTGCGGACAGCCTGCGCTCTGACCCGCAGGTAGCCCGGGCCTGGTCCCCGCCTCCCTCCTTCCGTCCGTCTTCCTTCCGCCGTCGCTACCCTGCCTCCCGCAGTAGCCGGGCTGCGGCCCCGGAGCCTCCTGCCGGCCCGGCAGCGTGCTGGGCGGGATGTGGGGGATCCTGGCTCCTGGTCTTCAGCTTGGGAGGGGAGCGATGTCTGGATTTCCCATTTCAGGAAATAATGGAAGCTCGAGGTAGGAGCCGGAGGACAGGTAGCAGTAGGTCCTTTGAGAGCCCCAGGGAAGTTTCTTATCGCTAGGGAGCTTCAAGCGGAAGTATAATTGGGTCTTAGATTGTAGCGAGGGTTTTATTTTGCAGAGGCAGAGTAGCCTGTCTGTTTGTGTCACCAAAAGTCCGAAAATCGGATTTCCCCACCCCGCCTCTAAGTGGAGCCTTGTGAAAATTTAACCGACACAGAATTTTGTCCTGAGTGGTGGTAGGCGGGGGAGTAGGAAGGAAGTACAGGAAGATGGAAGAAGTCAGCTGAAATGAGTTTGTTGTATCAGGAAGCAATGGCATATATAGTACTTAAGTGGTATTACAAATTACAAATCACTTTCCCCCCTTCTTTCCCCTTTTCAGAGATACTCACCTTGTAAACTACTAAGCTGGCCTGGAACTCAGATCCACCTGCCTCTGCTTCCCCAGAGCTGGGATTAAAGGCTTGTGCCGCTAATGCTTGGCACAAAACAGTATCTTATTTAATAAAATAATAAGATGTGACTTCTATTCCTTCTCCCTCAATCTAAACAATTTTTGAAAAGTAGGGATTGAGGGGCCAAGACCGACAAGCTGAGTTTGATCTCTGACTTGAAGGCTCGAGTGTCCACATTATACATACACATGCATAAGTAAATGTAGATTTGGACCGTGTGGTAGGGTTCTGTCTATATTCATCAACATGAACAGAGCCGTAGGTTCAGTCTCTAGGACCAAAAATAAGATACTTGGTTAAATACGATTTCATTTGTGTTGGTCAAGACTTCAGTGAACTAAGCTGTATTTAGTTTCTCTGATTGTGTTTTACATAGGGTACTAACCAAGACATTCATGAACAAAACAAAGTGAAAGTGCTTCATCCCAGTTTAGATCTTTAGCATCGGAGGAAACAAAAATTGTAGTGAACACACTCTTTCTTCTTTTTAAAGGCACAATACTCCTTAGGCCAGGGCATTAGAATCATAGTTCTTTGAACAAAATTTGTCCTGGCTTATTAGCTTTTACGTACTCCCTTTCTGAGGAAAGCACCATATTGTTTTACCTTGTTCAGTTTTTGTTTGTTTTCTTTTATTTTTTTCAGACAGGGTTTCTCTGTGTAGACCAGGCCTTGAAGTGTGAGATCCTCCTGCCTCTGCCTCTGCCTCTGCCTCCTGAGCACTGGGATCAAAGGCGTGTGCCACCACACCCGGCAGCAATATGATTTTGTAGTGAACAAAATTTTGCAAGTTGTTGATTAGCATGTTATATGTAGCTGTTTCATTATTACATTTTCAAAGGTGTAATATATTTCCATCATAAAATTTAGTTCTTACCCTTTCTTATTCCCCTGCCAGCCACTCCTTCTCAACTAGCCCCCTTTTCTTGTCAGGGTGTGTGGGAGGGGGAGGAGATACTGGTGAGTTTAATTAGGGATTTTTATGGGGTCACACTTAGAGTGCTTACACTCAGAAGAAAATGTCTCTCCATCAGCCATTAACTGACTGTAGATTTTCAGGGAAGGATGAGGCCTCTTGAATATTCCCCTATTGTCCTCAAGTTTATTTTATTAATATCTGTCCCATGCAAGGGGTTTGTGCCTCCATTTAAATTGATAAATTATGTTTCACAGGAAGGACACTAAAGATGAATACAATTAACTCTTTTTGGGATGGTCTTTTTTTGACTTGGTAATTCATCAAAACAGATCGATTACATTTGTCCTAAAAATGAAAGTTACGGGTTGCATAATTAAAGATAGTGCTTTACGATGATTATTTTTCCATGACTCTTGTTATTCATGCTTCCCAGAGTTCGTGGGATAATAGAAACTAATACCTGTGAAATTGCTGATAGTTTAATTCATTAAAGAATTTTGTACCCTTTTGAAATCTAGGCTTTTCTTGCACATGAACATGAGTCCTTTGGCTGTATATTTGTTTCACTACTATAATTCTAGTTGGTAACAAAGGATTGTTCTCCCTCATGTTTTGCTTTTTTACTGTTTGGTTTTATTTATATAATGAATTTTAGTCACATTCACATCTCATTCTCTTCCTCTTTCATTGACACTTCCCAGAGTCCCTTTCCTACTCTGATGTCTGTATTTGTGTGTAGCCTTTACGAATGTCATTAAAGTTCTTTAACTTAGTGGGGTTGGGGACTTATTCAGTGGAGCAAGGACAACCTACAGGGCTCTGTGTCTTTCCTGCTTGGGGGAGGGCGGAAGCTGTGTCTAATGCTTGGTGATATGAATGTTTGAAGATAGCTAGATTCATCTGATCCAGTAGGGAAAACATCCAGGAGTAGAAAAAAATACACTCCCTCTTAGTGTTTAAAGATAGGGGCCCCGATTGGCCGTAAAGGTGACTACTTTCACCTCTCAGATGGCGAGAAATTATAGGTGTCATGGCATCCGTTTGTTCTCCTCTCCATTCCACTTCTTAGGAGTGACAGAGTCTCACCACATGATCCTCTGGTATACTATGTATGAAAGACAACAGCTGTAAACAGTTAAAAGCTAACTGTCATACTCAGTGTTGTACATTAAAAATAAACAATCTTTTCTGAAGAAAAAAACATGAATGAATGAAAGAATGAATTATACACCCATCATTTCTTGTGAGGGCTGGGGATATAGCTAAATGGTAGAGCATTCTTCAAGAGGTAACAGGTTCTGAGGTCAGCCTGAGCAAAATAATGTAAATAATTGTAAAACATATGTATATGAGAAAAAAATTTGTTTACCCATTTGAAAAAAAAAAGACAACAGTACAACACTGGCCTTTTCCTTTTCCTCCGTAACCATCTCCCCTTTCTCTTCCTCCACCATCTCCTCCTCTACTATCTCCCACTCCTCTTCTCCCTCCTTCCCCTCATATTTCATGGGTTCTTGCTGTATGACCCAGGCCTCCCAACTTCTGGGATTATAGGTATGTGCCATCATTTGTTGCTAATGTTCTTGTTCTGATTTCAGAATCCCTTTATCCTCTTAAAAATTATGTACAACTCTAAATAGCTCTGTTGGTTTTGTTTGTTTTTTCAAGACAGAGTTTCTCTGTGTAGCTTTGACTGTCCTGGAACTTACTCTGTAGTCCAGGCTGGCCTTGAACTCATAGAGATCTGCTTGCCTCTGCTTCCCAAGTGCTGGGCTTAAAACATGCACCACCATCGCCTGGCTCTTATGTAGGATTTAAAAAAAGCTTTTGCTGATACCATTATATGTGTTATTATGTTATAATTAAGTATAATCATTAAGATGTATAATAATGCCTGAATTAAAAGCTAATCTAAGATGCTGGAGAGATGGCTTAGTGGTTAAAAATACTTATTGCTTGTTCTTGTTCATTTCCCAGCAACCACATGGTGGCTCACAGCAATCTCTAACTAGTTGCAGGGAATCTGATACCCTCTTCTGAACTCAGACACCAGAGATACACATGGTGGACATACATATGTACGTACATACATACAGTTAAACATTCATACGCATTCAATAAGTAAATCTAAAAGCAGTTAATATAAATAGCATCTATAATGATACACAGCAACACAGCAATACTCAAAATTATTTTGTTAAGGAATGGCAGTTATATTGCATTTTGTAATCTCCTTAGTGCTTGATTTCATAGAATACAACTGCATTGTCCTGTGAGCTTCTGTATCCAGTTCAGTTAGCAGTTTCTGGTTGAAGTCTATGAAGAAAATCTAGTTTCACAGCGATATGTTAAGAGAGATTTTAATAACTTTCAGATAATTGTAATTGTACAAAATTCCGCAAAACCCCAGTAGGTAAGGATATTTTAAAGGTTAGTTACAATGTGGAGGCCAAAAGTTTCTAAACTCTTTATACTCATTGATTATTGGTTCTTTTATACTTGTTTTTTTTTTTTAACTTTATTTTTTATTTTTATCTTTTTTAGTGAGGTGTCATTTGGCAGTATCTAGACATTTTGACAATACTGGGAAAAGGGATGCCGTTGGCATCTAGTGGGTATAGACTATGGATACTGCTTCTAGACTGTCACATTGTTTATTTTATTGTGTAATTTTCATCAATGATACAGGCAGTGTTACAGTGATACTGAGGTAGTTAGTCTGTTGTAGTCTCTGATTTTTCAAACCCTACTTTTAGTGTGGGTTCTTATCCTCTATTCAGACAGACAGCTCTTCACAACAGGGCCTTTATCTAGTCTAAAAATGTTAATAGTGTCTGAATTGATAAACCCAGTATCAAATACTATTGACTATTTGGGAGCTGCTCTGGGATCAGAAACCCATTCTCATGTTTTCTTTCATTCATTCATTCATTCATTCATTCATATATTCATATGTGTGTATGGGGGGATACTGTGTGATGGAAGATAAAGGACAATTTATGAGAGTCAGTGCTCTTCTTACACCATTTGGGTTCTGGGGTTGAATTAAGGTGGTCGATCAGGTTTGACAGTAGCGCCTTTGGTTGCTTGAGTCATGTCACTGGCCTCTGGAAATCATTCAGGATTATCAGTGTGGAGAGACACCTGGATCTCTGGAAGAGTAGAAGTTGTAGCATTTGCCTCCGTGCAGACATACTCCCTGCCATGAGGATAATGGACTAAGCCTCTGGAAACATTAGCAAGCCCCAATATAAATACTACCTTTTGTAAGAATTGCCTTGTTCATGTGTCACTTCAAAGCAATAGAACAATGATTATGACACAGACTAAAATACAATTATTTATAATAAATAAAATAATGAATTGAAATTAAAACTTAAAGTTAGACTGTCACATTGTTTATTTTATTGTGTAATTTTCATCAATGATACAGGCAGTGTTACAGTGATACTGAGGTAGTTAGTCTGTTGTAGGCTCTGATTTTTCAAACCCTACTTTTAATGTGGGTTCTTACATGTTTTAACCTTCTTTCTTGCCAACCAGAGGTAGTAGAAAAGAAGGGTTATTAGGATATGGGGGAGGTGAACCTGTTTGAAATTGGAGCAGATACATACGATCTTTGTTGTTAAGAAATTGGTAGTTCAGTTCACAGGAATCATCGCAGCAGCTTGATCCACTCACAGACACTTCACCACTATAGCAGCAGTCCAGTCCAGCAGTGTCAGGATAGCAAACACAAAGTCGCAGTGGTGGCATGACCTAACAGAAATTGCCAGGTCTCTGCTGAATTGGTCCCAGCCAGCAGGGGCGGGCGACCAGGACCAATAGGGATGCCAGTAGAAGTTCCCTGCCATGCCTCTCAATGAAGCAATGCAGCAAAGATGAAGATGCAAGACCAAGAAGCGAAGTGTTGCCAGGTTAACTCTGCATGCCTCTTCACTATCTGTGGAATCCTGTTTATACTCCCTCCAAATGTCACGTGTCCTCCCACAGGTCTTGCCTCACCACATGAGTCTGCGTAAGTGGCAAGAAGCTGCCAGAACACTACCAGAAGTTTTTTTTTTTTTTTTTTTGGTACATTTCTCTCTATGGAGCCACAAAAAATGAAACTCAGCAACACAATGTAAGGTGAACTAATACACATGTGTCTTTAGTGAAGAATCCTTCATCATGCTTGCTTTCACGTGTTTGCTTGAGCAAAACATTTTTTCACCTGTGTTCTCCTCAGCAAAACAAACTGACCACTTTAGCAAAAAGAAAAAAAAAAAAAATCCTTTCACTTGTGTTGGCTTCAGCAAAACATCATTTGATACAGCTGACTTTCCAAAGAAACCAGAAGTTTGCACTTCACTGTGTAGATATGGTATTGAAACAAATGTGATTATATGCTTCTATGCATTTATGTAGGTATATTTGTAAATTCCTAGAAATAAAATTCTTTGTAATCTACTACTTACAATTTTTATTTTGTCTCTATATAGAGTATCTGTGTATACATGTTTATATGTGTGTGGGCATGTACATGTGGATACGAAGGGTATTCTCTCTTTATTTTTACTTATTCAGAGACAGGGTCTCACTAAGTAGCCCTGTGTAGCCTGGAACTAGCTATGTGTAGATCAAATTGGCCTTGAGTTCTTAGAGACCAGTCTGCTTCTTCCAAGTGCTAGGACTAAAGGCATATGCAGCCATGTCTGACCATACTTTTTGATGACATATCTGAAAATATCTTTGTTTTAGACTCATTTAACTCTTTAAGTAAAATACTGTACTTAGAGCATAATTTTCTTTCAGCAATGTTGACATTAAAACAGTTAATTATAATTCTAATTATTTTTGTTGTTGCTTATTTTTTCAAGACAAGGTCTTGGGGTCTTATACTATATTGCTCTCACTGTTCTGTAACTCACTTCATAGACTAGGCAGCCTTGAACGCAGACTTGCTTTTACCTCCTGAATACTGAGATTAAAAGGATCACTACCATGCCTGGCTTCCATGGGTGGTTCTTCAGTGGGTTTATGTAATTCATTTTTTAAGATTTATTCATTCATTTTAAATTCATGTACATGTGAGCATGTCTGCACATATTCTTGTAGGTGTACATAGAGGCCAGAGAACGTTGGATTCTCTTGAACTGTACTTAAAGATGGTTGTGAGCTACCTGGTGTGGATGCTGGAAACCAAACCTGGGTCCTTTGCAAGAGCAATTGGGCCATCTTAACCGTTGCCTTAAGTTCTTTCATTTTAATATAATATTTCTGTTTGTTAATTTATTATTTGAGACAGCGTTTCCTGTAGCCAGAGGATGGCCTTGAACTTTTGATCATCCTATCTTTATTTTTCAAGTACTGGGACAAGTACAGACTTGATTTTATGAGGTGATGGAGATCAAAGTCCTGCAGGGTTTTGTATATTCTAGGCAATCACTCTACCAAGTGATCTGCATTTCCAGCTCTTAATATATATATGTATGTATATATATATATATATATATATATATATATATATATATATATATTACTTCTGTTTGCTATTTCAGTAGTTTTCATTTAAAAGCTCATAAATTTTCTTACCCTTTACCTACTCAATGTTTTAATTAAGCTAGCTATAGTTATGTGATTCACTTTTTTTACATATATATGTGTAGATTTTCTTCATATTATTTTGGTTTGTTAGTTTAATCCATTTTGTTGCATGTAGCTTTTTGCCACCTTGTCTTAACTTTGAATGGGTCATGCTATCAGCCCCCTCCCAGTTTCCCTTGAATCCACGGATAAAAGACACAGAGACACAATTTTTTAATTTTAACTTGCCTTCTTGGCACAACTGCTGGGCACTACTATCTCCTGCCTGTAAAACAAGTGCCCTTATCATTACTCTGAGTTCCACATCTCCCACCTGCCCTAAACTTTAGTGGCTAGTCCCATCTAGCTCCTGCTAAATGCCACTGACCTGTAGGAGCAGCCTGTGTACCCACTCTGTTTTGAGATCTCACATCGATGTTCAACCCTTCTCCACCAGAAACATGATGAAACTCTGTCTCTCCTTTTTTGTGTCTTCCTTTTCCTCCAGGGACCCAGAAGTCCCACCTGTACCTTCCACCCAGCAATTGGCCCATGGCTTTCTTCACTGACAGATCAAGAACCAATCAGGGAACAGGACCTTAGCATCAGAACTGCCCCTATATCATTTGATGTTTACATTGTGAATTTTTTTTTAAACTTTTCACAATATGTAATGGATGTAAACTATTCTAATAGATGCATGTACCAGAGAGTACTTCAAGGTAGAAATAATGGAATGAAATATAATGTATAAAATGAGTTGTGGTAAGTATTAGTCTAAAGGTCAGGGTAGAATTAGGATTATAGGATGTTACTTGATTGATCAGGGGTTAGTGGATGAGTACATTGTTATCTTTTTAAACATTTCAATTATTATTTTTTAGGTGCTGTTTAATGTGTTAAGAAGAGGTTATAAGGAATGGTTTTATCAAATTTTCTTGAGTTATGGTGGCTGAAACATCAGTTCTATCTTGTAGGAAAAGAACTGTAAGTAAATCTCAGGGGATAATATTTTAAAGTATTATATATTTTTAATAAGATAAAATGTTACTGGAGACTATATTTGGGAGAGGTGGGAGAGATGGCTCAGTGGTTTAGAATACTTGTTGCTCTTGCAGAGGACCTGGGTTCAACGTCTAGGACCTATACATTGATTCAACCATCCAAATCATGAGTACCTCCAGTTCCTAGATCCAATATCCCTTTCTGACCTCTGTGGGTACCAAGCATGCATGTTGTGTGCATATATTCAGGCAAAATGTTCATGCACTTAAAATAAGTATAAAATAATAGAAAAATATATTTGGGAGACTTAATTGTTATTCTAAAGAATATAGTCTAAAAGGAGTTAAATTTATTTAAATTGAGGTGTTTTTCTGCATAGTATTATTGATCTGTTTCTTGAATTATATAAATCTTAATGTTTATCTTTTAATTTTTCAGAAATGGCAGCACAAAAGGATATCTATGTTAATAGAGTACTTTACTAAGCAAAGGAGATTAAATAGAAGCCACAAACCAACAAACTTGGCAAACAAGGAAAGAAACCTGTTAGCCATAAGACATGTTACAAATTCATCAACGTCCAGTAGCTGTAGACTTCAGAAGAAAAAAATTTTCAGAAATTTTGTCAAAGCAGACAGGTCAGTGATAAATAACTCCTCTAGTAATAGGGTTAGGCCAGAAACTAATCATAATTAAGACAAATTGGATCTGAATGAAGTTTATTTTCATTAAAAAAATAAAAACTTCTGAAAATAGTAAATTAGAATTTCCTTCAAATTTTCATTTCCCTATCCAACAGAAAGCAAACATTCATGCCAGCTTTTCTCATGTCTTAGAAATTGTCAAGAGCAACCTTACTTGAAACAACCCGGTATTTTTGTTGGAAATGTACATTAGTATAAGTTAAAGTCGATTTTTAAGATCTATTCCTTAGTGATAATACTAAGTACTTAGCATCTGCACCTACCTGGACAGTCCTCAAAAACTCCTCAGAAAGAAAGACATTACTCAGGAATAATGTCCATTCAGGAGAAATCAAAAGAAAATTCCTCCAAAGTTACTAAAGAAAGTGAAGGTGAGAATTTAGAACAAGAAATTGAAGGTTCTCAAAACAGTCTAGCAAAGAAATCAGGCTCCAAGGACGCTGTAAAGGCACCGGTTAGATTTTCCAGCAAAAGTAAAATAAATCAATCTGAATTTGGTACTCGAATGAGTACAAGGTCAGCATCATGTTCAACTGATAAAAACACTACTAACTCCAGTAATAAAAATATGGTATCTGTGAAGGGACAATCACAAGAATCTTCAAAAAAGAAGAAATTATGTCAGGAAAAATTAACACATGGAACCTTCAAAGGGAATGAACAACTTAACCGCAGATCACAAAGACTACAACAGTTATCAGAGTGTACAACCAGGTCTTTGCGCAGTAGAGAGATTCAGGGTCAAATTCAAACAGTTAAACAGAATTTGCAGTCAGTAAGAAGAGAACAGTGTAACAGCACTCAAAGTAAATGTAATAAAGTCAAAGTAAATCTAAAGCATGTGAAAAGAAAAGTGCTTGAAATAAAGTCTGATTGTAAGGAGGACAGACATCCAGTTACAGATGAAGTAACACATTCTCCCAAAGGAAAGAAGCGCAAAGTACAGCATCAGACAACTTCTGCTTGTAGTTCTCAGTGCGGCCAAGGACCTGAGAAATGTCTCCAGAAGACTGTTAGGAACGAAGAAGCAAAACCTGTGCCTGTAACTGCTGAGATTAGCAAATTAAAAGCAGCTACTTCAGTGGTCTCTAAAAAGAATGAACTGAGGAAATCAGCTCATACACAAGTGAGTAGTAGCACAAAATTCTCCCAAATTCCACTGCCATTAGTGCCTGAACACAACATTGACCATGAATTGGAGCAAGCTGGAAAGAGCAAAAGAGGTAGCATTCTCCAACTTTGTGAAGAAATTGCTGGTGAAATTGAATCAGATACTGTAGAGGTAAAAAAGGAATTGTCATGTGTGGAAAGTGGAAAGGAGGAGAAGCCTGAAGAGGTAAAACTAGAAGAGACTGATGCTGAAAGACAAATACTCCATCATAAAGAAACAAGCCAGGATGTGCAGTGTAATCGTTTCTTTCCCAGTAGGAAAACAAAGCCTGTGAAATGTGTACTAAATGGAATAAATAGCTCAACTAAGAAGAACTCCCACTGGACTAAAATTAAACTCTCAAAATTTAACTCTGTGCAGCAACATAAATTGGACTCTCAAGTGTCTCCTAAGTTGAGCTTATTACAAACTGGTTTGTCACCACCAGTTTTAGAAATGCCTCATCCAGTGTCTCAAAGTACATCTTTAGAGATGGAACCACATGGTAATGTAACTTGCCAACAGGATAAAATGAAAGGAATTAAATCTGAAGAAGTTAAAATTAATAATATTGCAATTGAAATTAATAAAGCTACAAAAAGGGCTCCTGGAAATTGTAATTTGGATAATCATATTAAACCCTCTCCTGACTCATCACTGGATAATCAGATGAAACATTCTTGTGAGTCAGCACCAGATCAGGTAATCATCTTTATCACGTGTAGTAGAGGGGCCAAGTGCTTTCATACACTTATTTATTAAGTATTTGAAGCACATTTTTTCCATAATTGATAAGATTGTTAATGTAGCCTTACAGTGATGAGACTGAGAATTGAGAATGTTTCACCTTTATGCGTATGCTTTTTTTTGTTCCCTTGTTTTACCATTTGTATTTTATGGAAAGCATAGCAGAAATGCTAGCCTTTAAATTTAACACACAGATATAGGATTTCTTCCTTCCTTCCTTCCTTCTTTCCTTTCTTCCTTCCTTTCTTCCTTTTTTTAAAAATGAGTTAATAGCAACAGAAAGCATATTTTTTAGTGATTCAAAACCTAGATCTTACTGCCAGTGTGGTGGAGCACGCACCCAGCAATCAGGCAGCAGAGGCAGGGGGCTACCCAGAAAAACTCTTGTCTTGAAAAACAAACAATGAATAAAGAAATCTAGAGCTGATTTGTGTGGGCCGGGGATGTGGCTTAGTAGTAGAGGCATACAGGGCATACATGAGTCCTCTCCCCACTCCCACCCCCACCAGGAAAAACAAAACCTAAGATTTATTTTAAAAGAATGCCTTTTTGTTGTATGGCGATTTGTTGGCAAGGGAAATTTATAAAGGTATAAATCATTATTTTACTTTACGAGAAGAACTACTAGTGTTACTGTTTTCCTTTAGTGGTGCTGAGGATTAAACTGAGGTGAGTCTTATGTAAGCTTGGCAGTCCTTATTACCACTAAACTATATCTCCAAAGTTAGGAATTAATGAAAAAAATGATTGAAAATCAGAATTCTATGTCTACAATATCTAATGCTTACCTTGAGAAAATTTTCAACATTAATAAAAAAGGGTGAAACTTTTCCTTTCTAAAGTAAGTTACCTGTGGAATGCCAATTAAAAATTTCTCATGTGTAGAACTTGGGTGCTCTATAATACAGGTGAATTTATATTATTTAATTTTATGAGAAAACTGAGAGCAGAATGTGAAATAAGTTACATTTGGTGATATATTTTAGGACTAGTATATAAATATTCTAATTCTTAGCACAGAGCTCCTTATAAACCATACCGTATTATCCTAAACATTAGAAAAATCATGAACGAAAAGGTCATTGTTAATAGACATAAGTCACTTTAAAGTTTTCAGAATGGTTAAAATTCGTTTTAGAGACACAGGGGCTGTGAGCAGTATGGAATGAGATTGGATTTGTGCAAAAGCTGTGAAAATCAGTGTCCATTGTTGTAGATTGAAAAACAAAGTGAACTTAAAGAGAGCTTTTAGATTGGATTTTTTGTATGAATGAGGATGAAAGCTGAAGTTAAGATGGTTTCAAATGTACAGTAGATAGTGGCAGCAGTTAGAAGTGAGCGGTGGACAGTGTCGTGAGCAGGTTGTTCAGCTGGGAGCATAGCTTCATGGTGGCTGCTTGCCTAGCATGTAATATACTGGGTCTAGTTCCAGATCCAGTGGCGGAAAATGTAGCTTTTTGGAGAGGTGTGGCTTTTATTTTGGGTTGTCTCTAAGTGCAATGGTTGAGTGTATCTTCTAACTCCTGCTGCATAGATGCTTTTCAGAGCTCAAGAGGTGGTTAATGAGAAAGGCAAGAAACCAAATGTATTCCTTTGGACTAAACTGTTCCATCCACAAGGAGTGTTTATACAATACCAGTCTTAGTGACAGTATTGAGTGTGTGCAAATCTTTATTGTAAGAGTGTTAACATTTATGTGTGTTGAGATTCTTATTTATTCAGAATTTAATAGCAGTAAGTTAGTGGAGTTCAATATCTACTACTCAGATTTGGGAAGATGATAATAATAAAATAACTACTTCAGATATTCTAAGGTAAAGCGAACGGAGTCTGGGGGCAGAGCCCTGGAATCCCAGCTTCCTGGAAAGCAAGGCAGGGGGATGGATTTGTTCCAGGCCTCTCTAGTTAAATGTGCTTCCTGACCGCTTCTGATTCTATGTACGCATGTATGAAGAATATTTAGCTTTGTGTGTATTTTGAGTTTTATATAAATAGTATTTTGTATTTAGGTACAACTTCTTAAATTTTGTTTTGTGCAGTCAGCATTTGATTTCATGAGTATTAGTAGCTGCAAAAGAATTTATCATTTTGTTTTTTTCTTTAATAATAACTTTTAGATTATATTGTTTTACTTAAACGTGAGCAGTTTACTGTGTCATAATGTGACTAGGAAAAGTGGTAGTCACCGTTTCATTTCAGCATATGCCTCCTTACCTGCTGCAGCAGGGTTCTGTGTGGAGTCTGTGCTGCAGCACTCAGAGATTTCCGTACCTGGCTAGACATTAAGGAAGAAGGAGGAGTGGTTTAACTTCCCTTATAGTTTTTGTTGTTTTGGGTTTTTTTGTTTTTGTTTTTGTTTTTTTGAAACAGGCTTTCTTTGTGTAGTCTTGGCTGTCCTTGCAACTCACTCTGTAGACCAGCCTGGTCTCAAATTCAAGAGATCCACCTGTCTCTGCCTCCCAAGTGCTGGGATTAAAGGTATGTGTCACCACAGCATGGCCCTCTAGTACTTTTTGTTTAATGAGTATTGCCTTTGTAATATGCTAAGGAGAGAATCATAAATCTCAGTCACAATCTATATTATAAATTATAAGAAAAGTGACTTAAATGATTGAGTGACAACCTAAAGTAAGGATGGATGGCTTCAGAGGTCATCCAGATTTAGGGTTGTGATACAAGTCAGTGTTGAAGTGTAGGATAGCATGCTCAAGGACATAGGTTCAGTTCTTAGTACTGAATAAAAATTCAGACTGATTTATATTTATGGAGTAAGGGGATGTAAACAAACTTTAAATTATTCAGATCTGAAATTTTCTTTAAAACAAAACAGAAAACAAGAGTCTCACTGTGTAGCCCCAGTAGGCCTGGAACTTACTTTGTAGATCAGGCTGGCCTTGAACTCATGGAGATCTATTTGCCTCTGCCTCGAGTACTAGGATTAAAGGTATGTGCACCGTATCCAGCTCTTCCATTTTTAATTATTTATTTTGTTTTATTCTCATTGGTGTTTTGCCTTCATGTGTCTGGGCGAGGGTATTGGATCTTCTGGAACTGGAGTTACGGACAGTTTGAGTGGCCATGTGGGTGCTGGGAATTGAACTCAGGTTTTTTGGAAGAGCAACCAGTGCTTTTAATCACTGAACTATCTCTCCAGCCCTTCTTCCATTTTTAATAGATTTACTTTTATTTATGTGTATGTGTCTTTGTAGTGAGTGTGTGTGCAGGTGCCTGTGAGGTATAAAGAGGGAATGAGAGTCCCATGAGCTGGAGTCAGTTGTGAGCCACTGGACATGGGTTGTACGAAATACACTCAGATTCTCTGGGAGAGCAGCAAGTACTCTAAAACTGCTGAATTATCTCTTTACCCCTCCCATCATTTTAATGTGCATATATGCATGCTTGCATATATGTAGGCATGTGGAAGTCTGTAGTTGATGTTGAAAATTATCCTGAGTCATTCTTCTACTTTATTCAATAAGGAAAGGTCTCAGTCAAATCCAGAGTGTGCCTATTCATTTGGCTTCACTAACCAGATTGTTCTGGGGAATCTTCTTCCTGTCTCTGCCTTCTGGGAGGTTAGAATTATAGGGACACTGCCATATCCCTATGGCATTTAAGAAGCTATGGTAATCTAAACTTGGTATTCGTATTTCCTCAACAAAGACTTTTAATTACAGACATTTCCTCAGTTTCATATAAGGATTTTAAAGCTCAATTATCTTAAATCAGCGTACTAACATTAGTAGAGAGAAAAATCACTAATAATGTGATTGCTCTCATTAAGTATTTTTCAGTATAATTAACTTGGGAGAGAAGCGTGAGGTAGACTTGACACGGGGTCCTGCCATGTAGCCCACACCAGTCTTAAACTCAGAATGTTATTGCTTTTAGCCTTCTGGGTGTGTGCTAGGATTGTAGCCAGGTGACACCACACTTGTTTCTTGCTTTGACTTTTATTTAAAAAATAACATGTTTTAAAGTAGTGTTATGGGCTGGAGAGCCAAGCAGCTAAGAATGCATACTGCTTTTGGAGAAGAACTGAGCTTGGTTTCTAGATCCACATCCAGATGCTCACAACAGGCAGCTTGACGGGAATCTGACATCTTTTTCTGCACTCCATTGGCTCTGACACTCAATGTGAACACTCCTAAAACACACACACACACACACACACACACACACACACACACACAGAGTAGTGTTACATGTTCATCATAACAATTACAGAGATACAGAGTTGATTCTATATTCTTGTTACTAAAGGACTATCTGCTTTGATAAAGTTATGAATGGAAGGTTTTTGGTAGTAAAAAGATAATTTTGTTTTAAAAAATATTTATTGATGAGTAAACTGATTAGAATAGAAAGTGAGAAATATTTGAGAAAGTAGATGGTGGTGGTAAAAAACAGGTAAATTAATTTTAATGTGTTTTACTTTGTTACCTAAAATTACTGACATTTTAACACATTTGTGTGGGTGTGTACAGTTCAGACATGAACTTTGAAGAAAAACATAGAGCTAGATGACTGGAAGATGCTTAAATCTTTAAAATTTTGTTTTGGAGCTTTGAGATAGAGCATCACTATGTAGCCCTTGCTGCCCTAGAATCCCCTGTGTAGACCAGGATGGCCTTGAACTAACAGAGCTGCAGATCTCTCTGCCTCCTGAGTGCTGGGATTAAAGATGCAGTGAGTTGTTTTAAATTTATCATGGGGTTAATGGTAACTGATGCTAAGAGGGGGTAACGTGGCAGGGTCATGGATGTGGACTTAGTATGTATGTGAGGATTACTCCAATGACTTAACATTTTTAGCAGGCACAGTTTGCTGAAAATGATGAGGGTAAGTTCCAGAGGTTGACTTAAGATTGTTGAAATTCTATGTGTTCAGAATTTCAGCATATGTTCAGCGTCTGAAGTGGAGACTAGTCCATTAGAAAACACTGCTGCTGTTTCAACTCTTCTCAGTCAAGCTAAGATTGACAAAAAAGTTCCAGGTAATATGAAATTTTTATTTGATTTTACAGTGGTCAGTGCCATATTTGCTACTGTTAGAGAACATTTTCATGGGGGAACAGGCTTGTTGACCATTGCTATATTTTTAAAAGTAGGTTTCTTTTACTTTAATTTCTGTATCGCTTTGCATCACATGTATGTGTATGTACTGGAAGAGGACAGCAGATTCCTTCAACTAGACCTTGCAGTGAGTGCTGGGAACTGAACTTGTATCTTCTGCAAGAACATCAAGTGCTTTTTAGCCAGTGAGTCATCACTAACCCTTACTATGGTTTTAAATTTATGGCTATCATTAATTCTTTCAGGAGAATTGCTTCTACTTACTGGTTTGTGGCAGTACCTAAATACTGTCTTTGGCCTGCCTACTGCCTACCACAAATTCTTTGGTTTCTATAGGTCCTATTTTGATATTCTCTAGAGAAGTGCTCTTTAAATTGCTTAAGCTGGAGATATTCCTCTGACTTTTTATCTGTTGTTTGTACTTTTCCATTGTGGGTTTTTCCCTTTAACACTCAGTACTCAGTGAGTCTGTCTTTGAATTAAAACTGAACTCTGTTTCAAGTCTTCAGCCTACACTGTTGAAAAGTTTTACTTTTAATACCTCATTATTTTTAGTATTTGATGAGCTGTTGGATGGGAATTGCTCATCTGTGCTCACTATGCTAACATGAAGCAACAGAGGATCTGGAACTCTAAAGTCTCTAATCTCCTCGAAAGGAAAAGTTACAGTTGAAGTAGAGTGCTGTGGTCTGGGACTCTTAGCTGTTACTGAGCCTGCAGTTTACTCAAGTAGGGGAGGGATGAGTGTAATACAGTCATGGGGAATGCACTTATGTAAAAATAAAGTACCTTTATTGAATATTTAATTACATAATATAGTTAAGATTCTGAAACACATTTTAAACAAAATGTTTTTATTTCCATAGAGTTTAGTCATGTAGACATTGAACAGTTTCTTAGTAATTGTTAATGATTTGTGACATTCCGAGATAAGCCGAATCTACTGGATCTCGTTACTGTTCCTTAGTCTGAGTGTATGTCACACACAACTTCCTGCTGCTTTGAAAGGTCATTTCTAAAAGGGAGGTTCTCATTTTATTAGATGTTTTATTTTAAAATTTCAGTTAAATTTTGGGATTATAGTTATACCATTTCTTCTTTTTCCTTTCTCCAGTCCTCCTATATGCCCCTCCATGTTCCCTTTCATGTTCATTGCCTCTTTTATTAAAATAAAGTAACTTCTTGGGGCTAGAGGGGATGTCTCATTGTTTAAGAACACTTGCAGAAAACCTAGGTTTGGTTCCCAGCAACCACATGGCGGCTTACACCATCTGTCCGTAACTCTAGCTCAAGGGGTCTAACAACTTCTCCTAAGCATACACACACACACATGTGTATATACACACACATGTGTGTGTGTGTCCAGGCACTCATAAACACATACAAAATCTAAAAGAAACTTTAGTGTACTTAATTAAATGCTTAATTAAAAATGCTTTTTGGCCAGGTGTCAGGATGCATGCCTTTAATCCCAGCACTTGAGAAGCAGAGGTGTGTGAATCTGAGTTCCAGGCCAGTCAGGGAGGGGTGGAAGAGAGAGACTGTGTGTGGTTTCTTCCAGTAGGATGAGGGTTATAGAATGTTAAGAGAATGCACTGGGGAGATAGCTTAGCAGTGAAGAGCAAGAGCACCTAGAGGACTCAGGTTCAATTCCCAGCACCTGTCTAGTGGCTTACAGCTTATCTGTAACTCTAGTCCCATGGGATCTGCTGTCTTTTTCTGGCCTTGAAGACATAGGTGTACATGTAGGCATGAAGTGCACATTCATTCATGTAAAAATAAATTACTATTTTCAAACGTTTTTACTACACAATCCATGTGCTTTATTAAATGACAGGTTCAGCTCCTAATCAGCAGCATACTGTACTCAGTACTGAAGCGTCTACCAACAGAAGCAACAGGTAAGGTATCACTTTAATTTAGGGCATTATACTTGAGAGACTTACTATAAAATGTTAATGTGGTAATCTTCATTTACTCACTTCGTTATTGTTGTTATTTAATGTTTTCTTTCTTTCTTTCTTTCCTTCCTTCCTTCCTTCCTTCCTTCCTTCCTTCCTTCCTTCCTTTCTTCCTTTCTTTCTTTCTTTTTTTGAGACAGGGTTTCTCTGTGTAGCCCTGACTGACTTGGAACTTGTCTGTAGACCAGACTGGCCTCAATTTAGGGATCTACCTTCCTCTGCCTTGCTAGTGCTGGGATTAGAGGTGGGATCACCACTGCCCTTGAACTTTTTCTATACCTATTTATGTAGTAGCTTTTTTTCTTTTCTTTTCTTTTGTCTGTAAAGGTAATGTGCTCTGAGTGTATTTGTCTCACTTCCTACCACATCTAAATTCTACATTTGGATTTTTGTAGGCATAAATGTTTTGCAACCTATTTTTAATAAGGGTCAACCTCTCCTAGCTCACCACCCAGCAGAGGTAGTGGAAGAGAAAAGTTATTAGGATATGGGGGAAGTGGACCTGTTCAGCAATAGTTCTTTGGTGGCAAGCTTGATCTTCTTGGACAGAAGTTCAGTCCCATAGCAAACACCAAATATGATTCAGTAGCTGCAGACCAGTCCTCAGGCACGAACAGCAGCTACAGTTCAGTCTTTCCATAAGCAGACACTAAGTAGCTGTAGTTCAATCCTGAAGAAACTTCCAGGCTCACCAAGCAGCCAAAGGCAAGACTGTAGAGGCAGCTGCCACAGGAATCTCATGAGTAGTTCTTGGGTGAGTTTCTCTCAATGGCAGCCTTACCACAAGTTGAGTTCAATAACTCTATGTAAGGAAAGCCAATACATGTATGTCTTTAGCAAAGAATAGTGAGATGGAGCAGACTGAAGCCCGGGGCTCATCTCCCGTTGTCTGTGGAGTCATATTTCTACTCCTTCATCATGGGACCTTTCACATGTTTGCTATATCAAAACACCCTTTAAGCTGTGTTCCCCAACAAAACATCATTTGACATAATTAAGTTTCCAATGAACTAGAAGTTTCCACTTTAGGATTTCCTCAGAGTTTTCTTGATCTCTTCAGCAGCTGTCTACTTAATGAACACTGTGTTTATTTGATTATTCAGTGAAGACACAATGTCTTTGCCCACTTGGGATAAAGTCCTACTTGTCAGATGTAGTCTTCATTTTCTCATTTCTTTTCACATTTTTTTCTGATTCATGTTGCTGGCATTAGTGTTTAAGAAAGCTGTTTTTTTCTGTACTTCTTGAAATACTAGGTATTATAAATATGTTAAGTGTTTTAAGTAAATAAGGTCTCTCTTTGTGCCATTTAGGTAAGTAAATCTGACCATCAAATAGTCTTTAGGACAAACTGAAGCAATAAAACCTTGCAGTTTTGTTTATTGATAATTAGGAGCTTTCTTTTCTTTGCTTAAAAAATTTTAATTGACATAATAATACAAACTCATGAGATACACTGGTCTTTCGGTGTAGCTATCTAACATGTAATAATTGGATAAGAGTAACTGGCACAGTGATCACCTCAGACACATGTCATTTCTTTGTGTCGGAAACACTGACATTCCTTTCATAGCTATGTTGAACTACAGAGTTGTCTGCTGCTCTATGCATATTAGAAGTTGTTTCTCTGTTTCGGTTGTAGCTGTCTACCTATCAATTATTCTGTCTTTACCAGTCTTCCCTTTTCACTTCCTAGCTTTGGCAACTACTATTTCTATGAGGTTAACTTTTTTAGCTTCCATATGTGAGACCATAAAATGTTTTGCTTTTCTACCCCGATAAGTTTCATGTAACATCATAATCCCCAGGCGACCCACTTGCTCACTCTTGCTCTCTGTCTCTCTTGCTCTCTCTCTCTCTTTCTCTCTGTCTTTGTCTCTGTCTCTCTCTCTCTCTCTCTCTCTCTGTCTCTCTTTCTTTCTGTTTCACACATCTTTGATGAAAAAACAAAAACCACTGCTCTGTGTGCCATTAGAGGAGATCTGGGTCACACATGTCATAACTGTTTAATGGATTGCATCACCACAGATACAGACAGTCACTGAATGCCAGAATGGCTGCTAGCAAGGTTATTTCTCGGTCCCTATGTCACCAACCAGCATTTTAGGATCCTGTGTCTGGACCCTGCAGTGTGCCCTCCAGCACATCCACCTCAATCAGCACATGGTACATCTCGGCTCAAAAACATTCTATCATACTCATAGTCCTCAGCTGGTTCTTTGAGTACCCGGGGCAGGTTTCATGTGTTTGCTGCCTGTACAAGTGTTGCCCACCTCACTTTGGGGATCATTGCTGCCACAGAGTCAGGGTTAATGCAGACCTCTGGGGCCTGCTGGACATTGAAAAGCCACAGAAGCCTATATCTGCACATCATAGTCAGTGGTGTTTATATACCACATTGTTTATAACCCACTGATAAGGTATTAAGTTGATTCTATGTTTGTCTAGTTTGTTTAATTTTTATAATTTCCTATTGTTGTTTTTCAGGACAGGGTTTCTCTGTTTAGCATTGGCCGTCCTAGACTTGGTCTGCAGACTGAGCTGGCCTCAGATTCACAGAGATCTGACTGCCTCTGCCTTCCAAGTATTGAGATTAAAGGCATATGTCACCACCACCTGGCTATAATTTCCTTTTTAAATTTGATACTGGCATTGAATCTAGCCTAAGGCCTTGTGTATGTACACTTGTCACTGATTGAATACACAAAATCTCATCTTGATTTTTAAGAGCTTATCTTTTTCCTCCATGATTGAAATTTGTTGTATAGAAAATGTGTTCTTGTCTTCAACTATTTGACATTATATGGATGTATAGTATCTAATTCTTCCCTTCCTCCCTCCCTTCCTTCCTTCTGGCCTTCCTTTATTTTTAAAGGGATATACCACCAAATTATTCTCAGCTGAAGTGTAATTCTCATTTGGAGATAACAATTCCAAAGTCCTTGAAACTGAAAGACTCAGAGAAAGTGGATGAAAAACAGCTGGTTATAGTAAGTATACAAGTTACCTATTGTTTAACTATTGTTGTAAATGAATTATTTACTCAAAAGTTCTTAAAATACAAATTAAGAGGACTGGAGAGATGGTTTAGTGGTTAAGAGCTGTGACTGCTCTTACAGAGAGGACCTGGTTTCAGTGCCCAGCACCCACATGGCAGCTAACAACTTTAACTCCAAGATCTAGCACCCCCACACAGATACACATGCAGACAAACACCAATGTGTGTGTGTGTGTGTGTGTGTGTGTGTGTGTGTGTATATATATATATATATATATATATATACAACAAACAAAATAAATTGGTTTTGGTGATCTTCCTGGTATTACTGTAGTCTCGATAATATTTTAGTTTCCTTGTTTCTAGTTTTAGTCATAACAATTATAATCTTCTTTACATCTGTTTTACCCATTTTTTCCCCTCAGATTAGTTGCTTGATCGCTACCTTTTCCCAGAAGTTTATTTAAATATTAAAATGATGTGGAAGTTAGTACGAATGACAGTGTTTGTGTGTCATGTTTATTACACTCCTGGCTGTCCATTGACAAATGAGTGTGTAATCACAACGGTTAGTTATCAGCCTTACACTTGATGCATAGGTTTACTTATGTGGAGGTCGAAGAAAGCAGAAAGGTGACTTTGGGAGAGTCCCACAGGGGAGAGTGACAAGATGCTAGTTTAAACAGTGTGAATCTAGACAGACACTACCAAACTGTATTTAAATATGCTTAAGATAATTATTTTATGTATATTTGTTAGACAGTAGATAAATTAAAAAATGACAGGCATGGTGGCATACACCTGAATTGCAGCACTCAGGAAACAGAGGTAGGCAGATTTCTGAGACATTAAGGCTAGTCAGGTCTACTTTATGAGTCAGGCCAGCAGTGAGGTTTTAGGTTTGTCAGCTAGGTATACATAGTGAGAACCTGTTTCAAAAAGAAAAAACACTACTTGAAAGTTCAAGTTTCAGGTAACATTTTGCTGATAGTTTGAATTCTTTAGAATGAATTTCCCTTTAATTTTATGCAGTCTTGTACTTATGGTTGATTTCTGTATATTATTTAACTCTAGTTGTATATAATACACTAGTGATGTTGCTAAGATTCTTTTCTGAAACTTACAGTAGCTGCTTCAGTTCAAATTGCAAATTGCAGAACAGAAGATAAGTTTATTTATGCCTTTAAAATTGTGTGTGTGTGAGTGTGTGTGTAAGCATGTACACACCTGTGCCATGGAAGTCAGAAGACCTCTGGTGGGAAGTGGTTCTCTTCTTCCTCCATGTTAGTCCTGCAATACATCATTTTTCTGTAGTTTGTAACTATTTTAAGTATGAAGTATATTAGTTCTTCTGCAAGTTATTATTATTTGGCACCTTTTGACAAAGTATTTACAAGTACTTATTAATTTATTGTTAGAGAGAGAGAGAGAGAGAGAGAGAGAGAGAGAGAGAGAGAGAGAGAGAGAGAGAACACAAGTGTGCACACATATTACTGTATTCATGTAGAGGACAGAGCTCAGCTTTACTGCACTCAGATTTTAAACTTCAGTATCTTTGTGTCATAAATTTAAATGTTGCTCATAACTTAAGTAGTTCTCACTTTGTAGTCATAGTTTTTAAGACTGTATTTCAGAAAGAGTTATTTTGGTGGGGAAGAAAACTTTTTGTTTGTTTTTTATAAATAGGATGCAGGTCACAAAAGATTTGGAGCAGTGTCCTGTAATATCTGTGGAATGCTTTATACCGCTTCAAATCCAGAAGATGAAACCCAGCACCTGCTTTTCCACAACCAGTTTATAAGTGCTGTAAAGTATGTGGTAAGTAGACTTTGTGAACTAAAGCATATATGGCAGGAAATTAGGTTAGCTTTGTTCTTTCTTTTCTGTTTTCATTATGTGTATGGGTGTTTTCCCCACATGTATGTTTGTGCTCTCCGTGTGTGCATGGTGTGTTGTTCATGGTGGTCAGAACAGGGTGTCAGATCCTCTGGATATTGATGGGCTGCCGTGTGGGTGCTGGGAACTGAACCCAAGTCCTCTGCAAGAGTAGCCAGTGCTCTGAACCTTGGAGCCATCGCTCTAGCTCCCAGGTCATGTTCTTAATGAACTGAGCTGCCAGATTCAAGTCACTGTTTTTAGAGACTAATATATGTACAAAAGCACACATAGGTAGTGGCTTCCTTTAAAACAAAACCAAGTGTAAAAACCAAGGAATTTATCCTCCCAGGTTGATACTGTGTAATTTTAAATTTAGGTTATTTAACTTGTTTGTAGTATAGTTTTTAAAATGTTATAAAGTAAATATGGTTTAGTGTAAAATGTATTTTGGTACAAGATAAATTTTCTCAGAAAAGCATCTTAAGTATAACAGGTTTGTTTAATATTTGCCTCTGAAAAGAGCAAATATGTCAGCAGTTTTGATCCACTTTAGATATTAAATGGATAATTTAATATAATTGCTATTCACCTGTAACTGAAATGGAATCTTTTATTCATGTTACCTTCTGTACTGTACACTGACTTCCAGGATATCTGAACTGAGCTCATCAATTCATTTCATCAGGTACTTAGACACTGGGTCTTGATAGCCTCATCTAAATTCATGTACCTGGCTTTAATTGAATGGTTTCTGTTCATTGTTTCATGGTTGAACAGTTGATCACTGACCCAGTGTTACTGCTACCCAGGCTAGGTGAGGCCTTCTTCTTTCGTTCCCTACTTTGCTTATCCTTTGTATTTCTTATTTCATATATATTTCTACATACATTCCTTTCTACAGCCTCACTAAATAAATACGATGTGTGTAGATATAGGCTATATTTGATGATTTATTCTTTGCAGTTTAGGCTTTTCTAGTTTGAGTGTTAATGTTCTCACATCTGGAAAACAAAGTGGTGCTGTTGGGTAGCAAACCATGGAATGTTTAGGGCCAAAGTACACGAGCCTGATCCAAGTCCTTTGCCTTCAGTTTGAACTGTTTAATTGTCATGTTCACTTAGGGCTTTGGTTTTAGTTTACAGGGCATCTGTGGAGCACTGAGTGTCCCATAGCTCACTCTGCTGCCATGAGGTCCACCTGCCTCTGCCTTCCTAGTGATGGGACTAAAGCTGGTTAGCAGATGCCTGCCATTGATGAATTTTTATACTTGCATTGGGGTGTCTACCAATCAGTGTTTTGTTGATCAGATTTAAAAAAAAAAAAAACAAAAGAACTAATTTCTGGTCTTCAGATGTTTAAGCAATTAGAACAAGGAAAATGTAATCATTGGTTGTTAGTTGCTATTAGAAACCCAAACTAAGATGGAGCTGGTGACATACCACTTGGGAGGCAGAGGCAGGAGGATCTCTACAGCTCTAGGACAGTCATTGCTACACAGTGAAACCCTGTCCCAAAAGCAAAACAACAACAGAATCCAAACTAGTGTGCTAGGGGTGAAGTTCCATTGTGAAGCATTTACTTAGCTTGCTATCAGCTCTAGTTTCAAACTTCAGCATAGATAGATGAGGGGTTTCATGAGAAATATAAATTAGAAGTATAAAATGTGGCAGATCTGTGGGAGCCAGAGACAGGCAGATCTACAAGTTTGAGACTACCTTGGTCTACATAGCAAGACATTATTTCAAAACAAAAACAAAAACAAAAACAAAAAAGAAAGAAAGAAAGAAAAAAGAAAATGTTTTATAGCATCCAAATGTCTAGATTACTAAAATTTAGGTTTTGGGAAGTACTTCCTGGTCACTAGAGTCTGCTTACAGGGGCAAGTGAGAAGTATAGATGTGTTACATTAGAACCATGTATTTACAAACATGGGGTTGCTATCTCTAAATACACAGCTTTCACTCACCTCTGTCTCATTTTCAACCAGTAGACAAATTTCAGCACTTAAACATTCTCTAAGAGTCAAGGTATTAGTGAGACTGGCAAAGTAGTCACTGCATTGAGTTACATAAGTGTTTTGAGTTAACGTGTGATTGTTTTATTTTTGTGCATGATTGTATCTATTGTTGAACTTTGGGAATGTCTCATTGGTTAGCTGAGTAGTACGTTGGTTTTATTTGTACAGACCAGTAGGGAGAGAGAACGGATGCTCCTGAGTTACCTCGTGACTGTTCTGTGCTGTCTGACGACAGCCATCTTCTAGACTGTTTAGGACAGGAAACACATTCAGAGTTACTATTTCTGTTAGTTCCCAAGAATCCAAACTTAGGGCTGGAGAAATGGCTCAAAGGCTAGGAGCACTTGTTCTTTCAGAGGAACCAAGCTTTGTTCCAGAACCCACACGGTAGCTCACAATCATCCATTAACTACCTTTCTGGCAATCTAACATGCTTTTCTGACTTCTTAGGGCAGCAGGCACTCACATGGTGTGAGCCAAAAACACCTACACACATGAAATAAATATAAATATTTAAGACAACAAAAATGTAAGCTTTTACTACAGAAGTTTGTACTGAGTATACCCTCATGACGACTAATAAAGTCTAAATGATAGTAGCTTTGTCTTTCTCAGTTCCTTGTTATGTACAGAGGCTCATTTTGTACAAGACAAAACAATTATATTTAAAGTAAAAGTCATCTAATGTGATGGTTTTCATAGACATACACACTTCTAACTATTTCACAAGAAAGTTTTGTATTAAAATGTTATTAAAACAAAATAATTTAATGTCTGGTATAATATAATTTTAACAGTTTTGCTATTTTTAAAGGCAGTTAATAAGAAGAATATTAACTATATTTAGGTAATTCAGTTCAGAAAGTATGTATTGTTTGAAATTATTTAAATCTGCAGTTCTTTACTGAACTTATAGTTTGATTTCCTCCTCCCATACTTTATGGTTTGATTTAAAGAACAAAAGCAATAACTTCCCATTCACACTGTAGAAAATGGATTGGTTTAAAAAATTTTCTAAGAAGTTATGTTAATGTAGATTCCTTTTTTAAAAGAAGTGTTATCTTTTATGCCTTTAAAATTGTTTAGTTATATTAAAATATGTATGAGATTCTGATTGAGCTTTTTATTATTCTGATTTCTTAATCTTTAAACAATTTAGATTTATTTATTTTACTTTATGTGTATGAATGTTTTGCTTGTATGTTTGTATGTATATGATATAGCTTCATGTTGGATCTCCAAGAACTTAGGTTACAGATGGTTGTGAGCTACCATGTGGGTTCTGGGAATCGAACCTGGGTCCTCTACAAGAGTACCAGGTGCTCTTAAATGCTGAGCCATCTCTCCAGCCTGACTTCTTAATCTTGATAATTTTTCCTTCCCTAATTCACTTTAGTCACTTTAATTTTACTTGTCCTTGAAAACTTATTTTTTAAGCAGATTTTTAATTTTAGATTTTATGATCTTATGTATTCTGACCTTTGTTCCTAGAAATTTTTGTCTTCAACTCCGATCCTGCTCCTTTTCCATCAAACCCCCCAAAACAAAAACAAAACAAAAAAACTTAACAAAACCAGTTTGTATCCTTTCAGCCTTGCCATAGTATATCAAAAAATTAGCCGTTCTTTTCTTTATATTGAGCTTTTATATTTTTTAGAGGTGATGCTAGAAGAGAATTTTTCCCTAAATAGAATACAATTTGCTTTTTAAAAGGCCTTTTTCCATACATTGCTTGGGTAAGACTTGGGCTCACTCCTGTAATCATCTTGAACTTCACAGTTCCTAGTTCTAACCTCTGGTTCAGTCCCATCTTACCAGATTTAAGTGGCTTTTGTTTTGTTTGTTTTTTTCATGCAGGTTCTGCTCATTAATCACCACGAGTGTGGATCTGAAGAAGAGTTTATTACCTCTCTTTTTTTGAGTATGTTTAACTTCAGATACACACAACGTAGCCTCCTTCCCTATTAGATTCTTAGAAGGTAGTTATGTTTTTTATAGTCTCCTTCTTGTGGCTTTGATAGTTGTGGACAATAAGAGTAAAAGCTGTTCCTCTCAGAGTGGGCTCTGCATGTAAATCAGTTCACCTGAAACCTCCTGGAGGTCTTTGGCATGCCAGACATAAATACGAGTGTTTATTTGTGGAGGTAACCATGTTGCAACAAAATCTAAGAGCTGAACTCTTTTATCCAGAATCTGGGAGAGTTACCCATTCACGTCTGGGAATCACTGACTTTAAGGGGCTTGATTTTTTTTTTTTTTCTTTTTTTTGGTGTGTCATTTTCAGAATTTGCTAAGATGGGAAATGATAAATTAGAAATTTTGTGGTATGGCGTATTTGTGAATGAGAACTAGAAATTTGTTTAATTTGTTGTAGTTTAACAAAACATAATTTATCATGCCTTTTTAGCTAAGTATTATTAAACCTGTATTTTTCATGTTTGCTACTCTTAGACAAGTGGATGTACTTTTTGTCTTGTGCATGAATGAATAAAGTATGATATATAAGAGCCATTCTTTTATATCTAGGGCTGGAAAAAAGAAAGAATTCTAGCTGAATATCCTGATGGTAGGATAATAATGGTCCTTCCTGAAGACCCAAAGTATGCCCTGAAAAAGGTAACTTTTCAGTGAAATTTCATACAAAATTTAGACTGTGGTTAAGAGGATAATACATTGCAGGTTTTGCACATTAAATATCAATTCTGAAAACATGAAGTATTTAAAGAAGGTAATCTACCCAAAGAAAAAAATGAATATAATTAATTTGAAATGAAGTGAAAAATTATGCTAAACCTTACGATATATAAAATAAATGAAGTAGATTGAATATTCCTTATGGACAATGTGAGTGATTACACGGAAGGCATAATTATGTCTTCAGTAGTTCATAGAATTTACTTTATTGAGAAATAAGTGAGATAATGAACCATGACACTGTTTGTCTCACAGAATATTTTGAAAGGGACCATGGCATAAACTTGTATGCAAGCCTCTTTTTTTTTTTTTTTTTAAAAGATCTATCTATTTTATGTATGAGTACAGTGTCACTGTCTTCAGACACACCAGAAGAGGCATCAGATCCATTACAGATGGTTGTGAGACATCATGCAGTTGCTGGGAATTGAACTCAGGACCTCTGGAAGAGCAGTCAGTGCTCTAACCACTGAACCATCTCTCCAGCCCATCAAGCCTCTTGAGTTTAATGACCACTAATGAAAAAAGAAAAATAATGTGGATTACATTTACAAATAATACACTTAATAAGTCTTTCTTGTCTTTTAGATTACTTTTTCATGAAAGACTCTTAATGTGGTTATGAGTTTATTTATCTAAAAACCTAGTTACGCTCTAGTATTTGTCTAAAATGTCTAGAACCACAAGGTAAATAATTTATTTGCTATATTTTATTTAGGTTTACAGTTGGACATTTTTAAATTTAGGACTATGTCACTTGAAAAGGGGGCTAAGAAAACACCTATTATTTGAAAATATATCTAACATCTTAATTGATAAAAGAATTATATTCTGTGGCTCTTTATGTCTTTAGATTACTTATCTAGTAAAACAGTTACAGACACCAGATTGGCCCCTAAACATACATCGAATGTCGTAAAGCACGTTCAGCTTTTCTTCTGTTTCAAACATTTGCCTTTGCATAAAGGTCAGTGCTTGAGGAGTCACTAAGTGAGTAGTAGGACTCAAGTACAGAGAATAGCCAACTGTCGTTCAGAAACGCACAGTAGGAACTTTGCTACAGTACCTTTGCATGACAGTTAGACTTTGCTTACTAAGAATTGTCTCATAACTATTAATTTATTTAATTAAGCTTCTTAGGGAAAGCCCACAATTGATTATATTACTAGTTGATAACCCATAATAGGCTTAAAATTAAAATAGAAGGAACTGTAAACAGTCTATCTCTGGGAACCACTCGGGACACTTTGACAGGCTATCAGAGACGATGAGGGTGAATCTTCATCACTAAGGGATGCGCTTTGTTATGTGTGCAACAGAAATGAGAGTATTGGACAACCCTAGGGGTTATTTGTATTTTAGGGTTAGTGATGGGAATGGTTATTCGATGGAACATTTGTGTCCCCATTCTGTCCCCTTGACCCTCAAGACAGGGTCTCACTATGTAGCCTGGTGGGCCTGGAGCAAGCTGTTTAGACCAGGCTGGCCTTAGACTGACAGAAAGCTGCCTGCCTCTGCTTTGCAGACACTGGGATTAAAGGGATGTGCCACCATTTTTTTTTTTTTTTGTGCCTACAAGAGCTTGAGCTTGGAAGAAGCAGTTTGATGCCATGTTGAAGGTTCAAACCTCTGCTCCCTATGATTTTCCACGTGCTTAATGTTTGCCATGATCATGTCACATTTGAATTTGTTTCTTCCATATACAAAATGAACTATAATACTCAAAGGGATATTGGATTAAAATGGGCTCAGTTTCTTGATTTGTCTCACTTTTATATGCTTGCTAGCTAGTAAACATGAATTTCTTTCCTGTCCCATTAATTTTACTGTAGAGAGTTCTAAGGCTTGGAAGGAAGAATGGCTTGCTAGCTAAGATTCCAGCGTGTCCTGACCATTGCAGACACTTGGTGTTGCTACAGAGGCAGCGTTAATGTTCTTACCTGTTTAGTGCTGATGTTTTCACCTCCCCATGCTGCTTTCTATACTGCTAGGTTTGACAAAACCATTCCCCTTTATTGTCAAGTTGCTTCTGCTAAAAATCAGTACATATATCTAAAATAGCTCTTCAAGCTGGGTATGGTGGTATATATGCCTGTGATTTAACACTGAGGAAGCTACGGCAGAAGAATTGCCTCTAGTTCAGGGCCAGCCTGGGCTACATATGGAGCAGCAGACCAGCAAGGAGGTACATAACAAGACAACAAGATTCTATCTCAAAACCAAAAACCACCTACAACAAGAAGCTCTTTGCCTGGGTACAATGTCTTCTTTGTTTTAAAAAATGTATGTTTCTTTACTTGGCAGGTTGATGAAATTAGAGAGATGGTTGACAACGATCTGGGTTTCCAGCAGGCTCCACTGATGTGCTACTCCAGAACTAAAACACTTCTCTTCATTTCTAATGACAGGAAAGTAGTTGGCTGCCTAATTGCAGAACATATCCAGTGGGTAAGTGACTTCTAAAGAGTGTTCATACGTAGTTTGATATCTAAATTAACTTATTACTATGTGATCTTAAATAGTTTAAGATACATTTTAGATAAGGATATAAATTTAAAAATTAGATATAAAACTGCACTATAGTAGAGTTGCATCTTGTGTAGGAATTAATTTTCCTGTTTTTTTGAGACTTAGTTTGACTATGTAATACAGCTTGGCTTATAATTCACTATGTAGCTCAGGCTGTCCTCAAACTTGGAATCCTCCGGAGTGCTGGGATTATAGGTGTACACCACCATACCCAGGTGGGAATTAATCCTCCCTCCCTCCCTCCCTCCCTCCCCCTCTCCTTTTCTTCCTTCCTCCTTCCCTCCACCCTCTTTTCAAAAAATTTTTTTTGAAGATAGGGTCTCTATAGGTAGCCTTAGCTGTTCCAGAACTCACCATGTAGACCAGGCTGGCCTTGGACTCATAGAGATCCTCCTGCCTCTGCATCCCTGGTGCTGAGACTAACAGCATGTGTTACCATGCTGTCTTAGAGATTTATTGCTGTGAACAGACACCACGACCAAGGTAACTCTTATAAAGGACAACACTTAATTGTGGCTGGCTTACATGTTCAGAGGTTCAGTCCATTATCATCAAGGCAGGAGCACGGCAGCATCCACGCAGGCGTGGGCAGGAGGAGCTGAGCGTTCTACATCTTATTCCTAAGGCAAACAGGAAAAGACTGGCTCCCATGTGGCTAGGAAGAGGGTCTCAAAGCCTACCCCCACACCAACACACTTCCTCCAACAAAGCCACACGTACTCCAATAAGGACACACCTCCTAATAATGCTCCTCTGTAGGCCAAGCTTATTCAGACCATCACATGTGTGGCTGCTCTTGTAAATACAGTTCATTATAATCCTGCCACGTTCATTTGTTTTCATACTGTTTCATAGCTGCTCTCATACTATAAAGGCAGAGAGAGCAGCTGTGGAGGTGCCTGAAAGAGTGACTGTTTATGTGTCTGTAGAAAGTTTGTCATTCCTAAATAGGTCCATTTTTTAGTTACACTCTAAGTGAGCAGTTGGTTTATGTTTAGGAGGCAAATTACATAAAAAGCAAATAGCAGTCAGTGATGTGTTCACGTAGTGAGTTTTACATAGCATTGAAGATCAACTTAGAGAACAGAAGTTTCGAGTGAGCCAGACCTGCAGTTGGTCTCAATTCAGCCGGGTTCGTGCTCATATATTCAGTTGTACTTTGTAACAGTTACTGCTGCATTGACATCTTCACATTCATAACTGTCCACAAATGTATACTTTATCATAATAGTTTCAAAAGTTGTTTTTCTTCATGTATGTCTGTATATCATGTGCATACCTGGTGCTCCTGTAGGCCAGAAGAGGCCATAACTCTCTTGGAACTGAAGTCACAGATGGTTGTGAGCTGCCACGTGGGTGCTGGGGTTCTCTGGAAGAGCAGGTGGGGCTCAGATCTGCTAAGCAGTCTCTCAGCCTCAGCATGGGTCAGTCCCAGTTTTGTTTTCTAATTTAAGTTTTGTGCTTTGTCCTCCTGGAAGACTCATCATGTTCTTTTGACAGCTCTATTGGCACAGTAATGTGTACTTCCGTTTACAGTTACTTATTGAGGTCAGAATATTTTGGAAGGGGCTTTCTTCATTTCCCCTTTTCCACACTCTCAGTTCTCATGTCGTGGTGAGCTCAGGAGTTGTACAGAACAGGAACAATCACTGTGACTGTGAGCTCTGATCATGGACTTTTTTTTACCTAGAATCCAGACAGCAGCCATTGTTGCCTTCTCTTTTAATGACAAAATGCTCTTTTGCTTAATGTGCTTAATTAGATGGTCAGATAACTAGTTAAGCCAGAGTAGGAATAGACCAGATCAGGAAGCGGTCAGACAGAGCTTATTCATCAGCAAGACCTATACTAGACAACTGCCACCTTTGTATCTTCTCATTTTTGACATTTATAGGGCTATCGAGTTATAGAAGAGAAACTTCCACTTATCAGGTCAGAAGAAGAAAAAGTTCGATTTGAAAGGCAAAAGGCCTGGTGCTGCTCAACACTGCCAGAGCCTGCAATATGTGGGATCAGTCGGATATGGGTGTTCAGCATGATGCGGCGGAGGAAGATAGCTTCTCGCATGATCGAATGCCTAAGGTAGCGTATGGAATTCTTCAGGTCATCTGCAGTGGTTTAGCCTTTCAACATAAGGATTGATATTTAATTGTAACGGTGTAACTTTTATTTGTATTAATTGTAAATTTTGTATAAGTATACTTGGTCTGTATATCCTTTTGGAATAACTTGAAGAGGAAAAAAGTTTGATAATAGATGAAACATTATTAAACCTCTTTGATTTTACTTATAACTGTAAAATTAGTCCAATATAACAGACATATTTTAACTTATGTTTACTACTGGAGATTTTTTAACAGAACCAGAGAAATATGGATAGTGTTTGGGAAATGAGCTTTCAGAGAAAATTGTCTTGTTATTTTTGAGCCAGTGACGTGGCTCTGCAGGTAAAGGTACTGACAGAAAAAGCCTGGTGACCTGAGTTTAATCCCCAAAACCACAAAAGGTAGGAGACAACCAACTCCAGAGTCGTGTGACCTCCATATACACACTCTACCGTGAGCACATCTCATACACGTTTTTAAAAGTATACTCTTTTCCACGTCATTTCTCTATTATTATTTGGAATCAGACTTTTTGTTCTTCCAATAAAGTCCCTTAGATAAAAGATAAATTGAAGAAGGTTAAAATTAATTATCTGTAAGAGATTTTGGGGGCAAAGTGGTAGAGCACTGTTAGGTTCAATGTAGTGCTTAAATATTGTCTTAGGTCAGTTTATTTTATTGTTTATTTATGGAACATCAGCTGTTTTCTATGGGAATATGTTTGGAATCATTTATTACTGTTATAGGTGGGAGCCTAAGGATTCAAGGACTGCATATAAGGATTCCTTACTATGTATATGTTAATGATAACAGCTTAGAACTGTTCTTTACGAAGCCTGGGAAACAATCTAACTAAGTAAACACAGTCCTAAGGGCCTGAGTGTTTATTGTCCATCTTTTAAATCTTGCAGCAAGCTGTACAGGCTGTTGTTGTTTATAAACACTTCTGAAACAACAGCATTATAATTACTGCAGTGATCATGAGTGAGCTTCCTGTTAAAGCCTCTGCCTTTTCACTTCCTAGTCCTCCTTACACAGTTCTTCTAGTGCACCATATTCTGAAGGTGTCACCAGCGGGCTTGAGAGTTCAACCTTAAATCATCTATTTGTCATTCAGAGGGTTTTAGTATATTCAGAGCATATAAGTTATCGCGTTGCCTAATTTTGGAGCATTCCTACTCCCCACCCTCTCTATCCCAAACCCAACTCACCCAGTGATTCATTTTCTCACATCTCTAGCTGCTGGTGGCCACAGTCTAATCTCTGTATGAATGTATTCTACTCAGAACATTTCATTTAAATGGAACTCTATAGTATCTTACCTTTGTGAATGATTTCTTTCATATAACATAACTTTCAAGCTTTACTAGTGTGGTAGCATTTACCAGTTTGCTGGTGTTTGTGTGTTTGTGTGTACATGAATATATGTTTGTTTGTGCATGCACATATCTGTGGAGACCAGAGGACAATCTCAGGTGTTATCCATCTTGTTTTTTTTGAGACAGGATCTCTCACTGGCCTAGAACTCACCAAAAAGGCAAGGTTGAATAGCCAGTGAGTGTCAGAGTGCCTGACTCCACTGTGTAGTGCTAGGACCAAAAGAATATGACCCCTCACACCTGGCTTCTTAAAATGTGGATTCTGGTAACTGAACTAAGGTCTTGTTCTTGTACATTACCAACAAAGCTATCTTCCCAACCCTATTTTAAAAACATTTTTAGAAAATGCTTTTTTTATGATTGCCAAATAGTAAAATGATTTGTTCTTTCACCAGCCGTGCATTTGATGTAGTTCTGGTTATTGGCCATCACGAATAGTATGGCTGTGACGGACACAAGTGTTCATATGAACATATATTATTTTGAGAAGCGTATACTTATGTGTACAACTTTGGGGACCTTGTAGTACTAAGGAGTTTCATATTTTGAGGACCTTCCAAACTTTTTTTACAGTGCCTGCACCATTTCTACAATCCCACCAGCAATATATGAGGGTTCCAAGTTCTTCATTTTTAGAACAAAACCTGTTGAGAGGCAGTGGATGTTTCAACAAAGTTCTTTTTGTATAAGCATGAGGACCTAAGTTCAGATTTCTAGCACCTATATAAAAGCAGGATGCAGTGCTAGGGGTCAGTAAAATGTGGATCCCAGGAGCTCTTGGCTAGCCATTTTAGGCCAACCAGCAGCTCCAGGTTTACTGAGAGACTACATCTGAAAAATAAGATGGAGACTGAGCATGGGGCACAGACCTTTATTACCAGCACTGGAAGCAGAGGCAGCTGAATCTGTTAGTTTAAGGCTAACCTGTTCTACATAGTGAGTTTCAGTGCAACCATAGCTACCCAGTGTGAGACCCTGTCACAACAATAGTAAAAGTGAAGGTTGGGGCTGGAGTGAGAGTTCACAGGTTAAGAGTGTACACACACCTGTGTATCCTCTTCTCTGTCTCTTTTTTTCCTCTATGACACATAAAGAAAAGAACCTATTCAAACTTGTGTCAGTTTTTAAATTGGCTTATTTACATTTTTTTTTTTTTGTTGAGTTGCAATCATTTATTATGGATACAAGTCTCTTCATATATATCATTTATGGTATCATTTATGGGTATTTTCCACCATTTTGTGTTTTTTTTTTTTTTTTTTTTTTTTTTGGATAATGTATAAAGGACCACAGTAAAGCCCGGGCAGGCCTTAAAGGGCTTTTTTTTTTTTTTTTTTTTTAAAATCAGGTGTCACTGTCTTACTGAGTATCCCTATCTGTCCTGGAACTGCTGTGTAGATCAGGTTGACCTTGAACTCACAGAGATCTGTCTGCCTTCCATGTGCCAGGATTAAAGACCTAACTAAGCCTTTGACCTCAGCTATGATCTTAAACTCTTGATTCTTTCCTCACGTTGCAGATACTAGGATGACAACCACGCCTGGGTGTGCCCTTTGACCACACACACATGATGAGATCTTCATGCTCTCTTCTTTTGTCTGTCTTGTCACATTTTAAAAGCCATTGTCTAATGTATGGCCCCAAAGATTTATGTCTATCCTAAGAGTTCCTAGTTTAGTTTTTATGCTGAGGCTTTGGCTCTGTTGGTTTTATGGTTGACTGAGACGTGATAACCACACAGATAAGCTTTTGTCTCTCCATTCCTTGTAAGAATAGTTGTTGGCCTGGGCTTGTGTCTGCTCCATTGTCTGTGCACCTGAGCTTCTGTCACTGTCACACGTCTGGGGGGCTGTAGTTTTATGTGGCATATTTGGAAATAGTCCTTCAGCTTTATTCTTTTTTCTTAAAAAAAGTTTCTTAGTATTCTTTATTTTTTTGTCCAAGGAAGACAGCTATGGGTCAGTGTGTGCAGTAATAATGTCACTGATTTTTAAGCATGGGGCATCTCTTTTTTAAAAATACTTTTTAAAAGATTTATTCATCTTTTAAAAATGTGAGCACACTGTAGCTGTCCTCAGACACACCAGAAGAGGGCATCAGGTCCATGACAGATGGTTGTGAGCCACCATGTGGGTGCTGGGAATTGAATTCAGGACCTCTGGGAGAACAGCCAGTGCTCTTAACCGCTGAGCCAGGCGGGTGTATCTCTTTTTATTAGGTTTTATTTAGACAATATTTTATAGGTTTTAGCTTACAACTCTTTTGGTAATTATTCTAAGCATTGTGCTCAACTTGGTGTTACAAACTAATACAGTTCATTTCGGAATATCAGTTTGGATTGTAAACTCTTGAAATCATTTACTAAATCTTATAGTTTTGGTTGTGAGCCTAGCTGAGAGGTCTTTTGCTGAAGCCCTTAGGATTTCCTGTATACGAGATCACATCTTCTGCCAGAGAACGAGTTCTCCTGTTTGGTTAAGACGCTCATTTCTCTTCCTGTTTATGATGATCAGGACTGTCAGTGATGCTGCTGAAGGGAGAAAACACACTTCCCTTTTCCCCGATCTGAGACAGTTCAGTCTTTCACTGCAGTAACTGGATTGAGTGACAAGTTCTTCATTTCTCTTGTTGAGTACTTTATGACAAGATGTTGGGCAGATATTTTATAATTGTTGCTTTTATAAACATTCTAATACTTAAAACTGTAATATTTTAGATGAATACGTATTTTAGTTTTTAGAATAACAGCATTGCTTCAGTCTTGTCGAAATGAATTTGATTGGTTTTTCACTTTCAATGAACAAAGATTAATTTTTCAATCTTCTCTATTTTCCCCTACCCCTCCCTTTTTTTAATTTTAAATAGGAGTAACTTTATTTATGGCTCATATTTGAGTAAAGAAGAAATTGCATTTTCAGATCCCACTCCTGATGGAAAGCTGTTTGCAACACAGTACTGTGGCACTGGCCAGTTTCTGGTCTATAATTTTATCAATGGACAGAATACCACCTAACATAGAGTGTGCTGCCTGTGCCAGAAGACATCTTTGGAAGAGAAAGAATTGGTTGCTGACTTTATCCAGGAACTAGGGCCATTTTTTTACAAATGAACTCAGGACTGGCAACAACCATATGGTTGTTCCATTTTCATAAAATTGGAAACAATGCAGTAATAGCTTACTATTGTTTTGTTTTTTTAAATAAGATATTTTATTATCTTTTACAGAAATTTATGATTGTATTTTATCTATAGTTATTTAGACATGTTTACATGCAGCAGATAATTGTTCATAGTGGACTGAAAATTAATGCAAGGACTATGGTCTCAGTGATAAGTATATTTTGAAGTTCTTAATATGGAAATATACCAGTGTAGCTTGGTACTGTATTTTTTTATATTGACCTACCGATACCAGTTATAGGTTTAAAGATTGTATTTTCAAAGTGAAAACCAATGCTTTTGAATTACTATTCAAAGAGAGTACAGTATTACACACTTAAGAATTTGAAGTTACTAAAGTATACTCTAAGGAGTCCTGTGTGGAGCCATAAATAACCAGAGTCACAAAGAACCATAGAATAGTTGAATAGTAAATGTGGACGGCTTGGTATCTTCATTGTTACTCCTCAGAAATCCTGCACTGAGTATACGCCCTCATTACTGGACTTCATCTTGATACTTGTCTGTCCTTCATAGTGCCCTCTACTTTTAAAGGGTTATATGTTGAAAAACTGCTGTGGCCTTTTATGACCTGTATATTATGTAGAATAAAATAATAAAATACTTGATAGCTTTTTTAAAGTGATAAATGTATCTGATAACAATGTTGTGTTGAATGTTTATATCCTTTCAGGGAGTTTCTTGGGTTTGAGACAGAAATAAGATTAAAACACAGGCTTCTTAAAGGTATTTCTCACTAGCTTGCAAATTCTTTCTGAATATTTTAATACTAATTAATATTAATTAACTTTAAAAGAAAGAACCATAGCACAAGAATGAAGCACCGCTGTGGTTTCAGTTAGATCATCTTTATGGGCTGAAATGATCATATCACCACTGAAAATCTATTAAAATTTAGGGATTCACATATGATTAACAGTTGGGTGTACATTTTACTCCCCTCCCCCATAAGTTTGTTTTTTTTATTATTTATAGAGTGACATAACACTGTACCCTTGGGCTGGAGAGATGGCTCATTGGTTAAGAGCACTGTCTGCTCTTCCAGAGGTCCTGAGTTCAATTCCCAGCAACCACATGGTGGCTCACAGCCATCTGTAATGGGATCTGATGCCCTCTTCTGGTGTGTCTGAAGACAGCGACAGTGTACTCATACACATAAAATAAATCTAAAACAAAACACTGTACTCTTGACATGAGTAGAATGGTGAGGGCTATCACCCTGACCAGACTGTTGACATTACCAATTTCCTTGGAATTAAGACCGTTAACTTCATTAATGCAGGTCCCATTTCCATGTGAGCCTTAACACTACTTGGATTAGCAGGCCATGGTTGACAAAGACCTAAAGGGACAGTAGGATAAGTACTGATTGGTTGCATTAAATGTTGTTACTGGGAAGGGAAATTACAGATACTTTCCACATTAGTAGTAATAATGACAATAATAGTAATAACCCAACCTCAGTAATTTGACAGTCTGGGCATTTCTCTAAGAATAGTACCATTTGAGCATGTCAGACCCTGTGTTTAGTTTTGCATCTTGAAAACCCAATACAGTACAGTTTATTTCTTTTTAAAAAAAATTACTTATTTTTACATGTCCTAATGTTTTGCCTGCATGTGTGCTGGTGAGGGTACCGGGTCCTCTGGAAGCAGAGGCACAGACAGCTGTGAGCGGCCGTGTGGATGCTGGGAATTGAACCTGGTCCTCTGAAGAGCAGCCAGTGCTCCAACCACTGAGCCTTCTCTCCAGCCCAAAATAGGGTTTAAAAGAAGGACTATACAAGCAGCCTGTAAAAAATGTTGAAACACTGAACTCTAAACTCTTAATACAGGGATGAGGTGAAGAGATGGGTATACTCTGGAAAGACAAAGCATTCATTGGTATGTTTCTAACTACACTGTGCAGTATGGCAAAATGTCTGCCTCTCAGCAGACAAGTTGAAAGCTAAGAGTGAAAATCAGGATATGGATTGGGAGGATTTGATGGGGGAAGGGCAGGTTCAGTTTTGGTCAAAGTTTAAGGTTATAGACTTCTGAGTGGAATCAACACCTTCACAGTTGTATATGTGGAGCGAGAATTTGAGAGAGGCTTAGACTTACTCTGTTACTTGACAGTTTAGTTGAGATCATCCTGGGGTAGTAAAAGGAAAACTGGAGATCTGTGAGGAACATCAGCATTTGAGAATACTTGGAATGGCATAAGCAAGGAAAAGAGAGTCTTAGAAAAGTAATGGAAACCAAGGAAGCAGCCCCAGAAACCACTGTCAAAACACAGTTGAAGAAAGGGAGTCTCCATGGGGCTAGAAAAAAGCATCTATGGAGTTAGAGGAAGTGGCCAAAGACTTGAGAAGAAATTTGTATAATTTTTGCTTATGTAAATTTTTGTTACTGGCCCTCAGATTGTCCTTT
Source organism: Micromys minutus (assembly GCF_963924665.1). Taxonomy (NCBI): domain Eukaryota; kingdom Metazoa; phylum Chordata; class Mammalia; order Rodentia; family Muridae; genus Micromys; species Micromys minutus. Next base: position 34,127 of record NC_137977.1, on the reverse strand, counting down.
CTGAAAGTATCAAGCATTATTATAGGAACTCTGAGTTTTGATGGATCATACCCATACTAGTGTGGATGACTTCTCAAGCAAGAATTGAAGATCACACTTGATAATCTGTGAGTGTGAACTCTGCATTTACCAAGAGCTTGGGCATAGATTCAGACCTACCGTGAAGTGTATCGGTTCTTGCTGCTTGGCTGCTCAGTTATGTAGAAACGCAGCTCCAGTTTACTGAGAGTGACGGTTGCTGACAGTTACTACAGTAGAGGCACACAGACATTTCCTCAGCCTCCAAGAAAACAGCCCGAGAAACTCAGCTGCTGGCATGTTAGACTCTCCAGGGCAGTTACTTTGGCAGCTATGGGAGCCTGCTTTTCCTCTGTCTGTTGCTCTGATGGCCTTTGACTTGGACGAGTGGTTTTGTTTCTAATTCTCTTGTTATAGTGCTCTTTACATATTAGAGCTGAAAGCTTTTTTTTGTAAGAGTAGATGGAATTTATAAATAAATCCAAGATTAATAATAAAACCTATAACAGGATTCACCGAAGTGAACTCAGTTGCTGTCCACCGGTGTATAGCAGTCTGCAGGTCTTCTGCAGAGGTCTGGGAGGATGGAACTGCTTTAGGTTAACTGTAGCTTTCCGCTGACGACTTGGAACCGTCTGGATTGCTGTGCCAAAGTAGGGTTTTAGAGCCATACAAGGCATGAAACAATTTCCAGACTTCCTTAGACTTGGCCAGTCACGGAAGTCATTTCACCTTTTAACATTTGGAAAATTTGGTTTAAAGAAAACAAACATCTTTTCATAGCTGAGGAGTGGGAGGGAATTTTAATACATTCACCAAATGAAAGGACAAGAACATACTGTCAACACAAATTAAGACAACTTAGTCATAAACAAAATGTGAGGTAGACTGACTAGTGAGTGAAATTCACCAAGTTTTGGTTAAGAAAGTTTTACAGTAACACAGATGCCCCCTTTCTAACAATCACAAGAAGCAGTTGCATGAATCACAGCCAAAACTCGACTACAGCATTTCTAAGTTTTTAGTTTACATTCAGTATTACCTGTGTGAACTGTCACGCATGCCAAGGTTCAGCAGGTCTGCAGTTACCAGGTTTGCCCTACCTCAGCGTCCTCAGGGATGGAAGAAGGTAAAATCAAGCACACCAAGACATGAATTAACAAATCATGGTGGCCTGGGCTTGTGCAATTTCATCCTTTAAGAGGACTTAGAATTCTCTAAAGAATTATACTGATATAGGTAATTTTTAAAAGATCCAAACCTCAATGAAGTTAGGCTTTGGAGACAAAGAGGCAGGTAAGTTGAGCTTTCTCAACTGTTGGAGTGATGGTCTTTTGGTTTTATTCTGCCATTTCTCTTGAACAGAGTCAAATAGTATTTACGGTTTATGATCGCTTGAAGTTCTCAGATTGTAGTCCTAACTAACATGGAGTATCTGCATTAAAGTAAATTAGTCCAAAAAGAATAAGCCAATACGAACTCCTAAGAGGCCTCTGCCCCTCATAATAGTGTTGTGTAGTTATTTCAAGTATTTTGTTCCCCTTCCATAGTGTCATTGGGATATTGCACTAACAGTGGCTGTCTTGATATTACCTGCATTGGATCCTTTCAGCAAAACAGGAACAAGTTAGATACACATCTAAATCAGACTCCCTCTTTGCTGAAATTCTGTATTAAAGCTAAGGAGTCAGCATATAATAAGGCAAAGTCCTCTTTGAAGGACAATTAAAAATGGGGTTAAAAGGAATTATCCATTTAAAATACATTTAAAACATCATAAGTAGCTATATTAAAACCAAGAGATCTGCAGACCATTTCCACCCAATACATTCCATTTTCTGACTAGTGAAGTCCTTGTCGTCTCTGGATAGCCAACCATAGTCTAAGGCTTGCAGAAACGCAGGCTTGTTAGGGCTCTCAGTAGTCTCAGGTCCTAAGACAGATTCAAGTAAAAGTGACTTTTAACTGGAGATTAAATCATACACACGGGCTGAGAAAAATCTGAAGACACCACAAACTAGAGCAATTTCAGTGTAAACTTCCAATAGATTATTGTAGAATATCTTTTCAAAATGTTTCTGATTAAAATATTTGGTTAGAAATACATAGAAACATATGCCTCCTACTGTTGATACTAGTCACACACTACCTGCTAACGTAAATGAGTCCAAAAAACTCTTCATGAAGTCTTCCTTACTCCCTAGGGAGAATGTAACCGATGGAATTATAAGGAAAACTTGTGTATGGTTCTGTTTTCTGTTCCACTTTATGTGTCAGTGCTCCGCAGCTGTTCCTCACTGAGTTGTTTAAAGGCTCTAAGGCTGAGCTGATGAAACCAGCTAACTTCTGAGTTCCACAACAGAGTCCCAGCGTGATATGTGGGTTTCCAGGTGCCAGTCACCTACTTTCAACCAAGACACCTGCAGAATGCACCACTGTCTACATTCGCATAGACATGGTGTGCTTAAAGACTGGAAATGGCAAAAACAAAAGAGTTAAGCTCAGAAGAACCTTCATAAATGCACACAGTGCCTGCTCTGCATTTACTGATTTTTTTTTGTTCAGTTTAAATAGTAAACTTTTAACTCCTGTGGAAATTTTGCCAAAGGTTTCAATACATATAAGATTATAAATCTTAAACTAACACTGCACAAAGAAAGACAATCTACTTCTTTTTAAATACAAATATCTTCTACATTCTATCATTTCAGACCCCTGAGTAATACTGTACCAAAGTACAGATCTGAAGAGAAACTGAGGGTTCAGGCCTCAAGTGTTAATCTTCAGTTCATTCCACACCAGTGGTATGAGTTTCGTGTAGCACATTCAGGCTGGCTAATGCAGACAGTCCCCTGCTCCCCACATAATGTGGTAGAAGAAACAACGTGGACCCCACATTTGTTCTCTGGAATATATCCTCAGGCTCTCACGGGCAGAGCACACCCCAAGTAACTGCCTAACTGCCCACCGCAGCATGACCTGAACCCGGGTCCTGTCAGCAGAACTGAAGGACAGCGCCCCCAGAGACCTGGGTCACACGGGGGCTTTGGAGAAGAGATGACTATGCTGCCCTTTGCTCCACAGTGATTGTACTTTAAAGGAAAAAAGTCCCCAATAATTGTCCCACCCCCTGTAGGGGTCTGTTTGTTTTTTTTGGTCTCTTCAAAAACTCAAACATGGCGTCCAGTAAGAAAGTAGAGAGGCTTGTCATCACTGCTATTGGCAGTTTGAAATTCATCCCGGAGGCGGAACTGCCACTCATCCTCCAACTCTAAGCGAACAATTGTTTGACGTAAGGAGCTTCTGTCTTGGCAGATGACGCACAGGGTAGCACCTTCAGGGAGAAAGTTGATTAAAATGATAAGAACATTAATACCTCAACCAGACATACAGGTAGAGAAATCATTTTAAAATGTTTATTTAATGTATGAGTGCTTTGCATGTCTGTCTGCATGTTAGAGGAGGGCATCAGATCCCTTTATACATGGTTGCTAACTGCCATGTGCTTGCTGGAATTGAACTCACGTCTCTCCAGCCCCTAGATTATTTATTTTGTCCCAGGTTGTTTTGCAAAGGTTTCAAGGAGCATGAAGTGATTATAGAGGAGGCTTCTTTCAGCCTTCCCCTCCTGTAGTGACTGATGAAACCCGTGTTTCTTATGTCTTCCCAGAACAGGGTTTCTCGGCCTTAGTACTTTGTTGTGTGTTGGGTCCTCCTCTGTGCCTTGTGGAATATTTAGCTGTATCCCTAGCTTCCTGCCCACTGTTTGCTAAATACACCCCCCTTCCCCATACACATACAGTGACAACCAAAAATCTCTGAGGCACATCCCCTTCTACTTGAGAACCACTCTGCTACATACACACAACAAAAACTCCGTTCAGAGTGGCACTTTTATCACTGGCCTTGGTTCATCTTGTCAGGATTATTTCTGATGCTGGATTTGTAGATTATTCTTAGGTAAGTTGTACCTTTTTTTAATGCATACCTATTAAGACAACTTTAATTTCTGTGCCAGATTCATAGAATGTCTAGGATGTGCAGTTATGTACTTTTTCTGCAGTTGATTTCTTATCCAATCAAATGATTTTAGACTGTATATACTACTTATAAACATGCATATGTAGAATCAACCTAGCTCTGTCTTAACTAGGTATCAGAAACATGTTTCTAGAATAAATAACGGTAAATGCTTGTTTAAGAAGTCACAGGGTCTGGAGAGATGGCTCAGTGGTTAAGACCCTTTCTACCTCTTGCAGAGAACCCAAGTTAAGTTCCCAGCACCCACATCAGATAGCTTACAACCTTAAGTTCTAGGGTCTGACGCCCTCTGGCCTCTGCAGATACTTGCACACATACCCACACATAAAAATTGTTTTAAATTCGTAGGTGTTGGGCCAGGTGTTCATGGCTCATACTGTTAATCCCAGCACTCAGGAGGCAGAGGCAGGTAAATCTAAGTTCAAGGCCAGGCTAGTGGTGCTAATCTACAGAGGTGTTAGATCTTATTTCCTGCACTTAATTTACTCGTGTAACAGAGCACGGTCTTCCCCAGTGACATTAGTAGTCCTGGTTTAGAATCAAAGTATCCAAATTACTGGCCAAAACGTTGCTTGTGTGTGGCATTCAATTCTTGATTACTCTCTCTCTCTCTCTCTCTCTCTCTCTCTCTCTCTCTCTCTCTCTCGTGTGTGTGTGTGTGTGTGTGTGTGTGTGAGTATGTGTGTTAGAGATGATGGCATTTACATTCATGACTTACCTTTTAGAAACTTGAATTTCTTGAGGAGATCAGCACCTACAAAAGAGTCACAGAGGTACAAGAGGAGTCCACTGAAAAACACCCCTTCACAGCTGACGGTGCTGGAGTGGGGTCTGGAACTGACATAGCATATGGCTACCTGGAAGTAGTAAGCAGACAAAACAAAGACATTTCAAAAGCAAATAGAAGGGCTTTACTTTTGGTGAGGAATGCTGTACCTTCCTCTTCAGCTTGGGGTGCAACAAGACGAAGGAGCCAAATCTTTCTCACTATTCAGTTGGTTATTCAAGCTTTGTACCTACTATCTTACTATTTAGTATTCAAATCAATCAAACTCTCTCTCGAGACAGTTTTCCTTCCTTCCTTCCTTCCTTCCTTCCTTCCTTCCTTCCTTCCTTCCTTCCTTCCTTCCGTCCTTCCTTCCTTCCTTCCTCTCTCCCTCCCTTCCTTCTTTATAGCCCTGACTTTCCTAGAATTTGCTTTGTAGAACAGGCTGACCTTGAACTCACAAAGATCTTCCTGCCTCCGTCTCCCAGGTGTTGGAATTAAAGGCATGGGCCACCACTGCCCATATTTTTCATATTTTTAAATATCTCATTAATTTACTATAGTAAATCATTATTCAACAAATATTAAGTATGTGTGTGCCTTCATGCCTACCCCTCATATGAGTTTATTGTTTCTATTTATAAAAATCAACGGCATAACTTACAGCATGAATTATTGACATTAAGTTAAATTTAGTGTCCCAAAATAAATGCACTAGACTTAAAAGAGTGTGTGCTAACGAAGGTGTGTTGGTAAGTATGTGCCCAGACAATGGTGTAAAAAAAATCAAGGACAGGAAAATGTCTTGTTCAGGTTATGAGTGGTTTATTTTGCCTTGTTTTCTTAATCTTGGTCATGTCTATACCACGATGCACACGTGAAATTCCGGGGACATGAGCTTACGTGTCAGGATTGACAGCAGGCATAATCCCAGGAAAAAACTTAGTTGCAGAAAGCTAGAGGTACAAGTGGCAATTACAATACTAGACCAAGACGAGGGGAGAGCTTGGAGAATGGAGGCACAGAGAAGGCGCTCCGGAAGCTCAGAGCTTGTTCTTGTTCAGTAGTCACTGAACTCTTACATATGCTAAGAAACTGCCTGTCAAGGGCCACACCTAAACTCACAAGTAGAGCAAGCAGCTGCTTCTGTCCAAGTCATCGAGGCAGGCTCTTCAGAGCCATTGACACCAGAGGTAACTATGTCACTGGCTAATTCTGTTCTTGTGGGACCCTTGGAATCATCGTTGTTGGCTCTCTTCAAACCATCTTAAGTTTTCAATGGGACTGAAAAGGGGAAGAGATGGATGTGGTACCCAGGACCAGACAGTCCTGCCTTTACCTCCTGTCCAATGTTAAGGTAGCAGTCAATGCTCAGCACAGGACTCTTGAAGTTATGGATGGCTTTAGGGAAGAGTTTATATGAGGCATGCTGAAGGAACTTCTCCAGGAGGAACTGTGCAGGGGCCGCCAGTAGTGTGTGTTCACTGTCAGGAGCACAGACATACTGAAGGGGTAAGATGGGAGCTAAGTTCTCTGAAACCTGAAATCAGATGATCACGGGAAATGTGCCTGTCAGTGAATGAAATGTCTTAAGAGCACAACAGATTGTATCCTAATAACTTCCATGTACACCACCCCCCAAGAATACCTGAAATTATACAGCACGGAACCCTACATAAATGCTTATACACACAAACACTATAATTTCTAAATTAGGCACAAAAATATGTGTGTGGTCTTGACTCAAAGCATAGTATTTTCAGGCCATGGTTGACAGTGGTAAGCTCCAGATATAGGGGGCTGCGTGGGCTGGACAGCAGGTGCTTAAGAGCATTAGCTGTTCTTGCAGAAGACCAAGAGTCCCTGCAACCACATGGTGGCTCATAACCATCAAAATTCTAGATCTAGGGGATCTAGCACCCTCTTCTGGCCACCAAAGGCACCAGGCACATGTACAAACATACATGTATGCAATAGATTCATACATACAAAACTTAAAAAGTGTATCTTACAAAAACTAACAACGAAAGAGGGGTTGCTGTATTAGTAGTAGTTGCTTGGCCGCTCAAATGTCTCCTTTTCTGTCCCCTTCCCCCACTTCAGGGACAGTGTAGTGGTCTTTAAGTCACAGCAAGAACTTCTGGAAGATTCCTGCACTTAATGAATACTTTACAGTGTCTGGGTGTTTCTCAGCTCCAGCTAAGTATTTGGCAAGCTGTGGTGATCAGCAGTGAGACTCTGGGAAAGGGACAGACAATACGCCTTTTCAAGCTTTGAGCTGTTTCTTTAAAAGACAAGCACTTTGATTTGTGTTTTACTCCTGTGTCACACAGGAGTTCTCACAATATAAAGACTTCTGTCCTGAGAGAAAAGCTTTGCAGTTGGCTGCACACCTTTAGTCCCAGGGCTTGGGAGGCAGAGACAGCTATGTAGAGACCTGTCTCAAAACAAACAAAACCCAATAAATGAGTAAGTAAATAAGCTTTGATGTAATCTTTAAGGCTTAACCCTGGAACAATTTTGTTGAATTGCCAAAAGTGAAGGTTTTGTTGGCTGAGCCCTTGCTGACAGAAATGAAGCCACACAGCTGACATGAGGGTTACTTCCCTGTCCAATTGAGCAGAAGGTACTTCGGTGACAAAGCATTTGTGTTTCTTTTCAACAGTAGCATCAAACTTTACAAGACTTACCATGAGCTTTGGTTTAATGATAAAGTCCCTTTGCCCTCCAACCTGAACGTGTTTCTTCATGAGACTGAAGTTATTAAAGCGGCAGATGAGGAGCCCACTACTGTTGGTTCTCAGGTTAAAGTCGATGTCTTCACAGAAATACCTAAATCATAACCACAATGGCAGGTTTCTTTGACTGTCCGCCACATGTCATCTATGATAACTTCATAGAGAAATGACAGCCATGAGGGGCGGCCCACAGGGCCTTGTCCTCAGGCAGTTGGCCCTCACTCCACTGACTGGGGCATCACAAGCTTGAAAGGAAGGAGGAAAGAACTTTGTTCTGCCACAGGCTTTAGGTTGCTCCTGTCAGAAACAGGACTGTACATCCCGTGTGTTCCAACAGCAAAGCCAGTGGTCTTGTGACTTAGTGGTCTCTAATACCATTCCTTGTTTCTCAGGAATGTGTACCACATTGAGAGATTAAAGAGGCCTGACTTCTGCCTTCTCCTTATAGGAAGAGCTATGGGTTTCATAACAATGGAGAGAATATTTTCCTTCCGTGTTCTGAGGATGAATATTGGACATTCACAGGTCTACACATTGACCAGTATTGATTTAACAGATTTTGTTTCTACTTGAATTCTTGTTAAACAATCAGATGTCTAACCCGATTTTTCTCTTTGCATACCAATATGAATGGTCTAGGTCATGTTAGGTGTGGGGGCACACACCTGCGGTTCCAGCACTCAGTAGGATCACAAATGTGAGGCCAACGTGGACCACATAAGGAGTTTTAGGCCAGCGCTGAGTTAGCTGGAAGGGGCTTGTTGTCCAAGGCAAAATAAAAACAATGTAGATGTTGAGGTGGGCAGCGCCCTCTGGTGGATGCCAGGACGACTTGCACCCATGAGCCTGACCTACCTGTTGAAGTCATAGTGTACATTCTGAGTCAGGTCTATATTGAGGAGAATGAAGTCGTGCACGTGGCATCTTGAGAATGGGGCCTTGAGGCTCTGCAGTGTCAGCTTGCTGTTCCACTTCTGGATGCCCAGGATTGCATAGTGGATAATTTTTGGTGTGGCTTCAATATGCTGCAAGACACTCTTTAAGGACACATTCTTGCTGGAAATTCCTGCTTCTGTAGGCTGGCTGTAAGAGGTAAAGTTAGTTTATGAGGAACCAACACTACCATGTCTTCGTATCTATATTAAATTCTGTAAAGGATGCAGTAAGATAATTTACATTAAGTCCAGTCACACCAAGTCATGACTAAGTCAGAGCAGCTGGCCTTTGTGGTGGGTCTTACCACCTTTATTGTGAAATAAGGAAGTAATCCAGTTCTTAGTTATACTTGCTGTATAAACCAAGCTGGTCTCTAACTCAGAGCTCATCCTGCCACTGTCTTCCTCAGTGCTGGGATTAAAAGTGTATGTACCACTATACCTAGTCCAACAGATTCTGCAACTAAGCAATACCAGGATGTAGAAGTGACCCAGGAACTTAATGACATATTTTCTTTAAAATAAAAATCTCCAAATAATCAGTAAGCTAGTGAGAGTAGTCCCATGATCTACTTTGCTCAGGAAAACTATCTCTTATTTACTTCCAAGTGTAACTACTGCTAAAAATACCTTGTCTAGATCACTGTGTCATAGCCCCTCCCCCCACAACTTCTTGGAAGTATCAGTACCTGGTTTGCTCCTGAACACTGTGAATGTTCCACAGGACACAGGAGTCATCCATTACAACGATGAAAGGCCAGACACACTGCCGTTTGACTCCCAGCTCCTCCAGGCGATTCCTTTCCAGCTCTAGGTTGTGGTGTGACAGCTCTTTGATGAGGAACCTCGCAGCACCTGGAAGGCAAACCATCCTTCCCTCAGCCTGGTCACATGATCTCTACTGTGTCCGTTCTCACAGGGATGGGGCACCCTGGACAGAAGATGCAGAGGATGCCAGTGTGGTTCTAGCACCCATGTCAGTCAGCTCTTGGGAGAATCTGATGCTTTTAGCCTTAGGCACCTGCACTTGTGCACAGACACATCATTTTTAAAGACTCTCCAAGAAAAGTCCCTGGGAAATGCATTTTAAAATATAGATTTCTGGAACCCATTACTAGAGATCCACTTAGTAAGTAGTGAAGGGCAAAAACAAATCTGATAGTGTGTGACTTGCATTCTGAGGAATATACATGACAAGGAGCTTGCTCTTAGAGCTCCTCATGACCTGCCTTACAGCAGGCCAGCACCACGGAGAGAGGCGACAGCACCAACAAAGCTTCAAGCAACAGGCACCCATCCTAGATCTGCGTTTTGCAAACGATATGGTAGTACAGTAGGTGTGTGTATGACACAGAGCGAGAGACAAGCTTCCTGGGCAGTGAGTTAATTCCCCTGAGCTTTGGTTTCTTACCTCTAAAAAGTGACGGCAGAGCTATATGTGCTCAGGATGGTGCCTAGCATATGGCAAGTACTATACAGAATATTAATGATAATTAAGATGAATTAGCTAAAGTTTTTAAAAGAAACCTAATGAAAAAATATAGATTATAATGAAAAGGGCTAGTTAATGTATGGAAGAGCCTCAAGCAATAGGATTAGATCAAGGCAACACTAGAATTTAGGAACATCTACCTCTCAAGAGTCTGTGGAATACTTTGCATTTTCAACATAGTATGGATCACATAGGAAAAATGACAGCTAACATGGGAAGTACTGAAAGACCAAAGGTTTCCAGCTAGGATCAGGAACAAAAAAATTGATGCCTGTGTCCACTTAAAAGTACTAGAAGTTCTATCCAGAACAGTTAGTCAAGGCAAGTGAACTGAATTAGAAAACAGTAAGATGATGGTCCTGGATCATATATCATATATGGAAAAAATGCACAGAAAACCTAGAACTAATAAGATAATTCAGCAATATAAAAGAAACAGCCTAAGGAATTTAGTTTTATTATAGCATATATAGTTTATTTATATAGCATTAAAAACATTAAAATACTTAGGAATAAACTTAGCCAAGAAGGCAAAAGACAGTACAGTGAGAAACACTATTTTGTAGATAACCATACTTAATGGATTTACCAAAATGTTTTCATAGAAGCAGAAAAAAATTATTCTTAATGGAATCTGAGGGCGCCTCAAATTGCAACCAAAGTGTAGGTTTTACTGATGTAGGCAATGATTTTGTTTTTCAAATAGCAGCTCAAAGGGTGAAAATAGATAAATTGGGTTATATCAAACTAAGATACAAGCATCTGAAGCCTAATCAGCAGGGTTGAGAAAACCTACAAAAATACGGGTCAGCACACAGAGTGGGACAAAATACTTTCAAACTACTGATACAACAAGGGATTAATATATAAGAAACTTAAAATGCTGAGTAGTAAATAATTCAGTTAGAAAGTGGGCTGGTTTGGGAAGACTGCATAACTTTACTCTTAGCCCTTAAGAGGTTTAGGCAGGAGAATCACCATCAAGACAGGTCATGGCCACCTAGCAAGACCACTCCAAATAGCCCACAGCCATAAATGCTCTAGCCGTCAAGGGATGCACCTCAAAGCTAGTGATGGCATCTCCTCAGAATGGCTGTATCATTAAAACGACCGATCAATGCTGACATGTGTGGAGGGAAAGAGTCACATGCATGCTGATGGAGCAGATATTATAGAAAATGTGCAGAGTTCTAAAGCAATGAAACCGGAAGCACCATTTGATCCAGCAAGATAATTATTATACTGAAGAGACACTTGTAGCCTCATGTCGGTTCACATCTTCAATAATGGAATCCACCTTAATTCCCATAGATAAAGACAATATGGGAACACAGAACAGTTTTTGGCCATAAAAACAATGGACTCCTAAGTCTGCCAATTACATATTGGCACATGCCTATCTGAATGTGTTTCTTCAGAGCTTCTGAAATCTGGTACTAGTGATGCCATATTATAAACCTGAAGGACAACAAAAGTCTTTCAGCTCCCCGAAAATGGCTATGATATTGTGATGTTGAAAAGCATTTGTATAAAATTCCAATTAAAATGTCATTGTAACTAGTTTTAAGAATTTAATCTTGAGATTCACAGGCTCTTTTACACCTGGACCAGCAGAGAGCCTGGGGCACAGGCTGGGGGAGGTCGTGCTGTGAGATCTCAGAGCACAGAGAGTACTTTGCTGGACTCTCTGAAAAAGGGTCCTTTCTCGCCCACAGTGAGGGCCAGGCCTCTGTCAGCAGAAATCGGGATCTGCCCGGAAAGGCTGTGCTTGTGGACTAGCCGCACAGAGAGCCTGGGGCACAGGCCCAGTGAGGTCACACCAAGAGTCCTCAGAGAGCAGCGAGTGCTGTGATCTCTGGAAAAGGGTCCTTTTGGACCCAAAGAAAGAGCCAGGTCTCCACCAGTAGGACTCGGGACCTGTGGGCAGAGGGCTGAGCTCCCAGAACAACCTCACAAGAGCTCCCACACCTGAGTCGACAAAGACAGAGCTGAATCACTGTCATCAGAACTTATCTGCTTGCTCACAAAAAGCTAAATACCCAGAAGCAATTTTCTTCCTGAGCCCACGGGCCCTCAGATCCGCAGGAGAGATGGGCGCCAGTCAGTAACAACAAGATCACCTATAATCACAGATGGCAAAGAAGAAAGCAAAAGAACTTAAGCAATGAAAACCAAGACAACCTGGCAACATCAGAACCCAGCTCTCCCACCACAGCAAGCAGTGGATTGCCAAACACTCCAGGAAAAGAAGACTCAGACTTGAAATCATACTTCATGATGGTGATGAAGATCTTCGAGAAACAATCACAGAAGAACCAGGAGAAATCACTCAAAGAACTACAGGAAAACACAACCAAAAAGATGATGGAATTGAAAACAGAAATAGAAACAATAAAGAAAACAAAAATAGAGACAACCCCGGAGATAGAAAACCTAAAAGAGAAATCAGGAGTCACAGATGCAAGCATCACCAACAGACTACAAGAGATGGAATGGAAGAGAGGATCTCAGGGCCAAAGACAACATAGAAAACATTAAAAAAACAAAAACAAAACCAACCCCCCCGCAAAAAAAACGAGTAAGAGAAGATGCAAAAGCCAAAAAGCTCCTAGCCCAAAATATCCAGGACATAATGAGAAGACCAAACCTAAGGATGATAGGTGTAGAAGAAGGTGAAGAATATCAACTAAAAGGCACAGTAAATATCTTCAACAATATTGTAGAAGAAAACTTCCTTACCCTTAAGAACAAAATGACCATGAACATAAAAGAGGCCTTCAGAACACCAAATAGAGTGGACCAGAAAAGAAATTCTTACCAACACAATAGTCAAAACACTAAATGTTAAAAATAAAGAAAGAATACTAAAAGCAGTAAGGGAAAAAAAAGTAACATATAAAAGCAGACCAATCAGAATTACATCCTACTTCTCAACAGAGACTATGAAAGCTAGAAAATCCTGGACAGACATCATACAGACTCTAAGAAAACACAAATGCCAGCCCAGGTTACTATATCCAGCAAATTTCTCAATTACAATAGATGGAGAGACCAAGATATAATAGGACAAAACTAAATTTACACAATATCTGACCACAAATACAGCCCTACAAAGGATAATAGATGGAAAATCCAACACAAGGAGGGAAACTACACCCTAGGAAAAGAGGGAAAATAACTAAGCAAGAAAAACAAAAGAAGAAAGACACACAAACCTAATTCTACCTCTAACAACAAAAATAGCAGGAAACAGCAATCACTATTTCTTAATATCTGTTAATATAAATGGACCCAATTCCCCAATAAAGAGATGTAGACTATCAGACTGAATACATAAACAGGATCCAGGATTTTGCTGCAAACAGGAAACTCATCTCAGAGACAAAGACAGATACTACCTCAGAGTAAAAGGCTGGAAAAAAAACCTTCCGAGCAAATGGCCCCAAGAAACAAGTTGGAGTAGCCATTCTAATATTGAATAAAATAGATTTTCTAGCAAAAGTTATCAAAAAAGATCAGGAAGGACACTTTACTCATTACAGGAAAAATCTATCAAGATGAGTTCTCAATCCTAAACATATATGCTACAAATACAAGAGCACCCATATGGATAAAGGAAACCCTACTAAAGCTCAAAACATATATTGCACCACACACAATAATAGTGGGAGACTTCAACACTCCATTCTCATCAATGGACAGATCATGGAAGCAGAAACTAAACAGAGATGCAGTGAAACTAGCAGAGATTATGAACCAACTGGAATTAACAGACACCTACAGAACATTTCATCCTAAAACAAAAGAATACATCAGCACCTCATGGCACCTTTTCCAAAATTGACCATATAGTCGGTCACAAAACAAGCCTCAACAGATATAAGAAGATTGAAATACTCCCATGCATCCTATCAGATCACCATGGACTAAGGCTGATCTTTAATAACAACAAAGACAACAAAAAGACCACATACACATGGAAGCTGAACAATGCCCTACTCAATGATAACATGGTCAAAGAAGAAATAAAGAAATGAAAGATTTTCCAGAATTTAATGAAAATGAAAGCACAACATATCCAAACCTATGGGATGCAATGAAAGCAGTACTAAGAGGAAAACTCATAGGTCTGAGTGCCTCCAAAAAGAAACTGGAGAGAGCAAACACTAGAAACTTGACAGCACAGCTGCAATCTCTAGAACAAAAAGAAGCAGATACACCCAAGAGGAGTAGACAGCAGGAACTAATCAAACTCAGAGCAGAAATCAACCAAATAGAAACAAACAAACAAACAAAAAAACCATACAGAATCAACAGAACCAGGAGCTGGTTCTTTGAGAAAATCAGCAAGATTGATAAACCCTTAGCCAAACTAACTAGAGGGCACAGAGAGAGTATCTAAATTAACAAAATGAGAAATGAAAGGGGAGACATAACTACAGAAACTGAGGAAATTCAAGAAACCATCACATCCTACTATAAAAGCCTATACTCAACAAAACTGGAAAATCTGGAGGAAATTGATAAATTTCTAGATAGATACTAGATACAAAAAATAAGTCATGATCAGATAAACCATCTAAATAATCCCATAGCACCTAAAGAAATAGAAGCAGTCATCAAAAGTCTCGCAAATACAGAAAGCCTAAGACCAAATGGGTTCAGTACAGAATTTTATCAGACATTTATTGACGACCTAATACCAATACTCTCCAAACTATTTCACAAAATAGAATCAGATGGAACATGACCCAACTCATTCTTCGAAGTCACAATAACTCTCATTCCTAAACCACACAAAGAACCTACAAGGAAAGAGAACTTCAGACCAATCTCCCTTATGAACATTGATGCAAAAATACTCAACAAAATTCTTGAAAACTGAATCCAAGAACACATCAAAACGATCATTAACCATGATCAAGTAGGCTTCATTCCTGAGATGCAGGGATGGTTCAATGTATGGAAATCCATCAACGTAATCCACCATATAAACAAACTCAAAAAAACCACATGATCTCACTAGATGCTGAGGTTGACAAAATTCAACACTCCTTCATGTTAAAAGTATTGGAAAGAGCAGGAATCCAAGGCCCATACCTAAACATAGTAAAAGCAATATACAGCAAACCTATAGCCAACATCAAACTTAACGGTGGGAAACTTGAAGCAATCCCATTAAAGTCAAGGACTAGACAAGGCTGCCCACTCTCCCCCTACCTATTCAACATAGTACTGGAAGTCCTGGCTGGAGCAATTAGACAGCAAAAGGAAATCAAAGGGATACAAATAGGAAAGGAAGAAGTAAAAATATCACTCTTTGTTAATGACATGATAGTGTACTTAAGTGACCCTGAAAATTCCACCAGAGAACTTCTACAACTGATAACTTCAGCAAAGTGGCTGGATATAAAATTAACTCAAACAAATCAGTAGCCTTCCTCTACTCAAAGGATAAACATGCTGAGAAAGAAATTAAGGGAAAGGTACCCTTCACACTAGTCACAAACAATATGAAATACCTTGGTGTGACCCTAACTAAGCCAGTGATGGACCTGCATGACAAGAACTTCAAATCTCTAAAGAAGGAAATTGAAGACCTCAGAAGATGGAAAGATCTCCCATGCTCATGGATTGGAAGGACCAACATTGTAAAAATGGCCATCTTGCTGAAGGCAATCTACAGATTCAATGCAATGACCATCAAAATGCCAACTCAATTCTTCATAGAGTTGGAAAGAGCAATGTGCAAATTCATCTGGAACAACAACAACAACAACAAAACCTAGAATAGCGAAATCTATTCTCTACAACAAAAAAACTTCGGGAATCACCATCCCTGACCTCAAGCTATAGTATAAAGCAATTGTGTTAAAAACCACATGGTACTGGTACAGACATAGGCAGGTAGATCAATGGAACAGAATAGAAGATCCAGAAATGAACCCTCACACATATGGTCTCTTGATCTTTGAAAAGGAGCTGAAAACAATCAATGGAAAAAGGACAGCCTCTTCAACAAATGGTGTTGGTTCAACTGACAGCATATAGAAGAATAAAATGAGATCCTTATCTCCTTGTACAAAGCTCAAGTGCAAGTGGATAAAAGATCCCCACATAAAACCAGGTACCCTGAAAGAAGAGAAAGTAGGGAAAACCTTAGAACACATAGGCACAGGGGAAAATTTCCTGAACAGAACACCAATGGCTTGTGCTCTAAGACCAAAGATTGAGAAATGGGACTTAATGAGATTGCAAAGTTTCTGCAAGGCTAAGGACACTGTCAAGAAAACAAAATGGCAGCCAACAGACTGGGAAAGTATCTTTACCAATCCCACATCTGACTGAGGTCTAATATCCAATATATACAAAGAATTCAAGAAGTTAGACTCCAGAGAATCAAACAATCCTATTAAAAATAGGGTACAGAGTTAAATAAAGATTTTTCAATTGAGGAATATCAAATGGCTTAGAAGCACCTAAGGAAATGCTCAAGATCCCTAATCATCAGGGAAATGCAAATCAAAACAACCCTGAGATTCCACCTCATACCAGTCAGAATGGCTAAGATAAAAACAGGTGACAGCAGATGCTGGCGAGGATGTGGAGAAAGAGGAATACTCCTTTACTGCTGGTGGGGTTGTAAGCTTGTACAACCACTCTGCAAGTCAGTCTGGCAGTTCCTCAGAAAATTGGACATAGTACTACCTGAACACACAGTTATTCCACTTCTGGGCACATACCCCAAAATGCTCCAATATATAATAAGGACACATGCTCCACCATGTTCATAGCAGTCTTATTTATAGTAGCCAGAAGCTGGAAAGAACCCAGATGTCCTTCAGTAGATGAATGGATACAGAAGTTATGCAACATTTACACAGTGGAGTACTACTCAGCTATTAGAAACAATGACTTTACGAAATTCCTAGGCAAATGGATGGATCTAGAGAATATCATCCTGAGTGAGATAACCCAGTCACATAAGAACAGAAATAATATGCAGTCACTGATAATTGGATACTAGCTCCAGAAAGCTCTGAATACCCAAGAAACAACTCACAGACCATATGAAGCCCAAAAAAGAAAAAAAAAAAAAAGGCCAAAAAAGTGGAAGCCTCAGTTCTTCTTAGGAAAAAAAAGTGTATAGCACCCTCTCAGAGTGTGGTACACCTAGACCTAAAATCATTAATAATTCAAGAGTTAAGAATATAGCCTTGTGGCAATTCTTGGTATTTAAAAATCATTATGTTTAATCTTTACACACCAAGAAAACTTTGACTATTTCCATGTTACATTTTGTTTTACATGTACTTTATGCTCATTGTAACTAGTAAGATTTCAATGCATACTATCAAACCTTTAAAAAAACTAAGTACTGACAAAAATATACTCATACAGTTTTATGCAAAAATGCTTTAAAAATCTGTACATTTAGAAGGAAACAAAGTCAGAGGAGTTACAGAGAAACTGGCAATGGTCTATGTGTGGGGACAGCATACAGCAAGGGAAGTAGACAAACGGGGCTCCATCAAAATTAAGAATTTAAGGACATCAAGTACATTATTAACATCGGAATGGGTAAAGATATAAAATGGCATCTGCTGACTTAACATTGAAATATAAAAGACCTCTGTAGATTAACAAAGTGATCTAGTTGAAGAAATGAGTAGAGGAGTTTGGAAGACAGTTTTCTAAAGAAGACACAGCCTAAAAAGGGGACTGCTCAGTAGCCACGCTTTGTCTCACATGCTGCAGGGTGCTGGGCACTGAGGTGAGAGGACAATCCCAGTCACAAATCACAGTTCAGTAGCACCTCAGACAGCAGCAGAAACAACTGGGGAACTTAAACACTGCAGCCCAAGACGTGCCCAGAGGACCCGGCTCTGAAACACCAGTTCAGGGAGTGGCTTCCTGTACATGGAAAATGAAGATGATTTAGACACTCCTACTACCCACACTCAACAGCTGATGCTCCTCTCTGGGAGAACATGTTGATGTTCTTTTTCCTGTGAAAAAGCAGGTCGAGCCTGCCTGATGCCTGCACCGTATAGTTGTCTTGACAAGACTAGCACTTGCCTTGTGCCCCTAGCAGGAAACACAGTGGGGGGCACTTTAAATTGTCACCCCCCTACACTATGGATATGCCATTTCTCATACATACATGCTGGCCCTAGAATGCCCTGGCCAGAAATATTGGGAGTCTATACTAAGAAGACTTCCTAACCCTTTTCAGGGTGTTCAATATTCCAGTGTTTTAGTTTTTACTAGTCTTCAGAAGTTAAACATTCTGAAAAACTGAGCAAAAAAATGTTAGAGTCTGTAAAACTACAGAATGGGGGAGGGGAGCTCAGACTTAAAAGACTCCTGCTCACAGGGCAGGGCAATTCCCAAAGGCAGCCTCTGGAAGACACAGCAAAGGTAGAGTTCAGTTTGTTTTCTCAGCCCTTCTCCCAGCCCAAGGGCACTCTTACCCACGCCTGCATTATTGAACATGCCAGGAAGCACCAGCATGATGTGGTTGGGCCAGTATTTTCTGTAGAGAGGCATCTCATATTCTTTGACTACCAGGAGGTGAAGGTGGCTGATGCCTTCCATGGCGTGGAAAAGGTTTAGGAGCCCATGCTCATGGCGGCCACTGGAAGGAGTGAAAATAGGGCTCTTGACTGCATTTAGATTCTGTGGAAAGGAAAAGACGAGAAACCAGAATGGGATTGTAAACTCTTAGATGCTGGCAGCTCAGAGAACCTCCACCCAGGGCCCAAAGCCCTCACCCAACACCCTTTCCCACCTTGTCAGAAACCAGGGGCAGCCGCATGCTTTCCAGATGTCTGCCCTGCTTACTGAAGACAAAATGACTCTCTTTGGACTTGGGGATGATGAAATAGAGTTGGACCTCTTCTCCCAGCATAGAAGAGGAAAATGTGAATGCATGAAGGGTGGAGTCAGACATCTAGATTTGCAAAGGAGAGAGAGAAGGTCAGTACACGGTCTTCAAACTTCCAGGCCAGTTTGACACAGTATCTGACATGAAAAAGCCACTAGACATTTTGGCTGTGCGGAACAGCATGTAAGGCTTTTTCATCTACTAGCTGTCCCTGGTGCAGGAGCCAACTGTGTAGCCCCATCGGCACTGCCCGTGCTCCTCATACCTTTAGGACAAATGCTGTCTTAAAGGCAGACAGCTCTACAGGCTGCCCAGCTCTACACCTGCTCCACCAGTCACAGGACAGTTCTGCTCTGACTCAGACCGAACACTTTTAAGTATCAGATCTTAGACAGGACTAGAGTTAAAATGTGTTGTGGCACCATCTTCTCTGGTTACAGTGGAGGATGAAGGGATTCCAACATTTGGTGAAGAACTCTGGCATCAGGGAAAGACCATGTGACTCATGAAAGTCAAGAATAAACTCAGCCAGTCTGTAAAGTTGTTGGGAAGTTCACATGCTCAGAAACCCATCCCCGTGAGTAATTATAAAATGGGTCTTTATGGGCCATACCGTGAAACCAGTAATTGGTTTAATGGAAGGATAACAAATTTTCATTAGCACTTATAATCCAGGTAAGTTTTCTAATAGCTTTAACCTAAGTATTATATTTCAGAAAAATTAACAATTTTTAAAAAAATTCTAGTTTGTTCAACAACACAAATGTAGAGATACATTATTTGTTTTATAATTAATGTCAAGAGGGGTTTTCATGTAGAAAGTTTCTAAACACCTATAATTCATAGGCCAAGACACTAAGTATGCCTTCTATAAAAAACTGTGGCCAGGTCTTATCAGGGAAAGGGCTTGCAACCACGCCTGGTGTTCTGGGTTTGAGCTCCACAGGCCACAATGGTGTAGTGGGGGAGCTAGCTCCTGCATGCATGCCTGTATACGCGCATGCATACACAATTTGAAAAATCGTCAGCAGACTAGTAACCCACCAAGAAACAAATGGATTCAACAGGTAAACAGTTAACTTGTAACCTAGTTTTCAATGCATTCTTTCTAGTGTCTATTGAATTTCAGAATATGCTTTTAAGGGGCTGGGGTGGGGGTGGGAGTCATGGTCCTGAGAACCATGGGAGTCATGGTTTGGGGAATTTGCTTAGCACAGCCTTGAAGTAACAGGGTCTCAGGTGCTCAGTGCCAAGACATAAAGCTCCAGGAGAGAAATGGGGAGATCGGGAAATAACATGGAACTGTTTCCTCCTTCTGTGTGCAAAGACACACTAGGCAAAAGGATGCTTAAGGGGCTGGGAGTGCCAGAATATGCATTATCATTTACAAGTGTCCGGGATGTATGTATACCTAACACCCCAAATGTGGGAACATAAAGCTAGGGATGGTAGGCATGCCTGTAAATCCATACAGTATGCTGGAGGATTGTGAGTTCGAGGCCAGCCTGAACAGTAAGTTTCTGTCTGAGGAGGAAGATGGGGGAGGAGACAAATGCTGAGTGACAGAGTTTCCCTGGGGCCTGAAGCCTGAGTCTCAAGTTTCACCCTACTCTTTCCACCTCACAGACAGGGTCCACACGGGGTCGGGGGCAGGGCTGGCAGGCAAGGGCAGAGGCTGCACCTGGGAAGCAGGGGTGAAGTCCAGGTACTGGTGGCACTGCTCACAGTGGTGGAAGGTATTGTAGGCCGCGTACTTGGTCAGCATCATAGACATGGTTTCTCGCTTCCGGGTCTCCTCAGCTCTGTATTCCTTTGTTACTTCTTCGTGTAAAGGGATGAGAAACGGTTATTGCCATCATACATGCAGCTTGGAAAGAAATGCTCATTGCTCCGAAGGACTTTTCAGAGGAGTGTGTGTGTGTGTGCGCGTGCGTGTGTGTGTGTGTGTGTGTGTGTGTGTGTGTGTGTGTGTGTGTGTGTGTGCGTGTGCGTGTGTATGTGTGTGTATGTGTGTGTGTGTTCGTGTGTGTGTGTGTGTGTGTGTGTCTGTGTGTCTGTGTGTCTGTGTGTGTTCATGTGTCAGAGTGAAAACCAGAATTATTATGCTTTTCTCAGAGGAGTGGACTGTCTCCCTGGCCCACCTCAAGTCCTGATTTGGAGTTCCCTTGACCTCCACAGAGCCAAGCCTGACTCTGTGTGTACTGACCTTGTTTGACCCCAGCCAGCTTCTCGCTGTAGACCAGGCTTGTCAGACTGTACTTGGGATTGTGTACGCTGACATCGAAAGGCATTTTGCTGAAGGTCTCGATGTCAGGCCAGGGCTCTCCCTCTGACTGGCTTAGGTCGTTGTTCTCAGTGTGATCTAGGGCAGGGCACAGGACAGGTGGGCTCACCTCCTTCCCTCCAAACCACCACCTCCTTGAAGCACAAAGGGAGGGGTTTCTGAAAAACGAGCTCTTATCTCAGCGTAGAAGGAACCACAATGATTCCTTCAGACTTTTCACTGGGAAGAGGAGTTACCCCTCAGCAGCCTTGAATTAGTTTTTATGTGTCCATTAGATCCAGAGTCTGCCAGTTCTCCTTAAGAACATACTGATTCAGATGACCAAAACTCTCAGCTTTAGCGGTGGGCTTTTGAGGCATTCATATGCTGGGTAATTTAGTTATTGTTGTTTCTCAGTAGTAGGGGCTGAACGGGCAGCATCACACGTCCCAGGCAAGCCCTCACCACGGAGCCGTGGCCCCAGACTGTATAAAAACTGGAGCGAAGGATGGCTAATCCTGGGTGTCAATTTGACCACATCTGAAATCAACTAAAACTCGTGGAGCTGGGTACATCCGTGACGGAACTTCTTGCCTGGACTGTTTGAAGTCAGAAGACCCGTTTTAAATGTGGGCTCACCGGGCGGCAGTACTAAAGGCATGGAAGAGGGAGCGCCTGCTTGCCCTCACTCTTGCTAGCAAGTTTGTCTAGCCTGCTGCTACGGCAGGAATTTTATTGTAGACAAAGACCAGCAGAGATACACGGCTTGGTGGACGGAACAACCGTCAGACTCTTGACCTTTCTATCGGGAGAGAGCCATTGTTGCATTGGGCAGACTACAGCCTGTAAGCCACTCTAATACACCCCATCTTAATAGAAATAGATTTACTCTAACAGTTCGGTACTTCTAGAGAACCCTGACTAATGTGGGTTCTCACTAGATTGACCAGGTTCAGCTTGGATCTGTGCCCAAGCAAGCCTTGAGGTACCCCCTCCTGCTTTAGCTGGGGTTACTGCCTAAACACCGAGCCAGAGGCTAGCTGAGCCTTTAGGCTGCAGTGAGCACAGTCCCAGTGTGTGTGGGGCACTAGAACTGCCTGTGTGCTGTGTACTCCAGCACACACGCGTTCCCTCCCGTACCCCTTACAGGACCCCAAGAGCAGTGAAGACAAAAGCTTTACCCCGGTGCTGGCCTTTGGGCATTTCCAGAGCCTGAATCTTTATCTCAGCCCTCTGGGCACAAACTTAACCCCTCAAAGTACCAGATTCTTGTAGGTCTCAGAGACATTAATGTGTAAGTTCAAAATGTAGTTGAGGCTAGCTCAGTATTCCAGGTGCTTTGCAGCCCGCTCAGTGACCTGAGTAGAGGAACCATGTGGTGGAAAGAGAAAACGGGCACCCTAAAGCTGTCCTCTTGCCCCAACACGTGCCCGTGGCCATGCACCCCTTCCTTACACACATGTGCACAATAATGTGTAATAATTGTCTAATGCTGCATGAACTGCTCTGGGGAAAGCCCAAGACTAGATAGACCACAGCTATTATCTTTTTAATATAAATGACGTTTGATTTCTGCCCAAAGTTCTACCTTGAGTAGCAGTTGGCAAGTCTAAGTGTATGGGATAGAAAGTGACAGAGGATGCCATGGCAGACCAGGGGGATATCACATGACTTCTGTAGCCACATCTTGGGTGAAATCAAAGGTTGTGATGCCAAGAAGTATAGGACGAGCAAGAACCATAGGGTTTACCTGCTTAGGCAAAGAACCTATCTACCAAAGCTGTACGAAACACAACTTTCTGCCCAATGGAGAGGCCCCTGGAAGTTTAGAGCCACAGTTCATTTGGAATAACTTGCTGGGCATCTACAGCCTCAAGACAGCTTTGCAGCTTAGGTGCCCTAGATACCTAGAGGGTGACACATCCTGGCTCTGGGGCCTCATGCCTGGGCCATGCTGTCAAGCCTCACCTGAGTTTATCTCTTCCTCATCATACACATCTACCTCCAGCAGCCGGATGAGCATTCGGAAAAGGATCCTGAGGAACTGTAAGTAGGAGCCAGTCTTTCCCACCTGACGTAGATGTTTTCAATCGAGGAAAGGAAAAAGAAAAGACATTTCTTTCACACTTTGGTTCTTCAGCTGAGGTCTGAAGAGGTCTTTTGCCATCCCTGCCAACCCACAAGATGTCCCCTGACAGCCAAGAGAGGGTCCACCCTGTTCTGTCCCTACCTGGGGGGGACCAGTGAGCAGCAGCCGCCTTGGGTGCAAGGTTCGGGCCCCTGAGATGGGGTCAGGCTGGTTGCTGTAGTCAGCGTGGTGCTGCCGGGCTGAGGTCCACTGACGGTAATAAAGGGACTGCTCCTCGCTGTTCATGTCCTTGTGCATGCCTGGCCGCAGGGAGCTCACCCAGGCCACGTCAGCATGGGGCAGCAAGGATGAGGAAGGTGGCAGCCTGCCACCCTTCTGGGATCCCAGCAGGCTGTATGCAGCTTTGGATAAGATCACCACTGGAGGCAGGGCTGGGTGCAGGCCCCCGGGCTGCCCTGACCACGGAAGAGCCTGGGCATTTGAGGATGAGGATGAAGAAGGCTTGGAGATGGTGCTACTGGCCATCGGAGGACCCAAGGAGTCACACTCCTGCTCCAGGATCTCCCCAGACACAGCAGTGCTGGCGGAGACCCCTTCATCCAGCCGAACGCTGGCGGTGGGGGTCAGAGGCTGCTGCTGGGTTTTGCCAGCCATGCTAGAAGAACTCACCCCGTTCTCCATGAGGGAACCTGGAAGAGGACAGTGTAAGTCATCCCTACTCCCACCCTCCCTGATGTCAAGGTCAGGAGGTAAAAACGACTGATGACCTCCGCCCCAAAGCCAAAACAAAACAAAATACCAAACCCCCAAACCAACCAGACACAGTGATGGAATGTCTGTCTGTCTTTCTGCCTCAGTCTCTCACTCTCCTCCTGTCCCCTTGCCCTGGGTTGTGGGTGGGGTTGGCCAGCGGGAGACAACAGCTATGATAACAGGGTCTGTTTCATCTAGCTTCCTTCCTAGATTGTCCCCCTGGATGACACCTTTCTCCAGGAAGCCCATCAGGGCCACTGGGTCACCGGGTCCTAGTGCTGTGCAGCCTCTGGTTCCTCTCCTGGAGCATTCCCTCAGGTTTTAGAAGTAGTCCTTCTATTAAAGTGTGATTTCAGCTCCTCTCTCAGGTAGCAGTGACCTCACAGGCTTCACAGCAAGTCTTTCTCAGTGCCACTTGCTACCTTGGTGGCTGAGAACTTTACACCTCAAAGTTTACGGTCTGTAGCCATTTCCTGAACCAAGGTAGGAATGTCTTCACAGGAGGGGCAGACATTAGACCTGCTCCAGGCGAGGAGCTGAGTCTCCAGTGTCTTTACTCTGTAAACGTTAATCTTTCCTGTAGTAGGTGCGCTTCCTAATACTCATGGTTGAAGACCCTCTCTGTGCTCAGATAGGTGCTGTCCAGCTCTGCAGTTCCAATCCCGGCCATGGGAGACTAACCATTAACTGTAGTTGTTGAAAGCAAACCTTTCCTGGGTTAGAGAGATGGCTCGGCAGTTAAGAGCATACACTGCTCTTCAGAGACCCCAAGTTTAAGTCCCAGCACCCATGTTAGGTGGCTCACAAAGGCCTGCCACTCCAGAGGATTCAGTGTCTATGGCCTCAGTGGGCACTGCATCCTTGTGCACACATCTCCCCAGACTCACAGGCAAGCACGCAAGCAAGCGCGCATGCACCTATTAAAAAGAGTAAAAGTATTTTTCTCAAAAACCGAGGCTCTTTACTATCTCTGTGACTATGGAGACTTCTGGCTGCTGTGTATAAAACAGTGCTGTCGACTCCATTTCTAAGGAGAATGGCTGCATCAGCCTGCATGGGCTGAGAAACTGCACCATCTGTGGGCCACACATCCAGTTCTGAATGACCAGTATCTTCCGGGGAGTAGGAAGGGAGCCACCCTGTAAGTTTACTGGGTGAACTGAGACGGCAGGGGACATGAGTGTATTTAAACCATACAGAACTTATTGGGCACTATGACAGTGTAGCGCCACAGCAACCTGCCATCTGCCGCGAAGGACCAAGGATGCTCTTGGTGCTCTTACAACTTGGGCGGAGCTCCCTGCTGTTGCCATAGTCTATGGGTGGGCTGGCCAGCCTGTCTACCTGCTCCCTACCTGGACCTGGACCTGGACTTTCCATTCCTGCTCTTGAACCCTGCCTCAGCCTTTCATCTAGCAGTTGAAACTCTGCAGCTCCTCCTGGGTTTTGACTGGTTTGTTTTAAATACAATCTGTTTCTCTGACACTTCTGAACATCCTGAACTCTTCTGTAGCCTCTTTGACCTGTTTTCATTCTGACCCATTTATATACATCTATAGATACATACATACACACATATGTACATCTATCCATCCATATGTACATACATTGATTGTGTGCTGTGATATGAGCGTTAATACCTAGTGGGTTTGTTACCAAGTTCTGACATTGTGGGAAGATACATGTGTGCCCATCGGCATAGTGCACACATGACGTCAGACACTCTTCCTCCCACTTTCAGCCTCAGCATCCCTGAGGGAGCCCAGGGGCTAGGGTCTGTAAGGTCTGAGTTTTTGGTGTTGAGCAGGGCTTTGTCATGAGACTTTTGTGGGTTTATCAGAGCAAGTTAAGTCAGGACACTGTTGGAGAGTGTGGCAGACAGTGGAGGAAGGGTGTGACTAAGAAGCCACTAGTTGGGAAGATAGAGTGACACTTCAGCTGCTAAGAGCATTTGCTGTGCTTGCAGAAGACAGGGGCTCAGTTACCAGTACCCACATGACAGTTCGCAACTGTTAATAACTCCAGTTCCGGGGGACCTGATGCCCTCTTCTGACCTCCGTGGGAACTAGGCATTCAGGTGGTATATCTACATACATGTAGTCAAAATACTCACACACATAAGATAATTTTAAAATCTCTTTTTAAAGAGAGCCACTAGAAAGAGGACAGTTCCTTCCCATACACACTCACTTCCCTTCCCCTCCCCATTTCCCTCCCACCCACTCATCTCCCTTCCCCCCTCATTTCCCACCCCTCTATTCATTTTCCTTCCTGGCCTCATATTCCCAAGATCCCAGAGATAATATTTCCCCTCATTCTGTTAACTTGTATTATTCTCTGGCTTTTTCTGAGCTGGTTTCAGGAAAATTGAGGAGCCCTACAGTGACTGACAGAGTCAAATGGAAGACAGGAGTTTCTGGGCACAAGTTAGTGCATGTTGGGCAAGACCTGATCTCCACGCTAACTCCGCGGGTGGGCGGGGCACAGGGCTGCCTTTGGTGGGAGTGCTTCACTTCAATCTCTTCCTTGAACTTTGATAGATCATCTAATTTTTCTACATTAAGCTTTATTACTTTCATAACAAAAAATCTGGAAATAGGGCTGCATTTGCTGTATTACAATTCACTAAAAGAAAATTTATACCAGGCTCTGTGCTCAGAACTAGCAGCCCCTGAAAAGCCTACAGTGTAGAAACACTTGACAATAAGTACTTAAGAAAACTAGTCATCCATCCATCCATCCATCCATCCATCCATCCATCCATCCATCCAAACATTTGTGCCAGACACTAAGCAAACCTAATACAACCGTAGAGCTTCTATCTCTAGACTGAAAATGGTATTAATGCAAATGTGAACTCCGGAGTAACTGGAGAGGCATCAGGGAGCAGGCTGTGAGGCAAACTGATTATGGTTTTTGCCTGTCACTAAGCTCCTGGTTAAACCTGGAGAAAGCTGTGCCTACTTGGCCTTCCTGCTTTGCAAGCAGCCTCTGAGCAGCTGAAGTCTGGAGAGGCGGTCTCTGCACTGCTTGGAGACCTTGGTGCTCAGAACCCAGCTCTACCTTATGGAGGGGAGTTCTGACCTGAGGTTCCCGTGACAGCGCTGCTATTGCTCTGTGGCCGCTCCAAGTCGATGAGCAGCTCCTCAGAGTCATTCTCACTGGTGGGGACTCTCTCAGCTTCCTTCCCACTGAGGTCCAGGGCAGCAGCAGGCCCTCGGATGACTTCTTTCGAGACGTAGCAGCATGCCAGGCCCACCTCTTGCTCCAAGGCCGTTCGCGTTAAATAGCTTGAGTCAATTAATCGCAGGTCACAGTACTTTAAGGACCTGTGTAGAAGGAACCATATTGGTGGCATGTCCCTCCCACACAGACACATGCCTGAGGTCCTGTGATCCATGGGACCATGAAGACCACAGGTTTCAGTATGGGCCGAGTCTGCTCTAAATCTCAGCTGTCACCTCCCACCTAGCCGTATTTCCCTGTGCTTCACTTCCCGTGTTCCTGAAGTACAAAAGAGGACAGGGGACTAGAGATATAGTTCGATGGCAGATGTGTGTACCATGTATGAGGCCCTGGGTTTCAGCTCCAGTGTCACTAAAAAGCAAAGGCAAGAGCATGATTATGAAAGGCTGGCTTACAAGGTTGACGCAGGGGAAGAGGTGGCTGGCACACAGACAACAGCTGACGCTTTTATTGCTATTGCCTTCCCATCTATAGCCCCTAGGTCCTGAGGGAGTTTGGAACATCAGAATAACAAAGACAAAGTGCTTTAAACTCTATCATCCAGCCAGCTATCTATCTATCTATCTATCTATCTATCTGTCTGTCTGTCCGTCTGTCTGTCAGTCTGTCTGTCTGTCTATCTATCTATCTGTCTATCATCTATCTATCTATCATCTATCTATATCTATCTATCTATCTATCTATCTGTCTGTCTGTCTGTCTGTCTGTCTATCTATCATCTATCTATCTGTCTATCTGTCTGTCTGTCTGTCTATCTATCTATCTATCTATCTATCCATCCATCCATCCATCCATTTATCATTTCTATCTGTCCATCTAGCATATATATGTATATATTTGAATACCTATCTATCATCTGTCTGTCTGTCTATCTTGGGCCTTTCCTCTTCAGTTTCTCTGGTGGCTTTGCTCTGGGATAACTGCTTTTCCTCTGTGGCTTGGTCCCATTCCAGAACCGGTGGTTCTGGAAATCTGAAAGAAAATGAATGAGGCTCTATTTCTTTTTGTCCCCGCACGAAACAATTACTGCCAGACAACCGAAGTTGGTTCATCAGTCAGGCGGAAGTTCAGCCTTGGAACCATGGAGCCGCAGATTCACATCGTACCTGGGAAAAGTTTCTCCAAGAGGGTCTTTGCCAGTTAATATCACTATGCAGGGCAGACCTTCCAAGTCTTGGTATGTCCGAGGGATCCATTCTTCTTGATCGTTTCCTCTCCAGGTCTGCAGAAGAGATACAGAAGAAATTATTAAAACTCCTCATTTAAAATTCAAGGTTACTGTGAGCAACTTAATGAGACATGCATAAAAATAAAAGGTAAAAAAGGACTAGGGGATATAACTTAGGGGTAGAACTTTCCTAGACACAGAACTGTAGGCTCAATTTCCCACCCAACCTGACAAGCAATGTTTGGTGTGAGGCCTCCAACGTTTGCAAGACTGACCAGATTGGGCCAAAAGCAAACCCAACTGCCCTTACTTGAAAAGAAATACAATCTGCTCCTAATTTTACCAAGTACCTATAAAACATTCATTCCTCGCGCAACCCAAAAAACCACTTATCTATGCAGATCCTGTAATAACTTGGACATTAGTCTTGAAAACATGACTATAATGCATGAGGAAAATCCACTTTTGAAAGGTGTTCAAGGATGAGGCATCTGTAAATGTTTGTTTTGGTTTTGACTGAGATGCCCAAGGCTAGCCTTAGACTTGATGTGTAGTTGAGGATAAAACTGGACATGTGAGTCTCCTGCCTCTGCCTCCCAAGGGCTGAGATTACAGTTGTGTATCACCACAACTGGTTTTCTGCAGTGCTGGGGATCCAATAGAGGATGTCATGTGTGCCCAGCACTCCAACAACAACGTCACACCCTCAGCTGTTTCCAGTTCAGAACAGAAAGAAAATAGACCAATTCAAGTGGAGAGGTTTCAAAGATTACTACTTATCACACGTGTAGAACGTAAGTAGGCTTTATGTCAACTTTCCGGCAGGGCTTAACTGACACTTCTGACAATGCTTCATCAGACAAGAACTAAGAAGTAAGATGTTGTTGAGGCTGTGTTGGCACACCCCTTGGATCTCTGAATTCAATGAGTGTTACTGGGTTCATCAACCACACTCCAGGTCAGTTCCAGGCCCAGGAGTAGTTGGCTGACATGAAACAGGACCCGCCCCTTTCATGGACCTTTTTGTCTTATTGGTTTTTGGCTTATGTGTTCTGGTTTTCATTTTTATGGGCTTTGTTTTAAAAGGGAAAGAAAGAACATAAAGTTGGGTGGGTAGGAAGGTGGGATGGTCTGAGAAGTGTTGGGGGAGGGGAAACATAGTCACATATTTTTTATGGAACTTGGATGAAAAAAAAAAAGAAAATCAACCTAGAAATATTAAAAAAATACATTCCCAGGTTGGAATGATGTTCCAGCAGTTAAAGAACACAGGAGTGGGGTTCGGCCCCCTGCACCCATTTCAGGCCACCCACAACTTCAGAAGGATCTGATTCCTCTTCTGACTTCTGTGGGTGCCCATATCCACCTTATACACACTGTGGGGCCTGGCATGGTGGCATATGCCTGTAACGGTGGTGCTCATGAGGAAGAAGAGGAAGTGGGAGGAGACTAGGTTTTAAGGTCATGCTCAGCTACATAGTACATTTAAGGCCAACCTCAGCTACTTGAGACTCTGCCTCCAAACAAATGCCTTCTTCAGAAGGACATCAGTCCCACGCCCCTGCACTCAAGGGGGACAATGAATTGCCCCACTCAGAGCAGATAGTCCTGGAACTGGAGTAATTTTACTCAATGCTCTTCCCACTGTGCTTCTGTTCTTCCTGACAACAGGAATACTCCTGAAGGTATTTTAGATTCTGGAATCCACCATTAAATCATGATTCTACCATGGGTAAAGAGGCCGGGATGGCATCAGGGTAACTGATAAGATATCTTACCAGCTGAGGGGGTTTTCCAGTGAGTGTGAAACACATCTCACTTTTACTTTTGACCAATAGTGACCAGCCAACCTGCTGTGCCATGCTTTCCATCAACCTGCTCCTTTTGATGAATGGTAGTGACTTCCATGGATCTACGGTGGCCTCAGAATCATTTTTTTCCAAGGCACTTAAGCCAACATAAAAGACTGGACAAGTTAATTTTGGTTCAATACTGGACACTAACCAGGCAGCTGTACAGAAGTTTCATATGCTTGTTGAGCAAACTCACTGATTTATTTAAGGTTAAAAATTTAACTTGTCCAAGGTCAAAATTTTAATATATGTCATCTCTGACCGATTAACCATAATGTATAAGAAGATAAAGAGGTTAAATGTAAGAATGAGGTCATATAATGGGAGCAGTGTTGCCTTTACACGAGACTGAAGATCAAAGGTGCCCACGCCTTCTGAGAGTGGAGAAGGCATCTAGGAGCTTAAAAGGAACAGGTAACCCAGGAAGCACCTGTTGAGAGGCAGTCAGTCCTGCTTAGGTGTGAGCATTCCAGCAGAAGTGTATATTTTCACTCTCACAGATAGTACAAGAAAGGAGAGAATGAGGGAAAACTAAGGTTTTGAGAATCTGGGACTTTCTTATGCAGTCGGTATCTAGCAGTTACTCAGATAAATGAAGGGGTTTTCACTGCCTTGGGAAGTAATCAATAGGAAGCCCTTCACATAAGGCACACCCTCAGATATCGGTCACCCAGGGTGCAGACAGCCCAGTGTCCCCTTCCCTAAGCACTGTCACTCAGAGGTGAGTGACAGACAGCTTCATTGTGTTTTCTAAACAGTGGCTCAGAGGGACAAGTTTTTTACAACCCCTTCTTTTCTCCTCCTCCCCCTTTTTAAAGACAGGGTTTTTCTATGTAGCCCTGGCTGTCCTGGAACTCACTCTGTAGACCAGGCTGTCCTTGAACTCAGAGATCGGCCTGCCTCTGTCTCCCAAGTGCTGGGATTAAAGGCATGTCCTGCTACCAGAATATACTGACCTTCTAAACAAATGACCGAAGACTGTCAGGAGCTAGATACAGAGAGTTAGGGACGACCCTGCAGTCCTAGTGGAGCTCAGCAGCAGTTGTGGGTTCCCCAGGGTGCTGCTAGGTGCATAGCTGTTGTTTCTAGTTCCTTAGTGTTTTCAGACTGCCTCAAGCCCATGTCTCAGTGACACAGTGTCAGGAGGGCTTTGAGGACATTGTTATTCACTGTAGAAATGTTCTAAAACATGGCCTTTAATCATAATTTTATTTTTCTTCATCACTAAAACCTTAATGACACACATGTACTCACAAGAAAGTCCAGGCAGAGAGAAAGGCCCCCTGATTACCTGTCACAACCAGTTTTAGAAGCTGCCTCAATGACAGCAAAACCACAAGTGTCTGCATTTCAGACATCTCTAAGACGGCCACTTAGGCTGCATTCTCTCCCTGTGACCCTCCCAAAGCAAGAAAATCACCAATGACAAATGGCCACTGCACTGAAGCAATGCCAAGAGCCACCTCATGATAAACACACACACTGCAGTCCCTCCTTTACAAATTTGGAAGAACCTCTCTAGTGAAAAGCTACAGATCTAATTGGGAAGTTCAGTCTTTGCCCATAAGCTGTGGACATATTTCTGAAACAGAACTGATATAAATGATTATGAGTTTCAGTTTGGGAATAATTTTTTTGTTCTAGTTGCTTATCAAGTATTTTGGGCTATTCAGTTTAGGTTAGATAATACAAGAGAAAAACATACCATTTGTAAAGTAATTTATGAATAGTATATAAAAATTTCCAAGTTAGGGCTGTAGAGATGGCCCAGTGGCTAGAGCACTGTCTGCTCTTCCAGCGGTCCTGAGTTCAATTCCCAGCAAACACATGGTGGCTCACAACCATCTGTAATGGGATCTGATGCCCTCTTCTGGTGTGTCTGAAGACAGCGACAGTGTACTCAAGTACATAAAACAAATAAATACATCTTTTAAAAAAATTAAAAAAAAAATCTCCAAATTAGAGCTTGAGGAAATCAGATGGTTCAAATCTTGTATTTTGCAGAGAAGAAACTGCAGCAAGGTGGAAACCCCTTCAGCCCTGGGCCAGGCATAAGGCAAGGGCTTAGGATAGTTGGTTCATGTCTGACAGAGGAGTAGGGGACAGGCAGGCAGTCCCTGGCTACACAGAGCCAGAGAGGGGACTGATTGGATCATGCACCAAGTCCCTCCACAGGTCACTGCAGTCAGCCTGGGTGCCTAGGGTCAGAGCAAGTGTACAAAGAAGCAGACTGGGAATCCACATACAAGGGAGCTGGGAGCTGCTCCAGACAAGTGCTAAGGTGAAGGGGAATGCTTTACCTACTGTGCAACCTCCAGCCGACACAGGCTATATGCACAGAAAAGAGTTAGCGGGTTGAGAGGTTGAGAAAACAGCAGAGGGCCGTGGGCCAGAAGGTCGAGAACCGTGGGGCAAACTTGTCTCATTTGTTTGCCCCTGTGCGTAGAGACCTTGGAAACCAACTGCTTAGGAAAGGGATTTGACGGGATCTTTAGAAACTGGTGTCAATTAGGAAAAGCCTTTAGTTTAGGGAGTCAGGGAGGTCAAAGTCACACACGTGCAACACTTATTAACTCAGTCATCGGCGCGATCCATCTATCCAAGAGTCCTGGAAAACAGAAACGAACGGCATGCCTGCCCTTTGCTGACCTTTAACCGCGCCACAAAGTGAGGTGCAACAGTGAGTTCGGAGGCCGGGCTCCCCAGGATGATCTCAAAGCGATACTGCAGCCCCAGCTTGTCTCGAACCTCCTGCAGCCGCTCCTTGGCCAGCATCGCCAGCTGCACGGAAGGCACTCTGATGACGAGCATGTGTCCTTTTCCACTTTTGCTTTTTCCCGGGGAGGTGAGAAGGTCATCCATAATGCTGAGCGTTTCCGGTGTGCTGTGGTCTCGGAGTGACGCCATGGTGGTGAGAGCCATCAGGGCCTCTGAGTACTGCTGGATGAGAAGATAGCAGCGCCCCCACATGCTATGCAGCCGGGGTACCTATGACAGAACACCGGGAGGTGGCACTCAGGAGGAACAGCAACGCATGGCGTAAAATGCAGGTGGGAAACTAGCAGAAAGGGGCTACTGTGCAGAATGACCTTGGATCTCACATGACTAGAAGTGGCTCTACCTGTATCGCTTGCATACCTGTTGGGGACAGGTAAAGTAGAGTCTGGGGCTGGCCTAGGCACTGTACCTTCTTAAAGTGCCATGTGGGCCAGCACCAGGACCAGGAAGCTAGAACTGCCAACCACAGAAGCGAGCAAGCCTTACAGCTGAACAGCCCCTCCCAACAGCAATTCAGATGCTCATTAACTGAGACACACTGGTTGGTGCAGGTTAATTGTGAATCACAGGACTCACGATCCCGCGTGCTGATGTCTGACTACAGCAAAGGAAACCGAGACAGTGCTATCATATTCTTGGTGGATCAAACATTAAAAAAGAAAACCAAAAGATAACGGTAGTTGGAGTGCTAGAGTGTGTCTGTAAGTCCAGCATGTGCAAACCAGAGGCAGGAGGATTGAGAAGCTGAGCTCAGTCTGGGCTGCATAATGTGCAGATTTCAGTTTAATGGGATGCTATTAAAAAAAAAAAAAAAAAACAGCAAGAAAATGCCAACACATGAATTATTGCTAATTTGAACTCTGTGGGTAGCAGAAATATATCTTCTTATAAAAATGTGAGTTGGTGAGTGGAGCAGTGGTGGAGAAGCTTTAAGTCCTGGCACTTGTTAAATCATTATTTTTAATCTATACACACCAAGAAAAGTGACTGTTTCCATGTTACGTTCTGTTCTACATGTACTTTATGCTTATGGTAACTAGTAAGATTTTCAATGCTATGCTATCAAACCTGAAAGCATTAAGTACTGACAAAAATGTATT